>NC_090444.1:924128231-924745870 GCF_031143425.1 Pleurodeles waltl
CAGTCAGCAGATCGTGAATTATTAGACTTACGTCAAGGGAATCAGGGACTTAGGGGGTCATTCTAACCCTGGCGGTCTCAAATGACGGAAGCACCGCCAACAGGCTGGCGGTGCTTCCTGGGCCATTCTGACCGCCGCGGTCAGAAAACCGGGTCCGGCGGTTTCCCGCCGGATTTCCCCCGGTTACCCAAATCCGCCATGGTGGCGCATGGGGATTCTGACCCCCTTCCCGCCAGCCTGTTTCTGGCGGTTTCTACCGCCAGAAACAGGCTGGTGGGAACGGGTGTCCTGGCGCCCCTGGGGGCCCCTGCACTGCCCATGCCACTGGCATGGGCAGTGTAGGGGCCCCCTAACAGGGCCCCAGTATGCTTTTCACTGTCTGCCTAGCAGACAGTGAAAAGCGCGACGGGTGCAACTGCACCCGTCGCACACCTGCAACACCGCCGGCTCCATTCGGAGCCAGCTTCAGTGTTGCAGGCCCCTTTCCCGCTGGGCCGGCGGGCGCTATATTGGCTAGCGCCCACCGGCCCAGCGGGAAAGTCAGAATGGCCCCAGCGGTCTTTCGACCGCAGAGCGGCCATATGGCGGTTCCTGCCAGGCGGGCGGCGACCGCCGCCCCCCAAAGTTAGAATGAGGGACTTAGGGGGTCATTCTGACTTTGGCGGGCGGCTGAGGCCGCCCGCCAAAGTCCCGCCGGCAGAATACCGCTGTGCGGTCAAAAGACCGCCGCAGTAATTCTGAGTTTCCTGCTGGGATGGCGGGCGACCGCCAGAAGGCCACCCGCCAGCCCAGCGGGAAACCCCCTTCCATGAGGATGCCGGCTCCGAATGGAGCCAGCGGAGTGGAAGGGGTGCGACGGGTGCAGTTGCACCCGTCGCGATTTTCAGTGTCTGCATGGCAGACACTGAAAATCTTTGTGGGGCCCTGTTACGGGGGCCCCTGCAGTGCCCATGCCATTGGCATGGGCACTGCAGGGGCCCCCAGGGGCCCCACGACACCCCATACCGCCATCCTGTGCCTGGCGGCCAAAACCACCAGGAACAGGATGGTAGTATGGGGGTCGGAATCCCCATGGCGGCGCAGCAAGCTGCGCCGCCATGGAGGATTCCCCAGGGCAGCGGAAAACCGGCGGTACACCGCCGGTTTTCCGTTTCTGACCGCGGCTGTACCGCCGCGGTCAGAATGCCCAAGGGAGCACCGCCAGCCTGTTGGCGGTGCTCCCGCGGTCGTTGGCCCTGGCGGATTTTACCGCCAGGGTCAGAATGACCCCCTTAGTGTCATATTTAGCCAAACTTTAATCGGCTGGTCGCTGAGACATCCTGGCCTGAAGAAAAACAAGCGGCCTTGTTTTACAGGGGACTCAAAGAGGAGCTAAAAGACATCTTAGCACGAATCGACCCACAACCTGCAAACTGTCAAGATTGAATAAACCTTGTCTTGAGGCTTGATCATCGTTTAAATGAACGGAAAGGAACGCGTAAAAAGACTGAAAAACATTCTTGGCATGCTCATGATAACAAAGACTCAAGAACTCCGAGAGAAAGAACGCCAGAACCGATGGAAATTGGAACCATCAGGAGACCTTTGACCAAAGACAAAAAGGATCTACGCAGAAAAAATGGGCAATGTCTCTATTGTGGGCGGAAAGGTAATTTCGCCAAAGATTGTCCAATCAAAACAAAGAGCAAGCGAGGCCCACTTCAGAAAGTTGCAACCAATGCATCAGTCGAGTCGGAAAATATAAAGCACCCAAGTTGCAGAGAAGGGTTGCTCTTGGGTGTCACTGTGGATCCTTCACAATCCAAACATCTAAAATTGGGAATAAGAGTTCAGGTCAAGAAAAAGACCTATTTCAAGAAGGCTCTAGTCGACTCTGGGGCTACCGGAAACTTTGTTGATGCCCAATTGGTTCGTGCATGGGGGATCTCATGTATTGAAAAGAAGACTCCAGAAACCATCCAGGCAGTTGATGGAAAACTCTTGACTGGAGGTCCGATAACTCTTCAGACTGTCCCCTTGACAATAATTTGTGAAGGTAAAAATCAAAGAAAGAAACATAAAGAAGAACTCATCCTTGACGTGATCCATGCTCCCCAGTATGGGATCATCCTTGGCTTGCCATGGTTAACTCATCACAATCCAGGGATTAATTGGGCTGAATGAAAGATCGTGTTCTCATCAGTGCTATGTAAAGAACATTGTCTCCAAAGGACTCAAGAATCGGAAGTTCGCCATTCTTACATAGCTACCGCCGCAGAGAAAGAAGTTCATTTGCCCAAACAGTATTCGTCTTATGAAGATGTATTTGATGAGAAGGAAGCAGAGAACTTACCTCCTCATAGATCTTATGACTGTCAAATTGATCTAGTCCCAGGGGAAATACTTCACAACTGTCGTGTGTATGCCCTGTCAGAACATGAAAATCAACATTTACGAAAATACTTGGATAAATTCCTAGAGAATGGTTTCATCCGCCCCTCTAAGTCTCCCACAGCTTCTCCTTTGTTTTTTGTTCCAAAAGCGAACGGAGAGCTTGGAACTTGTATCGACTATAGGGGCTTGAATAAAATCACCATCAAGAACAAATATCCTTTGCCTCTAATTACGGTCTTACTGGAACAAGTAAAGAAAGCAAAAATCTACACGAAGCTTGATCTTCGAGGTGCTTACCATTTGGTCAGAATGAGAGAGGGTGACAAATGGAAAACGGCATTCAAAACAAGATATGGCCTTTTTGAATACACCGTCATGCCTTTTGGTCTGTGTAATGCTCCAGCAGCATTTCAATTTTTCTTAAATGACGTTCTTAGAGAGTACCTTGATATCTTTGCCATAGTTTACATTGATGACATTTTGATCTACTCAGACAATGAGAATGAACATGTTCAACATGTCAAGAAAATTTTGGCAGCCCTTCATAAACACCATTTATATTGCAAGCTAACCAAGTGTGAGTTTCATGTTACCACAGTTGAGTTTTTAGGGGTTATCCTTACCCCTCAAGGTATGGTGATGGCAGAAAGGAAAGTAAAAGCCGTATCTGAATGGCCCATCCCAAAGTCTGTTTGTGATGTACAATGTTTCCTGGGCTTTGCAAATTTTTACCGGAGGTTCATCAATCATTTCTCCCAGACAGTGGCTCCAATTACTAAGTTATTAAGAAAGAAAGAAAAATTTGTATGGTTCCCAGAAGCAGACCAAGCCTTTTCAACTTTGAAAGAAGCTTTCTCCACTGCCCCAGTCTTGACTCATCCAGATGCGGATCGACCTTTCATAGTGGAAGCTGATGCTTCAGATGTGGCGATAGGAGCAGTCTTGTCACAACGAAACAAAGACACTGGTCAGCTTCATCCTGTAGCTTACATGTCTCGGAAGTTGAACGAAGCCGAACAGAACTATGTCATTGCTGAAAAAGAGCTTCTGGCGATTCGTGACGCCTTTAAAGAATGGAGACATCATTTGTTGGGAGCTAAATATACTGTCAGAGTATATACTGATCACCGCAATCTTCAATTCATGAGTTCTGCCAGACTTTTGACTCCTCAGCAATTACACTGGATGCTGTTTTTTGCCGAGTTTGATTTTGTGGTAACCTTCCAGCCTGGTAAAGATAATCGCAAAGCTGACGCCTTGTCCCGCCAAGAGTCTACCACATTGCTTGCAGTTCAAACCTCCAGAGCTATCATTGCTCCTGACAAGGTCCTATGTATCATAAAAACAGAAGATTTCTTTGAAGACATCTGCAATTCATTCACTGTTGAAAAATGGCAGGCGTGGGCCCAAGCAGATCCGAAAAGATCAATCAAGCAAGGATTACCCTTTTACGATGCTCGTTTGTTTGTGCTCACTACCAAACTTCGCAAGATAGTGTTTCATTGGTTGCATGTTATTCCTACAGCAGGTCACCCTGGTACTCCTAAAACTCTTGAATTAATCCAACGCTATTTTTGGTGGCCTACCTTAACAAAGGATGTAAAAACAATGGTAAACAACTGCGAAGTCTGTGCTCGCACTAAAACAAGTCATTCAAAACCGAAAGGGTTGTTACACCCACTCCCAATCCCAAGTCGTCCGTGGGAACACATCTCTTTAGACTTTATTACAGGTCTGCCGGTGGTACAACAGCATTCAGTAATTCTGGTGGTAGTATATAGTCTCAAGAAATATGGACATTTCATTGCCTGTAAGAAATTACCCACCTCTAGTGAACTGGCAACTATCTTACTGAATAGAGTGGTTCGTTATCATGGACTGCTAAAAGTGATCCTCTCCGATCGGGGATCGCAATTTGCCTCCAACTTCTGGAAGACATGGTGTAAAACACTCCAAGTGACATCTACCCTATCTACTAGCCACCATCCTCAAACAGATGGTCAAACTGAGAGACTAAATCAGACTTTGAAGCAATACCTACGTGCTTACGCTGAAAAAGCACTTAATTAATGGACATCAATGCTCTGGTTAGCTGAGTTAGCCTACAACAACTCCTTCCACACTTCTACTGGCATTACACCCTTGTTTGGTTTATTTGGCTATCATCCTGACACCTTGCCCATCACAATTCCTCAAGAAAGCTCTCTCACTCCAGCTGTGTCAGAAATCATTCAACATTTGCATCAAACTCAGAAATCGATTCAACAACATTTAGAAAAAGCCAAACAAAAATACAAAAAGCATTATGACAAGGAACATTGTGAGGGACCGCAGTATCAACCTGGTGACAAAGTGTGGCTTTCCACAAAACATATAGGGGTGATTCTAACCCTGACGGGCGGCGGAGTCCGCCCGCCAGAGTTCCCCCCTCCAGAACACCGCTCCGCGGTCATAAGACCGCTGCGGTGATTCTGGGTTTTCCACTGGGCTGGCGGGCGACCGCCAAAAGGCCGCCCGCCAGCCCAGTGGAAAACACCCTTCCCACGAGGATGCCGGCTCCGAATGGAGCCGGCGGAGTGGGAAGGTGCGACGGGTGCAGTTGCACCCGTAGCGAATTTCAGTGTCTGCTGAGCAGACACTGAAATTCTTTGTGGGGCCCTCTTACGGGGGCCCCTGCAGTGCCCATGCCATTGGCATGGGCACTGCAGGGGCCCCCAGGGGCCCCACGACACCCCATACCGCCATCCTGTTCCTGGCGGGAGAACCGCCAGGAACAGGATGGCGGTATGGGGTGTCAGAATCCCCATGGCGGCGCAGCAAGCTGCGCCGTCATGGAGGATTCATTTGGGCAGCGGAAAACCGGCGGGAGACCGCCGGTTTTCCACTTCTGACCGCGCCAAACCGCCGCGGTCAGAATGCCCTGCGGGGCACCGCCAGCCTGTTGGCGGTGCTCCCGCCAACCCTGGCCCCGGCGGTCCATGACCGCCGGGGTCAGAATGACCCCCATAGACTTCAAGACGAAGCACATGTTCAACCCCAAATTTATAGGTCCTTACACTGTTCTTCAGCAAATTAATCCTGTGACCTATAAACTACAATTGCCAAAATCATTACGGATTCATCCAGTGTTCCCTACTTTCCTCTTAAAAAAGGCAGTCCAAAAGTTCCGCCCTCATTCAGCTCCTGTTCTAGTACAGGGGGAAGAAGAATATGAAGTCAAGAAAGTGTTGGACTCTAAACTGAGAGGGCGTAACCTATGGTACTTAATCTCATGGAAAGGTTATGGCCCTGAAAGTAATTCATGGGTTTCCGCATCTGATGTTCATGCTCCAGTACTTGTGAGACGCTTTCATCGTCTCAATCCAGATAAACCAGGCCCTAGAGCGCGCCTGGGAGAGGGGAGTACTGTCAACACCAGGACAGTGCGCGCTCTATGGGCATCTAGAATGTAAAAACCCAACACTTGCAAGATAAAGTAATTTATACATTGTGATGATATGTTATTGTTTAACCTTTTGTATTGCAGAATTCCATCCAAAAGATTCATTTTTAAGGTGCTTATAAATACTGTACATTTACAATGTGTTGCTGCAGACATTCAGAGTGTGTTAGGGTGTGGTCCCTTTCCAGGGCCGTCTGGAGACTTTCCCTGCTACATGCCTGGGCGTGGTTCTAGGCTGGGCCAAGACTCTATAAAAGAGAGTCAGCCCAACTTCCAGTGCTCACTATTCAGAGGTCCCGGTGCAGAGCAGCAGCTTCTTCCTGAGCTCCTGTCCCGGCGGCCTATTTGGATTTTCCAGTCTTCTGCACTCATCTCTCCTTGGTGATCACTGTTTCCAGGCGGTAAGACGGTGTTTGGACATTTCCCAACACCGTAATTGAGAATCTTCATATTCTTGATTTTAATTCTTAAATGAATAACAGATTACTTGTGCGCTGCCATTTTTTGACATTTGTATGGTGGTTTGCAAATAGGGAGGACGCGCAATTTATTCCATAAAGATTTGACTTTGTTATTACATTATTGTTCATTGCGCGCTAATATTTCTTGACATTTACATGATGTTTTACGAGTTGGCAAGACGTGCAACTCGTTTCATGAGCATTTATCTTTGTTGTTCATTGCGCGCTACCTTTTCTTGACATTTACATGGTGGAATTCGAATCGGCGAAACGCGCGATTCACTTCTCGTGTGTAATTCATGCAGTTACTGTGCGCTACCATTCTAAGACATTTTCTTGGTAGCATTTCAAGTTGACACGTCGCGTGATTTATTCCTTGAATCTACGTTGTGTGATTTCATGGTGCACAAACCTTTATGATGTTTAATACTCATATAAAAATCTGCAGTGTGCGCAATTTACTTCCCAATGTTTTTTCTGAGATGAACACAACACAATACCAGAGTTCTAGATGTAATTCTGTGTGTTCCTGATATGTATTCCCAAAAGCAGATTTATATGGTTGTTTAGAAATTGCTCAGAGTGTTTCCTGATTCTCATGCTAAAGAAAGTACTTGAATCTGAAAGTCCTATTTAACTTTTCCTTCTTTCCTCCTCAGGTAATCGGTCATCTAAAGCCTAGTCAGTTTTAGGATTATTCTAGGGTTGTTCATGTTTTTCAGAAAAGACGAAGCTTAGAGTTGTAGCATGGTACTGATTTCATGAGATGTAATTTTGATGTTGTGTTTTAACCTTTTGCTTCCTACAGGTCTCCTTCCCAGCTGTTCCCATCCTAATCCCCTTTTCCCCACTTGGACTCTCTTAGACTCTGTGATAAATCTAATCAGAGTATTGGAGCTGTCTTGTGGTGGAAGTGTTGGGAACGTGCACGGACCCCGAGGATCTGGTGACTCTGACAAAGATGCGTTACAATGCCTCCCAGAGGCAGTACACAGCAGCTCACATCATGGAGGTCTTGCTGGTAACAGTGTCAGTGATCAAGTGAGCAATAGTGCAGAAGATGGCAGTCACGGCCGCCACAAACCTGACGGTCACCGCTGGCGGACATTGCCATTGGCCCTTGTTTGCTAAATACAGCAATGTTCACCAATGGCAAACTACACTGCGGCTGCAACTGCCTACTGCCATGATGACTTCTGCCGGCGGACTTAGGTCACTTCCACCTTTCGGTTCCAGTAGGTCAAACGCCTGTCATTTTGAGCATATTTCATAGAAGGAAGTGTTTACTAATCTGCATCATTCATGTACTCCCCTAAAATGCTGTATATCTGTACGTAATGCCATAATTTTTGTATAACATATTGTGTAAATGTGAAGTAAAAGCTGTGTTGAGTGAGTAAATATGGTGATAACTATGTACTGCTCCTCAGAGGTCCATAGCCCATTGCCATAGTTGCCAATGTACACCAAGGAGGGAGAAATTGGTGCATATCTCTGGGCTGTACTGTATATGTCAGTTGTTAGTTGTGAGGTAATCAACAAAGTGTACATGTTGTGCACATACTGCATAACTCATTGTATTTTAACTTATCTCAACATTGTTATCTTGCCATGAGGAGAGTGAGACAAACTCCAGTGTACCATCCACTAGTAGACCTAGACACCATAAAGGAAAGGCATGTCATCTAGACATAGGTGGTCATTACAACCCTGGCAGACGGTGTTAAAGCGGTGGTAATACCGCAAACAGGCCGGCGGAAAAAAAAGCGGAATTATGACCGTGGCGGAAACCGCCAACATAGACAGCCACTTTAACACTCCAACCGCCACGGCGGTACAGACAAGCAGCGCGGCGGTCACCGCCAACAGACAGGCGGAAGACAAAGTAACGCCCACAGTATTACAACAGGCCAATCCGCCACCTTTTCCGGGGCGGATTCACCGTGGATAAAAACACGGGGAAACAGCCATTTCAATGGGAAAACGCTCACCTTAACACAGTCCACGAGGAAGGAGGGCATCATGGAGCCGGAACTCCAAATACTCCCTGCGATAGTGTTCCTGCTCCTCTACGAACATCAGCAATGGCGGCACCGAAGACAACGGTGAGTACTGCACCTACGACATAGGGGAGGGGGGAGGCAAAAGTCACGGACACACACATGCAACACCCCCACCCCCACCCCGTCCCTCGCACACTACAACACACACACTAATGCATTTCCAAACATCACAGTAACAACCCCCAACCCCCCCGGAAGAATGCAAAGACAAAAGGAAATTAGTACAACCATTGTAATGTATCAGAATACAGTAAGCCAATATATACAGAAATATATACAGACTCCTAAAATATGCATCACGATTAGTAGTGCAGGTATGCACCATTCATTGTCCGTGGACCATTGGACCCAAAATGCATGGGCGAGGCCCACACACGATACCTGTCCAGAAACGGAGAGAACACTGCAGGGGCATCAGATAGAAATACAACAGGCACCTCAGGGGGAAGGGAAGGGGGGGCACCTCAACAGGATGACAGCACCACGCCAGATCCACGACAGGGCTCCATGCCCATTGATGTATCCTGGGGAGTGCAAAGCCACCGTCTCACAAGTCTTTGCAGTGGGTGGTTTGCCCACTGTACCATCCTGGGGAGTGCAAAGCCACAGTCTCACACGTCTTTGCAGTGGGTGATTTGCCCACTGTACCATCCTGGGGAGTGCAAAGCCACAGTCTCACAAGTCTTTGCAGTGGGTGGTTTGCCCACTGTACCATCCTGGGGAGTGCAAAGCCACAGTCTCACAAGTCTTTGCAGTGGGTGGGTTACCATCCTGGAGAGTGCAAAGCCACAGTCTCACAAGTCTTTGCAGTCGGTGGTTTGCCCACTGTACCATCCTGGGGAGTGCAAAGCCACAGTCTCACAAGTCTTTGCAGTGGGTGGTTTGCCCACTGTACCATCCTGGGGAGTGCAAAGCCACAGTCTCTCAAGTGGATGCAGTTCTCCACTAGTTCTGGAGGGGGACTGGTGCCCAGAGTGCTTCATCCTGTTAAGGACGGAGGTAGTGGATGCTGTTCTCCACTGGTTCTGGAGGGGGACTGGTGCCCAGAGTGCATTACTCTCCCCGTGACGGTCCCAGTTCCGTCACTGCCCCTGCCGCACATGGGCTAGCGATGCTTGAGTTGGCGGTGCTTGCCCTGTTCAGCGGTGCTTGCCATGGCGGTCTTTGCCCTGTTCAGCGGTGCTTGACTTTGCAGTTTCTGACCTGTTCAGCGGTCTTTGTCCTGTTCAGCAGTGCTTGACTTTGCTGTCTCTGACCTGTTCAGCGGTGTGTGCCATGGCGGTCTTTGCCCTGTTCAGCGGTGCTTGACTTTGCTGTCTCTGACCTGTGCAGTGGTGTGTGCCATGGCGGTCCCTCATTGCCCAGCAGGGCTGTGGCTGCCGGGGCCCTCCTGGCCACTGACATTGGCGGTGGTCTCCTGACCAGTGACGATTGTGCAGCCCTCCTGGGCACTGACATTGGCGGTGGTCTCCTGACCAGTTACAATTGTGCTGCCCTCTTGGGCACTGACTCTGGCAGTGGTCTCCTGACCAGTGACAATTGTGCTGCCCTCCTTGGCACTGACATTGGTGGTGGTCTCCTGACCAGTGATGATTGTGCTGCCCTCCTGGGCACTGACTCTGGCGGTGGTCTCCTGACCAGTGACAAATGTGCTGCCCTCCTGGGCACTGGCTCTGGCGTTGGTCTCCTGACCAGTGATGATTGTGCTGCCCTCCTGGGCACTGACTCTGGCGGTGGTCTCCTGACCAGTGACAATGGGGCTGGCGGTGACGTCCTGGGCAGCGGGGATAATGGTGGCCTTCTCCGCCGTGCTGCTCTTCCCAGACTTTGGCGCTTTCTTCTGCCCCTTCCCCACCTTGGGAGAAGTCACAGCTGACTCGACACTCCCCCTGGGACCCTTGTGAGCGGCTTTGCCGGCAGGAGTCTTCACCCTCTCCCGTCAGGCACTGTCCAACTTCTGGTGCTTCACAGGGGGGGGACTGGTGTGCTTTGGCTCCGTGTCACATTGGCTGCCCTGGTGCCCGGTGCACTCCACATACCTCTAACAGGCACCACTGGTACCGGACATTTTTTGACTGAGGTGCTACTATGGGACTGTCAACACCAGGACAGTGCGCGCTCTACGGGCGTCTAGAATGCAAAAACCCAACACTCGCAAGATAATGTAATTTATGCATTGTGATGATATGTTATTGTTTAACCTTTTGCATTGCAGAATTCCATCCAAAAGATTCATTTTTAAGGTGCTTATAAATACTGTACATTTGCAATGTATTGCTGCAGACATTCAGAGTGTGTTAGGGTGTGGTCCCTTTCCAGGGCCTTCTAGAGACTTTCCCTGCAACATGCCTGGGCGTGGTTCTAGGCTGGGCCAAGACTCTATAAAAGAGAGTCAGCCCAACTTCCAGTGCTCACTATTCAGAGGTCCCGGTGCAGAGCAGCAGCTTCTTCCTGAGCTCCTGTCCCGGCGGCCTATTTGGATTTTCCAGTCTTCTGCACTCATCTCTCATTGGTGATCATTGTTTCCAGGCGGTAAGACGGTGTTTGGACATTTCCCAACACCGTAATTGAGAATTTTCATATTCTTGATTTTAATTCTTAAATGAATAACAGATTACTTGTGTGCTGCCATTTTTTGACATTTGTATGGTGGTTTGCAAATAGGGAGGACGCGCAATTTATTCCATAAAGATTTGACTTCGTTATTACATGGTTGTTCATTGCGCGCTGATATTTCTTGACATTTACATGATGTTTTACGAGTTGGCAAGACGTGCAACTCGTTTCATGAGCATTTAACTTTGTTGTTCATTGCGCGCTACCTTTTCTTGACATTTACATGGTGGCATTCGAATCTGCGAAACGCGCGATTCACTTCTCGTGTGTAATTCATGCTGTTCATTGTGCGCTATCATTTTCTGGCATTTACATGGTGGCATTCGAATCGGCAACACGCGAGATTCTTTCCTTGAGTGTTTTTTCATGTTATTCATTGTGCGCTACCATTTCTTGGCATTTGCATGGTGGCATT
Source organism: Pleurodeles waltl (assembly GCF_031143425.1). Lineage (NCBI taxonomy): Eukaryota > Metazoa > Chordata > Amphibia > Caudata > Salamandridae > Pleurodeles > Pleurodeles waltl. Next base: position 924,139,602 of record NC_090444.1, read on the forward strand.
TGAATTGACAAAACGCGCAATTCTTTCCCTGAGTGCTTTTCATGTTATTCATTGTGCGCTACCATTTCTTGATATTTGTATGGTGGCATTTGAAACGGCAAGACGCGCAATTCTTTCCTCGTGTATAAATAATGTAAATTACTGTGCGCTACTATTCTAAGACATTTTCTTGGTAGCATTTCAAGTTGACACGTTGCATGATTTATTCCTTGAATCTACGTTGTGTGATTTCATGGTACACAATCCTTTATGGTGTTTAATACTCATATAAAAATCCGCAATGTGCGCAATTCACTTCCCAATGTTTTTTCTGAGATGAACACAACAATACCAGAATTCTAGATGTAATGCTGTGTGTTCCTGATATGTATTCTTAAAAGGAGATTCATATGGTTGTTTAGAAATTGCTCAGAGTGTTTCCTGATTCTCATGCTAAAGAAAGTACTCGAATCTGAAAGTCCTATTTACATTTTCCTGTTTCCTCCTCAGGTATTCGGTCATCTAAAGCCTAGTCAGTTTTAGGACTATTCTAGGGTTGTTCATGTTTTTTGGAAAAGACGAAGCTTAGAGTTGTAGCATGGTACTGAATTCATGAGATGTAATTTTGATGTTGTGTTGTAACCTTTTGCTTCCTACAGGTCTCCTTCCCAGCTGTTCCCGTCCTAATCCCCTTTTCCCCACTTGGACTCTCTTAGACTCTGTGATAAATCTAATCAGAGTATTGGAGCTGTCTTGTGGTGGAAGTGTTGGGAACGTGCACAGACCCTGAGGATCTGGTGACTCTGACAGGGACCTATGAATTGGAGGGGAGGGGGGTGGTAAAGAGGTCAAAGTTGCTCAGGAAAAGTTTCTGACGAACACTGGGATAGGTAGCTGGAGAGGGCCTGGGAGTGGAGGAAGAGGAGGTGGTTGTAGGAGGTGTAACTTTGGATGATTTGGGTGCAAGTGCCATATTCTGGAGGCTGTCGTGAGGTGGATGGATGTTGGGTGTGTGTTTGCCCCCGTTTGTGTACTTTGGGAGGGGGCATCACAGACACACTGGGAGAGGACACAGGGGATGTGTAAATGGTAGTGGGGTGGTGAGTGCAGGTGAGCGGGGTGTGGTGCTGGGTGTTCTGGTGCAAGTCCTAGAGGCTGTTGTGGTAGTGCATGCAGGTGAGAGTGTAGACGACACTGGGAGGGAGGAGGGAGACGATGACGAGGGGGGCACAGTGGATGTTGCTGTGTCCGTATGTGGGTGATGCTTGTGTGAGTGCCTGTGGGATGTGTGGTGCCTATGTTTGCCTGAGCTGCCCTTGTGTGTTGAGGTGTGTGCAGGCTGGTCTGATGGTGTGCTTGGGATAGGATGAGGTACAGGGGATTGGGTCTGGGTGGAGGAAGTTGGAGGGGAGAGCTAGACATAGGGACAATGGCTGCCATCAGTGCTGAGGCCAGAGATTGCAGGGTTCGATGATGGGCAGCCTGACCAGAATGAATGCCCTCCAGGAATGCATTAGTGTGTTGCAACTCCCTTTCTACACCCTGGATGGCATTCACAATGGTAGACTGCCCAACAGTGAGTGACCTGAGGAGGTCAATGGCCTCCTCACTGAGGGCAGCAGGGGTGACAGGGGCAGGGGCTGAGGTGCCTGGGGCGAAGGTGATGCCCAACCTCCTGGGTGAGCGGGCACGGGGCGAAGGCTGAGGGGCTGCTGGGAGGGCGGTGCTGGTGGGGGGGTGGCGGCTGTACCTGTAGAAGTGGAGGGCACAGATGTTGCCGCCACCACAAGGGAGCTACCATCGGAGGACGAGTCCGTGTCGCTGGTTGCTGATCCGGTGACCGCCGTGAAGCTCTCCTCGCCCTCCGTCTTGCTGGTGTATTCTGAGTCCGTGGTGTGGCCCTCCATGGCCATGTGGGATGCAGCCCCCTCGTGCTCCGGTGCCACTGTACCTCCGCCTGATGATGCTGATGCACAAAAGAACAGGGAGAGCACAAAAAGGGGGGGTGACGACAGAAGAAAGACAGGTTGAGTGCATGGCTTACCGCTACCGTTGGTGGACAATACAGACACAGCAGCCCCCTGCACTACGCTGCGCTCTTGGCCTCTCCGTCTGCAGTCCCTGGGATATGGCCTACATGGCTATGGTGGACATCAGCACACATAGATGACACAGGGGCGTGTATACCTGTACTTGGCACTCTACAGAGGTGGGGTGGAGTGGCACATGGCCTGCATCACGGAGGGGCCTAGCCTACGGAACTCGCCCTGGCCTAGGGAAACCCAAAGCCCTCCTCCCCCACCCAGACCCCTCAACTGAGCGCAAAGTCAGCAGAATGAGAGTGTACTCACCCCCTTGTGTCTGCTGTGATGCCCTCATGCGCCCATCCAACTCAGGGTAGGCCACCGCCAGGATCCGGAACATCAGGGGGGTCATGGTGCGACGGGCACCGCTCCCACGTTGGGAGGCCATCCCCAGCTGAGCCTCCGCCGTCTTCTTGCTCCAGCGGCGAATGTCCTCCCATCTTTTACGGCAGTGGGTGCTCCGTCTCTGGTGGACCCCCAGGGTCCGGACGTCCTTGGCGATGGCAAGCCAAATATCCTTCTTCTGATGGGCGCTGACCTACATGAATTCTACAGGGGAAGAATAGAAGTCATTACCAACTGCACCGTCGAAGTGAGTGGCCCACATCCCTGTCCTTGCCATGTGGCACATGCATTCACACTCCTTCATGCTCGCAGAACTCTGCCCCCTTCCTTCTTACATCCAGCCCTTTCCACCCAGGCATAGCCCATACAACTTGCACCCTATGTACTCACCTGTTGGTCTGGAGGACCGTAGAGTAGCATGTACTGGGGGAGGACCCTGTCCACGATCTTCTCCAACTCCTGTGCAGTGAAGGCAGGGGCCCTTTCCCCGGATGCAAGTGCCATAGTCTCTTCCAGACCGATGTCACAACAGCACTTGCAGTGTAGGTCCTCTCCTGTCGAAGATCAGATATCGAGTGATTGAACAGATAGAAAATGGCGGTCACGTCCGCTGTGGTGACGTCCGCAGCGGTGCGTATCATCACCGCCTGCGCACTTCGTCATTGGCTCCTGGGAACCATAGGGTCCAATGTTAATCAATGCAGCATTGTGCCGCGGTCTACGACCGCCTACCGCGACGGTGTACAACGCCAGCGCAGTTACCTCACATCCCATTGTCCCAATTTAGAGGTCAGGCATCCGCCATTTCAGGGGCCCACATGGCTTCATTTTCAACTGCGTCACACATACCTAAGCCTGGACTCAACACACATACAGACAACTTTTGGGAATTTGTTTCGTGTTTTGTGTAGCTGTGGGTACATACCTCTGAATTGCTTGACTCTGTGGTCGCTGTTGTCCTTCCTAGGCACCGTCAGCTGGGACATGTGAGGAGAAGGCAGAATCCTCTGGTGTACCGACCGCTGGTGGACCTGTTGACAATGGAGGAGCGACATTTAATCATCACCTACAGGTTTGACCGTGCCACAATCCAGGAACTGTGTACCCAGTTGGAGCCTGACCTGATGTCACCAATCCGCCATCCCACAGGAATCCCCCCTCAAGTGCAGGTGCTATCAGTGCTCCATTTCCTAGCAAGTGGGTCATTTCAAACAACAGTGGCCATGGCATCAGGGATGTCCCAGCCTATGTTTTCCAATGTGTTGTCCAGAGTGTTGTCTGCCCTGCTGAAACACATGAGGAGCTACATCTTTTTCCCTCAGGTGGAGGATTTGGCTACAGTTAAAGGTGACTTCTATGCCCTGGGACATATCCCTAACATCATACGTGCCATTGATGGGACCCATGTAGCTGTGGTCCCCCCCCACAGGAGTGAACAGGTGTACAGGAACCGGAAGAGTCATGAATGTACAGATGGTATGTTTGGCAGACAAGTACATCTCGCAGGTAAATGCTATGTTCCCTGGCTCAGTGCATGACGCCTACATCCTGCGGAATAGCAACATCCCTTATGTGATGGGTCAACTCCAGAGGCAGCGGGTGTGGCTATTAGGGGACTCTGGTTACCCCAACCTGTCATGGCTATTGATCCCAGTGAGGAATCCCAGGACCAGGGCAGAGAAACGCTACAATGAGGCCCATGGGTGGACTAGGAGGGTGATCGAACGCACCTTCGGCCTCCTGAAGGCCAGGTTCAGATGCCTCCATATGACAGGTGGTTCCCTATTCTACTCACCAAGGAAGGTGTGCCAGATCATCATCGCCTGCTCTATGCTTCACAATCTTGCTTTGCGAAGCCAGGTGCCTTTTCTGCACCAGGATGGTCCAGATGACGGTGTTGTGGCAGCTGTGGAGCCTGTGGACAGTGATGAGGAGGAAGCAGAGGAAGAAGACATTGACAACAGGGACTCAGTCATACAGCAATATTTCCAGTGACACACAGGTGATAACACTTTCTTTACTAATACATTTACTTTCACACTTCTACCTCTATCCTGTCTCAATTTCAAGCAGTATTTGGTAACTGAGTTGTACATTTCCATTACGTTTTCACAGGTGTGGTTACCAATGTGTGTCATCTGCTTGCATCCTTCATGGACTTGTGATGTGTGACATAGGTATGTTGACATTACTATTGAGAACGGATTTTGTCATTGTCATAGCTAATACACATTTTCAAAATCACAGACTGACTCCAGATTGTTTTGTGGTTCAAGGGTGTTTATTTAAGTGCTAATTATTGGAGGGGGTGGTAAAATGGTGATGGGTGATGGTGGAGGAATGTCCATGGCAGAGTCCAGTCTATTAGTCTCACAGGTGCACTGCCCATATGGGCATAGGAAGTGGAGCTGGGGCAGTTCCAATAAGGACAGGGTTACAAAGTGGGACAGTGGGATGACAATCAGGGTGGTCTCATTTCTTGGCGGGGGTCTTGCCATCGTGCTCTGTCAGGTTCCTGGATCTCAGGGACCGCTTGTGGGGTGGTTCTCCGTCTGCAGGGGGTGGGGTGCTGGTGTGGTGGTCCTGTGGCGGGGCATCCTGTCCACTAGCGCCAGTGGAGGTGGTGGGCAGTTCATCGTCCAGGCTAGTGTCAGAGGCCCCTTGGAGTGCCACGGTGTCCCTCATGGTGTTCTGTATGTCCTTCAGCTGATGGTTCTGAGTTCCTCCCTGAAGCCCAAATACTGTTCCTCCTGCAGGCGCTGGGTATCCTGAAACTTGGCCAGGGCCGTAGCCATCGTCTCCTGGGAGTGGTGGTATGCTCCCATGATGGAGGAGATGGCCTCGTGGAGAGTGGGTTCCCTTGGCCTGTCCGCCCCCTGTCGCACAGCAGCCCTCCAAGTTCCCCTGTGTTCCTGGGCCTCCGTCCCCTGGACCGTGTGCCCACTACCACTGCCCCCAGGTCCCTGTTGTTGTTGGGGTGGTGGGTTATCCTGGGTTCCCTGTAGTGGTGCACACACAGCTGATTGACGTGTCCTGGGGTCGGAGGTATGGGCCCGCTGGGTGAGTGCTGTACTGGTGTTACCAGAGGGTGGAAGGTCAGTGTTGGGCTGTGCCTGCGCGAGGGGAACCGACTGTCCCGAGGCCCACGATGGTCCGGGCTGGTCATCTGGATCCAGTTGGCCAGAGCTGCTGTCATTACTGTGGGCCTCTTCTGTGGGTGGGGTAGAGATGTCTGGAACCACCTGTCTGGTGACGTTAGGTAGTGGTCCTGTAGGGGTATAAAAGCATGATTATTGCATATGTGTATGTCATGGTGTGCAATGGGTGGGTGGGCGTGTACCCCAGTGCTAGCATTCCTGTGTGGGGGCTTGTGTGATGATGGTTAGGGGTTGTTATGGGTATGTGCAGTGGCCATGCTTTAGTAATGGGTGTCCATGCTTTGTTGTGTCATGCAGGGCTTGGTGTTGGGATGTGTGCTTTGTGTTATTAGTACATTAGTGAGGAGTTGGAGTGATAGGGGAGGGGGTGAGTGTGCAGGTGTGTGATAGCATGCAGGTAGGGTGGGGGATATGATAGTTAAGATTTGACTTACCAGTGTCCATTCCTCCACCGACTCCTCCGAGGCCCTCAGGATGCATAATGGTCAAGACCTGCTCCTCCCATGTTGTTAGTTGTGGGGGAGGAGGTGGGGGTCCGCCGCCAGTCCGCTGAACCGCGATGTTGTGCCTGGATACCACGGAACGCACCTTCCCCCGTAGGTCGTTCCACCTCTTCCTGATGTCCTCCCGATTTTTTGGGTGCTGTCCCACTGCGTTGACCCTGTCCACGATTCTTCGCTATAGCTCCATCTTCCTAGTTATAGAGGTGTGCTGCACCTGTGATCCAAATAGCTGTGGCTCTACCCGTACGATTTCCTCCACCATGACCCTGAGCTCCTCCTCCGAAAACCTGGGGTGTCTTTGGCGTGCCATGGGGTGGTGTAGGTGATGTGTGGGGTGGTGTATGTGGTAATGAGTGTGGTGATGTGTAGTGGTGTGGGGTGTTTTGTGCGTGGATGTTGTGTGGGTGATGGTGTCGTGTGCCTCTGTGTGGTGGGGTTGTCTATTGCTGTGCTCTCTCTGTCACCTTCGTCTCAAATGTTTGGTTGTAGGGGTTTGTGGGTGATGTGGGTGTGTGTTTTATATTGTGTTGGGTGTGTGGGAGTGGTGTTTGTATGTGTATCAGGTGTGTGTATTTTGAATTGTCCAATGTGGCGGTGTTTTGGAGATGTGTGTGTATTTTGAACGCGCTGGTGTGTACCGCCAATGGAATACCACGGTAGAGAGACTGCTGCGTGGATTCGTGAGTCGTAATAGCATGGGCGTGTTTCTGTTGGCGTGACGGTGAAGGATTTGTTATCGCCAGTTTATCACTGACCTTTGGTGTGGCGGACTTGTGTGGGTGTCTGAATTTCAGCGGATACCGAGATGTGTGTCATAATAGCTGTGGCGGAATTCCGCGGCGTTGTATTGGCGGTCTTCTGCACGGCGGTAAGTGGCTTTTACCGCCAATGTTGTAATGACCCCCATATTGTCTTAATTGCCGTACCATCATGGATCTTTGTGCTCAGTTGGAACCAGATCTGATACCTGCCATTCACAATCCCTATGGCATATCACCCATCGTTCAAGTCTTGTCAGTGGTACATGTCCTGGCCACAGGCTTTTTTCAGAATACAGTGGCTTTAACAGTAGGGATGTCTCAGCCCATGTTCAGTCTGGTTGTGAAAGATGTACTATGTGCATTGTTGAGTCACCTGTACAGTTACATCAGGTTTCCCCACCGAGCGGATTTGGTCTCTGTGAAGGCAGACTTTTATGAAATGGGAGATATTCCTCATTTGGTAGGAGCCATTGATGGCACCAATGTGTCCCTGGTTCCTCCTTGTGCCAATGAACAGGTGAAAAGGATCAGGAAGAACTACCACTCTATCAGCGTTCAGGTGGTGTGTCTTGCAGACCAGTACATCCTACTAGTCACATTCAAGTATTCAGGATCTCTGCATGATTCTTACATCATGCAGAATAGCAATGTCCACAGCTAATGTCATGACTCCACAGAGAAAGGGCCTGGCTGGTTGGTTTGCTTCCATTGTAGTGTGTGTGTGGGGGTTATGTCTCCTGTCATCACAATATAGTCAGTCCTGCATTAAATTTTGAGTTGTTCAACCATTGTGTTCACAGGTGACTCATGCTATCCAAAGCCTCCTTGACTGTTGACTCCAGTGAGGTACCCAACCACGCCAGGGGAACTCTGTTACAATGAGGCCCACTGGAGTACAAGGCGTGTAATAGAGCAAACATGTAGGCTCCCGAAGGCAAGATTCAGGTGCCTGGACCTATCTGCGTGAGCACTCCTCTACTCGCCATATAAGGTATGCCAAATTATCATTGTCTGCTGCAATCTAGCCCTGAGACATCAGATACCTTTGATAGCGGATGAGAAGGAGGCAGCTGGCCCAGTGGCTCAAAATGCTGATATGGCAAGTGATGAAGAGCCAGAGGAAGAAGGAGCAGGTGACTCTAAGGCAGATCTTATCAATTAGTACTTCAACTGACAGACAGGTATGTGAGTGGACTTTTTGTTGTGATGAATGTATACAACCTGAAGTAGATGGCTGCCATTACACCTTCTTTCTTGCTTCTCGGTGGAGGTGCCATGAGCTCCAATGCCTATGTGTGAGTTGCTAATGCAGACTGTTAGACTGTAATGTGTACAGGAAAGAATGTGCTGCTTTTTCATGTATTGTTACAGCAGATGCTAACATACACTTCTGGTAAAGACTTCTCGGATTTGAGGTTTGTTTCATGCAATCTCCTATCCTCTTTTCCTTCCACTCACTGATTTAGCTATTTCCTGTTTGACTCTGCAACCTAGGCTTAAGGTATTCAGTGTTAGTAGCCAGTGGTAATCACTGACAGACATGAGAGGTGTACCTGACAGATAGCTAATAAAATGGACATAGTTACAGTGGGAGGGTACCTTGATAGTTTATCCTTTCTTAAAAGTAGGGTGGTAAATGCTTAGTCCTTTTCTTTTACCTGTGGGGTTGAAGAGAATGTAAAATAGTGTATAATGTGTCAGGTAAAGTTTGTGGCACAGGTGTCAAGGTTGAATCATAGCCTTTCGCTACACAATAGGTGGAGTACTTTTTGGTGGCCATGGGACCTACCTGTGTTTGTGTTCCAATTTTGCTCTCCAACGTGCATGTAACTGTATATTGACAAAGGTGAGTGACAATCCTACAGGTATGGGGCCTATGTTAGTGTATGGTTTAGTTACTGGGTTCCTCTGTCATGTTCTTTGTGTCTTTCATGGGATATGTGAATTTGTTTCTATGGTATGGGTATGTGAAGAGTCTCTATCTGGTGACATAGAGGACCTATCTGTGTACCTCTACTTTGTAGGTAGTTTACCATGAGTCTGACATCTAAATCATGTACATGTGCATTGTATGACCTCATGGCTTACACCCTAATGGTACTCTCTGTCATGCTGTATTTTCAGATGGGAACACTGCCTATACAATTGTGTTGACCTGCATTTCAACCTCTGTGACCTCTGTCCTGTGACATTTCTGGATTAATGTCTACTGCTGAGGGAGCCTCCATCTAATGACCATTATACTGGATGTTCGATACAGGGGGGCATGACCAGACAACAGTTGGCAAGCATGACTATTGTACATGTATTATTAAGGACACATACACAGTAGCTATTTTTAATTGTGGTTTATTGTGCATATCAAAATACTATCAGTTGCAATTAAAGTACATAAATGAAATGAAAATAAAAGTGATGAGTGGTGTTATGGTTGATGTACCTCCAATATCAGTTGGTTACCCCAGTCCAGTATTCTTATACCATGGGAAAAGTTAGGTTTCTGAACAGTCAATAAGGTGTATGTGTAGCACGCAAGGGCGACAAAAGAGGAGAGGTTCACTTCCTGGCAGTGGGTTTGGTCTTGGTATTTGCTCCAGTTGGATGTCAGGGCGTACGTCCATGTCTGCAGGGGGGCTTTTAGGCTACAGAGGGAGGGCTGTCTGAGGCATGAGGTTACCCTGGCAGGCCCTCCATTTCACTACCTGCCGCAGATATAAAAGGGGCAGATGGAACATTACTAGTAGGAGGAGCCTGATGGTGTGTGGCGAAACCAATCAGGGTGGTATTGATGTCCCTCAGCACCCCTGCAATGGTAGTCATGTGGGCATTTTGTGCCTGCCTCTGCTGCATTACTTCCTGGTGGTGTTCCCTCTGTAGCCTTTGATTTTCCCCCAGCACGGTGTCCATCCTGTCTTGGGAACTTTTGTAAGCTCCCAAGACTTGGGAGATGGCTTTCTGGTCAGTTGTGTCACTTTGAGGCCCCATTCTCTGGCCCACAGCATCACTCCCATGCACCCTACCCCCACATGCCTGTGCCCCTGGCACAGTCTCCCTACTCACAGTGGTTGGAGGTCCATCAGTGTCAGGGGTGTCAAGGTTGGACTCAGGTCCCTGTACTGTGGGGCACACAATAGATTGACTAGTCCTCAAGACACAGGTTTGGGGGTGAATGGTTGCCTGTGATGTGGATGCAATAGTGTTGGGAGAAGTTGAAATGGGCAGGGTGAGGCTGAGAGTCATTGATTGACCAGTTGTCACAGATGGGCCAGGTTGTTTGTCAGTGTCCAGACATCCAAGTGTGATGTCCTCACTGGGGCCTTCATCCTGAGAGGGACTGACAGTCTCAGGTATCCTCTCCATGTTGGCAGTGGCAAAGTTACCTGTGGAGGGAGTGAGCCACAGAGTTCAGGTTAGAACGTAATTTTGGTTGCTTTTTTGTGAGATGGAGACAGTGGCTTATTATGATTCCCTGCAATGACATTGACAGATGCAGCACAGCATACCTTAGTTGTACATACAACTCTGTGACTTGTTTTCATTACTCCATGTTGAGAGCTGTCATACTAATTGGGTACAGGTTTTTGTGAAGATGCAATCTTATTATATCTGATATATGACATGAATGTTCAGCTCTGTCACCTAGTCAATAGTCAGGCTTGCTGGATGCCACACATTAAAGCTGCACATTGCACCATGGTGCCCTACTGGGAAAACAGTATGTGAGTATGTAGGGGAAATTGTCCTGTAACTAGATGCTGTGCATCGACTCTGTCATCTCACTTTCCAACCAAGGTCTGTCTATTTCTGGTTTGGGATATTTGATTTGTGGCCATTGGGTGGTCACTCAGCTGTAGCTGTGTTTTTCTTTGGTTGCTATTGTGAGTGTACCATTGCATTGCTGTCATTGCCATGTACTGGTCCTCACTAGAACACTCTAGATGGTGTTGCTAGTACATTAGTTATAGATGAATGACATGTGATGTGATGCACAATCCAGGTTTTCACAATGATGGGTTAGTAGATTTTGGGAGTTGTAATGATCTGATCAGCCTGTTGTTAACATGGTATTTCCAAGGGCTGGAGGGCAGTTGGACTGAGTGGAGAGGTAGCATGGCAGAGAGGGGCTTTAGGTGATTAGGTGAGAGGTGCAGTGGCTACAATAGTTCAATAGGGAGGATTTGGGTGGTGGGGAAGCATGCACGACTGGCCAATTGTGTGCCCTAAATGTTGTGGGTACTTACCAGACCCTAGTCCCCGAGGTATTCCTTCCAGGCACTCGGTATGCAGTATGTCCAAAACCTTCTCCTCCCATGATGTGAACTGTGGGGGAGGACGTGGGGGCCCACTGTCAGTCTTCTGCACGGTGATCTGGTGCCTGGACATCATGGAACGGTCTTCCACCTCTTCCTGATGTTGTCGCTTGTGTGTGGATGATTGCCTACAAAATTGACCCTTTCAACTACTCTTTGCCACAACTCCATTTTCCTGGCAATAAATGTTTGTTGGACCTGTGCTCCAAACAGGTGTGGCTCTACCCTGAAAATTTCATCCACAGTGACCCTTATCTCATCATCAATGAAACGTGGCTGTGTTTGTAGTACATGGTAGTGGTTATATAGACAGTGTGTGGGAGTGTTGTGAGTGTCAGGGTGCAGTGTTATGTAATTGGTGAGGTCTGGGTGCTGAGATCTGAGTTGAAGAAAGTTTTTGCTTATTGTGTGTGCCAATGATGTGTGTATTGTGATAGTTCTGCTGATGTGGGAGGTGTTCTGAATGAGATGTGCATGTGTGCCTATAGTGTAAAAGTGCTATATTTCTATTATTGGCTTTTCAAAGTATCTGAAAGGCGTTCTGTTTCTGGATTGTGGGTTGTGTAGGGGTGTGTTATACAGTTCAGTGAATAGGTGTGTTGGGTGTGTGGATTTGTCTCAGGTGTGCAAATTTCAAACTATCCAAAGTGGGGTGGTGTTCTAACTGATGTGAGTTCTGACCGCCGCGGTTCACACCGTCAGTGGTTTTCCACTATGAAAGAACCGCTTTGGTGATTTGTGGCTCATAATCTAGTGGGTGGATTTTTGTCGGGCTGGCGGTGAGAGTGGTGGGACCTCCACTTTTCCATTCTCCAGTGCCCTGGCGGTTTGGGGTTTTTGGATGTTTTTTGGAGGTCTTCACAGTGTGAGTTGTAATAAGGCAGTCAGATTACTGCCAACATGGAGGTCTTTTGGTGGACGCCACAGCTGCGGTCTTGCCAAAAGACCGCCAAACTCGTAATGAGGCCCTGTATGAGGAACAAGTGCTTAGAAGTCTATAGTGGTAAAAGGTTACTTGAGGTCGTGAGGGACTGGTGCAAATCTAGAATCCAGGCCGACCATGATGGAGGGGAGGCCCGCTGCGGAACCCACACAAGGTCTGCTGAACAGTATCTTTGTTGCAGCAATGCATCAACGGCGAAGACACAATGTGTCGATATCTGTGCCGCACTAGAGGTGATGCATCACTTTCTGAAGTTTGTAGCCACAGAACCCACTTCTGAGGCCCAGAACTGGAGAGGGGAACCTCAGTCAACAGTAGGACTTACAGATTGTAGAGTCCAGCCGCACTAGAAAAGTTGCAAGCACTCTTTGATGTCCCTGAGACCAGTGGTGGTTGGTGAGGGACAAAAATGGTGGGGAACTATGTGTAAGAATACATCAAAATAAGCTTTCAACAAAAAATAAAAGTTTCACTTACCTTAGCCTGACTGTAGCACATCCTCGATTTTCTCCAGTCCTCCTCCGAGCTTGAAGTCCCATAGCCAACTACCTTATCCAATCCAGACGCTGCTCTCATGCTGCTAACCATCACGAGTGAAGCATCTGGATTTGCAGGAGCAGACTGGCTTAGAACTGGCACTGGAGGCCCTTGCCTGTTCTTCAACCTAGCTGACTAAGACAGCTGGGTTAGAGAGGTTTGAATTGCGCACGTCAGGCTGGCCCTAGCAAGCTAGCTGGACAAACGTACATGGGCATTTTAAACTGAAGTGTCCACTCCTCTTTGCTGCCAATCAGCAGCACTGATGGACTGGCCGGGCCCTGACACTCCATTCGGCAGAGAGTAAAAAATAAAATGGTTATAAAATCATTTGATTACCATTTTATTTTTCAGATTTCTGCAATAGTGTGGGGGCAATGCTCCTCCACTTCTATTGAGGAACCTCAGCTTGCTGAGACTGCAGAACAACAGGAAACAAGTCAGTAAACTCTTGGAGACTCTTAGGTGCACAAATGTAGAGAACAAGTCCAGTTCTTCTCACTGTAGATGAGGAGCAGCAGGCCAAAACAGCAGAGCAAACAGCAAAGTGTCAGTCCCTCATACAGCACAGTGCACAGCAGCAGTAGGCAAGCACAGCAAAACAGTTGCAGAGTGGCAGTCCCTCCAGGCAGCACAGCAATCCTTTTTCCTCGCAGAGTGTCCTTGGTTCAAGAAGAGATCTGATTTGGTGAGGTTTGGGGTTCACTATTTATATTTTGATGCCCCAGTTCTGGAAGGTGGTAGACACTCCTGAGGCAGGCCTTTGAAATGTACAGATGTCCTGCCTCCCCTGTCCTGGCTCCAAGCTGGCTGGAGTGACAATACAGGGTTGTTAAGCCCAATTGTGTGGTAGTGCTAAATGAAACCCCTTCAAACCAGTTAATGGCCCTTTAAGGCCCATTAAGGCCCATCAAGTCACATCTTATCTCCCATTGTGTGTGGCTGTCTTGACAAAATGCACATAGCCCAGCTGTCACACAATCTTAATGTGTATTCAGCGGCAGGCAGAGGCACAGAAAGGTTAAAGTAAGAAAATGCCAACTTTCTAAAAGTGGCATATTCAGAATAACAATTAAAAATTCGACCTCACCATAGGTTGTGATTTGAAATGGTGATTCCAGAGACACAAAACTCTAAATTTCTGTATTTTCCTATTTGGGAGTTACACGTTAAAGATGTTGTAAGGTAATCCCAATGTTATCCTATGAGAGAGATAGGCCTTGTAATAGTGAAAAATTAATTTAGCAGTTTTTCACTACCTGGACATGTTAAACTTAAAAGTACATGTCCAACCTTTTAAATACCCTGCACCCTGCCATTGGGGATAACTAGGGCCTACTTAGGGGTGACTTACAAGTAATAACAAGGAAGGTTTGGGCCTGGCCAGTAGTTGCACTTGCCATGTCAAAATGGCAGTTTAAAACTGCACACACAGACTCTGCAGTGGCAGGCCTGAGATATTTTTAAAGTGCTACTGTAGAGGGTGGCACAATCAGCACAGCAGGCCTACTACTAGCATTTATTTTACAGGCCCTGGGTACCTATGGTGGACTTTACTAGGAACTTAACAGTAAATGAAATATACCAATTGTGGATAAGTCAATGTTACCATGTTTTAAGCAGAGAGCACATGCACCTTAGCACTGGTTAGCAATGGTAAAGTGCTCATAGTCTGAAAGCCAACAAAAATGAATTCAGCAAAAAGTGAATGGAAAAAGCAAAAATGTCTGCGGTTGACCATACAGAAAGGGCCATCTCCAACACCACCTGAAACAACTCAGGCAGCTCATTGGCTGGGCCTCTTGATTGTCCAGTATAAACATTGCAATGGTATAAGAGGAGAGGTACAGCCTGTCTGGCAGATTCTGTTATGCATTTTTGTAGGACGACCCATCTCACAATAGTTTAGGAGTTGCTCTAACCGGCAGCTAAACAATATATTGTGTGCTATGCATTTTCTTTCTTTTGTAACATGTGATTGAGGGCCAGATGTAGCAAAATCCGTTTTTGCAACTTGCAAATTGCGAGTCTGAGAGACTCGCAATTTGCAAGTCACAAAAACGGATGCAGAATGGTGTCTCAGACACCTTCTGCGACTCGCTATGGGGTCGCAAAGACCCACCTCATCAATATTCATGAGGTGGGTCGCATTTTGCGACCCCATAGCGAGTCCATGCACTCACAGGGATGGTGGCCTGCTGAAGTCAGCAGACCTCCATGTCTGTGACTGCTTTTTAAATAAAGCAGTTTTTTTTTTCATTTTGCAGCCCGTTTTCCTTAAAGGAAAACGAGTTGCAAAATGAAAAACATACCGAAACCATTTGGTTTCGTTTTTTCAGAGTAGGCAGTGGTCCATAGGACCACTGCCTGCTCTGAAAATATATTTTTCTCGACATTCACAAAGGGGAAGGGGTCCCATGGGGACCCCTCCCCTTTTGCGAATGAGTTACCACCAGTGTGACACTGGTTGTAACTGCGAGTTGCTTTGCGACCACATTCGCGGTCACAAAGCAAATCTGAATTGCGATGCGAGTCGCAAATAGGAAGGGAACACCCCTTCCTATTTGCGAGTCGCATTCACAAATTGCGAGTCGGTACTGACTCGCAATTTGTGAATGTGCATCGCTTTCGGCCATTTGCATGCCGCAAACTGCGATTTTTGCAGTTTGCGACATGCAAACGGCTTGCTACATCTGGCCCTGAATGTTTTAAGATATAAACACTCCTTTGTCTTTGGTGGAGGAGAAGTATTCCATAGCTGTTAACCATTTTATAGTTTGTAGGATGAAATATTAAGATAAAGACATCACCACAAACCTATCAAGGACACAAATATAGACCTTACATATATATATATATATATATATATATATATATATATATATATATATATATATATATATATATATATAAAGCAAAAAATATTGACTAAAATATAGACGACCACAGTATTGTCAAAATAAATGGAAATACATCAACATGTAACTAAGACACGATGGCCTTCATATGACATTGGTGGTAAATGCCACCTACCGCCAAGCTGGCGGCCGCCAACATACCGCTGTGGGGGCTAATATCCATCCACCATATTATGACACACTCACACCAATCCAACAGAACACAGCCACACACACAAATCCGCCAGACCAAAGGTCAGTGATAAAGTGGCAATCCTAAAACCCATACCGTTATGCCAATAAAACAATACCCACCACATGATGACCTACAGCAGACATTCAATGGTGGTAAACCATTGGCGGTACATACCACCACACTCAGAACGGACACCCACATACAAAACAACACCACATTGGCCAAATACCCAAAACACACACCTGACACCCATACATACCCACACCACTATAAAACACACCCACATTACCCACAACCCTTTACGATTACAAATCATAGCCACCAGACTGACACGAAGACCACTTAGACAACTAGACACACACCACTTACACCTATGCATCCCTCACGCAAACCACATTACGCACCCCACCACATTACTAAACACACTTCCACCAACAAACACCACAAAACACCCATGGCACCAGAAAGGGACCCTTATTTCACTGAGGAGAAGTTAAGGGTCATGGTGAAGGAAATTGTCAGGGTAGAGCCACAGCTGTTTGGAGCACAGGTACAGCAGATAACCATTGCAAGCCAGATGGAGCTATGGCGGAGAATTATGGACAGGGTTAACGCCGTGGGACGGCATCCAAGAACAAGGGACGACATCAGAAGAGGTGGAACGACCTACGGGGGAAGGTACGTTCCATAGCAGCAAGGTACCAACTCGCCATACAGAGGACTGGTGGTGGACCCTAACCTCCTTCCCCACAGCTTACAGCATGGAAGGAGCAAGTACTGGCAATACTGCATCCTGAGGGACTCACTGGAATAGTAGGAGGACTGGACACTGGTAAGTCAACATTTACAACTTATCACCCCCCCTTACCTGCATGCCATCTCACACCCTCACCCTCACTCCCATCACGCTACTACATCACACACTGCACCTTCACATATGACTAACCACAGTGTCAAGCCCTGCATGCTATACCAATGCATGGACACCCCTCCCAGCCCTGCATAGACACCCACCACCAATGTATGCACAGCATAGGGAAACTAACATTCCAACAATACATCACCATACACAAGAAAAAGGTGGCAGGGCAATACCAACGATAGAGGGGAAGCCAGGGATGTACAAAAGTCATACACATGAAGCATAATACATCACTTACATCACCACAGGTACGCCAGCCAATCTCAGTGGAGAGGAGGTGCCATGACTATCCAGTCGTCCAACAGAAGATGCCCCCAGTAATGACAGTAACTCTGGACTTCTGGATCTGGATGACCTACCTGGCTCATCAGGGACCACTGGACAGCCGGTTACCCAAGCCCACTCACAGGCCATCACAGAGCTAGGACACGTCAATCAGCACATCAATCAGCAGTGTGCCCACCTGTACAGGGACCCCAGGCCACACCTCAACCCCAAGACAATCCGGGACCTGGGGTCAGTGGCAGTGGGCACACCGTTCAGGAGACAGAGGCACAAGCCAACAGGGACACCGGGAGGACTGCTGTGTGCCAAGGTGAGGACAGGACCAGGGAACCGACCCTCCAGGAGGCACTTTCTGAGATCCTGGGACCTTACCAACATTCCCTGGACACGACGGGCCAGATCCTTGACAACATGCAGGAGAACATGTGGCTGCAGGAGGGACAGTATCAGGGATCAGGGAGGACTTGCAGCCCATTAACAACACTCTGATCTCCATAGCAGGGGTGCTGGTCGACATGGCCAAAATCATGAGGGAAGCAACAGCACAGCAGCGGGCCCCTACCACTAGCCAGTCCATTGACCAGCCCTCCACTTCCGCTGTCCCTAGTGGGCAGAAGGCCCTGCCACAGGACACACAGGCACCAACACCCCTCCCCTGCAGAATGTGAACCACCCCGCAACCATTCCCTTAAACCCAGACAGTATCCAGAAACACTTGCCAAGACCACCGCCAGGAAATTAGACTCACCTGATTGTCCCCCTTGTGTCCCACTCAGTCTCCCTGTCCACCTTGAACTTCCGTTGCTCCCCTTCCCATGGCCCCTTGGACACTGCACCTGTGCTACAAACAGACTGGAACAATACCCTGGACTTTCCTCCATCATCACCCGATACCATTGCACCTTTCCGTCAATTTGTTACCACTAAAATAAACACCCTTGAACACACCTGGAATACTTGTATGTCATGCGTTGAAAAAATGTATTTATGGAAACAGTTACATCCATTGTAAATGAACTGTACATTGTGAGAGCATAGAAATAATGACCTGTAGCTGGCTGTAGTAAGCACATCAGAAGACAGCTGTCATAGCACTAACATCTGTTAAATGATAAACAATAGGTGACAGTAAGTAGAGGTAAAAGGTAGTTAATACCATTGTGCCACAGCCACACAGAATACACCAATAGTCATAGATATGTGAAGTTGCACTGTCTCACCTGCGTGTCATTGGAAGTACTGACAGATAACAGTGGTTCTGTTGTCCTCATTCTCATCCTCAGCCCCTTCATCCTCACTGTCATTAGGGTCAACTGCTGCCACAGGTGCATCTCCTGTCTCCTCCTCCTGTAGAAAAGGTACATGGTGCCTGAGGGCCAGGTTGTGCAACATGCAGCATGCCACGATTATCTGGCAGACCTTCTCGGGTGAGTAGCACAGGGATCCACCTGTCAGATGGAGGCACCTGAACCTGGCCTTTGGGAGGCAGAAAGTCCTTTTGATGATCTGTCTGGTTCTCCCATGTGCCCCAATATAACGTTCTTCAGCCCTTGTCCTGGCATTCCTCACAGGGGTAGCACCCACGATAGGTTTGGGTAGCCAGAGTCACCTGCAGGTATTGAAGGACAACATTTAGCCACACACTATCCTAAGAGGTAAACACCAGAGGCATACACTAACATACAGTGAGTGGGGACCAAGGCTCACCTATTAGCCATACCATGTGCCTCTGGAGTTGGGCCATCACATTTGGGATGTAGCTATTCCTCAGGACAAAGGCATCATGCACTGACTCAGGATACTTAGCATTGACGTGGGAGATTTACTGGTCTGCCAGGCACACCATCTGCACATTCATGAAAAGGAAACTCTCACGATTCCTGTACATATGTTCATTCTGTTGGGGGGACAAACGCAATATGTGTCCCGTCAATTGCCCCAATAATATTGGGGATATGACCCATTACATAGAATCCGGCCTTCACAGTGGCCAAATCTTCCACTTGGGGGAAAGCTATCCAGCTGCACATGTGTTTTACCAGGGCAGACAACACTCTTGCCAGCACGATTGAGAACATTGGCTGTGAAATTCCTGCTGCCAAGCCCTCTGTCACTTGGAAAGAACCTGTTGCCAGGAAATGGAGCACTGATAGCACTTGAACACGAGGGGGGATCCCATTCGGATAACGGATAGATGAGATCAGGTCTGGCTCCAAGTGGGCACACAGCTCTGTAATTGTGGGCCTGTCCAGTCTATAGGTGAGTTTAATGTGCCTGTCCTCCAGTGTAGCTAAGTCAACTTGGGGTCTGTGCACTTGAGTATGTCTCCACCTCCTATTCATCCACAGCAGTAGGTTTCTAAGAGACACAAGAGTGAGTAGGCTATCACAATTTGAACAACAAAACCTCAACAACAATCCACATGGTGCACTTTTGTATTGGGACAGTGTCAATGGTGAAGTATGTGCCAATCTAATCTGTGACGCAGCAATTGTCGATATGCCTGTCTCCCTTCCCCAAAATGGTGACCGCCTGTCCTGTATGTAGGGACAGGTGGAAGTGAGGTAACTCCGTCGACATTGGGCATGATGGTGGAAGGCAGTCTTGCACCGTTGTGTAATTTCTCATTATATAATATGGGGCTCTATGGACCCAGTGGCCGATTGGGATCTACTCCGGTGGTGACGGTGTACACCGCCACGGATGTGACCGCCATTTTCTATCTCAATCCTTACTTGTTTCCTGTCCATCAATAGGAGAACACCTGCACTGCATGTGCTGCTGTGACCTGTGTCTGGAACCTACCATGGCCCGTGTGACTGGGTAAAAGGCCCCTGCCTTCACTTCGGAGGAGTTGGAGCATCTGGTGGATGGGGTCCTACCCCAGTAGGAACAGCTGTATGGGCCTCCAGACCAACAGATGAGTACACTTTGGCCACAATGCATGTGGCAAGGATGCATGGAGATGAGTGTGAAAGCATTGTGTAAGGGTGGGTGGGAGTGGGGGTGGGGGGATTGACTATTGGTGGTGTACTTGTTGTGTGCTGGCCTATGTGTGTGCCAGTGGTGATAGACACGGGTATAGTGGGCCATTTGTGTGACAGGATGGACTGTTTGTTTAATGGTGTTTTCCTATCTGTATTGCCTCTGCTGGTCAGCGCACATCAAAAGTAGGGATTATGGAATGCCATCGCCAAGGACGTGCTGACCCTGGGGGTCTATGGCAGACGGAGCACCCACTGTCGGAAACAGTGGGAGTACCTGAGATGCTGGGCACAGAAAACCGTGGAGGCCCAGCTGGGGATGGCCTCCCAACAAGGAAGGGGTGCCCGTCAGACCCTGACCCCCTTGATGGCCCGCATACTGGCGGTGGCCTACCGCTAGCGAGATGGGCACTTGAGGGCATCACAGCAGACCCAAGGGGGTGAGTACAGTGGGTATCAACATATATTGTGGCTGGTGGGGTGGTATCCGGGTGGGGGATGTGTGTTAGTGTACTTCCCTAAGGTCAGGCCAGACATTGCAGCGTGGGTCATCTGAAGGGTAATGGGTGTATGGCAAATACAGGTGACCTAGTTTGTTAGCAGTCCATTTCAGGCAGGGCATTGTGGGTCCCAGGAGTGATGCAGTTGGCTGGGTGTGGTCCTCATCTTGCCTCAGTGACTAGCCCTATCCCTGGTAGTGCAATGCATAGTGCTTAAGCCTGTTTCCTGTGTGTGACGGTGCTGTGTATGCACTGTTGTGTTGGTACAATCATTAACCCAGTGTTTTCTTTGTCTCTCTCCCCCCTTTCTTGTTTTGTCATCTTGTCCTTGTGTGCATTAGCATCATCTCGTGAAGGAGCAGGGGCACCGGTGACAGACGGAGCTGTATCCCACATGACCCAGGAGACAGAATCCACTGATGCCAGGGGAACCAGTGGGACGGAGGGTGAGGGGAGCACCCCAGCAAAGATTGGAGGAGACGACACTGACTCAGACACCTCCTCCAATAGGAGCTCCCTGGAGGTGGCAGACACCTCCGTGACCACCCCAGCTGCAGGTACAGCCGCCACCCCCGTACCGGTACCGCCTTCCCAGCAGCCCCCTCAGTGAGTTGCCCATGCCCGCTCACCCAGGAGGGTGGGCATCTCCTTCACCCCAGGCCCCTCAGGCCCTACCCGAGTGAGCCCTGTTGCCCTGAGTGAGGAAGCTATTCACCTCCTGAGATACATCTCTGTAGGGCAGTCAATCATTAAAATTAAATATACATACTTTAAAATGACCACAAAAATAACAAACAAAGGCCCTCATTCTGACATTGGCGGTAAATCCCACTTACCGCCATGCCGACTGCCGCCAACATAACGCCGCCACAGCAGATATCCATCAACCATATTATGACACACACATACCAATCCGTCACTATACAGCCACACACACAAGTCTGCCACACCAAAGGTCAGTGATAAACTGGCGGTATCAAAACCCACACTCCAACAGGACAACGCCCACAATATTATGAAACACAAATCACTGTGGCGGACATTCAATGGCGGTAAACGATTGGCCGTACATACCACTGCGCTCAAAATACACCCACATGTACAAAACAACACTACATTGGTCAATTCCAACTACACACACCTGACACACATACACACACCACACCCACACAGCCACACCACTATAAAACACACACCCACATTACCCACAACCCTTTACAAATACAAACAATTGCCACCAGAGAGAGACAGCAAGACCACTCACACAACCAGAGCCACATACCACCATCACCTATACACCACCCACGCACCTCACAACACACACCTCAACACATCACCCTACACACCATCACCCACACCACTCACAGCACACTCATGGAACCACAATGACACCCCAGGTGGTTCTCAGAGGAGGAGCCAAGGGTCATGGTGGAGGAAATCATCCGGGTAGAGCCAGAGCTATTTGGAACACAGGGGCAGCAGATATCCATTGCTAGGAAGATGGAGCTATGGCGGAGAATCGTGGACAGGGTCAACGCTGTGGGACAGCACCCCAGAACAAAGGATGACATCAGGAAGAGGTGGAACGACCTACAGAGGAAGGTGTGTTCCATAGCAGCAAGACATCAACTCGCTGTATAGGGGACTGGAGGTGGACCGCCACCTCCTCCCCCACAACTAACAACATGGGAGGAGCAAGTCTTGCCAATACTGCATCCTGAGGGCCTGGTAGGAGTAGCAGGAGGACTGGACTCTGGTAAGTCAATTCCCTATTACTATCAGCCCCCTACCTGCTTGCCATCACATACCCCACTCTCACCCTCATTCCCATCACTCCACCACCTCCCACACACCCCACCATCACAACCCACTCATCCCAATGCCAAGCCCTGCATGCAACACCAATGCATGGATACATCTCACACACCTGCATGGACACCTATCACCACAGCATGCACACTAGAGAGAATCACCTAGCCCACCAAATAACAACTCACACAAGGCAAAGCTCCCAGGGCTATAATAACCATGGAGGGCAACACACCCATGCACAATATGTCACACGCAGAAACAATGACACTGCATTTACATCCCCACAGGTAACCCAGCCAATGTCACCAGCGAAGAGGTGCCAGCAACATCCAGTCCCCTCCCAGAAGAGGCCCACAGTGATGACAGCAGCTATGGTCACCTGGACATGGATGACCTACCTAGTCCATCAGGGAACTCTGGACAGTTGGTTACCCAGGCACACTCTCACACCACCACAGAGCC
Source organism: Pleurodeles waltl (assembly GCF_031143425.1). Lineage (NCBI taxonomy): Eukaryota > Metazoa > Chordata > Amphibia > Caudata > Salamandridae > Pleurodeles > Pleurodeles waltl. The sequence continues at coordinate 924,162,280 of NC_090444.1, forward strand.
TCGCCCCTCAAGAAACACCATCAAAACACCCACCCAGCGGGCCCATACCTCTGTCCCCAGGATATGTTAATCAGCAGTGTGTCCGCCACAATAGGGACCCCAGGCCACCCTACAAACACAAGACAATCAGGGACCCCGGGGTCAGTGGCAGTGGGCACACGATTCAGGGGACAGAGGCACAGGACAACAGGGAAGCTGGAAGGACTGCTGTGTCACAGGGGGAGGAAAGGCCAAGGGAACCGACCCTCCAGGAGGCACTCACTGCAATCCTGGGAGCATACCAACATTCCCAGGATACGCTGGGCCAGATCCTGGAAAAGTTGCAGGAGAACATGTGGCTACAGGAAGGACAGTACCTGGGGATCAGGGAGGACTTGAAGGCCATCAACACCACCCTGGTCTCCATTGCAGGGGTGCTGGCAGACATGGCCAACAGTATGAAGGAGGCAGTGGCACACCACCGGGCCCCTGACACTAGCCAGAACACTGAACAGCCCTCCAACTCGACTGCCCCTAGTGGGCAGGAGGCCCCGCCACAGGACCAACAGGCCACCAGCACCCCTCCCCCTGCAGAAAGAGAACCACCCCAGAAACGTTCCCTGCAATCCAGGCAGAAGCCAGAGACTATTGCCAAGACCCCCTCCAGGAAATAAGACTCCTGGTTGTCACATTTGTGTCCCACTCTGTCACCCTGTCCACTTTGAACTGCCATTGCTCCCCTTCCTATGCCCCCTTGGATAATGTACCTGTGATACAAATAGACTGGACTCTAACCTGGACTTTCCTCCATCATCACCCCAGCCCATTGCACTACCCCCTCTTCTTCAGAGCACTGCAATATACACAGTTTGATAAAAGACAAGTGCGGTGTATGTCAAATGTTTCAAAATGTATTTGTTTAACCAAGTTCAAACATTGCAATACAACTGTACAGTAATGCCAACATAGGAAAGACCTGTAGTTGGCTGCACTGAAAACAGCAGGAGCAATAGTGGGGCACCAACATCTGCAAAAAGAAATGCCAAAGGGTACAGTGAGTGGGCATAGAAGTAGGAATACACAGCCTGCCAGTGACAATGTCACAAATCAAACTGTCACTTATATCTGTATTAACACTGTCTTACCTGTGTCTCATTGGAAGCATTGATGAATAATTGCACTTCTGTTGTCCTCATCCTCATCCCCTGCCTCCTCTTCTTCATTGTCCACAGGATCCACTGCTGCCACACGGCCATCTCCAGCTTCCTCCTCCTGCTGAAAAGGCACATGGCGTCGCAAGGCAAGGTTGTGCAACATACAGCATGCCACGATGATCTAGCAGACCTTCTTGGGTGAGTAGCACAGGAATCCACCTGTTAGATGGAGGCAACGAAACATGGCCTTCAGGAGGCCGAAGGTCCTTTCTATAATCCTTTTTGTTCACCGATGTGCCTCATTATAACGTTCCTCTGCCCTTGTCCTGCCATTCCTTACAGGGGTCAGTAGTTATGAGAGGTTGGGGTAACCAGAGTCACCTGCAAATATCGATGGACAACTGTAAGCCACACACTCACCCTTAGGGCCCACAACATGGCCATACACCAACATCCACTGATTGGGAACCAGGGATCACCTATTAGCCACACCCTGTGCCTCTGGAGTTGGGCCATCACATTTGGGATGCTGTAATTCCTCAGGATAAAGGCATCACGCACAGACCCAAGACACTTTGCATTGACATGGGAGATGTACTGGTCCACCAGGCACACAATCTGGACATTCATGGAGTGAAAACCCTTTCAATTTCTGAACAGCTCTTCATTTCGCCGGTGGGGGGACACAAATGCAATATGTGTTCCATTGATTGCCCCAATGATGTTGGGGATATGTCCCATTGCATAGAAGTCAGCTTTCACTGTGGCCAAATCCTCCAACTGGGGGAAAACGATGTAGCTGCACATGTGTTTAATCAGGGCAGACCACACTCGTGTCAGCCCTATTGAGAACATTGGCTGTGACATTCCTGCTGCCAAGCCCACTGTCACTTGGAAAGAACCAGTTGGCAAGAAACGGAGCATAGATAGCACTTGTACAAGAGGGGGATCCCAGTGAGGTGACGGATAGCAGATATTAGGTCAGGCTCCAATTGAACACACAGCTCTGTGATTGTGGCCCTCTCAAGTCTATAGGTGAGGATAATGTGCCTGTCATCCAATGTTGCCAAGTCCACCAGGGGTCTGTACACCGGGGGATGTCTCCATCTCCTATTCATCCGCAGCGGTTGCAATCTATGGGACAGAAGAGTGAACAGCTGGTCATTATCTGTACATTCCAACCACTACATTTCAATGCAGATTGTGATTGTATCGTTATTTTGTTGGAGATGTCCAAATAGTGCATTTGTGTACTGTGATGCAATTAGGATCCATGGCCTGCACCCCCCCTGAAATGGCGTCCACCTATCCTGTATGGAGGGACAGGTGGATATGAGGTAATAACGCTGACGTTGTGTGCCGTTGTGGGAGGCGGCCGAGAACTGCCGTGCAATACCTCATTGGTTATCATTGGGCCCTATGGGTTAAAGTGGTCAATGGTGATGTACGCTGGCAGTGACAGTATAGGCCGCTGCGGACGTTTTCTATCTGTTCACTCACTTGCTACCTGACCTTCAACAGAAGAGGACCTACACTGCAAGTGGCTGCTGTGACTTGTGTCTGGAACCAACCATGGCTCATGTTACTGGGGAAAGGGCCCCTGCCTTCACCTTGGCGGAGTTGGAGTGACTGGTGGATGGGGTCCTACCCCAGTACTGACTGCTGTATGGGCCTCCAGACCAACAGGTGAGCACACTGTAAGTACGATGCATGGGGCGTGAATGCATGGAGTGTTGTGTATGAAGGCCTCATGTAGGAGGAGTTGGTGGATGGGCCCTGGGCAGCTTGCAGCATGTATGCTGGGCCATGCCTGTGCTAATGGAGATTGGAAAGGGCATGGTGGGCCATGAGTGTAACAGGCAGGGCGGTCGGACTAATACCTTTCCCTGTGTCTGTTTGCCTGCAGGTCAGCGCCTATCAAAAGAAGGGTACATGACATGCCATCGCCAAGGACGTGCGGACCCTGGGGGTCTACAGCAGGTGGAGCACCCATTATTGGAAATGGTGGGAGGACCTGAGACACTGTGCATGGAAGACGGCGGAGGCCCAGCTGGGGATGTCCTCCCAATGAGGAAGGGGTGCCCGTCGAATCACTGACCCCCCTGATGGCCTGCATACTGGTGGTGGTCTATTCGGATCTAGATGGGCGCTTGGGGGCATCACACAGCCACAAGGGGGTGAGTACAGTACCCTAATGTACAAGTTATGCTTGGTGGGGTGGTATCCGGGTGAGGGGTGTTGGCCCTGTGGGTGTCCCTAGACCAGGCCTGGCTTTGCAGAGTGGGTCACATGCTCGGCAGGATTCTGATGTCAAAGTCCTCTAACCAAGCTAGTAGACATTCACTACTGGGCAGGGGTCTGTGGGTTTCAGGTATGCTGCAATTTGCATTAGGTGTCCCTATCCATGGGCTGGTGACTAGCATTGTGAGTGGTTGTGCATTGCCTAATGCTTAGGACTGTTCCTTGTGTGTGACTGTGTTGTGTACACCAACAGTGGTGTTGTTGCCGCCATTGACCAAGTGTATCCTTTGTCTCTTCCCTCCCTTTCGTTTTGTCATCATGTCCTTATGTGCATTAGCATCATCTGGTGGAGTAGCAGAGGCACCGGCGACAGAGGGAGCTGCATCCCACAGGACCCAGGAGGCCAAGTCCACCGATGGTGAGGGCACCAGTGGAGAAGGAGGGTAAGGTGAGCACCACAGTGGAGACTAGAGGGGACAGTTCAGACACAGATACCTCCTCTGACGGAAGTTCCCTGGTGGTGGCAGACACCTCTGTGCCCACCCCAGCTACAGGTACATCCGCCACCCCGTACCAGCACCACCCTCCCAGCAGCCCCTCAGTGAGGGTCCTGTGCCCGCTCACTCAGGAGGGTGGGCATCTCCTTTGCCCCAGGCACCTGAGGCCCTTCCCCAGTTAGCCCTGCTGCCCTGAGTGAGGAGGATATTAACCTCCTGCAATCCATCTCTGTTGGCCAGTCAACCATTGTGAATGCCATCCAGGGTCTGGCAGCCCAAATGCAACAAACCAATGCATTTCTGGAGGGCATTCACACTGGCTTGGCGGCCCAACATAGATCAATCCAGGCTCTGGCCTCCTCTCTGATGGTATCCATCGTCCCTGTTTCCACCCTCCCCCCTCCAACTTTCTCTTCCCAATCCTATTCCCCTCAACCCCAACCTATCCCAAGCACACAGTCAGTTGAGTAGACACCCAGTACAACACACAAGAGTGGACATGGAAAACACAAGCACCACACTTCATCCCACAGGCACTCACACAAACAACATCCAGAAGCAGACATACCAACATCCACTGCCTCCACTGTAACCCCCTCCTCCTTGTCGTCCACCTCCCTCCCAGTTGCCTCTCCACTCACACCCGCATGCACTATATCCTCATCCATTACCACCATCACCAGCACACCTATCAGTACACACCCCTCACTGGCAGTCACCAACCCCACATCCATGCATACGTACCCTGTGTCCTCTCCCACTCTGTCTGTGCCCCCTCCTCCCAAAGTACACAAGCACTCAGACACCCAACAGCCATCCACCTCACAACAACATCCAGCCCATGCACCTGCACCCAAATACAGCAGACTGACACCTCCTACCACCACTCCCTCTTCCTTCACTCCAAAACCATCTCCCTCTTCCCGCCCCAATATCCCTAAGAAGCTTTTCCTCACCACCATTGACCTCTTCCTTAGCGCTCCCCCCTGTCCCTCACGTCAGGCCAGGATGTTCAAAACCCAGCCAAGCACCTCAGCCACCCAGTCCACGGGCACAGTAGTGTCCCCAGCAACTCTAGGTGGGAAAGGATCCCGGCCACAAGCCAGCCAGGCGGAAAGGGTGCCTGCCCCAAGTGCCTCGAGGAAGGGCAAGGAGGCAGGCCCAGCTGCAGGAAGGAAGGGCCAGAGGCGAACCCAGCTGCAGGAAGAAAGGGCAAGGAGCCAGCCCCAGCTGCTGGAAGGAGGGGTAAGGAGGCAGCCCCAGGTGCTGGAAGGAAGGGCAAGGGGCCCATAACAGCAGGGAGTAGAGACAAGGGGCCTGGTCCTGGGACTCAGTCGGAGCCCCCACCAGCAAGCATGGTGGTGCAGCCATCCGAGGATGCAGGGAATGGGCTGGAGCCTCCCCCCACCACTGCCAGCACCGCCACCACCAGCAGCAGCCCCAGTGGGCAGCCATCCGAGGCTGCAGGGAATGGTCTGGAGCCTCCCCCCACCACTGCCAGCACCACTACCAGCTCCACCAGCAGCATCACCACTGCCATCACTGAGCAGCCATCACCGCCTGCAGACAGTGTGTAGTCCTACATCCATGGGCTGTTGTGCAGCCTGGCCCTTGAAAATCCTGTGGGTCTGACACCCAGCTGAGAGACTGTGACCTTGCTCTCCCCAAGATCTGCATCACAGGGCATGATGCCCCCTCCAGAACCAGTGGAGAGGACATCCACTCACCCCATCCTCCCCAGGATGAAGCTCACTGGGCACGATGCCCCCTTCAGAACCAGTGGAGAAGACATCCACTTACCCCATCCTCTCCAGGATGAAGCTCACTCGGCATGTTGCTCCCTCCAGAGCATGTGGGCAAGTCACCCACTTGAGAGACTGTGGCCTTGCACTTCCCAGGACAAGTCAGTGGGCAAGTCACCCACTTGAGAGACTGTGGCCTTACACTCACCAGGACCGAGCACAGGGCATGTAGCCCCCTCCAGGACCAGTGGCGTTGTAACATCTTCCAGCTGAGGTGCCCCCCCATTCCCCGTCCCCCTGAGGTGCCTGGCTATTTTCGACCTGATGCCCCTGCTGTGTTCTCTCTGTGTTGTTCCAGGAGTAAGGTGGGGCCTTGGACTTTGTGATGTGGCCCTGTGGCCCACGAATATTGAGTACTGGGCAGTGTCCCTTGATTTGTGACTATGCATATACTTTTTTATTTGGATGCATGTATTACTACTATATTTATCTTATTACATTCTTTTTACTCTATTGTAGTTGTCCTTGCATTATCCCTGAGGGGTACGGGGTGAATATGTTCTGTTTCTGCATCTGCTTGTGTGTATGGTGTTGGGGTAGGGGTGTTGCGTGTTTTTCCTCCCCCCTCCCCTGTGTGCTAGGTGGCAGTACTCACCATGGTCGTCTCCGCCAGTGTTGCTGTTCGGAGTGGAGCAGCACGTAGAAGAGCATGGGGAAAACATGCACTTCGGGCTCCATAGCGGCGTTGTTCTTCCTCGAGTCTCCAGAGGTGAGTCATTTCCCTTCTGTTTAGTGTTTCTGACAGGCTTTTGATGTCGTTGGTACGACCCCGGAAAAGGTGGCGAATTGGTGTCTCATAATACAGTGGGAGGAACATTGTCTTCCGCCAGGCTGTAGGCGGTTACCGCCGTGGTGCCTGTTGATTTCGCCCTGGCGGTCAGTGTGTTGCAGTGGCTGTCTGTCTGAGCGGTTTCCGCCGTGGTCATAATTTCTAAATTATTAACATCGGACTGTTGGCGGTATTACCGCCACTTTATCACCAACCGCCGGGATAGCAATGAGGGCCATAATATTTTAAAAAATCATTTAAACATAAATTAGAACAAAAATAATTAAAAATGGAATAGTAACTTTTTAAAATTATACAAAAACAATATTACAAATAAAAAGTGAAATAATTACTACAAAAATAAATAATAAAAAAAATTTACTTTAAAAAAATAATGAGAATGTTTAAAAAAGATTTAAAAAAATTAGACATGAAAGGGTAAAACCTGCTACCGCTACTCCAGTTTGAACAACCGTACGATTAACGTTGGACTTTGGAGGGTCAAATTTCCTATTCGCCCTTCAACATAAGCAATAGTAGGGAAAGTGTTGGACTCTGGAAGAGTGAGGTTTACTATTCCCACTCTAACCTAAGCAACAGTAGGGAAAATGTTGGATTCTCTGCAGAGTTCAGATTTTCTACTCCAACTGCAACCTGAGTGACAGTAGGGAAAGTATGGGACTTCGGAGGGGTCAGAGTAACCGTTTCCAATTGATACTGAGTAAGAGTAGGTAAAGTGTTGGGTATTGCAAGGGTTAGCTGTAATAACAAATCATATATATTTATATATGCATCCACTACATCTTAATAAATATATTACAAATATTATACATTAAGGAATATTACAAATTGTATAAATATTACAAAAATAAACATACATTTAAAATACTTCTTAATGTATTGCCCACAATTCCAACAACTCAACACAAATAAGATAAATAACTGAAGAAATAACAGTATTGATTAATCAAAAATATAACAAAAAAATAATAAATTAATTAGAACACAAAAACGTTTAACATATTTAATTACTACACATAATATTAAAGCAACTAAAACATGAACACAATCCATATTTATTCAATATATGAAAAAATAACAATATTTTACCATATTGTTAAAAATGATCTTTTAAATACCTACACATATTTATATAGGCTGAACAGAGAGGGGAGTTGCATGATCATGCAAAACAAGATGGCCACCTCCTGATAGTCTGAGGAAATTGCCCTTATTATCGACAATTTTTAATTTATATAGAAGGTGCTTCTTACCTGTAGTAGAGGCTTCTGTACTACTGGAAGATCAGCACTTCACAGTGAGGTGACTTTCAAGGATTTTCTAAGAGAGCAAGGAGTTTTATTTGGTGGAGCCTTTCTTCCAAGCTCTCCAGTGAAGTGAAGCTGGAAGTTCCTCTCAGAGGGCGGAGATGACTGGAGGAAAGGGCGAGGCTGAGACCTAACCATGCCCACTGCTGGTTCTAGCTGCTGCGCAGCTTGCTTTATAGGTGATATTTTTACTAGTTGTATTTTATCTATTTATTTAGAGTGAAGTTGATACTTTTCATATTAATTCTTAATACTTTATCAAGATGGAAGGAACAAATGTGCATACTATGAATAACAAACATAAACAACCAACTTCTCCTCCACCAGTAAAGTAAAAAATTGTAGATTCCACTGAACCTTATCTAACTACTATATTAGCAGAAACACAAGCTATGTGTGCGAATACAGATACCATTGTGTCAGAAATTACAAATGTATGCAAGGATATAGCAAGCCTCTCAATTAAAGTTTCTGACAACAGAATTCAACTTCAAGATAATATGACAAAAATTTACAGTATAGCATCTCTTACTACAACAATTGAACTGAGGAATAGACTGTTACTTGATTTAGAACATCGCAATAAACAATATAACTTTCACATTTTTAATTTGCCAGAAGATGTTGAAGAGAAAGACTGTGTGGATTACTTGGAAGCCTTGTTACCTGGTCAGTTCAACTTAAAATTCCCACAAAAATTTGAAATTGACAAGGCACATAGAATTCCTTCTCATCACAATCCAAGCAATATGAAACCATGTCAATTGATCTTTAAAGTTTTATGCTACCATCATTTTGTGATGATCCAGAAAGCAGCAAGAGATATTCCAACATGAATTGTCAGTGGAAATAAAAACAAGAGTTTGCTGAGGAAACTGTTAAAATATGTAAAGAATTCACCGATCTGCAACCACAAGAACGAACCTGTGGTTTTAAATATGGCCTTTTTGATCCATCTATTATTAGATTTTGGAAAGATGGTATTTCAAAAGCTTTTCGGTGCCCTGAAGATCTATGTGCTTTTTCAGATCATCACTCTCAGCTTTCTATAAAAACCTGCAAATGTCTGGTTTGATTTTTATTTTAATAAGCCTTTTGTTTGCCTTTATATTTGAGAGCATTTATTTCACATTCTGAGACTGATTATTTATTAATTTCCCGTCATCTAATCCAGTCTTTTTTATCCTAAAATTCATAATATAGATATTTCTGGCCATGCACTTATTTCACAGTTTTACAGCTTAAATCTAGTCAATAATCTCATTCTCAATGGTGTATGAATACAAGTGTTGCCTTTAATTATAAAAATAAATCAAAACTTTTATCAGCAATACAAGACTATATTTCTTTTAATCTAGAAGGTGCCACTTCACTTGTGAATCGTTTGGATGCATTTGATGCATATGTTAGCGGGGTTACAATATCGATTATGGTGTATTGATAATAAAACATTTAAGACTAAGCTTAAAGAATTATATAAACAAATAGCAAAACATGAACGTCTCCTTATCGCATCTCATGTTAACAAATACAAAGTACAATTACAAAAAACCTCAAGAGGAATTAAATTCCATGTTAAGCAAACGAGCAGGCTTACAAATTTCAAATAATAAGGCTAAATATTATTTCAAAGCTAATAGGTCCAGCAGACTATTGGTAAATTATCTTAGTATTAAAAAAGATAGCATACAGATTAATTCAGTTCAGGGCTTAAATGGTAAAATGGCATTATCTAATGAAGAAATAATTAATACATTTTCAACATAATTTTCAAACCTATATAACAATCCTCCTTCTCCAAATTCGATTTTTATTGATAAGCTTTTGCAATCTTACAGTTTACCTAAAATTACCCAATCTGCTAGAGAAGAATTGCATGTATAGAATTCATTGGAAGAAATTAAAACTCTAAAAATTGGGTATATCACCAGAGCCAGACAGTATACCTGCTGTATTTTATAAAGAGTTTTCTCCTCATTTAATACCTCACTTATTTAAACTATTTACACACTTTAGTATTTCAGGAACGACATCAGGTTCCTTCACCGAACCCTTAATTATAGTTCTTCTAAAACCTAATAAAGATCATACTATTGTTTCAAATTATGGTCCTATATCATTAAGAAACCAAGGTTGTGAATATTATGAAAACATCCTTGCAACCAGACTAGCTTCTGTGCTAGATTCCATTGTACATATTGATCAAACTGGTTTTATGAAACATAGACATTCTGTAAATAATACTAGATTCTTATTGCATGTAACTGAAAATGCTTCATCTTTATCTTTGCCATCTGGAGTTCTTGCATTAACTGCTGAAAAAGAGTTTGACAAAGTACATTGGCAATCATTATTTCATACCCTATCTATGGTTAATATTGGTAATTCTTTTAATTGTATGATGTCAGCACTATGCTTTGCTCCGTCTGCAGGACTTTTTATCAATAGTCATCTATCTAACAAATTTTAGCTTTTTAAAGGCAACCACCAAGGTTTCCCTTATCATCTCTACTTTTCATCTTTGCTGTTTAACCGTTACTTTTTGCTATTAGAAATTATAAGGAAATAGACAGTATTACAGTTAATGATATTACTATTAAACCGTCAACATATGCTGATGATGTTTTATTATATATTGCTAACCAAGAAGCATCTGTTCCCCCTTAATTAAATTTAATTAATACATAATTTTGAATTTCAGGTTATTCTTTAAACATGAATAAGACATAAACTTTTCCTTTAAATTTATACAGTACCTATGATTTTTACCTAATAATTAAATCATATGGCAAAGGGACAATCTTAAGTATCTAGGTATTTTATTTTCCAGTACTATTAAACAATCAATTGCATTGAATTTTGATTATATTCTTAATCACATCAAAAACAAATTTCATAAATGGTCTACTCTACACTTATCCTGGTGGGACAAAGTTGAAACTATTAAAATGATTATTGCTCCAAAATCTTCTTCATGATCCCAACTCACTTCCCTCACAAGTTTGACAAAAATGTAAATAAATGTATATCTAAATTTAAAACAGTTGAGAACACACTGCCTCACACTCCAGAGTGCATTTTGCCTCATTGCATTATGGTAAATGCAGTACAAATTTGTGCTTACATCATCTGTAGACTTTAGTTTTGCACCTTAGTAAGTGCAACAAGTCCTGTATAACTCTAGCCACGTGTTTCTGTGTTAAGCCCTTCATCAGTAGAGAGCATCAGGCTTTTTTCTGGGGCTGCTGGAAATTCTGCTAAAGTCTTCTCAGGTCTCAGTATCACTCTCTGGCACACAGGCACATCAACCAAAGCTTGTCAGCTTGCTGGCTCAAGGTAGCCTTTTTAAACAGGAAACAGTTGGGAGAACACTACCTCACACTGCAGCATGTGGATTGCCCCATTGCATTATGGCAAATGCAGCACAAATTTGTGTTTCCTTTATCTGTATTCTGTAGTTTTTTACCTTAGTGGGTGCAGCGAGTGCTGTATATCTCTAGACACATGTTTCTGGGTTTAGCTCTTCATCAGTTGAGGGCAGCAGGCTTTTTCCTGAAGTTGCTGGAAATGCTGTCAAAGTTCTCTCAGGTCTCAGTACCACTCACTGGCGCACAGGTGCATCAACCAAAGCTTATCAGCTTGCTGGTTCAAGGATGCCTTTTTAAACAGGAGAAAGTTAGAAGCACAGCACCTCACACTCCAGCCTGCAGCTTTCCCCATTGCACTATGGTAAATGCAGTACAAATTTGTGCTTACTTCGTCTGTAGTCTGTAGATTTTCACCTTAGTGGATGCAGTTAGTGCTGTATATCTCTAGCACTAGCTGCACCTACTAAGGTAAAAAACGACAGACTACTTTATGAAGCAATAACAAACTTGTACTGCATTTACTATGATGCAATGGGGCTGACTGCATGCTGGAGTATGCAGCAGTGTGCTCCCACCTGTTTCCTGTATATCTAAATTTATCTTGAATAATAAGCCTCCACGTAAAAGCTATACAAAAATTAAATTCTCAAAATGTAATGGTGGCTTTGGGTTGCCAGATTTCTTTAATTATCATAAAGCATTTATATTAAAGCAAATCATTTTTGATTTAGTAATATAGATTTTGATAATGTGCCTACATGGCTTCACTTTGAAAGAAGTTTGGTGTCATCATTCCAGTTACTGACATTACTGACAATCTCCTCTTCTAACTCTTTAATAAAAAGATCCTCTACTAAAATCTACAAAATTAATACTACAAGATTTGGATTCTAGTTTCCAAGTTCATATTTCTAATATCTTAAATATATATTTATGGCATAACCCTTTATTGAAACTTAGTTGTAGTATAAGATTTTGGAAATCTTGAATAAATTCTGGTATTTTTTACTTAAAAGATATTTATAGTAATAGTACCATTTTTGCTTTTCAAGAACAAAAACAAAATTATTCCCTGTCCACTATAGATGTGATTAAGTATGAGCTTTTGTGTATTTCCATACTTGATTAGTTATCTAATTTTCCCGAGAAGAATATTTCTGATTTAGAAATTTATATGCATACAATTGCTTCCTCTGCTCATGCAGTGTCAATGTATTATAAAAAATTTATTAATTTTGAAAGAAATAATTTGAATTGTTTATCCTCTTCTTGGAATAATGAATTAGGCATATCTCTTTTTCAAGGCTCATGGAGAAAAATCTTGTTGAATAATATTTCTGGATGGTTACTGGTATCTATATATCAAAATAATTCATTCATACTACTTAATTGTTTATGGATGCCGCCAAAATTGTTTAGCACAAAATTACTAAATTCACACAATTGTTTGCATTTTAAACCTACTTCAGGTTCCTTAAAGTATATGCTCCTCGATTGTATGATTGTTTCTAAGTTTTGGAAGGAGGTATGGGATGTTATTTCAAAAATGTATAATTTATCAGAGAAGCTCTCATATAGCTTGCTGATTGGCAAATCAAGATTATTGTCAGCAAAACTGTCAGATTTGAATAACAAACTTATTCATTTTCTGCTGCCTGAGTATCAATGCCTACATGGTGGTCATGGATAACTTTTACCAGAAAAGGAGCAGATTTGACTATGATGGGGTTTGTCATAACACAAATGCTTATCTGTCATTTTGGAAACTGATTGACAAATATATAGCAATGTGTTTATAAATAAGCCATATTAATATATGTTATATAATAATAAAGTTCTAGGATTATTGTAGTTCTCTAGTATGATATACTTGTAAGATAGTTTTTATTGATCCTCCTGTTTATTTTCAAGTTTGGTTATTATTATTCAGCAATTGTTATTATGTAGGCACAATTATACATTATTGTTATAATGTAGATACTCAGTGCAGCTCTTTCGGTCCTCTTTTCTGTTTGGTCTGTTGTCACACCATCAAAATTAATAACATATGTTGAACACAAAAAAAGAGTTTAGGATTTAAAGCACCTGCTGAGGGGCTTAAGGCTCCCGATATGATGTATGCTTATGCCACTTCATGGTTTACGTCCAATAGATTTCTCAGGTTGTTAATGCACTTGCTAATGAGATCTGTGTGTGATGTTCTACTCACACTCATGAAACATCTTGGGGAGTTAATCTGTCTGCTTCATGGCACTGGAGGTAATAATCAATACCATTTTCCAACACAGAATAAGTTGGACCAATCCCTTAAAGTGCAACAGGGGAGAGTGGCAGTCGGAAAGTGGGATTGTGACGGAGAGAAGAAGGTGAACAAGATTGAGGGAAATAGGAAGGTGCATTGCAGATGATGTTATGACATCGAAATAAGACAGAAGCAGTGGCTCACCACCTACATATTTAGATGAATATTCATCAGTTGATGTATGACTCATCCAAATGGAAACGTAAATCAATAATATGAAATGCACTAGATACGTAGTATGGAAGCACTGTACAATTTTCATGTTTGTGAAAAAACAGCTGACACGTGTTTCGTCATCATTGACTTTTTCAAGGCTGTAAACATATATAAAATAGGAAGTATCAATAACAAGACTTGACAATGCATTGAAATCAGATTGGATTTTAGTGTTAAAATGTGAAAACAGTCGAAGTAAGTGAGTCGAAAAGAGAAGCCCAGTGTCATAGGATAGTGTGCAGAAAAACTAACATGAAGAGTGAAGAGGATGCCACCATATACCCCTGTGTATATTGACGCCAACTCCAGACTAAAAAAGGAAGTAAGTGGCAGGACGAGAGGAAGCATACAGGTGCTCGTGTGAATAGGAAAAATAGCAAAAGACAAAAGGCCATGCAGAAGCCCATTAATACAAAGAAAATAATATTATTCATGGTGTACAAAACGACTAGTAATCATCACCAGCGCTATAAAGTGGACAACAAAAGATGTACGTCTAGAAACCGGTATGTTTGAACGAAAAAAGATGGGCATACCTTCTTAGATATGTACTATAGGATTATGTTTGGAAGGACTCCAAAAATCAAGAACTGTACAACAAAGTGTACAAATGGTAGCATAGATGTATTCAGAGTCCAGAGACCATGGTAAGTCTGTAAGGAAGGAAAAAGGGTGAAAAAAGTAAAACTAGAAAAGTATCAAGCGAAATGCACTGTAAAAAAGGAAAAAAGGAAAAGAAGAGGGAAAAAAGGGAAAAAGGGGCCTCAGTATGCGAATAATGGAAACTAATATAAAAAATCTAGACCAGAAAAGGGAGTGGTATTAAATGTTAATTGAAGCATTATCTTGAGATGTTACTCCAAAGTTATAGATGTAAAAAAGGTTTAGAAAAATCCAAACCACAGAGGTATATGTTTATTGTATATAAAAAACTCTTTAAGTTGTGGAGACTGGTCAACTAAAAGACAGGACATACGCCTAAGTATGAAGAAGATGAAAGCCCTAGGTCACAGAGACCACTCCACTTATTATCGGGCCATTCGGGATACAAACATACAAAGGAAACCTCCTCGAGAACGCTCTGTAAATTATCACCGAGTGTGACCGAGCGGCGGAATAACAAAGCGTCCGGCCGCCCTTAGGAGCGAGGAAGAAATAATTAAACGGTGGCGGTGGGCGCTAGGGAAAAAAAGAAGAAAAGCGCCTACAGAGCGTTCTCGAGGAGGTTTCCTTTGTATGTTTGTATCCCGAATGGCCCGATAATAAGTGGAGTGGTCTCTGTGACCTAGGGCTTTCAGCTTCTTTCTGAACCCTTTGTTGACAAGTTGTGGGATAGCTTGATCTACTTCTTTGAAAAGGTCTTCTAGATGAGTTAAGTCTACTGATGAATCACATCTTTTTAACTTCACCTGGATGTTTGGCCCAGGACGACCTGTTTGCATACCAGTCTCTTCCAAACTAAGGGGCAGGTTTAGAAAAGTGGTGCTGCACCTAGTGCAGCGCCACTTTTCTTGCAGCCCTTAGTGCTCCCCAACGCCACCATGTGTGCACCATATTTAAAATATGGTTTACCATGGCGGTAGTCAGGGGGACTAGAGTCATAATTTTTGATGCTAGTCTGGTGCTTTGCAGGATTAGCGTAATCCCTCAAACACCCAGAGGCTCATTATAACCAAAGGGAGCCTCTTTTTAACTTAGCAGGCATTAAAACATGCCAATAAAGATGGCACAAGAGAATCTCAAAGATTCCTTTGTGCCATTTTTAAAACTTCCCCCTACTGCTGGAATGCCCCCTTGTATACATTATGCCTGTCCCATTATGGCATTATGTGGCGCAAGGGGTTACAAAGTGGCGCAATGCAAGCAGTACGCCACTTTGTAAATATAGTGCAGTGTTTTTGCCCTTCCAGCAACACACTAGTGTAAAAAAATGAGACTAATGTGGCATTGGAATGGCGCTAGGCCACCATAAATCTGGGCCCAGGTGCGGAAGAATTCAAGCTATTCACATTCAGAACACCAGCAGATTTAAGCAGAAGCGCTTTGAGTATTATCATCAAGATAGCTAGAACGTTGTCAGAGCTATCTGTAGATTTTTCCAGTAAAGCCATAATGGACAACAGGATATGGTCCATGCTTTGCAATGATTCCGAGAAGCACACATAGGCCCTCATTATGACATTGGGGGTAAGTGCCGCTTACCGCCATGCTGACTGCCTCCAACATACCCACACTTAGAACTCCACCACTATACAGACACACAAACAAGTCCGCCACACCAAAGGTCAGTGATAAACTGGCAGTACCAAAACCCACACCATTACGCCAACAGAAATATGTCCACAGCATTGTGACCAACGAATCACCACGGCGGACATTCAACAGCGCTGAACCATTGGCGGTGCATACCTCCGCACTCAAAATACACACACACTAACAAAACAATACTACATTGGACAATTTAAATAACACACACCTGACACACATACACACACCACACCCACACCACTATAAAACACACACCCACATTACCCACAACCCCTTACAACTCAAGAAAATTGACAACTGAGAGAGAGAGACACGCCAGGAGCACCCACAGAATCAGAGCCACAGAACACCATCACCCATACATCGTCCACGCACCTCACAGCACACACCCCAACACATCACCTCACACACCCTCACATACACCACTCACACTACACCCATAACACCACAAAGACACCCCAGGTTCTCAGAGGAGGAGCTAAGGGTCATGGTGGAGAAATTCATCCAGGTAGAGCCACAGCTATTCGGATCACAGGTGCAGCAGACGTCCATTGATAGGAAGATGGAGCTATGGCGGAGAGTCGTGGACATGGGTAACGCCGTGGGACAGCACCCCAGAACAAGGGATGACATCAGGAAGAGGTGGAACAACCTATGGGGGAAGATGCGTTCCGTGGTTGCAATACACCAGATAGCTGTACAGAGGACTAGTGGTGGACCTTCCCTCCTCCCCCACAACTAACAACATGGGAGGAACAAGTCTTGGCGATCATGCATCCTGAGGATCTGGCAGGAGTAGCAGGAGGACTGGACTTTGGTAAGGCAAATCTTTACTATTTTCACCCCCCCTACCTGCATGCCATCACAAACTCCCACCCCTGCCCTCACCCCTATCTCGCCACCCCTCACATATACCCCACCATCACAGCCCACCCATCCCAATACCAAGCACTGCATGCAACACCAATGCATGGACCCCCATCAAAACAGCATGCACACTATTGACAATCACTTAGCCAACCAAATCACAACTCACACACGCCAAAGCTGCCTTGGTAATAGACCATAGAGGGGAGCATACCCATGCACAAGATGTCACATGCAGAAACAATAACACTGCATTTACATCCCCACAGGACCCCCACACAACTTCACCAGAGAGGAGGTGCCAGCAATATCCAGTCCCCCCCAGAAGAGGCCCACAGTGATGACAGCAGCTCTGCACGCCTGGATCGGGATGACCAACCTGGCCCATCAGGGACCTCTGGAGAGTTGGTGATCCAGGCACAGAACATCCCCCCTCAGGAAACACCACCACAGCACCCACCCAGCAAGCCCATACCTCTGTCCCCAGGACACGTCAATCAGTAGTGTGTCCACCACTACAGGGACCCAGGCAACCCCCACAAACACAGGACAATCAGGGACCTTGGGTCAGTGGCAGTGGGCACACGGTTCAGGGGACAGAGGCACAGGACAACAGGGAAGCTCGGAGGACTGCTGTTTGACAGGGGAAGGACAGGCCAGGGGAACCGACTCTCCATGAGGCACTCACCAACATCCTGGGAGCATACCACCATTCCCAGGAGACGATGGGCTAGATGCTGGCCAAGTTGCAGGACACCCAGCGGCTGCAGGAGGGGCAGTATCTGGGAATCTGGGAGGACCTGAGGGACATCCACATCACCCTGGTCACCATTGCAGGGGTGCTGGCAGACATGGCCAACCCAATGAGGGAGGCAGTGGCATACCACCGGGGCCCTGACACTAGCCACACTGATGAACAGCCCTCCACCTAAGCTGAAGCTATTGGCCAGGAGGCCCCGCCACATGAACAACAGGCCATCAGCACCCCTCCCCCTGCAGAAGAAGAACCACCACACAAAAGGTCCCTGCGATCCAGGCGGAAGCCAGAGAACATAGCCAAGACCCCGCCAGGAAATAATACTCCCCTGAATGTCACCCTTGTGTACCACTATGTCACCCTGTCCACCTTGAACTGCCATTGCCCCACTCCCTATGTCCTCTTGGAAAATGAGTCTGTGATACCAATAGACACGACTCTATCCAGGACATTCCTCCATCATCAACCCAGCCCACTGCAATACACCTAATATCAAACGAATAAACACCCTTGGAACTAATACAAGTTTGGAGTCTGTCAATTGATTGAAATTTGTATTAGTTTAACAAGCTGTAAACATTACAATTCAAATGTACAGTTATATACACAGAGGTAAGGCCTGTAGTGGGCAGCAGTAAACACAACAGGAGTCAGAGTGGGGCACAGATATCTGAAAATAGAGATGCCAAAGGGTACTGTAAGTGGCCATAGAATTTGGAAAATCAGGCTGCCATGTACAATGTCCAACACAAAACAGCAATGGAAGGTGAAGTTACAGTGTCTTACCTGTGTGTCACTGGAAGTACTGTTGAATTATAGTTGTTCTGTTGTCCACATCCTCTTCCTCTGCCTCCTCTTCGTCACTGTCCACAGGCTCCACCACTGCCACACGACCATATCCAGCCTCATCCTCCTGCAGAAAAGGCACCTGGGGTCTCAAGGCCAGGTTGTGCAACATGCAACGATGATCTGGCACACCTTCTTGGGTGAGTAGCACAGGGATCCACCTGTCAGATGGAGGCACCGGAATCTGGACTTCAGGAGGCCAAAGGTGCGCTCAATGATCCTCCTTGTTCGCCCATGTGCCTCATTGTAACGTTCCTCTGCCCTTGTCCTGCCATTCCTCACTGGGGTCAGTAGCCATGAGAGGTTGGGGTAACCAGAGTCAGCTGTAAATATCGAGGGATTCCTGTTAGCCAGACACTCACCCTTAGGGCCAACCCCACACCCATAGCCACACCATGTGCCTCTGGAGTTGAGACATCAAATATGGAATGCTGCTATTTCTCAAAATAAAGGCATCATGCACAGAGCCAGGATACTTTGCATTGACATGGGAGATGTACTGGTCTGCCAGGCACACCATCTGCACATTCAGAGAGTAAAAGCTCTTTTGATTTCTGAACACCTGTTCATTTCTCTGGGGGGACAAATGCAATATGTGTACCATCAATAGCATCAATGATGTTGGGGATGTGTCCCAGTGCATAGAAGTCAGCCTTCACTGTGGGCAAATCCTCCACTGGGGGAATACGATGTAGCTGCTCATGTCTTTCATCAGGGCAGACAACACTCTGGTCAGCACATTTGAGAACATAGGCTGTGACATCCCTGCTGCCATGGCCACTGTCACTTGGAAGGACCGACTTGCCAAGAAATGGAGCACTGACAGGACCTGCATAAGAAGGGGGATACCAGTGGGGTGGCAGATAGCTGAGATCAGGTCTGGCTCTAATTGTGCACGCAGCTCATGGATTGTGGCCCTATCAAGTCTGTAGGTTAGGATAATGTGCCTGTCCTCCATTGTTGCCAGGTCCACCAGGGCTCTGTACACGGAGGAATGTCTCCATCTCCTATACATCCTCAGCGGTTGAACTCTAGGGTGAAAAAAGGTGAGCAGATGGTCATATTCAAATACTCAGATTAATATGTGTGAGAAAACAGGGCTGATTGCAGAGGCCCCCTAACTTTTTGCCTCCATTTTCCACTTTTTGCTGGTGTTTTCCTGACTCTGATGGTGCCCTGGGTACTGCTAACCAGTCCCAGGGCCTGTGATCTGTGAAAAATCAATATGCAAATTAAGCTAATTATAATTGGCTAAGTTAACCTACCTATAAGTCCCTAGTATATGGTAGGGCATGTAGGTTTAGGGACCACAGCATAGGTAGTTCTGTGGTGCCCAGTGTCATTTTAAAGGCAGGACTGCCTTGCTGGCTGCTTTTAAATTAATGTTCTATGCAAATTCGACTTTGGAATTAAAAGTAGTTCCAACGTCTTAAGCTACCTTATTTTTACATATAAGTCACCCCTAAGGTGTGCCCTATGTGCCCCTAGGGCTGGGTGCCATGTAACTAAAAGCAGGTACCTTATAAAAATAGTTTTATAAGCCCTGGTGAGGTAAAAACAGGCAAATAAAATTTTCCCTCATTGTAGCAAATGGCCTTTATAGGCTAGAATGGGGGGACTTTATTTTAATTTTTAAAGTCCCCTTAAATGATGGATAGCAAGAGTTTGGTATCAAATTAATTGTTATAATAAAGCCCACAACTTCCAGTTGTTGGATTTAATATAACTTGTTCAGGTAAAGAGTTTTAAACTTTACCTGAAAAGTTGCCAATTTCAGCTCTGCATTGTTTCTGCTGCTCTGCTCTGATTGGCCAGCCTCTAGCAGCCTGGCCAGGCTACCTTGATGAGGTGTGAAGTGGCCTGGCTCCACACAAAGGAATGTGCCTGTGCGAGGGAATCTCCCCTCAGCAGATGGTGAGACAGGAAGGGGGAGGGCTGCCAAACTGGTCTTCAAAGGCAGAGAAGGACATTTGGAGCAACCAGCAACACCCCCACATCCTGCAACCCCAGACAACTAAGTGCCCCCTTGATTAGATTAGGAGAGGGCAGGAGAGGGGTGTGTTTATGATTTTTTAGCCACACCAGTAGGTGGGCTCAGCCAAATTTAACCTCCAAAAATCAGATTCAGCCATGATGGATTTTTGGAGAATGTTGCCTCCTGGGATTGATTTTTGCCACACTTCCCAGGAAGTGGTCATCACAGGGGGAAGGACCCTGCACCTGATTGGAGAACCAGGATCCCCCTGCTTTTCACCCAGGAGCAAGGATAAAACTGGCAGACCTGCACCCACACCTCAGATCCCCATCAGATTCCAACCAGGAAGAACCAAAGGAGAAGGACTGCCCTGCTGGACCCCTGGCCTGCACCTGGAACCTGCACTCAGAAGGACTGCACCAGCTGCACACTTGGGCTTCACCACAAGAAGGACTTTGCCTGGCTTCAACTGGTTCAAGGAGGGACTCCCTGTTTGCTACAGGTGAAAAATTGCTAACCAGAGTACCCTGCACCAACTCCTGAAAAAATCAACCAGCTGGCCACTGCCCAGTGGCCAAAAACGAGTTTGCGCCAGGTGCATTCTGGGAGTTGTAGTCCGCAACCCCAAGGACCATCTCAGAACTTCTGGACCCTTGGGGTGAGCTGTGGACCTCAAAAGAACCTTAAAAGGACATCTGGGTGAAGCCCCAGAAGTTTGGAGAAGATTGGAGAACTTTTGAAAAAAGCTCCATAGAGGGACCGACCCGCCGCGGCAACTCTAGCCAGCTTGCCTCAACCGCGACCCGGCCTGATTTGCTGGTTCGTCCCGGTAAAGAAAATCTCCGAAAAAGAGACTAAGTCCAAAGGTAAAAAGTTGACCGGTTCCTCCCAGCCAGCGTATCTGAGGAGGGCTCCAGGGACGTCGGATCAAGATCCAGGTTTAGCCCGGTCGAAGGATTTTCACCTCCAAAAAATGACTAAGTCCGAAGGTAAAAATCTCCACCGAGGATTCCCACATCGCGTATCCGGAGAAGGGCTCCAGGAGGTCGTATTGGACTGTCAGGTTCGTCCCGCTGAAGAAAATCTTCAAAAAAGAGACTAAGGGGGTCATTACGACCTCAGCGGTCTTTTCTCAAGACCGCCGAGGGACCGCCATGCGGAAGACCACCCTTCACGAACGGAGAGCCACCTACAGCCATACTGGCGGGAGGCGGGGAAGTGGAGGTTGCTCCACCTCCACCGCCACGCCAACAGAACACCGCCCACCGAATCACGTCCTATGATTCGCCGTGGCGGTGTTCTGTTGGCGGTGTGGTGTCGGCAGAGCTGCCCCATGGCTCCCGTCCCCTCCCGGAGGATCCACTGAACAGGTAACCTCCACTTCCCCGCCTCCCGCCAGTATGGCTGTTGGCGGCTCTCCGTCCGTAAAAGGACGGAAAGCTGCCAACGGTCATAATAGGCCGAGCGGCAAACCGCCACCAATGGCGGTCTTCCGCACGGCGGTCCCTCGGCGGTCTTCAAAAATGACCGCAGAGGTCAATATGACCCCATAAGTGTGAAGGTAAACTTTTAACCGAGGCCTCCCGCGGCCTGTAGCCGAGCAGGGCTCCATCGCAGTCGTCCTTAAACTTTGACTTTGCCCCGGCCGAGGTGCAACCAGATGATCCGATTGGAGCTTTTTGCTTCTAGGTGCTAAAAAAACAATTATTCTTTAAAAATTCATATCTCCGGTTCCCCTTATCCTATTTTATTCGTTTGTGTGTCATTTTAAAGATAAAAATATAATCTATTTTTATTAATTGGTTTTGGATTTTTAAACTGTTTCCTGTGTTTTATTTAATTGCTGTTTTGTGATATTTGAATGCTTTACACTCTGTCTCCTAAGTTAAGCTTTGACGCTCGTTGTCAAGCTACCAAGGGTTGAGCTGGGTTTAATTTACTGAGACCTAACTGGACCTTAGTGGAGGTTAGTGGCCTATTGCTAAGTGTAGGTACCTACCTGCCCTTACCAATAACCCATTTTCCAACAATATGCCTTGTATTTTGTTTACAGAAACAGTTTGTGAACGTGTAGGTCCATTGATGTGCCTATGTCCGCTGTGACGCAATTAGGTGCCATGGCATGTTACCCCCTGAAATGGCGGCTGCCTGACCTGTGAGGAGGGACAAGTGGAAATGAGGTAATTCCGCTGACATTGTACGCTGTTGCGGGAGGTGGTCGATGACTGTCGTGCTACACATCATTGGTTATCATTGGGGCGTAAGGGCTCCAGGAGCCAATACTGATGGATGACAGCGGTACGCACCACCGTGGATGTGACCGCCATTTTCTATCTGTTCACTCACTTGCTACCTAACCTTCAACAGGAGAGGACCTACACTGCAAGTGCTGCTGTGACCCGTGTCTGAAAGACACCATGGCTCGAGTGTCTGGGGAAAGGGCCACTGCCTTCACTTCCGAGGAGTTGGCGAGAATAGTGGATGGGGTCCTACCCCAGTACCCTTTACTTTATGGTCCTCCAGACAAACAGGTGAGTACACTGTGAGCACGTTGCGTGGGGCATGAATGTATGGAGTGCTGTGTGTGTAAGCCTCGTGTGGGCAGGGCAGAGTGCTGCATGTTTGGTGGGCAATGTCTGTGCCTAAGGGGATGGGAGGGATATGGTGGGCCATTAGTATAACAGTCCGGACGGTATGACTAATACCTTTTCTTATGTACCTTTTTCTGCAGTTCAGCACCCTACCAGAAAAAGGGTATCTGGTGTGCCATTGCCAAGGAGGTGCGGACCCTGGGGGTCTTTGACATGCAGAGCACCCACTGTCGAAAACGGTGGGAGGACCTGCATCGCTGGGCAAGGAAGACAGCGGAGACCCCTCTGGGGATGGCTTCCCAATGAGGAAGGCGTGCCCGTCGTACCCTGACCCCCCTGATGTTCCGCATCCCGGCGGTGGCCTATCCGGAGTTGGATGGGCGCTTGAAGGCATCACAGCAGCCACAAGGGGGTACAGATTCAGAATCATGAAGTTGCGTGCGTCAAGGTGTTATCTGGGTGGGGGATGTGGGTCTGTGGGTGCCCCTAGGCTAGGGCAAACATGGCAGGGTAGGTTCCATGATGGGCAAGCTCAGATGCACTCCAACCCCAAGAATGCTTGTGGGCATCTACTACAGGGCAGGGTCCTGCGGGTTTCAGGTGTGCAGCTAATGGCGTTAGGCGTTGTACCCATGTCCTCATGACTAGCATTGTAACTGGTATTGCATGGCCTAGTGCATAGGGCTGTTCCCTGTGAGTTGTGTACGCCAACGGTAGTGTTGTTGCTGTCATTGACCAAGTATATCCACTGTCTCTCCCCCCCTTTTTATTTGTCGCCCTGTCCTTGTGTGCATTAGCATCATCTGGCGGAGGAGCAGAGGCACCTGTGACGGAGGGAGCTGCATCCCACATTGGCCTGGAGGCCGAATCCACCGATGGTGAGGGCACCAGTGGGACAGAGGGCGATGGACCACCACGACGGAGACAGGAGGGGACAGTACTGACAGCTACACCTCCTCCAATGGAAGCTCCCTGGCGTTGGCGGACACCTCTGTGGCCACCCCAACTACAGGTACAGCCGCCACCCCCATACCAGCACCGCCCTCCCAGCAGCCCCTCAGCGAGTTGCCCGTGCCCGCTCACCCAGGAGGGTAGGCATCTCCTTCGCCCCAGGCACCTCAGCCCTGCTGCCCTCAGTGAGGAAGCTATTGACCTCCTGAGATCCCTCTCTGTTGGGCAGTCAACCATACTGAATGCCATCCAGGGTCTAGTGGGGCACTTGCAACAAAAAAATGCATTCCTGGATGGCATTCACTTTGTCATGGCGGCCCAACAGAGATTATTCCAAGCTTTGGCCAACTCAGTGATGGCAGCCATTGTCCCTGTTTCTAGCCTCCCACCTCCAACTCCCTCTACCCAGTCTCATTCCTCTCAGCCTCAGGCTATCCCAAGCACACATTCAGACCTGCATGCACCCAAATCAACACACAGAAGTGGCTCAGGCAAGCAGAAGCACCACACTTCATCCCACAGGCACTCACACAAGCACCATCTAGATGCAGATACACCAACATCCACTGTCTCCACTCGTCATCCACCTCCCTTCCAGTTGCGTCTCCACTCACACCTGCACGCACTACATCCTCATCTACTACCTCCATCACCAGCATGCCTATCACTACACACCCCTCACTCGTAGTCACCACCCCCACATCCATGTACACGTCCCCTGTGTCCTCTCCCACTGTGTCTGTGCCCCCTTCTCCCAAAGTACACAAACGCAAGAACTCCTACAACCACTCCCTCTTCCTCCACTCCCAAACCTTCACCCTCTTCCATCCCCAGTGTCCCTAAAACGCTTTTCCTCTCCACCCTTGACCTAATCCCTGCCCCTCTCCCCAACGTCCTTCACTTCGGGCCAGGGTGGGCAGAATCCAGACCAGCACCTCAGCCACCCAGTCCACAGCAACTGTAGTTTCTGCAGCTACTGCATGTGTGAGAGGCTCCAAGGAGGCACCTGTCAGCACAGCCAGTGTGCCCGCACCACCTGCTATGGGCAAGAAGGGAACACCAGCCAGCAAGGGGATGGATGCACCACCAGCCAGCAAGGGCAAGGAGGCACCACCAGCTAGCAAGGGCATGGAGGCACCACCAGCTAGCAAGGGCAAGGAGGCACCACCAGCTAGCAAGAGCAGGAAGGGAACACCAGCTGGCAGAAGCAAGGAGGCACTACCAGCTGCCAAGTGCAGGAAGGGATCAACGCATGCCAAGGCCAATGGAAAAGGAACAGACGCCACAGGCAGGATGGATCTGGTGTCTGGGGCTGGAGCAGCATCTGGGCAAACAACACCTGCCATGGTACTTCAGCCGTTCGAGGCTGCAGGGGAAGGGCTGGAGCATCCCCCACCACTGACAGCACAGCCACCTGCACCACCACCTGCACCGCCACCTGCACTACTGCCAGCAGCACCACTGCCAGCAGCAGCAGCCCCAGTGGGCAGCTGTCCGAGGCTGCAGGGGAAGGGCTGGAGCCTCCCCCCACCACTGACAGCACCGCCACCTGCACCGCCAGCTGCACCGCCAGCTGCACCGCCAGCAGCACCACTGCTAGCAGCACCACTGCCAGCAGCAGCGGCCCCAGTGGACAGCCGACCGAGGCTGCAGGGGAAGGGCTGGAGCCTCCCCCCACTACTGAAAGCACCGCCACCTGCACCGCCAGCAGCACCACTGCCAGTAGCACCATTGCCAGCAGCAGCAGCCCCAGTGGACAGCCGTCTGAGGCTTCAGGGGAAGGGTTGGAGCCTCCCCCCACCACTGACAGCACCACTGCCAGCCCCGCCACCTGCCACCACTGAGCAGCCATCACTGCCGGCGAGCAGTTTGTAGTCGTGACTACATAGGCTGTAGTGCACCCTGGCCCATGCAACAACTGTAGGTGTGACACACAGGTGAGAGACTGTGACCTTGCACCATCCAGGATCTGCATCACAGGGCACAAGGCCCACTCCATAACCAGTGGAAGAAGGCATCCAATCACCCCCTCCTTGCCAGGATGAAGCACACTGGGAACAAGGCCCCCTCCAGAACCAGTGGAAGAAGGCATCCACTCACCCCCTCTTTGCCAGGATGAAGCACAATGGGCACAAGGCCCCCTCCAGAACCAGTGGAAGAAAGCATCCACCCACCCCCTCCTTGCCAGGATGAAGAACACTGGGCACAAGGCCTCCTCCAGAACCAGTGGAAGAAGGCATCCACTCACCCCCTCCTTGCCAGGATGAAGCACACTGGGCACAAGGCCCCTTCCAGAACCTGTGGAACAAGGCATCCACTTGAGAGACTGTGGCTTTTCACTCCCCAGGACATCGCAGAGGGCATGTAGCACCCTCCAGGAGCAGTGGGGTTGTACCATCTTCCGGCTGAGGTGCCCCCGTTCCCCTTCTCCCTGAGGTGCCTGTGTATCTTCGACCTGATGCCCCAGAAGTGTTCTCTCCGTATTGAGGCAGGAGTCAAGTGTGGCCTTGGCCTATGTGTTATGGCCCTGTGGGCCACAGACATTTTGGAGTGGGCATTGTCCCTCCATTTGTATATCTTGTACCTACTGTTTTGTGCTGTAAGGACGTATTTATCTACATTTTTTATATTACACTCACTTTAATAAATTCCTTTTGTCCTTGTGTTATCCTGAAGGTTACGGGGTGGATCTGTAATGTTGTTGCATCTGTTTGTGTGTATGGTGTTGGGGGTGGGGGTATTGCGTGTTGCGTGTCACTCTCTTTTTCCTCCCCCCCTCCCTTGTGTGCTAGGTGTTGCACTCCCCGTGATCGTCATCGCCGCCCTTGCTGTTCCTGGTGTAGGAGGAGGCAGACCAGCATGAGAAATATGTGCAACTCGGGCTCCATGGCGTCGTGGTTCTTCCTTGAGTGTCGAGAGGTGAGTTGTTTCCCTTCTGTGTACTGTTTCTGCCGTGCTTTTGATGGCATTGGTACCGCCCTGGAAAAGGTGGCATTCGGCCTCTCATAATACAGTGGGCGGTACATTGTCTTCTTCCTGGCTGTTGGCAGTTACCGCCATAGTGCTTGTTGCTACCGCAATGGCCGTCAGAGTGTTAAAGTGGCTGTCTGTGTTAGCGGTTTCCGCTGTGGTCAAAATTCCATTTTTTTTACCACCAGCCTATTGGCGGTATTACCGTAACTTTATCACCGACCGCCAGGGTTGTAATGAGGGTCATATTCTGCTGAGATATTGACTGGTGGTATTAACAATAGGTCAGGAGTCATCAAGATATTCAATGACACAGTAGTAATCTGACTTGGGGTACTGGAAAACCAGTCCATTGATGTTTTCTGTGTTATAGGATTTCCGAGACTCCATGTCTCTGTTTACTGCCATGGGTCTGGATTTCAGAGATGAAATATTCGGTAGCGTATAATTCAACACAATAGATGGTTGTGAGGCTTGAGCAGCTTTTTGCACTTCCTTACCATCTCTAATTGGAGGGCTTACCCTCAGTGGACTTATTTCTCCTTTACTAAGATGGGTCACTAGGTTTGGTTGTTGGTTAGAGGTATTTAGCTCACATAGCCCTACTGAAGACACAGACTGGAGTGCTTCATTCACCTTCGGCTCCACATTCAACCCTGGCTGCCTCACAGACCTCGTAAAGATATTTTTTTCTGAAGTTTTTTGGAAGTATGCAAGGATAATCCTGCTCCCTTTGATAATTCCCAGATGAGGCATTCTATTCCTTAACACATTAGATTTTGTTTATTTGACAGAGTGAAGATGAAAAGATTCTCTCATATCTAAGATTTTTGCCATCATGATTTCCCCAGAAGATACTTAAAACTGTAGTGCAGTCAGATGGAGAAGACAATGAGAGAAGAGGGAGTGTACACCTCAGCCCACACCCGAACCTAGATGGGTCTCTTCTGCAGGGTATGGAGGACTTCTGCAGGGTGTGTGCCAGCAATGCAACAACACCCCCTGTTCTCATCAATGCATAACCTTCATCACCTACACAAATATGGGCTCCAGCACACCTCCTCTACATCCAGTCAGAGAAATCACACGCGACCAGGGAGGTGCACAGCTGCAGTTTCACCCCCGGATTCCACAAAACCAAGGGGGATCCGCAGCCCAAAGGGGAAATTAAGCAGGCTGACAGCCAGTGCAGTAGGGCATAAGTTTAAACCTGGTGATTAGCCATGGGTAAACGAAAGTAGAAGAACTGGAGGCAGCTGACAAATGAACCAGTGAACCAGTGAGGCAGGATATCCATATAAGAAGTCAAGCAAACTTGTGACTGATTAGCCACCCACTGTTAATACCATATTGGTGTAAGAATTACCAGCTTAAGGCATCTACCCATAACAAGCCACACTGTCTTTTTTAAAAAAAATTAATTGGAAAATGCCATCATATCACACCAGACATAAATATACAGACAGTAGTCCCATAATTCATAAAAAACAATTAATAAATTACATGATCAAAACCATATTGCATTGTTCACTGCAGCCTATGCCACAACTACAAGATAGTTCGGAAAAAAAGAAACAGGAGAGATAAGCCCCCAATCTAACTAATAGTATAAACACATTCCACCTGGGTGTCCCCTTGATATAAGCGGAATACCCCCTGAACGGATAGGAACGAGGACTGCCCTATCTCCCTAAATTCTATCTTGATAATCGGTTCATTCTGCAGGTGAATGGAGCCCATATCCAGAATTCCCAGCACATTTTCTCCCACACATTGAGTTTATATAAAGAAAACTCCATATGATAAATTGGTAACAGCCTTACTGGTAAAGCTAGAAACATGGCGGGGTCCGGATCTAACCATTGGGCGATAATGCACAGCCAAGCGACTGCCATGGCCACAAAAATTAGATCTGCCACTCATTCCAGACCATCAGTCTCCTCCAGACAATCAATTACCCCCAAAATCATCAATGCTGGTGTGATTTGAAGATGCACTCTTATAATTGCTCCTAAAAAAGTCCCAATTTTGTGAAAAAATCAGAGCAATTTGGGGTATGAAAGCAGTTTTTTTGGGAAATTAAGCCCTTTTCCTGAAAGGAAAAGGGGATGTATTTCAAACAAAAAGTGAAAACTTTTCTTTTCATTTTTGAGGATAGGCAGTGGTCCGTGGGACAACTACCTGCTTTGCAAAATATCTATGTTTCTATTCATAAAGCTGAAGGAGGCCCCAGGTACCCCTTCCCATTTGGGACTGGGTTGCCACCAACTTTAAGTAGGTGGTAACTGCAAATGTTTTGCAACCCCATTCACAGTTGGAAATCATTCGTGCAAGCCAGTGCGATTCTGTATTTGGAAGGGACGCCCTAAACAGGCTGCTTCCTAATACGGAATTGTAAATGCAAAATGCGATTCAGTAAACAGGTTAGGGAGTCGAATTTTGCACACAGAAAAATGCATTTTTCCGATATATTGAGAAGATCGTGAAATGAATATCCTTGAGATGACACTGAGCAATGACCCAGCGGCCAAGTTAATCTTCCTTCACCTCTTTTTAAGAACTAACAGACTTTTTGCTAATACCACCATCCCCCTTCATGTTATCCCTTGGCGAGCAGATGCTATCAGAGATAGACCCAAATCTTCCACCCAGAAGCGTTTATCCCATGGAATATGCATCTCTTGTAGACAAACTAGATCTCTCCTCCTCATTACTCATTACCTTGCTGTCCCCCAAACCCCCTAACTTTCCCCTGCTGCTTCATGAAAGCAATTGGACCAGCCAGGTCCTTTGATGAAGTGCTGCCCCTTCCTGTATGCAAAGCCTTCCTGCTTCACCCACTTCATTCTCACAACAATCACCAGTCAAAATATAAACAAACCAACAGAAAGAGAAAAAAATACACTGTCCTAATAATGTCCGATTTCATTCTTCGAGTATAGGCACCAGCACTTTACAGAGTCAAGACAGCTAAAGCGGTCTTTACGAAGTCAAGACAGGCCACTTATGGTCATGTACAACTGGGCCAGACTGCCAGAGAGAGCCGTGGCAGGGCAAGGCAGTGGCTAAAGTAGCAATATGGAGTATGATATGGACCCTGGGCAGCAGGCTGCCGGCTGTAGGGCTTAGTTCGGGACAACAGGAAGCCAGCCTTCCTCCTCCAATGCCCCCACAGTGCAAGCACTGCTCACAGCTGCAACCAATGTCCTCCTCAACCCATCCGTCCACCTCGTGACTTACATCTCGCGTCTCACTAAATAAAACCTATCCACTTCTGTTGTCTAAAAGATCTTAGCGGGTACAAAACTGGGTAAGCCACACTCGTTTTGGAGAGTGTCATGGACCTAGGGTCTCTTCGGAGGGTTCCCAATACAGGATATGCTTCCACATATGGGTCAACCTCTCATGTTGGCACTGCTGGTCCTATCACAGGTGTCTCCAGGTGCCACCTATTCCTGCTGTCTTCCTTCTGCTGAGTATAAACATAATAAAAGTAAAAGGTTTGATGATTTTACAGCAGTTTTTAAGGTATACAGTATCTTATAATGCACTGTGTGTAGTCATTTAATTACTACAGAGAGATGAGTCGGTTAAAAACAAAAACAAAAGGTGGAAGCATCATCTGGAGTTTGGATGGTTTATTAAGTATATACATTGTTCTTCAGTTTTGTTTCCTGATTTAAATAGAACTAAAGTCTAAATAGATTTGTTTTCTGCGATTTCACACAACATATTATTCAAATGTCAGCTTGGCATTGCGGGTGTTCCACTCTCAAGAATGGTAGATATCAAAGGATCTGCCTCCATGTTGGATCCTCTTGAATGATTATTTTTTGATGGACAACATGGTGGCTCATTTGACTATGATGGCAGTTCTGGCCCTGAATATGTAGAGTCCTTTTGTCCAAAATGGAAGTTTGGAAGATGTATACATTTTTAAACCGTCTATCCAGGGATTAGGTTGCCAATGCAATGCAATGTAATGAAAGAGAGTGCTCTTCAGTTCATCTATCTCACTACAGACATGTGGACCAGTTGTCAGCTACAGACTACATGTCCATCAAGGCACACTTGGGAACAGATTACCTATGATTTTGGACTCAGATTGTGTTATGTTTGTGGTGCAGCCCTGGCACAAAATTTACTAAGCCATGCAAAACCCTTTTGCGTGGCTTTGCATGGGTTAGCAAATGCAAAGTAATGCATCTCAACACATAACTCTGGCTTGTGTTACTTTTCATTGGTAACAAATTTCATGGGTGGAGTATGGGCATTTGTATGTATCCACCCAAGTATTCTGACACAAACAGGTTTACAAATATTTGTAAACCTTGATTTGCACCAAAATGATGAGCCTACACAACATGTGTGGGTCTATCTTTACTTCTACTCGTTACTTCTTTCCTTTTGTGCTGCATTCTGTAGCACACATAGAAAGAGGAGTATGCCTCTAAGGATTGGTTTAGTGCTGGAAGGTGTCCCTTCCAGCACAACAGCAATTATGCCTGTAATGCAGGCATCTTTGCACTATGGTGCAGGGTGCCTGCTTTGGCGGTAGGCAGCACACAGACTACCAGTACAAATAGAGAGCACAAATACTCCAGATGGACATCAATGGATCTATAAATTGTTAACTCGCAAAGAGGGACTGAATGGCTATATGGCATGGGGTAGTATCTACAGCAACCCATGACCACTTATAGTTATGGTTATCCTGAAGGATATTGGTATAACAATAGTCCGTAAGAACATGCCCCATTGCAAATTGACATCCCCATGTCTGGTAAGAAAAGACTGCTGTGATGAAGTACATCCCATGGGGTATAAGCATACTAGGATATATTTCCGGGATTCATATCCGAAAAGGATTTATCACACTTGTCTAATACAGAGACAGAATCGTCATCCTGACTTACCATGGCTGACAAAAAAGGGGTAAAACCACATGCATTTTGTGCAAGGTATTAATGTCTAATGATATTTTTCTGAAAACATGAGAACTAAGTCAAAACAAGGATTTTCTCTATTTACTACACAAGTATAATAAGACAGAATTACAATTCTCTCTCTCTATTGCACAAATGTTCAGCATTAGGTGATTGCTGCAAATGAGTGATTTGATAATATGTTTTCTATATCTTGCATTTGGGGAGTATATATGGAGCAGAAAAAAACGTGCTCTTCAGATTAAGGAAGGCTGATGCAATAAATGGATTGATTCTCTCATATAATAAAAATGTACTTCATATTTACAACAAATGTAATCTTCGTGCCAAGTGGGTGCATTGTGTTTCTGGGATCTGAGATCATACTCTGATCAATCTTGACATGATGTTGAGGGATCTTCAGAGCTAAATCTTCCTTCCATGACAGAACTGTTACAATAATATATTTTGTCCATGATCCAAACACTTCCACCTTCCAATGTGACCACTTTTCTGTTTACTTTAGTTACTCTCAAAGGTATTGAAAATCTACTGACACCTCCTTTCTGGGAATCAGGAATGTTAACTACTACCCAATCTCCCACCTTCCATTTTATGCTTTTGACACCATGTTTACTATCATACCTTCTTTTGTAGTTTTCCTGATGGCATTTGACCTGTTCACTTGCGCTGTCTTGGTGCATCCATCTTGGTTTACCACCTCCAAAACCAATTACGAAGTAATTAACCTAGTACCAGGAAGTTTGCCTTTGAGCATTAAGAAAAGAGAAATTCCAATAAAAGAACTTGGAGCAATATGACCACAACAATCTTTTAATGGGTATGTCAGCTAGTACACCAGACACCTGTACTGATTGAATGCATTCTTCTATCATGCAAAATACTTTCTCTACTAACCCATTTGGCCTGAGACAGTATAAAGCAATTTTGAGGTGTTGCATAGACACATCCTTCATAAACTCTTTCATTTTCTCAAAGGTGAACTGGACTACATTGTCAATTAGGATAGAACTGGGTACACCTTCCATCACAAATGTGTCCGAAAGGAAGTTTATTGAAGCTTGTGTTGTAATGCGGTTCACTACTTTAGCCACAATCCAATGGGAATGATAATCCACCAACACAATCATGAATTTTCCTGCCACATGGACACATTCAAAGGACCTGTAATATCTAAATCTACTTCGTCCCATGGTTTGAATGGCACACTTACTGGGGATAACACGGCTTTCCTTGTGTTTTTGCTCTTATCACTCATGCAACAAAGTACACACTCTTTGACTTTGGTCTCCACTAAGCTGTCTAACCCTGTGAACCAATATGTAGCTCTAATCTTCGATTTAGTGACACTATGCCCCACATGACCTTTGTTGGCTAACTCAACAATTCTCTCCCATAAGTCCTTGGGGGCACTAATTTATCTCCTCTAATTACCATGTCATTATATATGCACATTTCATGTCTAACTTTCCAATAACTTCGGACTTCACCTTGTAATCCATTGGGTTTACATGGCAATCCCTGGACTGTCTTCTCTTTCACCCCATTGAGGTTTGCATCTTTTCCTGAACTTTCTCATAACTCCTCCTTTGTAATGCCTGGGAGAGCAACCTGTAAAATGGAGTCTTCTTGCTAAAATGCCTCTTCAGCATCCCTTTCTTTCCAAGGCAGGTAACCACGAAAGGCATTCTGCAACAAGATTTTTGTTACCAGGGACAAATTCTACTTTTTAGTCATATTCCTCCAAACCCATGATCCACTTGGATATATGAGGGGTGGATGGTTCTCTCCATTTAGTAGTAAAACATATGAGAGAGGTTTATGGTCTGTTCTCAGTGTAAAGGGTAAATCTCTCAGGAAGAAATTGAAATGGGATGCAGCCAAATAGCACAACAGGGCTTGCCTTTCTATAGTGGAATAGATGATCACTGCATATTTCAAAGTTCTTGATGCTAAATCTATGATTCTCTCCTTACCATCTACAATCTCTGCTAAAGAGGCTCCAATTCCCTTCCCACTGGCATCAGTGGTTAGAATGGTCTTAACTTTGGTATCAAAAATTCCCAGTGAGGGTACATCTAATAGCTTGTTTTACCAGTTCAAAGGACTTTTTGCACATTTCATCCCATTCAAAATGAGTTTCCTTCTTTAATAGGCTCCTCATAGGTGTCATGTTCTTGGCAGAATTCTTCACACCTTTTGCCATATATTCCACTAGACCAGTGGTCTTCAAACTTTTTAATGCCGCGCCCCCCCAGATGAAAAATAAAAATCTTTGCCCCCCCCTCAGAATTTTTCACAATTATTTTAGAAAGATGGCAATGTTTAAATATGTCTAAACCTCTTTAAACATTGCAGTGAAGTACTGCTACCTTTTTAAACCTGCAATAACATGCTTCTGCTTAAAACAAAGACATGTTATCTGTATAATATTTCTTTTGGCCAGCGTTTGGTGCCCCCCCTGGGATCAGTTGAGGCCCCCCTAGGGGGCCCGCCCCCCCAGTTTGAAGACCTCTGCACTAGACTAAGAAAGGATTTCAATTCTTCCCTTGTTGTGGGTGAGGGTGTTTTCCTGACTGCAATTACTAGATGTAGTTTTGGCTTTAAACCCTACCTAGAAATGGTGTGTCCCAGATAATCAGCTGATTCTAGACAAACTGGCATTTTTCTTGTTTGATTGCTAACTCTGCACCTTTAAGGGCAGTGATGGCTTTCTCTAATGCATCATTTTGTCTATTAACAGAATTACCATATTTCAGGATATCAACTTGGAAATACAGTACATCTTTTATCTTGTTTGATATTTGATGTATTACTCTTTGGAATACAGTGACCCCTGAAGCCAGGATGAAAGGCACCCTTCAGAACCTGAAGGCCCTAAAAGGATTGAAGAATGAGGAAACATATTTGGAATCTGGGTGTAACTTGATTTGGTGATCTGCTGAAGAAAGGTCTATAACACTAAAATAACCTGCATCCCTAATAATGTTAATAATTTCATTTTTCATTGGAAGGTGAAATCTGCCAACCTGTTTAGGTCTCTCAAGTCTACACATAAGCGCAGACCCCCTTCCTCCTGATTTTTAAGTAACTATTGGAGCAAACCAAATTGAACTTTCAATAGGTTCTGTAATCCATTGGCTTACTAACTTATGCAATTCTTCATTCAATGTTATTCGTATTAAGTGGGAAACGGGTCTCACTTTAGGTACAACAGGTACCGCATTGTCCTTTAACTTGATTGCTTGCTGAAAATTCCTTAAATTACCTTCGTCTTCTGAAAATTCTTCCCATATCTTCATATGAAGATTGTTTTACTGCCTTAAGTGGTTCCATACTTTTATGTTATAATTTTGCACCTAATTCTTTTTGATGGTTCCAACCCAGCAGGCTTGACCCTTTTTCAGCAATATAAATCGTTCCCTGGGTATAACATTTTTTAAATAATATATATGTATATTTACCATTCACACCAAAGGTATGGGATCTTGATTACACCCTCTGGTTTTATGTCTGGACATTGTAGAGTGTAACCTTTGTTCCCCAATTATTTAAAAATGTTTTGTGAACAATAAGAGTATAAGGTGAGCGAGAATAGGCGTATACCTTTAGCTTTACCCCATCTAACAAATATTACATGTGGAATAATCATTTCCAGCTTCCAATTCTTTGGTCACAACTTAGAAAACAAGTTTGTTTCTGTTGCCATCAGTCTCTTCTACAACATGTACTGTTTTCTACTTCTTCGTTTCGGCATGTACAGGCATAGTGACCTCATTGGTTATATTTTCTACATATACCTAAACATGCAGGAGAATTGGGACTGTCTGTTAAGTGATTATTACTACCACAGTAATAACATGTGCTGCACTCCTTGTCTTTTCAACTGTCTGCATTCTTTTTGTATTATGCTGCATGACCTCTCTTGCTATTACCCACCTCTTTATTAAGTTCTTCACTCCCATTCCTTTTATAAACTCTGCTGTGTGTACTATACCCTTAGCCAAATCAATAGCTTCTTTCAAGTCTGGATTGCGTGCTAATAACTTGTCTTGAACACAGGGATTTTTGGTGCATTTCACCTAGTGGTCATTAATGAGGGAATCACATAAAGGATCAAATACACATGAGCTGCCCATGTCTCTCAAACAAGCTATATATTTCGTGAACTTTTCATCTATTCCTTGAACCCTGCAAAATAATGTATGTATTTAAAGTACTATATTCACTTTTTACCAAAATGCTCTTTAAGCTTGCAAAATGTCATTGTCTACAAATCTTCATGGCCTTCATCTTCGTTACCTTCTTCCTATGCAAGAGTTACTAGGTTTTTGCACACCCTCCTTCCACGAATCCCCAAATTATATAGCAACATGTGCAGTTTTCTTAATGACGAAAACTCTCCGCCCCAATTTCAATTAAAAACTGAACAAAATGTTGCAATCGAGAATAATTAATATAAGGATAATAACTACTCATTTACCTTGAAATAGCAATACTATCCTGTATAATCAAGTTTTCATGCCCATTGTCCCTATTTTATTTGAAGCCAAAAGAAATCTGTCTATAGTGGGCTGAATACTCTGTGTTCAATTATACTAACAGCCTAGGCAGAGAAAACACCTCATATGTGGGTTGTCGGGGTTAAGGTGGTCCTGGAACACCACCGTTGAAGATCCAGCCTCGAGGAAGAAACCCCGCCTAGAGGCATAACTTATCCTGCTGCCAGCAGCGAGGATGATGGTAGGCCTGCCCAAGGGTGTCTTTGCTTGGTAAAGGCTCCTGAAGAAGAAAGGAAACGCCGCCTGGGCTCCATCACAGGACAGAGTACCGGGCAGAAGATTAACTGCTCACAGTGCAGTGTCCTCGTCAGGGTGGCCACCTTGGGCAGCAGAGATGACCACGACTGACTGCTGATATGGCAGCACAATTGATGGTCTCCCTCACAATGGGGCTAGGAAGAAAAAGAAGGAGCGGTGTGGTACGTCGTGGTGCTCCCAGAATCCTGGTGGCTACCAATATGTAGGCAGGTGTCAGGGGAGTCTGACAGAAATGGCCCACAAGGAATAGGCTGCATAGAACAGCAACCCTGCACCACTGGTACTCTGGAAATGGAGGCTGCTCAAGGTTACTGTAACTACCTAACCTCAAGTGTACAAACCTGTGGGTAAGAGTCCAGCTATCTTCCTTTTATGCCTCCATACTTCACCACAAATGGTGAAGAGAGCCACAGCCTCTGGGTCCGATGGAGCTAGGGTACTAGCTCGTCTCAGAGGTGTGAAAGCCACAGGTCAGGACACAGCCGGTGTTACCACTGTGAGGAAAGCGATAGTCACTTCTGTGTGCTCCCCACTGCCCACCGTGAAATTCAAAAGCAATGGTAGAGACACCCGATAACAGGAGAAAAGGCAAAGTGACTGCATAAGGTGTCACCTCAGGTATGCTCTACACTGCACAACAGTCCTCACAGGAACAGAAGAGGGAACACTTGAGGGTTGGCAGGTAGATCACTTTTTCTGGTACACATGGGTGAGGATTTACCTATCCACAGATAAGATGTGGCGGGAACAGAAATATCTCTAGTGACCGAGAGCCTGTCATGCATACACAAGTCCAAGGGTGGACGGTGCTGCTCTGCTGTGGCTATCAGATATACACAGGGCTGAGGTTGTTATGGCTGTCCCCTGCACAGCTATTACTTATCCCATCCTCATCTCTAGTGTTTTAAAGAAGGAAATTGCTCCACTATAGTAGAAAAACAAGTATTTATTCAGAGAAGATGTCACAACCGCAAAGCCACAGCTCCTGAGAGAATCAATAGTGGCAGTTGAACTGTACACAGACAATGGAATGTGCTAAATATATCTATATATAAATATTGTAATGAATGTAGATACAAACTTATGTAATATTTACATTTTCCTTGGCTAGTAAGGTTTACCTTCCTTTCCTTTTCTTTTTCAACAAGTGTGTCCCTTCCAAAATAAAATAAAATATGCAGGTCCCATCACAAACAACCAGGATAAAGGCCCATCTCTATCCAATTATATATAAAAATATTTTAAGAGGCATGCATCTATGAATTTAAAAGTGTTGGACCCATGTTTATGGATGGCTAGGGTCACATTAGCACCATTTATTTTGGTGCTAAAACGGCTCTATCCTAACTCCATATTTATATTTTGACGTTAAACCCATCTATCATCAAAGTATTGGAGTTAGGGCCATGTTAAGGATGCATGAAACCACCTTGTGTCAATGAGATGCAAGGTAGACGTTCCCGTCCTAAACACAACGCTAACCCGCTATCACCATATTGACCTCCAGGCACAGAAATGACGTGCAAGGAGGAGGCAGGCTTTTATAATGGTGCTAAGCCCATTCAGCATCATTATTTAACGTCTGGGTCAGACTAGGCGTTAGGGTGCAGGTAGGCTCATTTCCATGGCAAAACACCCCAAGCCCCAGCAACACCACCACCCACACCACAGGGACACTACAGAAGGGGCGACCACAACCCAGGTAAGTTTAGGTGAGTATATTGTATTTTTTATATGTTCCATTGGGGTCCCTTTATATGGGGCCCCCTGTCCAGCACTGTGTATTTTGGGATTGCCCAGGGGACATGGTAACCATTGGGGTAGTGGGAATGACTCCTGTCTAAACTTAGACAGGAGTCATTTTGTGGCTGTTTGTGCATCAGAATATGATGCTAGACTGATTAGCAGCAGAATTTTTGCCACTAACCAGCTTAACGTAATTTCTGACCCACTTGCGCCATTCCCCCTAATGCCATCCCCCCTGCCAGCGTCTTATTTTTACACTAGCCATTCGATAGCGCCATTGTGTGTCATTACTTAAATATGGCACACAGATGTCACTATGGAATGCCTTTAGCTTTGCTAAATAAAATGACGCACAACTGCATTAGTGCAGTTGTGCGCCATTATCCATAAATATGGGCCTTGA
Source organism: Pleurodeles waltl (assembly GCF_031143425.1). Taxonomy (NCBI): domain Eukaryota; kingdom Metazoa; phylum Chordata; class Amphibia; order Caudata; family Salamandridae; genus Pleurodeles; species Pleurodeles waltl. The sequence continues at coordinate 924,201,076 of NC_090444.1, forward strand.
TTTATCAAGAATAATGCTGATTAGTGTCACAAGTTGTAAGTTGTCTGCGATTAAAGCAGCAGACATGACGGCAAAGGCTACACCTATGCTTTTTAATGTTTGGATGATCAGTCCTTTAGGATACGTGCCATTAGTTGCCTGTTTGGGAGTGGTGTTTGATTGACTTTTAGTTAATGGTGCTCACATCAGTGTATGGCTCACACTCTGAGACCTCATGTACCCTGTTACCTCGACTCTCTCAGATTGTTCTTTTCTATTTTCATTTGATAGGTCCTGTCTTCTGCAAGGAATCTCCAAGGTGCTTCTGCTCTTTGCTTTCATCCATCCTCCAGAATGCCAGAATACAGTTGCAAAATTTTTATGTAGTAACATTTTTAATTTAATTTAATAGGTAGTCAATGTGGGAGCAGTCAGTGGGTTACTCAGGACTCTTTGAATTGTGGTGACGTTAGTGTTACCTTCTTTCCATGGCAGATGTGTGACATCCATAGGGGTGGCTGAACACTCTGGGGGTAATTCTCAAATCCCATTTTGCTACACATTTTATAGCACTGCAAAACATACCAAATGCATATTTTTCATATAGTTAAATGTAAGGAGTTCTCTGCCCCTACTGCAAAGTATCTGCGTCTGCAAATATAGATTTTAGTAGCCAGTGTGGAGCGACAAAAGGGAGTGTCTTGGAAAAGGGTCTGATTTACTACCAAAGTAGATGGGATTAAGGAGGAGTAAGAGAAGGGGATTTAGAGAGGGACATCATACACCCTCATGAGAGTAGGCCAATTGCATTACTCTGAGGGTGGAGGCATGTAACTTACACTTTTGTAGTAAGTGTGCCCTCAAGGTTTGTGAATACCAAAAATAGTAAAGGTACTACAGAGTGTAAACTTACCAAAGGTGTAAATTACCTTTGTGAATCAGGCCCTGAATGTATGTGTCACAATCAACATTTTCATTATTCCATATACCCATCCATTAATTGAACCCCTATTCTTCATTCTCTCAATTCTGTGATCTATTGTGCTGTACTCTATTTGTGCCATCAATGGGTTTCAAACATGGCAAGGTAAATGTGATGTAAACAATGCTAAACCACACCAGGAGGAGGGCAAAATATTTGAAAAGGTGCCAACACCACCCCATCTCCCATCATCCTGTGCCAAAAATGACTGATGATATGGAGTAGGCTAAAGCTCCATAATGTGTATGTTTACCTCTATAAACTACATCCCACAAATGATCTAGGTGTAGGAAAAAACATCCTGATTGTACATCAGTGATTTCTTTTAACATGTCATGAGTGGTGTAATGTGTGAGTCATAAGCAGTACATGGTGGGAATGCAAGTTATTGTTAGCTCAGAAACTACAACTGGTGAAACCTAGAGGTGTTTTGGTTTATAAACATTAGTTTTTGTATTTTTCAATTGTAATGCATGGATAAAGGTCACAAATATTGTCAACTCACAAATATTGTAGGACAGTATAGCAAAGTTAAAATTATCTTTTTAGGTGCATAATATTCTTTTTTAAATATTTTTGAATACATAATTTTCTGATTAGATTAATTTGTATTAGTAATCATATTATAAGATATTACCATTATATTTGCTTTTTTATTTTTTTTGTCTATTTTGCAGTTTGCAATGTGATTAATTTTAATTAGTAATTGATGATATTTTGTCATACAACCATATATATAACAAAAACCTTATATATGTCAGGGCTTGCATCAAGGCCGAACTGTGCCCAGTGAGGTTTAGGGGCCCAAAGAGGGGTTGGCTGCCCAAAGTGGGTTGGTTGCTGTGCCAGGTCAAAGAGCATGTCTTGTGGAGAACCTCCACTGCACATAGCCAAAGACCTTGTGCAGTGGTTGTTGCCTGCTGGCTACAGGTTGGGTACAGGACCTAGCCTACGGCCCACATTGGTTCGGATCCTTGTACTTGCCAAAGGTCCTGCCCTGTGGCCACTCTCCACAGCACACTTCTTCCCACTCTTTCCCTATGTGTTGGAAGCATCACAATTTCAAAGAGAAGGCAACCAAAGGCCATGCACAACAGGTCCGGGGATGGTTGGGCACAGCACTTGACAGGAAGCTACTTGTTGCACACAACACCCCTGTGTGTGGTCATGCACTGTGAGAGTTGGCCACTTTCAGTGAATCTGCTGCAGAGCCTGGCTGTAGACCAGTTCCTGCATGTACATCTGCTATGCATAGTAAAAGGATTTGCACAGCATAGGTTGGTGACTATGAGTAAACTAAACCAAAAGTATATTTGCTGAAAGAAACATAGGTAGTAAATTACTTTTCTTTCTGTCTCAAATGTAATAAACTACTGGAATTTGACCATGCATGATTTGCATGCAAGCCATAACTCATGCCAGCGTCCTGTACAGCATATGATCTCAGTGATGATTTTCAAAGTGACATAATTGAGAACATCACAGATGTCATCACTATTGCCATCACCAATTACTATATATAACAAAGAGAATTATGGAACAAAAATGAAAAATAGACATGAATTAGATTATAGGAAGGGCCTGTCTTCAGCCCTGTCAATGCAGGTAACCCCAGCAGTACACAACAAAGTCAGTGCTCAACCGAGTTGGGCTGTGGTTGCCTAACCACAGTGGGTTGGGAATAGGGCCCAAATACTAGCAAGATCTTATGCACATCCACGACTGTGCACTGCTGAGCTGGTACCCTGCTGTGATTGACCCTCACCCTGTAGGCCACCCTGCCTTGCACAATCTAAGGCTATACATAGCTGAGGTTCGCTTCCTACAGTGGGTTGTGTGCAGGGCTTGATCTTGAACAGCTGGGGATGGAAATGAAGTACTCCATTACAAAACCCTGAAATTCACTGATAAAACAACAGTTAAAAACTGAGATAAGCTTATGAGGCAAACTCTCAAAATCACTGACATTTGCTGATTGAGCTTAGCAATGCACACAGCACACGTCGAAATAACCATGTAACAGGGTTGATGTCCAAGGGGATAACCAAACCGCACCAAGGAGGAATAAACATAAAGCATTTACCAATTATAACAAAGGATTTTTGAACGGCAAGTCCATGAACGAGGATAGTGATGGGTGTGCGGAAGGCGTGGTTAAAAGCCCACGGATAGATTACAACAGGTCTGGGCACTTGTGCACTTGACCTAAAACACTACCAACAGAACAATATGGCAGGCATGTGAGTTTCATGTCTTGTGTCCACTGCTAACTATAAATTGGTTAATAGAAAAAAATAAGAAACATTTTTCAATTAAAAAGAAAATAGAAAATGATATGAAACACAAATCAAATAATTTAAGCCAATACTTTATATACAAGAAATAATACTGTTAACCCAATGCTAACAAACATAGATATCATCATGATGCCAATAGTGATGTCATGCGTGATGTCATCAGTTATATCACTTGGGAGTTCCTAAATTAAGTCATGAATTATCTCATATGTAGCACACGAGTGTGGCACAAGCAGAGTCTTGCAATAAACCATAACTGGCAACTTTCTGTAGTTTTCTGTGGTTTGAACCATAACTCATTTTATAACTAAGGGTCTTGCAGCACACCCACCCAACCCCGTGCCATGCACGTCTTTTGGCTGTGGGCAGTGCAGGGCCTGTCGCTCTCAGTGGATCCGTGAGGGGGTGCGTGAGTGTTTGAGGGGGTCTGAAAGTGGGTGTGTGAGTCTGAGTGGTGTGAGGGGGTGCATGACTGTCTGAATGGGTGTGTAAGTGAGCACATAAGTCTCTGAGTGCATGTATGAGTGAATGAATTAGTGTATGACTCAGTCTGTGTTTTTTCTTTCAAACTTTTCCATATTTGCAAATAATTTGTAAAAATTCACTAATTTTTGTGAATATCACGCATGGTGATGCAAAATTATTTTAAACCCATAATTTGCACCTAAAACACACCCATATCAAACCCCTGGGGTTAAGATACCTCCTGTGACCCCTTATGCCACTTTCAATTTGGATTTTCACCCCTGGGAGCGTGTCCCGTAAATAAAATGACAGCCAGTTTCAATGTTTCTTTTCGCACATGTATTCGCGAAAAATTCATGAATTTGATGAATTATTCGCGGCCAGCGATATACAAATGTATTTTCCCTTCAATATCTCAAAAACTACTGGACAGATTCACACCAAATAAGCAAAAGCGTGATCTGCATACAAACAGCTAGCTTTCTGCCAAATTTAGTGTAATTATGACCAGTGGTTCGGTCTGTAGTCGTGTCTAAAGAATCCTATGGAAATTAACATGGTGAAACGCAACCTTTTTTTAGCCCCCTTTTTCTTGGTCCCAACCTTATGTGCAACAAGAATCACTGCAACACTTTTGGAAAATGTCATGAAGATTCGTCAAACAGTGCCAAAAATATAGGCAAGTCAAAAAATGCTTTACCTAGGGAAACATGGTCCTTACTATAACTACTTAGTCCTTACTAAAATATAAATATATATATATATATATATATATATATATATATATATATATATATATATATATATACACACACACACACTCAATAACATTTACTTGAGATGCAATGACAACAGTGAACTAATAAAAATAAACTTAATTTTTTTAAAACATTGCATACCTGTTGACGTTGCCAATGGAGGTCCTTCTATCGGTCTACAATATCAGTCCAGCAAAGCATGATCTGCGGCTGGGTGCATGTGATGCTGGTATGGTACTGCATGCTGCATCATGAAGGGGGCAGGTGGGGAGAAAAACTGTCAAACTTGGGTGAGAGGGATAGGGAAACAAGCAGGCAGGAGCTCGTTGGAGTGTTGAGTTCTACATCAAAATTATAGTTGTGTGTGTCATGCATGATCGATTGTATTTCATACTTTTTATTCCAGGTTAAGGCACTATAATTCAGATGATTAACTGCTTAACTCTGGTACTCGTTTACTTTTGATATTCTAAATGGACTGAGAGTAACCAGAAGACTAATCAGAGACAAAGTCACTTTTGGCTCTTGGCAGACCAGCAGGAAGTGGGTCATCTGCATCGATTTAGGCATTCCTAGTCACATCATCCTATTAGCTCTGCCAAGTGCATACATAGACACTAAACAACAGATAATAGAGAGATGATCCTTAGGAATGCCCCATGACAGAGAACACATACAGTAGTCAGTAAGGATGCCGTGGGTCTTGATGCAAGCAAGGAAAATTGCCCCTTTTGACTAATATTAGGGTAGTAAAATACAGCATTTTCTGGGTTCAAGGAGGCCCTCAGGACTCTGGTCCTTGGCCCCACTGTACCTGCTGCACCAGAGCTACCTACACCACTGCACATATGTACAATCTGAATTTTCTCTACAAATGGTAAGAAATTACTGGATCCATGCAAGAACGCGTTTAATTATGCACTTCCATTGCTGTACCAGATTTGTCTAGCTGCCAGTGTCATAAGGAGTGGATAGGTCAAAGAGTTTGGAAGCAGTTTTTTCCACATCTGTGAAACAAAAGGAGCTCCTCCCAGCACTTGACTTCCCTGATTCATTACTCCTCACAGGTACAAATCCTGACTGTTGGTTGTGAAGAGGATTGCTGAGTTATATGTATTCTTGATTTTGGCCTGTCTCCTCTCTTTCCATGATCTTACAGAGGAAGGAGATATATTCACACATAATACTAATTCTAATGAGATATTAAAAGTAATACAGATATGAATCTTAATCAGTAGGCACGTTATAACTAATTATGCTGTACCATATTTATTTATTTGGCAAGAGATAAACATTTTAAAAAGAAATGCTGTACATTGTAATTGTATTTATATAGCACTTACTGACCCTGACAAGGACATTGACATGCTTTTCGGCGAGTAGCGCGCTATGCCAGAACCCATAAGTATTACTGCTGGATTAGTAAGGAGAAATATGAGTACAGTATTAGTATTAGTATGGGGGGGTATGAGTTAATTTGAGTTGAGGACGTGTGAGTTGGTCTGAATGGAATAATGGAGGGATAGAGGTGGGAAGAATCAAGAAGTGTTAATTTGGAGATCATAGTAGTAAGATGAAGTTTGGGATGAGTAAAGGAGAGGTGGGGGATGTAGAAATGGATTAGGGAGATCACAGTTGTTAAATAGGGTTTGGGATTAGTCAAAGGAGAGATAAATGAGGGAGAATTGAATAAGGTTGTTTGGGAGATCATAGTCGTAAACCGAGGTTTGGGGTGAGCCAGGAGGGGTAGAGGAGGAAAGAGTCCGAGAAGTGCTATTTTGGAGATCACGCTAGTAGAATGGGTTTGGGATGAGTCAGAGAGTGGAGACAAAGGGTAGGTTGACAGAGGCATAGGTTGATGGTGGTATAGGTTGATGGTCAGACAGACAAAAGCTTTCAAGAGTGTAAAATGTTTTTTTTCTCTTGTACAGTAGGATTAGAATAGTAAAGATATAGATACATGATTGCATAATCAAGGTAATAGATGTATAAGAAATATAATACATTGAGATTTAAAGCTGTATCATATAAACACAGGCTTTCAAGAGTTACACTATTTGAAGTACATTTATATGTGTACTTTTATAACAACAGAGGCTCATAAGCATCTCATCAAGCAACATATATAGAAACTATACAATGACCTATGAACATGTCAAGTGTAGAATAATATACACATATTTATATATAAAGGGCCTTGGTTTGATATATATATATATATATATATATATATATATATACACATAAACACACACACATATATATATATATATATGGTTGTTATGTCTGAAAGAACCAATTATTCAGTAGTCTTCTGAAGATAAGATAGTCATTAATGGATCTTATATTTAGGGGTAATGAATTCCATAGCTTGGTAGCTTTGACAGAGAAAGATGTATCAACTATTGTCTTTATCCTCTATAGTGGTGTTTTAAGATGTGGTGCCAATCTTGAGTTGAGGTTTCTTTGTTGAATGTATTTGGTGATTTTATTCCTGATGAAAAGTAGTCGTGTTCCATGTATTGCTTTGTAGGTGATACAAAGCAACTTGAAGTTTGAGCTTCTGGCAGCCTTTAACCAATGTAGGGCTCTCAAGGCAGGGGAGATGTGGGCTAGTGGCTTTACATGTAGGAATAGTCTGGCAGCCGAGTTCTGAATATGCTGTAGTTTTTTTTATAGTAGCTAGAGATGATACATGGTAGCGACTATTGGCGTTATCCAGTTTAGATAGTTCAAGAGAGATAGTAGCCTGGACCTTGTGTGGGAATCCGAGGTGGGGAGAGATGCATCATAGAGTTTTCATGGCGATGAAGCTTTCTCTTGCTAATTTGTCCACTTGAGCATTCTTTTTTAACTTGGAGTCCATGGTAATTGTCAGGATTCTTACTTCCTTAGATAGCTTAGGAGGTGGTCCCAGATTGTCAGGCCAGGCGCAGAATGGGTCATAATTTTTCCAATCACCACAAGTGAGTATTTCTGTTTTGGCAGCATTTTGTTTAATATGGCTCCACGTCATTCACTGATCAATAGCTCTGAGGCAACTGAAGATTTGTAAGTTTGCGATGTCTTTGGGGCCTTCCAGTTTAAGGAGTATTTGTATGTCATCGGCATAGTTGTAGCATGTGAGCTGAAATTCATTGATCATCGTCGGTAATGGCATCATGTAGATGTTGAAAAGCATGGGTGAGATGATTGAGTCTTGAGGGACCCCTGCTTTTGTGAAGTAGGGTTTGGATGGGAAAGGGGGCGTGTCAATGACACTACTTCTGTTTTGAATGTAGAATGTGATCCAGTTGAGAGCAGTACCCTTTATGCCAGCTTCACAGATTCTTTGTATTAGAGTGTCATGGTCAACTGTGTCAAAGGCATCTGAGAAGTCCAGGAGAAGTAGTGCAGCAACTCCATTGTGGTCTTTTGTGTTTTTAAGCTCATTCCAGATGATGATCAGGGCAGATTCGGTGCCTCCTCCTGGGCGGAATCGAGTTTTGTAGTCTGAAAATATAGAGTTATCTTCAATGATTTGTGACATCTGGGCAAAAGCTGTTCTTTCTATCAGTTTGCCGAGGAAAGGACCATTTATAATCTGTCTGTAGTTGTTGGGGTCATGTGGGTGCAGGTTTGTTTTCTTTAACTATGGTAGTAGGTATGCCTTTTTAAGATCTTCAAGAACGTTTCCCATAGTTAAATAATTATTGGTGATTCTCCTTACTGGTGAGGCAGCAGACGTAGATAAAAGAATATTCTTGAAGATGTGTGGTGGGCAAGGGTCAGCAGGGCAGCTGGAAGGCCTGCTTGCTTTGACCAGATGCATAAATTCCCTTTGTGATATTTATTTGAAGGAGTGCAGAGGCTGGGCTAGCTTACTCTTGTTTTTCTTAGTGGTTTTAGGATATAGAAAGCTTCTTGTAGACACTTGTAGAGTTTTGTAACATGATTTATTGTTTCTAGATCTGTGTTGGCTGTGTTTCTAAGTGTTAAAAATTGAGCTTGTTCCATGGTTGACTGGTGGGTGTATGTATGGTGATCTTGGGTGTGTTGACGTGTTGTGTTTTATGTTGGAAAGTTATCAAGTGATGACCTGACCATGTGACTTATGTGATGCTTTGAAAGGTAATTAGTTCTGGGTTTGCGAAAATGACATCTAGGATGTGTCCAGGGATGTGTGTGGGATTGTGTAAAATCTGATATAGGTTCAATGTGACTATGCCAGTAATGATAGCTTTTGGATGGGGCATATTAGGTTTCTCAAACCAAATGTTTTGGTCCTCAAGAATGTATAGGTTGGAGTATAGTGTTAGAAAGTTTGAAACTTCACCTAGAAATGTGTCTGGGAATATAGAATTGCTAGATGGTGATCTGTAAAGGAAGAGGAAGTTACCGGAGGAGATTGGTGTAGCGTTGCATCTGTTGTGGAGGGCCTCACAACCTTGTATTGAGATGTCGGTGAATGTTGCTGTGTAGGGGTGTTTGAGGTAGATGCTGGTGGAGAATGTGAATTGTGGAGTAATGATGGTTTTAGACTTCTATTATTTGTGTAGTCAGGAGGGTGGGAGTGGGTGTGATAAAAAGTATTTTGAATGTGTTTGTGTGATTTTGATGAGCTGGTGTGCATGTGTTGTTTTGGTTTTGTGGCATTGTGAGAGGAGATATGGATGTAGTATTTTTGGAGAAGGACTGGTATGCAAGTTACTGCTGGTGAGTGATGTTTGAAAAGTATAGGAGTGGTAATGAGTTTTGGAGAAGAGTGTATGCTGTGAATAAGAGGGGATGAACAAGACTTAGGAATGTTTGTGTTAGATTTGATCAATGGAAGAGGTAATATGTATGTTGGATTAGAGTGTAAGAAATCTATAGTTGTGTGTAATGGTAAAAAGAGGACAAGAGTGTTTGTGGATGGTGTGATGGAAGGCTGAGTAAAGGTTTCATTATAATCAAAGGGGTCTGTTGTAAATAAGTTGAGGTAAGTGCTGGGGTTTTGTATAAACAGGGGGTGTGTGTCTGGATGCTCTACAGTTTTATATAATGTGTTTTTGTGTTGTGTTTGTAATCTGTGGATTCGTTAGTGATATGGGACAGAGTTGTGTTTTGTGTGAGAATGAAGGTCCATAGTGTTGTAGTTGGGGGTAGAATGGTGTATAGGTGTGGTTTGTGCAGTTTTGTAGTAGTTGAGACATTGAAATCTGTATGAGGTTTGTTTGTAGCACATAAGTAGAATGCCTTTGCTGATATTGTGTTTGGATGTTGGAGGATGTGAAGAGATTAAGGCCCAAAAGGTAAATTCCCTTGTCTTCTCTACCCTAAGTCTTGATGCCTGGGCAGAGATGCTCTGAGAGCTAGGGGCTTATTTACAAGCCCCTAGCACCACCGGGGTGTCTCTATCAGCAATGCTCCAGTGGCGCTTGGCTCATTTCCACATGTACAAGGTGGCACTAAGCCACTTTGCATGGCTGAAAGCCACCTTGTAAATATGGGCCAATGATTAATTTTTCTATGGCTGAGAGGCGTGTACTTTGTGTTGCTGTGGGCATTTCCATGCAACAATCATTGCTTTTGACACTGCCTTAGATTTATGAGAAATCGTATCTCTGAGGCAGTGCAAGGGGTGGCATTAGAGTGGAGCAATGAGGAGAAATACTTTTATTTCTCCTTGTTTTTGCTTTTTCTCTGTGTGCTCTGTAGCACACAGAGAAAAAGCAGAACATCATTAATGATTGTTTATGTGCAGTAAGGTGTCCCTTCCTGCACATAAACAATCATTAAATAATGATGATTTGCTACTGCAGCACACATAGAAGTAACAAATCACAATTATTGATTGTTTATGTGCAGGAAGAGACACCTTCCTGCACATAAACAATCATTCCCTGCAACGCAGGCATCCTTTCACTATGGTGCAAAGGTCCCTGCATTGGCGCTAAGCAACTAATTTTAGTGTCAGTGCAGGGCGACAGGACAGAAATGCACCCTATCTTGTAGATACAGCACATTTCTGCCTTTTCTCGGTGATGAAGGACGATGCAGCAAGACACTTGCTGCGCCGCTCTGCGCCACAGGGGCTTGTAAATAAGCCCCTTAGGCTTAAATAGCCCTATTGGCAAATGGGATCCTAACTCTACACTCTAGAGCCAATGGGAGACCTGGCCCGAATATCCAATGACAACCCTAGCCCTGACAGCTAATCAAAACAGTAAACATAATCCTTAGTCCAATAGGAACCCTAGCCCTACTGGCCAATCAGAACACAGCCCTGACAGCCAATCAGAACAGCAACCCTAAATCATCGGTACAATAAAAAACCTAGCCCCATCAACCAATCAGAGCCCTAGCCCTGACAGCCAATCAAAACAGTAACCCTTTCCCCTTAGTCCAGTAAGAACCCAGCTCTAGTACTAATCAGAATGCAAACCCTAGATTCTTACTCCAGTAGGAAATCCCTAGCCCTAGTACCAATCAGAATGCAACCCCTTGTCTCCTACTCCAGTAAGAAACCCTAGCCCTAGTACCAATCAGAATGCAAACCCAAGCCTCTTACTCCAGCAAGAAAACCTAGCCCTAGAGCCAATCAGAACACAAACTATAAGCTCTTAAGCCGATAGAAATACTAGCCTCAACAACCAATCAACACAACAAATGCAACAATCAATATAAACTTATATAAGAGCCAAGTTACCTTAAGCCCAGGCCCCTGTGAAAAGGAGGAGAGGGGATCTAGTCAGAATCTCCTTGGATACAGACAGGCACAATCACACTTCCAAGTTAGCAGATTCTACTTTTAAGTTAATGGACAATTTGAAACCACTGAAATACTGCTTGTCATGCACTCAAATATATCACTTTTTCAATGCAAAAACAAGAGGTGCATACACTTTCCAAACACAGTTTAAACTAAAGAGTAGATTAAGCAGCCTCCTAAACACACTATATAGCCTTTAGATACATAGCAAATGAACCGCTGTATGAAAGATACATTTTTTTCAATATGATTGGTGGGTGTTGATTAGGGGACTAAATTAGAACAAGCCAAAATGTAACACTAGAGGTAACGGGTAGCATCATGAGTGGAAAAGTGTGTAAATATTTGCAGGCCTTTGAAGCATGAATAGGTGAGTCTTTGACATAGTTTTGAAAGAGGAGATGACGAACAGTTCAGCCCGAGGTCAACTCCTAGGTATGGTCGTAGTAGTACAAAAGAGACATTAGTAGCTGTGGGACACACTAATGAAAGCTTAAATAAGTAGTGATTCTCAGTTTTTTGTGGACAGCTGGTTTGGTGATAATAGGATAGTGTTTTGATTAAGGTTATTATGGGTCCAACAGCAAAATGTTGAACTTTGCCAAAAGAAGAAAAGAGCATAGAGGAAGGCCAACGAGATGGCTTTTGCAGTCGTCCAACATGTAGAGTTGTATTTTTTTAAATGCTTGGTATATACTTAAAAATAGTTAGTATACAGTAGTGGTGTCTGATTATGAGATGTTGGATTCCAAGACTATAATAGGGTTGTGAAATACGACAAGATTTCTTAACAAAGAGGTAGGTGTGAGAATCTTGTCAACTGCAAACAAAGCTGCCTCGTTTGATGGTTCCGGCTTAGCAGGTAAATACATATTTTCTTTCTAGATGAGCTGTGGAATAAAGGAACTGACAGCCTTCCACTGGTGAGTGGCTGCATGGCAGTCAGAGACTTTGGTTTGAAACTGAGGTGTAACTGTTAAATGAGTGGATGACTGATGAAATAAAAAATGATAAAGTGCAAACAGCTGCTCCAGTAAGGAGCAGCCTGAGGCTATGGAACATGACTACGCAATATAAAAGCAAGTGAAAATGGAAAGACAAAGGCCCGTATTTATACTTTTTTTAGCGCCGCATTTGCGCCGCTTTTTTACGCAAAACGGCGCAAACCTACAAAATACAATGGCATTTTGCAAGTTTGCGCCGTTTTTGCGTCAAAAAACGACACAAATGCGGCGCAAAAAAAGTATAAATACGGGCCAAAGTGTCCCGTAAAAAGGGACTCAGGAAAAAAAAAAGATTAAAATTAAACTCCTTTAAAAAGGTAGGTTTTAAAAGCCTCTTGAAATGGGTCTCAGGGGATGGCTGAGCGAAGGGGTAATGTGTGCAGGTCCTCTTTGTAGGAAAGTACCCTCTTTCTTGGCATGGTTATCCCCTTTTCTGCCTGATGTCAGTGTGTTTGACTGTGTTCATTGGGATCCTGCAACCACGACCCCAGTGATTATGCTCTCTCTCCCAAAACTCTGTATTTCATTCTACAGTTACCATACTGGTGCCCCTATGTAAGTCCCTAGTATATGATACATAGTTACCCAGGGGATTGGAGTTCCAGGGGATGCCTATGGGCTGCAGCAATTATCCTGCCACCCATAGGGAGCCCATGCAAAGGGTTCTGCAGGCCTGCCATTGCAGTCTGCGTGAACCGGGTTCATGCACCCATTTTCACTATAGGTTGTTACACCACGTCACTATAAGTCACCCCCATGGTAGGCCCTCTTAGCCCAGAGGGCAGGGTGCATGTACCTCTGTGTGAGGGCACTCCTGCACTAGCAGAGGTGCCCCTACAAACTCCAGACCTACTTTTCTGGACTTTGTGAGTGTTGGGATGCCATTTTACGCGTGTACGGGACATAGGTCACTACCTATGTCCAGCTACATAATGGTAACTCCAAACCTAGGCATTTTTGGTATCACACATGTTGGACTCATACCCCAGTACTTTTGCATGTATTGGTTGTATAATTCCATGCACTCTGGGGGCTCCTTAGAGGAACCCCAGCATTGACTCCACAGCCTTTTGAGGTTTTCCAGAAAGCCCCAGCTGCTGCCACCTCACAGACAGGTTTCTGCCCTGCTGCTGCTTAAGCAGCTCAAGCCCAGGAAAGCAGAACAAAGGATTTCCTTTGGGAGAGGGGTGTTACAACCTCTCCCCTTGGAAATAGGTGTTACATGGCTAGGGAGGGGTAGCCTCCCCAAGCCGCCGTTTATGCTTTGAAGGGCACCTTTGGTGCCCTCCATACCTAAACCAGCATACACTGGTTCAGGGACCTCCATTTCCTGTTCTGGCATGAAACTGGACAATGGAAAGGGGAGTGAACACTCACCTGCCCAACACCACCCCGTGGGTGGTGCGCAGAGCTCCGCCAGAGGGTACCTTGGTTTTGCCATCTTGAATCCAATGTTGCCAGAGAACTCTGGGAGCATATAAGTGTCTGGGTCAGGCAGGTGCCATCAGATCCTCCTCCTGATAGGTGGTCACCCAGCTAGGTAACCAATCCCCCTTTCAGGGCTATTTAGGGTCTCTCTTTTGGGTGGTTCCTCAGATTCAGCTTGCAAGATTCCAGCAGGATTCCTCTGCATCCCTTACTTCGACTTCTGACAAAAGAAACTGCATCTGGACTCTCCAGGGTCCGATAATCTGCAACAAAGACGAAGACTTCACCTGCAACATTGTTTCTCTGGCTCCTTCCATCTTTTGCAACATTTCCCTGGTCACACAGGAAATAAGTGTCACTCCCCTGTATTTGCAGGCACCAACAGCAACGACAACTGGCTGTGTGGATCCCCTCTCCTGCTGAGCTTCATGGCTCCTGCGACAAGCATGGTGGTCAGAAGTCCTCTCTACCTGCTGTTCTACTTGGGTGGCGGTCAGTCCTTGCCATCCCACGCAGGACAGAACCCCCGTGCACTGCATCCTTTGCAGCTGCCAAGGCTTATTGGCACATCTTCCAAGGGGTCTTCAGTCTTCGTGTAGCTCCAGAGCCCAGGACTCCTTCCTGTGATACACAGCTCCCTGGGTGGTTCTCCTGTGGTATCAGACTCCTTTTCACAGTGCTGCATGGGCTCCTTTTGCACCCTCTGTGTCCCCATCCTGTGGAACTCCTGTTTGTGCTGCCTGTGCTTATTTGGCCTCCCTGCAACACTAAGAGTCCCCTTTGACTCCCCCTCCTAGGTTGAGTCCTTCTGAGCCTTGCTGGCCCCCAGCAGCACCACTTTCTGCCAAACACGAGTTTTGCCTCTGCCAAGGCTTGTTGGTGGAATCCGGACACGCGAACCTGACTGCAATCTTCCTTCTGGCGTGGGACATCACCTGCATCCTCCAGGAACTCAACTCCAACTCCAGGGCTGCAGTGCTAACTTTCCTTCTGCACCGTCAACCAACTCCTGCAAACCTAAGCTTGGTGGGAAGGGGCTCTTACCCTCACTGGACTTTGCTTTGTCTTCTGGACTTGGTCCCCTCTTCCTACAGGTCTTCCTCTTCAGGAATCCACTGTTGGTTTCTTGCAGTCATTTCAGGGTTTTCCAATTCTCTTCTTTTCTTCTAAGCAGGTGTTCTGGGAAAATTCCAGTAATTTACTACTGCTTTCCTGGTTGTTGGGGGGTGTTGTGGTACTTACCTTTGTGCTTTCCTGGTACCCCCAGTGACCCTTTACACACTCCACTTACCTGGGTGGAGGTGACACTCTCGTATTTCTTTTTTTTCAGTATATGGTTTGTGCTCCCCTTAGGTCCACTATTCTCTCTTGTGTTTTACACTATTTGCACTGTTTTCCAACTATTCTTATGCCTATTTCTGACAACGAGTGTATATAATTTGTGTATTACTTACTTTGTCGCAGTTTGGACTCTTGCTTTGGGCAAGACTGCTGGTTAAAGGATGACAGTACTTTTGTTTGTAGGCGACTACGCCTTTCCTACAACAAGTCACAACTGTTGTCCCAACCTTACCGGCTCACTAGCAGCACCTTATCAGAAACACAATAGTAAAAGGTGATTTGTGGCAGCCTTTATGCATGGACTCGAGAATAAGAAATCTCAGGGAGTGTCATGGTTAAACGGAGATTACCCCTTTCTCAC
The DNA here is from genome assembly GCF_031143425.1 of Pleurodeles waltl. Lineage (NCBI taxonomy): Eukaryota > Metazoa > Chordata > Amphibia > Caudata > Salamandridae > Pleurodeles > Pleurodeles waltl. The sequence continues at coordinate 924,216,424 of NC_090444.1, forward strand.
AGTTAAATCATGTCTCATACAAACACAGGCAATGACAAAGATGCAGTACTGTTTCAATCGTTTTTATTTAACATAACTGCAATTTGCGATAAGTTGCATGGGCTGCAATGATTAGGATAATGAATAATGCAAGAAACAATATTGTAAAGATGAGAGTCATTATTACAAAGACCCCCACCATCTTGCAATGCATAAGAAAGACATACGAGATGTAATATGCCCTTATACTGTAATCTGAAAAGCCTAACCTCCTACCTAAAGGAGAGCTGGGTTTGCTAAACCTAATCTGCCAATGCCATGTCCATGAGAGGAGCCCCCAACCCTCGTTACCTTGGAATGAGGTCTCTATCTCAGACTCCGCAGGGACACGAAGACTGGGTCAGCGTCAAGACGACTGCAGCATCGATATCAGCGATGGTGGCGATGCCCTCAGGTCGGAATCCCTCTGATTATCTGTCTAAAGTGTGATGTATTTATACAGATCTACAAGGACCTGTGACGTAGGTGTGTTCCCAAACAATAGATAACAGACATGCTTGGGACGGAAATTAATATAAACAATTGTTCGAAAGTATATAGAGGGAAAATCCCTAAGTGTGAACACCTACTGTTTGTTTGTCTTTGGTGCTTGATCTTGACGCCTTAGCATGGTAACACTGATAATGTAACTCATAACAAGTGGCCTAACTATAAACAAGGCAGCCATATTAGAATAATTAAATAATTAAATGGGCTAAGACAGAGCAAGCTAAGTAGGTTAAAAGTCACTAGGTGACGGGGGCACGAGTCTGCAAGCCAAAGGCTAAGCTAACTCCTGTTATCCCATTAAAAACAAAGAAGGATTCACTACACCCTCCCCATTGCCGTAACAGGTATGACGAAGGTATAGGAACCCAAACGCTAAAATTGCTCTTAACTAAAAGCTAAAAGCATAAATAATCAGCTAAAACATCTTTAAAATGTGTTAAAAAGATAATAAAAACAATGTCACTAAAACACATACAGAGATGTTAATGTCAACCTTGACAAGCAGAGCGTGCCAAAGCAAGTTAATTTAAGTGCACAATTTTAAAACGGGAATGGCAAGTCAATTCATAAAATTATGTGCTGTACGCATGATCTTGAGTGTCATTGAAGTCACCAACCAAGGACCTAAAAAATGAGTCAACATCATCTGATGTCAAATTGAGAGCTGGGTGGACAAACGGATCCACAGAGCAGTAGTGAGCAGTAGTGAGCAGTATTTCCTGATGTAACGTGATCCATTGCAGTGTCTTCATCCGCAGTAGATCTCAAAACGGAAGGCTCATAGGTGGCCTCGCGGAGCAACCTCAGTCTCAAGGGGCATGACCGTGTATGAACCCTCATCGGGGACATCAGCAGTGCGTGGTCCACAGGAGATGTCGGTGCATCAGCAAGACAGATCATAGGCAGATGTTCAAAGAGACACCATATACAGCGGAAGACCGGCTGTACGCACCAGAGAAGGGGCCGAAATGACAACGACCAGTCATGCTCCAATTCCACCAGCAAGGGTGCACCGAATATCCGAACAATGTGCTCACAGCATAGTGGAGTTGGTGGGAGTGGCTCCATTGCTCTGTGTTGCTGGAAAGAAACAACCACTGAGAATCAGAAGAAATAGCAGTAGTAGTCTGCCAATAAAAGCCAAAATAATTGGAAAGCCACCAAACATACTTGAAAAGAGCGAATGGATGGCTGACGGGATGACTCCGAAGACAGTCTGGAAGATGGATACGAAACCAGACCCGACAGCCTTAAAGAAGTGAACAATCCTAGTAGTGCTTTAAGCATTGAATATTCTTGATACCAGTTCTCCAAAGTGCTTGGGGAAGTTGGTATTTCATAGGGATTGCATCTCGTCTGATGATCTCCCAATCTGGAGAGCATACTTCTCTTTTGCGGATGTCAAGGCGACCTGTTTTTGAAACAATAGCGCCTTTAGCCTGCTCAGCTTGTCATAGTTCACATTAATAGTATCTATGTGGGGCCACATGTCAGATACTTTTATCTCTCGTTTGGGGGGGAAACAAAATATGTCCACAACACGTAACGACCTTCGAGACTGAGATTGCATAGGCAATTCCTGGTCCCATGCTGCAACAGCTTTGATCGTTCAGTACCACATAACTTACATTGGAAAGTACATGAAAGACCGGGCGAATCAAAGGGATGGGAATACCCCTCAACAAACAGGCCAAATTCGCGACCCCGCATTGCAGAGACCGTAAAGAGACACCTGCTTGAATATCATGGAATGACAAACAGCAGTCTCACATTCGCTTCCGCTAAGAAAGACCTCTGCTTCGCCGTTCAGACATTTGTAGTCAAAAGGCAACTCCCACTCTTCCTTAATATAGCTATCTCCTAGTTGCTCGTACCTTCCCACTGCAAGATGTTTCAGGCAGCTCGAGAAACAAAAGGTTGAAATCGTTAAATTAATTATGCCATGTCAGAGCCAGATAGTTGAAGGACTCTCTGCTACAGTGAAGGGCAACTTATCTAACTTTTCTACGTGAAGCATGGCGAAACTAGCCTCCCTTTTAGCCATTGTCTGTTGTTCCTTAGACAAAATTAAAAGTAGTGAAGAATTCACTCCCGTTAATATACTTCCATGGAATACGGCCATTTTTCAGTGTCTTTAGTGTCCAACCCAGCTGCATGATGGAACGTAGCTGTGTTTGCCCATGATATAACCGAGACAAGTCTGTCTGAGTGATATCAATAGCAGACGACACTATATTTGACAGTGAATAAATCCTGTTGGACACTGTATTCATGCCGTTGTCGACAACAGCTAATGCCTTTTCTAAATTTTCTTTATCCAATTGCCTTAAACATGCAGCAGCCTCAATCTGGGAAAGTTTTGAAATTTCATTGTACATAGCATATAGAAACCTCTTAGAGTGCTGTTTCCTTGGACCCATCAGAAAATCCTGCAAATCTATATCTTCAGAAAGAGTATTCAGGTGTTTCTTAACTGCGGCTAACGTGTTGGTCTGTGCCCATTGCTGACACATCTTACCCACACTGTATGTTGTAACTATTCTTGTATGTTGACCCGATACAAAGCGAGGGTCTGGTCTGTTAATTGAGAAACGCCCTGAAGAGTTAAAAAAATGTGCCTGACACTCATTAGTGTCAGTGGCCCAGATTAACCACCCGCCGGGACTAGAAAGTGAAGAATTATAAGTACCAGCCTTAACCATTGCATCTAGCTTGTCCTAAGTGATATTGAGGAAGTGTTGCCAATCTTTAAACTTTTCCGGGGTGGGGATACTGGGCGTGTTCAAGTCTTTTATTTTTGCTAACCCCAGACAGGATGCCTGCTGAATAGTGTCATTTAAGAAAATCATTTGCACAGGAATCAGGCATGCACGAAATAAAGCCTCCCTACCCTGTATTTGCCAATCTTGTGTTCCCCATACACTTTTCAAATCAATAGTGCTCTTCCAGTACTCGTAACCTTCAACTGCGAGCTGGGAAACAAAGGGATCTGAATAAATCACTTTTGTATCAGTTAGCAACATTTTCCTAATTTGTGCCAGAGGCAAATTAAAATAATACGACTCTGCTTTTCTTGTGTCATGCCCAGAAAAGTATGTACATTTATCACCATAGTACTTTGGGCTCCCCAACGGTGGTGTAGAACAGTGTTCCTACTGTGTGTAGTTTAATACTGGTACCACCCAAGGGACCTCTTGGTCTACTGTGAAGGATCGGCCACATGGTGTAGTTTGATGTCATCAATGGAGATGAATCTGTTTGTTTTAGAACCAGACAGTGGTGGTAAGATGACAGTCCTGGTGCCTTTTATTCCCAAGACCGGTAAATGTGCTCTGTATGATGGACCGAATTCCTTCTTCACTGTGATCTTCTCACAAACCAGATCCCCAACTTTAGGAATCCAGCCGGTCAAAGTTTTCGCTAAATCCCTTATTCCTAAGGTGGCAGCAATTGCAGATGATTTATCATCACAAAATTGCTGAAGCTCCTGTAAAACATTGAGACGTTCATTTATGTCAAATGGTGTTTCTGCCGCCACCATACCAGGGGCATCAAGATCTGGGACATACATAGATATCCCAAATAGAACCTCATATGGAGTGCTTCCCCCAAGGACCGTCTTGGCAGATTATTCAGTGCTCTCTGGACCCCATATAGGTGATGTAACCAACTGCGGCCTGAACCTAATACTCGAGCTGTTAAGGACTGCTTTAGATCACGATTCCGCCTCTCCACGACCACATTTCCCTCGGGATGGTATGGTGAGGAGTAATGGAGTTCTACACCCATCGTCCCCTTGGCATCCCTGAATGCCTTAGAGGCAAATGCAGGGCCCTGGTCCGAATGGAATGCTGCAACCGCATATGTACCGATAAAGATCAGCAAGTCTTTTATAACAGTCCGGGCGTCAGCCGACCATTGTGGCCATACCCACAGGAATCTAGAACAAGAATCTACAGTGACTAAAACGTATTTGTATGCACCATCAGGTTGTAAGGGACCAAAATGGTCCAGGTACACACACTGTTGTGGCCTGTTGGACACGAAGAGGGATGTCTGGGGTGGGCGCTTGATATTAGAGCCCTTGATCTGCTGGCAAATGTCACAGCAAAGGACACACTGCTTTGTTCGTCTGTATAGACCAGGCCACCAGAAGCGTTTCTGTAGAAGTGTTATCTTGGCCTGTATACCAGCATGTGCAGAAGCTACACCCTCATGCGCTGCTTTAATTAGATCTAATCTCTGGTTTTTATTGGGAATCACTCGATCTCCAACCCCAGGAATTGTTGTGTAAGCAACATTCTGCGCACTGGTATGGTAAGTATAGTTTGTAGGGTATCCTTTCGGAAGGGACTTGCCTGCAGCCAAAGCTTTAACAGCAGTCAATATTTCATTATCCAATCTCATCTGAGAACGAGTCACTGCAGCCACAGAAGCTGTAGCTACTGCTGCTTTGGCCGCTTCATCAGCCAATGTATTACTGATAACGTGTACTCCTACACGTTGGTGTCCCATTGCATGGACTACATTGACACACTGCAGCTTATCCTTAAGATCAGCCACCCTCCCCCACAGTATTTTGTGTTTAATGGTGTTCCCTTTAGAATCTCTTAACCCGTTCAGTTTCCAATGATTGAGATAGTCATTGTATGACTGGACGCAGTAATAAGAGTCACAGACTATTAAAGTCTGGCATCCTGGCTCAGTATGTTCGAGCGCTAGAATAAGAGCTTTAAGCTCAGCCAACTGGGCTCTGTAGTCCCCTAAGGTCTGTGTGTAGGTATTGTGAGGGTGGAAAACTCCATCTTCCATCACTCGCTCAGGGCTGCGCAAGCCGCCGAGTATTGTTGTTTATTACCTACAGCCGGTTGTGCTGAACCATCAGTGTATATGACAGTATGGTAGTTGTCTAGTGGAAAGATATTTAGAGGAGTGGGGTACTCTTGTTCGTAATGGAGAAATTCTTGTGTCTGAAGTTTTGGATCAAAAATATAATTGACATCTGTGGTGGTGAGAGACGTTGCCCATTGAATCCATCGCGGATATAGGCCCGTATTTATACTTTTTTTAGCACCGCATTTGCGCCGCTTTTTGACGCAAAACGGCGCAAACCTACAAAATACAATGGCATTTTGCAAGTTTGCGCCGTTTTTGCGTCTAAAAAACGACGCAAATGCGGCGCAAAAAAAGTATAAATACGGGCCATAGTGCTTTAGCGTTCAGAACGCTTGCTTTGGTGACAGCCTCTAAGGCCGGCACCGGGGAGACAACAATATTACGTTTCCCCTGGGCAAGTGGCCTCTCTTTTATGACGGCCATCTGAACTGCCATCCGAATCTTTTCTGTAGGTGCAAAATGTTGTTCAGCATTGGAATATAAATGTGATTTATATGCTGTGGGTACCATGTCATCTTCATTAAAGGTGACATAAGTAAATCCAATGGCACCAGCAATTATTCTGATGACCAAATTTGTTTTATTGTCACATGTTTGCAAGTGTTTAGCTTCTAGCATCTCCTGTTGCATCTCCCTAAGGATGCATGTGTGTTCAATTGTCCAGAGTCTGCTAGACAAATTGGGCTGAACAAAGTCATAAAGTGGCTTGATCCGTTGTGCATAATCCGGAATGTATGTTCTGCCAAAATGAAAGAAACCTAGTAATGACCGGAGTTTCTTTAACATGTTTGGAGGGTGCAGTTGAGCACATTTTTCAAGAAAGTGCGGGCCAGGCTCTTTCCCTCAATTGATAGCTCACATGCCAGGAATAATACGCTAAGAAAGGCTATCTTGCTTTTCTTAAAAATAGAATTTGTAACCGAGGTCTGCAAATCCCAAAATGATCCGATCGACCACGCAAGATGAACGTCGAGGACGTCGTCTGTGAGATATATGTCATCCTCATAGGATAACGCCTCAGAATCAATAGTGTGTAATATTGATGTTACACATGCTGAAAATAGCCCTGGGCTCTTTTTATAGCCTTGAGGTTAACGACAAAAGCGTTTCTGAGAGCCAAATGAGAATGCACCCAGGTCCCGACTTTCATGTGCTAAATTCTGGCAGAAGAATCCATTAGAAACGTTTAATGTTGTTTTATATTTTTGCGCACTATATTGTTTATTAGTGCTGTGCTGTGTGAATTTTGTATTGAATATGTGCGTGTATGACTATTTAAGTGTCTACAATCAATGACTATTCTATATGAATGGTCCGGCTTTGCAACAGGGAATAATGGATTATTCATTGCAGATGTACAGGGCTCAGTCACTCCCTGGTACTCAAGTTGGGCGAGGATCTCCCTCACCGGAGCTTTTGCTTCATGTTTAACGGGATATTGTGGCTGCGGTTGGGGCGTAGACCTAACGGGAATAACATGACAAGGAGACTCCTTGTCCAGATCTACATGATTGCGATATAACGCAGGTGCCTGCGCTAAAGCCCATTCAGAAGCATAGGCTTCTTTGTCTGCTTCCGGAACTACATCGTAGAAAGAAGGCAAAATGTCATCTTCCCCATGTGGGAGCTTGCGTACGTGTTCAGGTGGCTAGTCTCTTTCGGCTAATAGGATATCACTAGTAAGTTCATCCCAAAATATCACACTAATAGTGCGTTCCACGTCTCCCTCTAGCTGAATTTTCAAGTCAAAAACCCTGTCGGGGGGGAGAACGCGGCCATCCGCTGTTTCAACTGCGATAAAATCGCTAGTTGCTGTCGCATCCAGATGATCTTTCAGACTCTGGCTACATATCGTGACCTCTGCTGCACTGTCTAACAGAGTCACTGCCCACATCTTGTTCCTCAACAGTGTTCTCAAGTATACTGGCATTTTTAGCCGTCAGTGCTGCCACCTTCTTCTTTTTAAACTGTGGCTTTTGCTGAGGAGTCTTGTCTTCTTTTTTAATGGTAGACTGCGGAGAGTCTTTCTTTTCTTTCACGTATTCAGGACGTCGATCTTGACGGCCCCCTCTCTCGCTGCGTCTATCTGGTGCGTCCTGAAAGGACGAGAGGGACGTGAATCAGTATATCTGTCTGGAGTTTTAATGTTCTCCCTATTTCTGAGATTATATCTCCTTTCGGAGTTCTCCGGTTGTGGAGAATCAGCTCTCTTATTTCTTCTTTCTTTGAAATCTTTTTGTTTGTCCCAGCGCTTCTTAGAGCCCTCTTGTTCCTGCTTTGCACCCTCCTTACGGGTGGTACCTTGTAACTCCAATTTCTTTGGTTTGGCTCCAAAACTATCCTGTCCTTTACTGGTATAGGTGTCGGAAATAATTTTCGGTAGCTGTCTCTCTTGTTCCTGGTGTGGAGTTTCCCAGAGATGCTGGCGAATTGCCAGTGCTACGGCTTCCTCTTTAATGCTACTGAGTATTATTGAGGATACGGCGTCAAAGTTACGCATTAATTTCATCCCCAAATCCAGGGCTGGTGCAGCCCCATGCTCATTTTGTATTTGTTTCAACACTTCCGGTAAATTGGCAAGTGTCGGTGTACCATGTGTGGTAGTATATATGGCAGCGAAGACTGTACACCATGTGGCACAGTCATCCACCGAGGGAACCATCCCAAAAGGCAAGCACATAGTGAGCAGTCTATGTTTTTCCTATGGTCCCGTATGGGGAAACACCGCTTCCAGCTGATTAGTTTTCTGGGCAATCCAGAACGGTATTTTTTCCCTTGCCACGGGCACTTTACCCATAGTAGTATGTACTGTTTGTGGATTAATCCCAGTAGCCAATTGATAACCACCAGTTACTGGCAGTGCTGGACGCGCTGGTGTTGTGTTCAATGTTCGCATTACGAACTGAACTAATCGTCTATATAATGTCACTAATTCATTATATAAATTTCGCAGATCTGCTATTTGCATATTCTGTATGCCTGGGTGAGGTGTGTATGTGGCAAACATAGGCCATGTTGGTCTTTCATTACTTAAGGGACCTAACCTCACTCTTTGTAGTTCATGTGGTTGGGCGCCTTCAAACCAGTTCTGATGCTATTGGCATGTGAGCGATATTTCATGATACTGGTATGCTTGGTACCGTTGAGGGACGTTTGCAATTTCATATGTGTGGAATGTGTCGGGGTATCTGTAAATTAGTGCCTAAACACCATCGTTGGTGGCGCCATGTCGTAGTTTGGACTCTTGCTCTGGGCAAGACTGCTGGTTAAAGGATGACAGTACTTTTGTTTGTAGGCGACTACGCCTTAACTACAACAAATCGCAACTGTTGTCCCAACCTTACCCGCTCACTAGCGGCAGCTCACCAGAAACACAATGGTTAAAGGTGATTTGTGGTAGCGTTTACGCATGGACTCGAGAATAAGACATCTCAAGGAGTGTTGTGGCTAAACGGAGATGACCCCTTTCTCACAGTTATATCATGTCTCATACAAACACAGGCAATTTCAAAGATGCAGTAAAGTTTCAATAGTTTTTATTTAACATAACTGCAATTTGCGATAAGTTGAATGGGATGCAATGATTACCATCTCCCACCATCTTGAAATGCATAAGAAAGACATATGAGATGTAATATGCCCTAATACCCTAATGTGAAAGGCCTAACCTACTACCTAAAGGAGAGCTGGGTTTGCTAAACCTAATCTGCCAATGCCTTGTCCATGAGGGGAGCCCACAACCCTTTTTTAACCTGGAATGAGGTCTCTATCTCAGACTCCGCAGGGACACGAAAACTGGGTCAGCGTCAAGACGACTGCAGCATCGATATCAGCGATGGTGGCGATGCCCTCTGGTCGGAATCCCTCTGATTATCTGTCTAAAGTGTGATGTATTTATACAGACCTACAAGGACCTGTGACATAGGTGTGTTCCCAAACAATAGATAACAGACATGCTTGGGACGGCAATTAATATAAACAATCCCTCAAAAGTATAGAGAGGGAAAATCCTTAAGTGTGAGCACCTACTGTTTGTTTGTCTTTGGTGCCTTATCTTGACGCCTTAGCGCGGTGACACTGATAATGTAACTCATAACAAGTGGCCTAACTATAAACAAGGCAGCCATCTTAGAAGAATTAAATAATTAAATGGGCTAAGACAGAGCAAGCTAAGTAGGTTAAAAGTCACTAGGTGACGGGGGCACGAGTCTGCAAGCCAAAGGCTAAGCTAACTCCTGTTAGCCCATTAAAAATTAAGTAGGATTCACGACAACCTCCTAAATGAGTATTGCATCTATAGTAATTTTGGTGTTGTGCTACCAGAATAAAGCACCTTTATAATTGTAACACTGAGTGTATTTTTTGATGTGTGTAAGTGCTGAGTGACTATAGTGGTATTGCATAAGCTTTGCACGTATCCTAGATAAGCCTTGGCTTCTCATCCACAGATACCTCTAGAGAGTCAGGCTTCTAGACACTGCCTACACTTCACTAAGAGGGAATACCTGGACCTGGTATAAGGTGTAAGTACCATAGGTATCCACCACATACCAGGCCAGCTTTCTACACTCTCTGATTGACAGCCTGAAAATGTCAGTATCAGAGATTTAAATTCAAGTTATTGCTTATTAGCAAGTCACTGTAGGCTCGTTAGGCCGGACCACTTAGATTGCCTCTTAAGAACATTCAGTACAAGTGTGGCTGCTGGGATTTGGACCCATTGAAGTTTGTTTGACAAAGACTGAAGTGAGCCCAAGAGTAGTATGTTAGCATAGTCGAGTCTCGAGGTGGTCAAAGCACGACTAATGGTTTTCCTGGTGTAATCTGTTTGAAATTTTAAAGTGTTTCTTAAGGTTTTCAACAGAGAGAAGCAGGCACCGAAGTGGCATTGACAAATGGTCTAAAGAAAAGGGCATTGTCAAGCTTGAATTCTAGATCTTTGGCCATAGTTGTAGGGAAAGGAGGAGGTCCCATTTTTGGGGGCCAAACGGTAACCAGATCCAAGATGGGAGATGTCCCAAAAATCAGTATTTCTGATTTAGCTGAGTTTAGATAGAGACAACTGTCATTAAACCACCTAGCAACTGCTGATAGACAACCCTGAAAATTAACAGCACCAAGGCATTCAGATGTTTGAAAGCAAATATTAATTGGGTGTCATCAACATAGGATACCACATTAAAACCCCATTCTTGCACAACAGCTGCAAGGGGGCAATGTAGATGTTGAAAAGGCAGGGACTCAAGGTGAGCTCTGTGGGGCCCCACATATGACCTCCAGGAATTCTGATGTAAAGAGAGGAATAGAAACTGCTTGTTTGCGGTTCAAAAGAAAACAATTAATCCAGTTCCGCACACTGCCAACAATTCCAGCTTCTTGAAGTCATTGCAAGAGGATGGAGTGCAACACCGTGTCAAAGGCCCCTTACAAATCTAACAGGATCAGAATGGTATGGTTATACAAATTGAGGTGGGTTCTCTTAAACTCAGTCACTTCTAGTAGGGCTGTCTTTGTACTATAACCAGATCTGAATCCTGATTGTGAAGGGTAGAGAATATTGTTAGTCTTTAGAAGTCATTTTTCCACAGACTGGAAGAAGAGAGATAGTTTGTAACTAGTAGGACAAGAGGGATCAAGTTTATGTTTTTTCAAAAGAGAGAGTACTAATGCCTGTTCCAGCTAGAAAGTACTACACCATAGTCAAGAGAGAGATTAGAAAGAGTATTAATCAAAATATTTAGAGACTTAGATGCCCTTTGAAAAATGTGATGAGGATACGGATCTAGAGGGGACCCAGAGTGAGCTTTATGAAACATTTTCTATGAGTCTGCGAGTATTGCCTCTATAGTAAATTTGGAGTTGTGTTACCAGAATAAAGCACCTTTATATTTGTAACACTGAGTGTATTTTTTGATGTGTGTAAGTGCTGAGTGACTATAGTGGTATTGCATAAACTTTGCACGTATCCTAGATAAGCCTTGACCTCTCATCCACCTGATACCTCTAGAAAGTCTGGCTTCTAGACACTGCCTACACTTCACTAAGAGGGAATACCTGGACCTGGTATAAGGTGTAAGTACCATAGGTATCCACCACATACCAGGCCAGCTTTCTACACTCTCTGGTTGACAGCCTGAAATGTCAGTATCAGAGATTTAAATTCAAGTTCTTGCTTATTAGCAAGTCACTGTAGGCTCGTTAGGCCAGACCTATTAGATTGCCTCTTAAGAACATTCAGTACAAGTCTGGCTGTTGGGTTTTGGACCCATTGAAGTCTGTTTGACAAAGACTGAAGGGAGCCCAAGAGTAGTATGTTAGCATAGTCGAGTCTCGAGGTGGTCAAAGCACGAATAATGGATTTCCTTGTGTAATCTGGTTGAAATTTTAAAGTGTTTCTTATGGTTTTCAACAGAGAGAAGCAGGCACCGAAGTGGCATTGACAAATGGTCTAAAGAAAAGGGAATTGTCAAGCTTGACTTCTAGATCTTTGGCCATAGTTGTAGGGACAGGAAGAGGTCCCATTTTCGGGGGCCAAACGGGAACCAGATCCAAGATGGGAGATGTCCCAAAAATCTGTATTTCTGATTTATCTGAGTTTGGACAGAGACAACTGTCATTAACTCACCTAGCAACTGCTGATAGACAACCCTGAAAATTAACAGCACCAAGGCATTCAGATGTTTGAAAGCAAATATTAATTGGGTGTCATCAGCATAGGATACCACATTAAAACCCCATTCTTGCACAACAGCTGCAAGGGGGCAATGTAGATGTTGAAAAGGCAGGGACTCAAGGTGAGCTCTGTGGGGCCCCACCTATGACCTCCCGGAATTCTGATGTAAAGAGAGGAATAGAAACTGGTCGTTTGCGGTTCAGAAGAAAACAATTAATCCAGTTCCTCACACTGCCAACAATTCCAGCTTCTTGAAGTCATTGCAAGAGGATGGAGTGCGGCACCGTGTCAAAGGCCCCTTACAAATCTAACAGGATCACAATGGTATTGTTATACAAATTGAGGTGGGTTCTCTTAAACTTACTTTGTACTATAACCAGATCTGAATCCTGATTGTGAAGGGTGGAGAATATTGCTAGTCTCTATAAGTCATTTTTCCACAGACTGGACGGTGTTAAAGCTGCGGTAATACCGCAAACAGGCCGGCGGAAAAAAAAGGGAATTATGACCGTGGCGGAAACCGCCAACATAGACAGCCACTTTAACACTCCGACCGCCATGGCGGTACAGACAAGCAGCGTGGCGGTCACCGCCAACAGACAGGCAGAAGACAAAGTACCGCCCACAGTATTACAACAGTCCAATTCGCCACCATTTCCGGGGCGGATTCACCGTGGATAAAAACGCGGCGGAAACAGGCATTTCAATGGGCAAACGCTCACCTGAACAAACTCCACGAGGAAGGAGGGCACCATGGAGCCGGAACTCCATATTCTCCCTGCGCTTGTCTTCTTGCTCCTGTACGAACATCAGCAACGGCGGCGCCGAAGACAACGGTGAGTACTGCACCTACGGCATAGGGGAAGGGGGAGGCAAAAGTCACGGACACACACATGCAACACCCCCACCCCCAACCCGACCCTCACCCACTACAACACACACACCAATACATTTCCGAACATCACAGTAACAACCCCAACCCCCCCGGAAGAATGCTAAGACAAAAGGAAATGAGTACAACCATTGTAATGTATCAAAAAACAGTAAGCTCATATATACATCAAGATATACACATTCCAAATATATACATCATGATTAGTAGTCCAGGTATGCACATTTCAATGTCCGTGGACCACTAGGCCCAAAATGCACGGGCGAGGCCCACACACGATACCTGTCCTGGAACGGAGAGAACACTGCAGGGGCATCAGATAGAAATACAACAGGCACCTCAGGTGGAAGGGAAGGGGGGGCGCCTCAGCCGGATGACTGCACCACGCCAGATCCACGACGGGGATCCATGCCCATTGATGTATCCTGGGGAGTGCAAAGCCACAGTCTCTCAAGTCTTTTCAGTGGGTGGGTTGCCCACTGTACCGTCCTGGGGAGTGCAAAGCCACAGTCTCTCAAGTCTCTACAGTGGGTGGGTTGCCCACTGTACCATCCTGGGGAGTGCAAAGCCACAGTCTCACAAGTCTCTACAGTGGGTGGGTTGCCCACTGTACCATCCTGGGGAGTGCAAACCCACAGTCTCTCAAGTCTCTACAGTGGGTGGGTTGCCCACTGTACTATCCTGGGGAGTGCAAAGCCACAGTCTCTCAAGTCTCTACAGTGGGTGGTTTGCCCACTGTACCATCCTGGGGAGAGCAAAGCCACAGTCTCACCAGTCTCTACAGTGGGTGGGTTGCCCACTGTACCATCCTGGGGAGTGCAAAGCCACAGTCTCTCAAGTAGATAACAGTCTCCACTGGTTCTGGAGGGGGACTGGTGCCCAGAGTGAATCACTCACCCCGTGACGGTCCCTGTTGCGTCACTGCCCCTGCCGCTCATGGGCTAGCGGTGCTTGAGTTGGCGGTGCTTGCCCTGTTCAGCGGTGCTTGCCATGGCGGTCTTTGCCCTGTTCAGCGGTGCTTGCCCTGTTCAACGGTGCTTGACTTTGCTGTCTCTGACCTGTTCAGCGGTGCTTGCCATGGCGGTCTTTGCCCTGTTCAGCGGCGCTTGCCCTGTTCAGCGGTGCTTGCCATGGCGGTCTTTGCCCTGTTCAGCGGTGCTTGCCCTGTTCAGCGGTCTCTGACCTGTTCAGCTGTGCTTGCCATGGCGGTCTTTGCCCTGTTCAGCGGTGCTTGCCCTGTTCAGCGGTCTCTGACCTGTTCAGTGGTGCTTGCCCTGTTCAGCGGTGCTTGCCATGGCGGTCTTTGCCCTGTTCAGCGGTGCTTGCCCTGTTCAGCGGTGCTTGCCATGGCGGTATTTGCCCTGTTCAGCGGTGCTTGTCCTGTTCAGCGGTCTCTGACCTGTTCAGCGGTGCTTGCCATGGCGGTCTTTGCCCTGTTCAGCGGTGCCTGCCCTGTTCAGCAGTCTCTGACCTGTTCAGCGGTGCTTGCCCTGTTCAGCGGTGCTTCCCATGGCGGTCTTTGCCCTGTTCAGCGGTCTCTGACCTGTACAGCGGTGCTTGCCCTGTTCAGCGGTGTTTGCCATGGCGGTCTTTGCCCTGTTCAGCGGTGCTTGCCCTGTTCAGTGGTGCTTGACTTTGCTGTCTCTGACCTGTGCAGCGGTGTGTGCCATGGCAGTCCCTCATTGCCCAGCGGGGCTGTGGCTGCCGGTGCCCTACTGGGCACTGACTCCGGCGGTGGTCTCCTGACCAGTGACGATAGTGCTGCCCTCCTGGGCACTGACTCCAGCGGTGGTCTCCTGACCAGTGACGATAGTGCTGCCCTCCTGGGCACTGACTCCGGCGGTGGTCTCCTGACCAGTGATGATGGGGCTGGCGGTGGCGTCTTGGGCAGCGGGGAGGATGGCGGCCTTCTCCGCCATGATGCTCTTCCCAGACTGTGGGGACTTCTTCTGCCCCTTCACCACCTTGGGAGGAGTCACAGCTGACTCGACGCTCCCCCCGGGACCCTTGTGGGCGGCTTTGCCGGCAAGTGTCTTCCCCCTCTCCCGTCGGGCACTGTCCAACTTCTGGTGCTTCACAGGGGGTGGACTGGCAGTGCTTTGGCTCCGTGTCACACTGGCTGCCCTGGTGCCCGGTGCACTCCACATACCTGGAACAGACACCACTGGTACCGGAATCTTTTTGGCTGAGGTGCTACTACGGGACCTATGAATTGGAGGGGGGGATGGGACAGAGGTCAAGGTTGCTCAGGAAATGTTTCTGACGAACACTGGGACGGGTAGCTGGAGGGGGTCTGGGAGTGGAGGAAGAGGAGGTGGTTGTAGGAGGTGTAGATTTTGGTGATTTGGGTGCAGGTGCATGTTCTGGAGGCTATCGTGAGGTGGATGGCTGTTGGGTGTGTGTGTGCCCGCGTTTGTGTACTTTGGGAGGGGGCGCCACAGACACACTGGGAGAGGACACAGGGGACGTGTAAATGGTAGTGGGGGTGGTGAGTGGAGGTGAGCGGGGTGTAGTGCTGTGTGTTCTGGTGTGAGTCCTAGTGGCTGTTGTGGTAGTGCATGCAGGTGAGAGTGTAGACGACACTAGGAGGGAGGAGGGAGACGACGAGGAGGGGGACACAGTGAAGGCAGTGGATGTTGCTGTGTCTGTATGTGGGTGATGCTTATGTGAGTGCCTGTGTGATGTGTGGTGCCTATGTTTGCCCGAGCTGCCCTTGTGTGTTGAGGTGTGTGCAGGCTGGTCTGATGGTGTGCTTGGGATAGGTTGAGGTACAGGGGATTGGGTCTGGGTGGAGGAAGTTGGAGGGAGGAGGCTAGACACAGGGACAATGGCTGCCATCAGTGCTGAGGCCAGAGATTGCAGGGTTTGATGATGGACAGCCTGACCAGAATGAATGCCCTCCAGGAATGAATTGGTGTGTTGCAACTCCCTCTCTACACCCTGGATGGCATTCACAATGGTGGACTGCCCAACAGTGAGTGACCTGAGGAGGTCAATGGCCTCCTCACTGAGGGCAGCAGGGGTGACAGGGGCAGGGGCTGAGGTGCCTGGGGCGAAGGTGCTGCCCATCCTCCTGGGTGAGCTTGCACGGGGCGAAGGCTGAGGGGCTGCTGGGAGGGCGGTGCTGGTAGGGGTGGTGGCGGCTGTACCTGTAGAAGTGGGGGGCACAGATGTTGCCGCCAACACAAGGGAGCTCCCATCGGAGGACGAGTCTGTGTTGCTGGTTGCTGATCTGCTGACCGCCGTGAAGCTCCCCTCGCCCTCCGTCCCACTGGTGTTTTCGGAGTCCGTGGTGTGGCCCTCCATGGTCATGTGGGATGCAGCCCCCTCGTGCTCCGGTGCCCCTGTACCTCCGCTGATGCACAATAGAACAGGGAGAGCACAAACAGGGGTGGGGAAACAGAAGAAAGACAGGTTGTGTGCATGGCTTACCGCTACCGTTGGCGGACAATACAGACACAGCTGCCCCCTGCACTACGCCGTGCTCTTGGCCTCTACAGATGCAGTTACTGGGATATGGCCTACTTGCCTATGAGTGTCATCTGCCCACATAGATGACACAGGGGCATGTATACCTGTTTTTGGCACTCTACAGAGGTGGGGTGGAGTGGCACATTGCCTGCATTACGGAGGGGCCTAGCCTACGGAACTCGCCCTGGCCTAGGGAAACCCACAGCCCTCCTCCCCCATCCAGACCCCTCCACTGCGCGCAGTCATGAGAATGTGAGTGTACTCACCCCCTTGTGTCTGCTGTGATGCCCTCATGTGCCCATCCAACTCAGGGTAGGCCACCGCCAGGATCCGGAACATCAGGGGGTCATGGTTCAACGGGCACCCCTCCTACGTTGGGAGGCCATCCCCAGCTGAGCCTCCGCCGTCTTCTTGCTTCAGCGGCTAATGTCCTCCCATCTTTTACGGCAGTGGGTGCTCCGTCTCTGGTGGACCCCCAGGTTCCGGACGTCCTTGGCGATGGCACACCAAATATCCTTCTTCTGGTGGGCGCTGACCTACATGACATGTACAGGGGAAGAAGAGAAGTCATTACCAACTGCACCATCAAAGTGAGTGGCCCACATCCCTACCCTTGCCATGTGGCACATGCATTCACAGTCCATCATGCTCGCATAACTCTGCCCCCTTCCTACTTACAACCAGCCCTCTCCACCCAGACATAGCCCATACAACTTGCACCCTATGTACTCACCTGTTGGTCTGGAGGACCGTAGAGTAGCGTGTACTGGGGGAGGACCCCGTCCACGAGCTTTTCCAACTCCTGTGCAGTGAAGGCAGGGGCCCTTTCCCCAGACGCACGTGCCATTGTCTGTTCCAGACCGAGGTCACAGCAGCACTTGCAGTGTAGGTCCTCTCCTGTCGAAGATCAGGTATCGAGTGATTGCACAGATAGAAAATGGCGGTGACGTCCGCGGCGGTGCGTATCATCACCGCCGGCGCACTTCGTCATTGGCTCCTGGGACCCATAGGGTCCTATGTTAACCAATGCAGCATTGCGCCGCGGTCTTCGACCGCCTACCGCAAATGTGTACAATGCCAGAGCAGTTACCTGACATCCCATTGTCCCACTTTAGAGGTCAGGCAGCCGTCATTTCAGGGGCCCACATGGCTTCATTTACAACTGCGTCACACATACCTAGGCCTGGACTCAACACACATACAGGAAGATTTTTGTATTTTGTGTCGTGTTCCGTGTAGCTGTGGGTACATACCTTACAATTGGTTGACTCTGTGGTCGCTGTTGTCCTTCCTATGCACCGTCAGCTGGGACATGTGAGGAGATGGCGGAATCCTCCGGTGTACCGACCGCTGGTGGACCTGTTGACAATGAAGGAGCGACATTTAATCATCACCTACAGGTTTGACCGTGCCACAATCCAGGAACTGTGTACCCAGTTGGAGCCAGATCTGATGTCACCAATCCGCCATCCCACCGGTATCCCCCCTCAGGTGCAGGTGCTGTCAGTACTCCATTTCCTAGCAAGTGGGTCATTTCAGACAACAGTGGCCATGGCATCAGGGATGTCCCAGCCTATGTTTTCTAACGTATTGTCCAGAGTATTGTCTGCCCTGCTGAAACACGTGAGGAGCTACATTGTTTTCCCTCAGGTGGAGGATTTGGCTACAGTGAAAGGTGACTTCTATGCCCTGGGACAAATCCCTAACATCATAGGTGGCATTGATGGGACCCATGTGGCTTTGGTCCCCCCCCACGGGAGTGAACAGGTGTACAGGAACCGGAAGAGTTATCATTCGATGAATGTACAGATGGTATGTTTGGCAGACCAGTACATCTCCCAGGTAAATGCTATGTTCCCTGGCTCAGTGCATGACGCCTACATCCTGCGGAATAGCAGCATCCCTTATGTGATTGGTCAACTCCAGAGGCACCGTGTGTGGCTATTAGGGGACTCTGGTTACCCCAACCTGTCATTGCTATTGACCCCAGTGAGGAATCCCAGGACCAGGGCAGAGGAACGCTACAATGAGGCCCATGGGCGGACTAGGAGGGTGATCGAATGGACCTTCGTCCTCCTGAAGGCCAGGTTCAGGTGTCTGCATATGACAGGTGGTTCCCTATTCTACTCACCAAGGAAGGTGTGCCAGATCATCATCGCCTGCTGTATGCTGCACAATCTTGCTTTGCGACGCCAGGTGCCTTTTCTGCAGGAGGATGGTCCAGATGACGGTGTTGTGCCAGCTCTGGAGCCTGTGGACAGTGATGAGGAGGAAGCAGAGGAAGAAGACATTGATAACAGGGACTCTGTCATACAGCAATATTTCCAGTGACACACAGGGGAGATTTTTTTTTTACTATTATATTTACTTGCACATTTCTACCTCTATCCTGTCTGTCAATTTGAAGCAGTATTTGCTGACTGAGTGGTACATTTCCCATTACAGTTTCACAGGTGTGGTTACCAACGTGTGTCATCTGCTTGCATCCTTCATGGGCTTGTGATGTGTTACATAGGTATGTTGACATTACATTTTCAAACGGATTTTGTCATTGTCATAGATAATACACATTTTCAAAATCACAGACTGACTCCAGATTGTTTTGTGGTTCAAGGGTGTTTATTGAAGTGCTAATTATTGGAGGAAGTTGCAAAATGGTGATAGGTGATGGTGGAGGAATGTCCATGGCAGAGTCCAGTCTATTAGTCTCACAGGTGCACTGCCCATATGGGCATAGGAAGTGGAGCTGGGGCAGTTCCAATCTGGACAGGGTAACAAAGTGGGACAATGGGATGACAATCAGGGTGGTCTCATTTCCTGGCGGGGGTCTTGCCATCTTGCTCTGTCCTGTTCCTGGATCTCAGGGACCGCTTGCGTGGTGGTTGTCCATCTGCAGGGGGTGGGGTGCTGGTGTGGTGGTCCTGTGGCGGGGCGTCCTGTCCACTAGCGACCGGTGGAGGTGGTGGGAAGTTCATCGTCCAGGCTAGTGTCAGGGGCCCCTTGGAGTGCCACGGTGTCCCTCATGGTCTTCTGTATGTTCTTCAGCACCCCTATGATGGTGCCCAGGGGGGAGCTGATGGTTCTGAGTTCCTCCCTGAACCCCAAATACTGTTCGTCCTGCATGAGCTGGGTCTCCTGTAACTTGGCCAGGACCTTGGCCATCGTCTCCTGGGAGTGGTGGTATGCTCCCATGATGGAGGAGAGGGCCTTGTGGAGAGTGGGTTCCCTTGGCCTGTCCGCCCCTTGTCGCACAGCAGCCCTCCCAGTTCCCCTGTGTTCCTGTGCCTCCGTCCCCTGGACCGTGTGCCCACTGCCACTGCCCCAGGTCCCTGTTGTTGTTGGGGTGGTGGGTTATCCTGGGTTTCCTGTAGTGGTGGACACACAGCTGATTGACGTGTCCTGGGGACGGAGGTATGGGCCCGCTGGGTGGGTGCTGTGCTGGTGTTACCAGAGGGTGGAAGGTCAGTGTTGGGCTGTGCCTGTGTGAGGGGAACCGACTGTCCCGAGGCCCACGATGGTCCGGGCTGGTCATCCGGATCCAGTTGGCCAGAACTGCTGTCATCACTGTGGGCCTCTTCTGTGGGTGGGGTGGAGATGTCTGGACCCTCCTGTCCGGTGACGTTGGGTAGTGGTCCTGCAGGGGTGTAAAAGCATGATTATTGCATCTGTGTGTTTCATGGTGTGCAATAGGTGCGTGAGCGTGTACCCCTGTGCTAGCATTCCTGTGTGGGGGCTTGTGTTATGGGTATGTGCAGTGGGCATGCTTTAGTGATGGGTGTCAATGCTTTGTTGTGTCATGCAGGGCTTGGTGTTGGGATGGATGGTTTGTGTTATTAGTACATTAGTGAGGAGTTGGAGTGATAGGGGAGGGGGTGAGGGTGGGGGGGTGTGATAGCATGCAGGTAGGGTGGGGGATATGATAGTTAAGATTTGACTTACCAGTGTCCATTCCTCCACCGACTCCTCCGAGGCCCTCTGGATGCATAATGGTCAAGACCTGCTCCTCCCATGTTGTTAGTTGTGGGGGAGGAGGTGGGGGTCCGCCGCCAGTCCGCTGAATCGCGATGTTGTGCCTGGAGACCACTGAACGCACCTTCCCCCGTAGATCATTCCACCTCTTCCTGATGTTGTCCCGATTTCTTGGGTGCTGTCCCACTGCGTTGACCCTGTCGACGATTCTCCGCCATAGCTCCATCTTCCTAGCTATAGAGGTGTGCTGCACCTGTGATCCAAATAGCTGTGGCTCTACCCGTACGATTTCCTCCACCATAACCCTGAGCTCCTCCTCCGAAAACCTGGGGTGTCTTTGGCGTGCCATGGGGTGGTGTAGGTGATGTGTGTGGGGTGTATGTGGTGATGAGTGTGGTGATGTGTAATGGTGTGTGGTATTTTGTGCCTGGATGTTGTGTGGGTGATGGTGTTGTGTGCCTCTGTGTGGTGGGGTTGCAGATTGCTGTGCTGTCTCTCTGTCGCCTTCGTCTCTAATTTTGGTCGTAGGGGTTTGTGGGTGATGTAGGTGTGTGTTTTATATTGTATTGATTGTGTGGGAGTGGTGTGAGATGTATGTGTATTTTGAGCGCGGTGGTGTGTACCGCCAATGGAATACCGCAGTTGAAAGACCGCCGCGTGGATTCGTCGGTCGTAATATCATGGGCGTGTTTCTGTTGACGTGACGGTGGAGGTTTTGTTTTCGCCAGTTTATCACTGACCTTTGGTGTGGCGGACTTGTGTGGGTGTCTGAGTTTCGGCAGATTCTGAGATGTGTGCCATAATAGCTGTGGCGGAATTCCGCGGCAGTGTATTGGCGGTCTTCTGCACAGCGGTAAGCGGCTTTTACCGCCAATGTTGTAATGAGAGCCATAGTTTGTAACTAGTAGGACATGAGCGATCAAGTTTAGGTTTTTTCAAAAGAGAGAGTACTAATGCCTGTTCCAGCTAGAAAGTACTACACCAGAGTCAAGAGAGGGATTAGAAAGAGTATTAACCCCATCGCTGCCAGGCCTTTTCCCCCTCCTGTGCCAGGCCTTTTTTTGCCTATTTGGGGCAGTTCGCGCTTAAGCCCTCATAACTTTTTGTCCACATAAGCTAACCAAGCCAAATTTGCGTCCTTTTTTTCCAACATCCTAGGGATCCCAGAGGTATCCAGACTTTGTGGGTTCCCCTGAAGGAGGCTAAGAAATTAACCAAAATACAGTGAAAATTTCGTTTTTTTCAAAAACATGGGAAAAAGTGGCTGCAGAAGAAGGCTTGTGGTTTTTCCCCTGAAAATGGCATCAACAAAGGGTTTACGGTGCTAAACTCATCAGCTTCCCAGCTTTCAGGAACAGGCAGTCTTGAATCAGAAAACCCAATTTTTCAACACAATTGTGGCATTTTACTGGGACATACCCCATTTTTGCAATTGTTTGTGCTTTCAGCCTCCTTCCAGTCAGTGACAGAAATGGGCATGAAACCAATGCTGGATCCCAGAAACATTTCTGAAAAGTAGACACAATTCTGAATTCAGCAAGGGGTCATTTGTGTAGATCCTACAAGGGTTTCCTACAGAAAATAACAACTGAAAAAGAAAAATATTGAAATTGAGGTGACAAAAAAATCAATTTTTCTCTACGTTTTACTCTGTAACTTTTCCCTGCAATGTCAGATTATCGAAAGCAATATACCGTTACGTCTGCTGGACTCCTCTGGTTGCGGGGATATATAGGGCTTGTAGGTTCATCAAGAACCCTAGGTACCCAGAGCCAATAAATGAGCTACACCCTGCAGTGCGTTTTCATTCTATACCGGGTATACAGCAATTAATTTGCTGAAATATAAAGAGTAAAAAATAGCTATCAAGAATACTTTTGTATTTCCAAAAAGGGCACAAGATAAGGTGTTGAGGAGCAGTGGTTATTTGCACATCTCTGAATTCCGGGGTGACCATACTAGCATGTGAATTACAGGGCATTTCTCAAATAGATGTCTTTTTTACACACTCTCCTATATTTGGAAGGAAAAAATGTAGAGAAAGACAAGGGGCAATAACACTTGTTTTGCTAATCTATGTTCCCCAAGTCTCCCGATAAAAATGATACCTCACTTGTGTGGGTAGGCCTAGCGCCCGCGACAGGAAACGCCCTAGAACGCAACGTGGACACATCCCATTTTTTTAAAAGAAAACAGAGGTGTTTTTTGCAACGTGTCTACCTGTAGATTTTGCCATCTAGCTCAGCCCTCACCTAGGGAAACCAACCAAACCTGTGCATTTTTGAAAACTAGAGACCTAGGGGAATCCAGGATGGGATGACTTGTGGGGCTCTGACCAGGTTCTGTTACCCAGAATCCTTAGCAAACCTCAAAATTTGGCTACAAAAACACATGTTCCTCACATTTCTGTGGCAGAAAGTTCTGGAATCTGAGAGGAGCCACAAATGTCCTTCCACCCAGCGTTCCCCCAAGTCTCCCGATAAAAATGATACCTCACTTGTGTGGGTAGGCCTAGCGCCCGCAACAGGAAATGCCCCAAAGCGCAATGTGGACACATCCAATTTTTTTAAAGAAAACAGAGGTGTTTTTTGCAAAGTGCCTACCTGTAGATTTTGGCCTCTATCTCAGCAGGCACCTAGGGAAACCTACCACACCTGTGCATTTTTGAAACCTAGAGACGTAGGGGAATCCAAGATGGGGTGACTTGTGGGGCTCCGACCAGGTTCTGTTACCCAGAATCCTTAGCAAACCTAAAAATTTGGCTAAAAAAACACATGTGCCTCACATTTCTGTGGCAGAAAGTTCTGGAATCTGAGAGGAGCCACAAATGTCCTTCCACCCAGCGTTCCCCCAAGTCTCCCGATAAAAATGATACCTCACTTGTGTGGGTAGGCCTAGCGCCCGCGACAGGAAATGCCCCAAAGCGCAACGTGGACACATCCAATTTTTTTAAAGAAAACAGAGGTGTTTTTTGCGAAGTGCCTCCCTGTAGATTTTGGCCTCTAGCTCAGCCGGCACCTAGGGAAACCTACCAAACCTGTGCATTTCTGAAAACTAGAGACCTAGGGTAATCCAAGATGGGGTGACTTGTGGGGCTCTGACCAGGTTCTGTTACCCAGAATCCTTTGCAAACCTCACAATTTGGCTAAAAAAACACATGTTCCTCACATTTCTGTGGCAGAAAGTTCTGGAATCTGAGAGTAGCCAGCTCAGCTGGCCCCAGGGGGGGGGGGCAGAAATGCCCTAAAACAAATTTGACCCCCCACCCCCCCAAACCCCCCCTGCCCGGGAGCGACCCTTGCCTACGGGGTCGCTCCCCCTGCGTGACATTGGCGCCAAAAAACAAATCCCCGGTGCCTAGTGGTTTCTGCCCCCTTGGGGGCAGATTGACCTCAAATCGGCCAATCTGCCCCCAAGGGGGGCAGAAATGGTCTAAATACAATTTGCCCCCTAGGGCAGCGACCCTTGCCTGATGGGTCGCTCCCCATCTCTAACAAAACAAACAACAACAAAAAACACACAAAAAAAAAAATTGCCCTGCCGCCTCATCAAAATAGGCCAATCTGCCCCCAAGGGGGGCAGAAATGGCGTAAATATAATTTGCCCCCTAGGGGAGTGACCCTTGCCTGATGGGTCGCTCCCCATCTCTAAAAAAACAAACAAACAAAAAAAAAAACAGCAAAAAAAAATTGCCCTGGCGCCTAGAGGTTTCTGACCCGCCTGGGGGCAGATCGGCCTAATAATAGGCCGATTTGCCCACAGGGGGGGCAAAAATGGCCTAAAATAATTTTTCCCCCCAACCCCCACCCTCCCCGGGTGCGACCCTTGCCTACGGGGTCGCTACCCCTGCGTGACATTGGCGCCAAAAAACAAATCCCTGGTGCCTAGTGGTTTCTGCCCCCTTGGGGCAGATTGACCTAAAATCGGCCAATCTGCCCTCAAGGGGGGCAGAAATGGTCTAAATACAATTTGCCCCCCAGGGCAGCGACCCTTGCCTGATGGGTCGCTCACTATCTCTAAAAAAACAAACAAACAAAAAAAAAAACACCCCAAAAAAATTTGCCCTGGCGCCTAGAGGTTTCTGCCCCCAGGGGGGGCAGAAATGGCCTAAAATAAATTTGCCCCCCCAACCCCCACCCCCCCCCCTCCCCGGGAGCGACCCTTGCCTACGGGGTCGCTCCCCCTGCGTGACATTGGCACCAAAAAACTAATCCCCGGTGCATAGTGGTTTCTGCCCCCTTGGGGGCAGATTGACCTAAAATCGGCCAATCTGCCCCCAAGGGGGGCAGACATGGTCTAAATACAATTTGCCCCCAAGGGGAGCGACCCTTGCCTAATGGGTCGCTCCCCACCTCTAAAAAAACAAACAAAAAAAAGAAAAAAATAAAATAAAAATTGCCCTGCCGCCTAGAGGTTTCTGCCCCCCTGGGGGCAGATCGGCCCAATAATAGGCCGATCTGCCCCCGGGGGGGCAGAAATGGCCTAAAATAATTCCCCCCCGGGGAGCGACCCTTGCCTAAGGGGTCGCTCCCCTTGCGTGAAATTCACGCAAAGAAAAAAACTCCCTGGTGTCTAGTGGTTTCTGCCCACCTTGGGGGCAGATTGACCTCATCAAAATAGGCCAATCTGCCCCCAAGGGGGGCAGAAATGGCCTAAATATAATTTGCCCCCTAGGGGAGCGACCCTTGCCTAAGGGGTCGCTCCCCACCTAAAAAAAAAAAAAAACTAAAAAAAAAAAAAAAAACCTTGGGGCCTATAGGCCGATCAGCCCCCAGGGGGGGCAGAAAAGGCCTTCACGAAAAATGCCCCCCCCTGGGAGCGACCCTTGCCCAAGGGGTCGCTCCCTTTTGTCACTTTATGAAAAAGAAAAAAAAATCCCTGGTGTCTAGTGGGGTTTCAAAAGCCGGATTGCAAGCAATCCGGCTTTTGAAACCCTGAGAGAGACTTCAAAGGGAAGGAAATACATTTCCTTCCCTTTGATGCCCCTCCGGGCCTCCCCCACGTGTTTGAAAGAGAAATGCTTTGCATTTCTCTTTCAATCGCGGTGGAAGCAGAGCTTCCAGCGCGATGGGGGAGGCCCCTGTGACAAATCAGCGCGCGCTCGCGCGCTGACGTCACAGGGGGGGTGGGGGGCGTTGGGGTTGGAAGGGGAAGGTCTTCCTCTTCCATACCCTCCTTGGGGGGGAGGGGGGTACACAGGGGGGGGCGCGCTAGCGCTCCCCCAAGTTCCAGTGTGCCTTGGATGAGGTCACCACGTCCAAGGCACAGAACGGGTTAATAAAAATATTTAGAGACTTAGATGCCCTTTGAAAAATGTGATGAGGATATGGATCTAGAGGGGACCCAGAGTGAGCTTTATGA
Source organism: Pleurodeles waltl (assembly GCF_031143425.1). Taxonomy (NCBI): domain Eukaryota; kingdom Metazoa; phylum Chordata; class Amphibia; order Caudata; family Salamandridae; genus Pleurodeles; species Pleurodeles waltl. The sequence goes on from NC_090444.1 coordinate 924,242,214, forward strand.
AACATTTTCTATGAGTCTTCAGGTGTGTGATTCTCGAAAGAAGACAATGAGTCACAAGGCACATTAGAGGCAGATTACTCCTGCACCTGGTGCAAGACCTTAGCATTAGGAGATTTACAGTACATGTTATGTACCTTTTCATGAAAAAACAGATAATTTGTCAACAAATTCTTCAGAGGTTGGAATAGCTTGATATAGAGCCTGAGGCTTAATTAAAGACACTATGGGGCTCATTCTGAGCCCGGCGGGCGGCGGGAGCCGCCCACCTGGAGGGAGCCGCCAAATGACCGCACTGCGGTCAAAAGACCGCGGCGGCCATTCAGACATTTCCTCTGGGCCGGCGGGCGCTCTCCAAAAGAGCGCCCGCCGGCCCAGAGGAAATGCCCCTGCAACGAGGACGCCGGCTCAGAATTGAGCCGGCGTAGTTGCAGGGGTGCGACGGGTGCAGTTTGCACCCGTCGCGTATTTCAGTGTCTGCATTGCAGACACTGAAATACACAGTGGGGCCCTCTTACGAGGGCCCCTGCAGTGCCCATGCCATTGGCATGGGCACTGCAGGGGCCCCCAGGGGCCCCGCGGCACCCCCTACCGCCATCCTGTTCCTGGCAGGAGACCCGCCAGGAACAGGATGGCGGTAGGGGGTGACAGAATCCCCATGGCTGCGGAGCGCGCTCCGCAGCCATGGAGGATTCCCCCAAGCAGCGGGAAGTCGGCGGGAGACCGCCGACTTTCCGCTTCTGACCGCGGCTGAACCGCCGCGGTCACAATGCTCGTGGGAGCACCGCCAGCCTGTTGGCGGTGCTCCCGTGGTCGGTGGCCCTGGCGGCCGGTGGAATGACCCTCTATGATGTTAAAAATTGTACGAGGTGCATTTTCTGGTGTATTGATTTCTTTCACAATTAGTAAAGCTTTGGATTCCTTTTTGTTTTTCCTAAACTGTTTGAAGACCGTTTTATAATTGAGTTTTTCTTTCTCCCCATTTCTTTCTAGAAATTTGTATGTATGTTTTTCCACTTTGAGGGAGGCTAAAAGCCAAGGTGCAAAAGGGGACAATCTCCTATATTTAATTGATCTTAGAGGTTGCAAATCTTCTAAAGTGGCCTTAAAATTCATATCAAAGAATAGAACAGCTGATTCGACATCGTCCTAATAGCTGACTGCTAATGAAGAGCAGGATGAATTAAAAACATAATCTGTCAAAGAATTCCATGGAAATGTTGAAAATGAGAAGAAATTCTGTACATCATATATATATGATATGAGAAGCTGAATGGTGAGATAATGTACCTTAATGATGCAGTGCAAATATAAATATAGGAAACAGAGAACACTGCTTAACCTTCATACCATTGAAATCATGTTTCAGTGTTATGCATATGTATGTGCTCTGGTGATGTGTGTCTAGGTGCCTGAATATGTACATTTGTTGCAAGCCCTCATACAAATAAATGGCATTTTACTCTTGAACTATCTTGTAAACTAGCTGCAATTAAATCCAAGTATTATTGTGGTCAGTGGTCATCAGACTAAGAACCATCCAAGGCATATTAGAGTTGTGCGCCTGACACTGTGGTGGTATCTACAACATGAAATACCATACTTGATGTATTTCAAGCAAGATAGACAGTAAAATGTTAATCAGTTTTACGTTGCCAGCCTTTAATTACATATTGTCAATATCCTTGTTTTATGCTTATCTGTTTTAGGGTGGTCTTCCCCGAAACTTTTTGCCTGATTTGCCTCACTTTTTCTAGTCTGTTTTTGTTTGCATTAGGACTCTGGCTACTTTATCACTGCTAACCAGTGCTAATGTGCATGTGCTCACTCCCCTAAAACATGGTAACACTGGTGTATCCACAATTGGCATATTTAGTCTACTTATAAGTCCCTAGTAAAGTGCACTATATGTGCCTAGGGCCTGTAAATTAAATGCTACTACTGGTCCTGTAGCACTGTTTTTGCCACCCACTTAAGTAGCCATTTAAATATGTCTCAGGCTTGCCACTGCAAAGCCAGTGTGAAATTTGACTGCCATGTCACCTTGACACTTGAAATGCATTGCCAAACCTTAGACACCACTTTTATTGCATATGTCACCGCTAAGGTAGGCCATGGATTACCCACAGGGTAGGGTGCTCTGTAATTAAATAGCAGGATATATACTTTTAACTTTTACGTGCCCTGGTAGTGAACAAATCCCACATTCATTTTTCACTACTGTGAGGCACACCCCTCTCATAGGTTAGCATTGGGGATTATTGATCACTTATAATAATAAAGTGTAATTCCTGATTGAGAGGGGGTAGACCTGTCATGTTTAGTACCTTTGGAATTGTAATAATAAATCATCTTTAAAGGTAAGGTCAAATTTACTATTACAATTTTGAGAATACCACTTTGAGAAAATTGGCATTTTCTTGCTCTTAGCCCGTGAGCCTGCAGCCTTTCTCTATTACATGTCTGGGCTGGGTGCGGCTGTTTTCTTGAAATACCTTTAGACAGCCTCACACTAAGGAAGGGTAGGTGTGACAGAGTAACCATTTGCATGTTTATGGGCCATCCTGGGAAGGATGGGAGGGAGCAGCTGGCACTTACGCCTGAATAGTCAGTGTCCTGCTCCCACATAAAGGACTGCTTAACCCTCTGTAGTGAGTCTAGAGCCAGGGCAGGAAGGGAGGATCTCTGTGCACTTCAAACACACCCCCTTGAATCACCCCACTTCAAAGCCACAGCTGGGTACATGAACTGGGCATCTGACCCTAACAAATGAATACACTTCTGGGCTTGTGAAGAACTCTGCCAGGAAGAAGAACTGCTGTGCTGCTACTAGGACTGCCACACTGGACTGCTTCTCTGGAAGAACTGTTTTTCTGCTGTGCTGCCCTGCTACCTGCTGCTCTCTGCCGTGCTGAGTAAGGACTGGACCCATCTCATTTGAATCCAGAGTGACTCCAAGGGCTAGCAGGCTTGTCTCCTATTCCTACATCTCAGGGAAACAAATGAGTTCCATTACAACATGCAACAGCACCTGGACTTTGCTTGCTGCAAGTGTTGGCCTGCCAAGTGGTGCAGATCCAGTCCTTGGCCCTTGGAAGTGGGTATTAAGTGCTGCAACTACCTAAATCCGCAAATCACCACAATTGTGCCAGTCAGAACTGATTCATCTCCTTTGATGCCAATGTATTGTAGCGTATAACTGGATTGTCGGCTCAATGGTGACTCATCGCCTGCACCCAAGGGCATACGACTTCCCTGGAAATGTAATTGAAAAGGGGGTTAACAGAAAAGGGGGAAAGAAGTGGAAAGTAGATGAGAGGAAAAAGCTATTACGACTTTAAAAAATGCTAGGTCCTGTGAACTTGAATTCCCACAGTTTTGGAACCGACGGTAAAACCTATTGCATGTGTCAATTTTAGGGAGCTTGTGCTTAAAATTAGATTTTCTCCAGATTTTCAAAGTTCCCGGGACCAACATATGCAACACCCATCGGGATAGTCTTGGAAGGTTTACATTTGGCACACCAAGAAATTAGTTTAGTGTCAACCACTTTTCTAGCTAATTTGTGCCATTTGTTTCAATTATCCCAAAATGTCATCGGGGCAAAGCCCCTTAGACAAGTTCTGCAGAGGATTTCGGTTTCGCACAATTGGAGTAATTCAAGCAACCTGCTGATGCTAGCTGTAGTGCGCCATACCACAATGTGTATTATGTCTCATTATTTCACGATGTTTTGTGCAACAGTGTTACTGTATGCTTAACTGCTAAGCAGCAAATGGCTGTCGTTTCTCCCTTGCCAATACAATGGACGGTTAAAAATATGTATAACTGTTTATGCAGCTGGTCAGAGATAATATTCCTTCAGCAACATCCATTTATAAAAGTTAAGTGTTGTACTGTGAACTAAAAACTTGTTGAGTGTGAGTTTATTTTCCATTATTTTCACAGGCTAAGTATCAGAGTGATCAGGACAATACTCTTAACCGCCTCCCCGAAGGCCCCCACTCTTATAAATGTTTAAAAGCATTTTGCTTTATGCTGTGACTCCCACCTGCAGTAAATGTCAGTCTGCTTCATTGGAAGAGGCTTTAATACAACCCCTGCCTCGATTTGAAGTACTTAAGAAACTGCTTTTGGCATAATTGCTTGATGGCTCAATTTTTAAAGAAAACCATGGGTTTTAAAAATGTTGTGAAACCGACACGCGTTCTTTTGTGGAAGGCTTTTCAGCACCATGTCTCCTGTGCACTTTTATAAATTGCCACTCGTTGGGCGTTTTTATTCAGAAATCATGGGCAGTTTAATGAAAGCGTGGATTCCATCAAGTGACATCGTTGAGAATGAAGGCAGCTTCCTTATAATTAATTTTGGTTTTTATTACAGTAATTGTCAGATAAGACAGCTTCTGCAAAAAAGGGGGTCGAATATGTTCAGTTCTCTGAAAAATGTAGCATACAAAGTAGGACATTCACACATTTCTTATGTCTATAGATATATTTATTTTCTTTTATTTTAATACCATTTATGAAATTTAGGAAGATTTAATCGCAGTGACACAAAAACTTGATTCTGTACAATTGGGGATATATTTATGACCCGGTTTGCGTCGCTCTTGCACCACGCAATGTGGTGAAAGGAAAGTGATGCGATCCTTAAGTCAGATTTTTGAAGCCGCGCAAAGCCACTTTGTGTGGCTTTGAATGGCTTAAAAAATCTGGAGTAATGTTCCTACTCAACTCCCATTCTTTTCAACGGATTTCCAGATTTAATAAACTTGGTAAACCTGGGAATGCACCATAAAGATATGCCTCTCCAGGAGAGGTGTAGTGAGGAGAATATATTTTTATTTCTCTTAGTTCTTACTCTTTGTATGTGGAGTGTATTCTGCAGCACACATAGAAAGAAGAAAAAACCTCTCATAATTATTTTTCTGTGGAAAGGTGCCCCTTCCTGCACAAAAACAATCTTGCCTACAACACAGCCACTCTTGCAACATGAGTGAGGCTGCTAAAATGACAAGAAAAGGAAAAGAACACGCAGTATTAGATAAATATGGTGCATTCCTGGGATGCTGACTTGCTGTGCTGCCCTGCGCCACAAAGCCCATAAATCTGGGCCTCAGAGTTTAAGTTTCACTCATTTGCATACTCATCAGCAACGCCTCCAGCACGTCCTCAGAGATTTTTAGGAGATCCAAAAAACACTATTTCCTAATCAGTGTCAATTGCAATTTCGTACAAACATCTGATATTTCCAGATGACCAAACTAAAGTAACTTTTGTCTTCATTCTTTTTTTCTGGATAATGAATTTCTATCTTTCAAAATCGGGCCATGAAGATTTGTCGAGGTGTAGTACCACATTTAATTTTTTAGCTGCTGAGGCCAGAAGTGCTGAAGACAGAAAGAGGATCATTATTTTATCAAGGGTGCGGAAGTGAACTGAAGGATGTTCTGACACAAGTATGTCCCTGATTCCAAGTTGGTTGGAGTTTTTATCTTCCCATGCAACCCCCTGTTTGTGCAGGAGTTGGAATTCCAAGTAAGATAGTATTTATGTAAATTATTGTGTGTGTTAAATGTCAAAGCCTTCGTAAAACTTCAGCCTAAGTGTACAGGACTTATGGACTGACTTGTGCAATTGTGATAGAAGACAAAAGCCGAGATCAAAGTATTAAAGCATTCAACTGTAGAAGAGATTACCATTTCTGAGCCTGCTGATCCAGTATAAAAGGGACAATTTCAAAAGGAGAAAATAAAAGAAAACTGTAGGAACTTTTTTGATGTACCCTCATATTTATGCCCTATCTTTTTTTTTTTGCTGGCTGTAGAACATTTTGCTCTTTACCCCTGTTGACCAGTAGTGCCTGTTCTCCCCTTTTTTTAAATGGTTGAATAGAGATAGTCCTAATTTGCATATTGAACTTACTTATATATCTGTAGCATACAGTCTAAGGTGTATCCAGGATTTCTAAGGTAAATAGCAATAATGGAATGCAGCACCTATTGTGCCATCCACTACAGCAGCACTGTCAACAAGCCTTTGAAGGATTTTTGATTTCCGTTTTTGAGCCGAAGACCCAAAGAAAAACCTCTAACTGGAGTGAACCTGCTTTCTGTATCCAATGTGCGCTCCATTTCAGTGGAGGCTGGTTGAGGTGGAAGCTTCTGTCTAAATCTCTTCCACGAGCAACTGCTGCTTTGGCAGGAATGGTGTCTAAATGAACTTGAGGTGGAAGTCATACTAGCACCAAAGAATTGAAGGAGGAGGATTGCCGTATCCAGTGGCGATGAAGGTGCGAGTGGCAAGCAAAACAAACATTTGTAATGCAATGGGTGTCATGTTTGCTCGAGTTGGAGATATTAGTGTTGCAAATTTCTAACTGGACTACCACATAAATTGAAAATGTAAAGTAAAACAGTTGACATGAGCAAGTCAATTCAAAGCGCCATGGCTGCCATGAGCTTGAGCGCGAAGGAGAGACACAAAAGGAAAATGAAGTTTGCTGGCAGTCAAACATATCGGAAAATGTGCAATTATCCATGTAAAAGGGTCGGTCCCAAAGGCGGTAACAAAACTGCCCCAAGGCGAGACAAACATAAAGCATTTACCAATGTCATCAAAGGATTTTTGAAAGGCAGGCCCACGAACAAGTGAAAGTGATGGGCATGAGGGTGGCGTGGTTAAAAGCTAACCTAGATATCAATACATTGGAAAAGCAGCGCTTGTGCGCTGCTATGCTCAACCTAAAATCGACTGCCTGAGAGCTGAGGAAGAGAAGCTCACCGCTCCAGGAGCGAGCGAGAAAAAATTAAGAATCAGAGTCAGTGTTAGGCAAAAGGTGTCTCCTTAGGTGCAGAAAATTCATTTTCACATATTGACTTCTTTTTAATTTCACACTCTCTCTAACGGCCTCAGTCAGAAATAATATCTAATCCGTTTTTTAATTATGCTGCAATTACCATAAACCTCCTTTTAACAGGTCATTAATATGAGAATCCTAGATGGATTTTTAATAAATCATTACTAATAAATGATCAGTGGTTTACCCAAATGTGTCAGCTTTTGGAGGCTTTTTTAGAACATAATATTGATGCAGCCATTGAATTTATAGTTTGCAGTGCCATGAAGGCCTTTTTTTATTAGTAGAGAAGTAATAGCTTTCAGGAAGAATTAAGGAAGAGTGAGAAGTGTAAGTTCCAGCAACTTCAATCATCTCTAACCCAGTCAATAATGACACATTTAGTGTCCCACATGAGGGAGTCTGCATGAGAGGTGTCTCAAGGTAAACATAATCTCCAGGATAATTTTGTTTCCAGGGAGATATTAAGCCATAATACAGTAATGCAAAAGAGATACAAAGACAATGAACACATAGGCAGATATCTGGTTTAGTCAGCTATGCGTAGATCTAACTCCAGAACTATCAAACAGATCCAGGATCCAGGATCCAGACTTAGATAGACTTGTAACTCAGCCACAAGATATACTTGATGCCTTTCTTAAACATTACTTAAGGCTTTTTTTGGACCCTCAGAACACATCATTTGAAATGGTCGAAAGGTGACTCAAAAAGACAATCATCCCCTCAATAGCAGTTGACCAGGGGGAAGTTATGATTAATCTAATCACTTTGACTGAGGTAGTACAATCTGTTAATTATTCCCCCACCACAAAGCTTGTGGCACCAACAGAATTCCATCTGAAGTATACGATGGAATGTAGATTAGATAGCTTTCAATTTCAGTTTTATAATTCAATAAGCCAGAAGGCCTTACCAGCTGCCAATCTAAGAAGGATGTTTTCTTCAGCAAATGGATGGTATACTATATGCCTGCCACAATCAAAAAAATGTTTTCAGTGTGGAATCTAGATGTTTTAGTGGCAATCAGGCTAATTTGGATAGGCTTCATATGATGTTTATGTGCATTTGCCTACGAGATTTGTGGCTTGGCATTTTTGCTGAAGTAAGCTAAAGACGGAAGTGCAATATTACTCCTAATGCATATGCGTACTGTTTGGCATTGTGGTTTCCTCCCCAGAGGTGACGATACGGATGCATCAATTAGTATTTATTTCATCACTAGTGACAAGATCACTAGTTTTGGCTAAGTGAAAGTCTGATACAGTCCCCTCAGTTTCCTAATGGACTTTAAAGATGAAATAAAATCATACCCGTGAAGCTATGTATGCAAAAAGAGTATGCTCTAAAATTTGAGTAACTGAAATTTGGAACAATTGGGGAAAGGAATAGACAGGTAGCTGATGAAAAAGCCTTTTATTCTTGCATGAATTATGTTCTAAGTATAAACATGTAAGGAGTGTTCGATTGATCACAGTAATGTCTAAAATTGTTTGATTTGTATTGATTCATTATACAAACTGTATAACTGTTAACTCCTAGAAAAAATAATGGATGAGCAAATGTTTAAAAAAATCAGACTGATGACAATTATTTGCAATGTAAAAATGTTTTGCTGTTACATCTCAGAATAAGTATATATTTTTTAAAGTGTGCTCCATTTCAGTCAGCCTTAAATTAATCCTATGCCAAGTCGATAATGACTAATTAGGCACTTAACACTTTTTGGCCCTATTTTTTATTTAATCTTAAAATGCATATCTCTAATTCTCCTTATTGAATTTTTTTCATTTTGGTGTAATTCTCTGTATTAAAATTTGCTCTATGTTTCTGCCTGGGAGTGTCAGTGTTAAATGTTAAGATGTCAAGATGTCAAAGAATTTATGAAGCGATGGCTGCCCATACAGGCTTCCCAGCACTAATAGGAACCTGAGAGACAGAGACGCTGCGTATGCAAAAAGATAGGTCTTTAATTGTCTTCTGAAATTGAGCAAATTGTTGTTGACTCTCAATTGAATAGGACTGGAGCTCCAAAGCTTAGCTTCCAGGAAAGTGAAGGATCTGCCCCCTTCTGGCTCTATAGCTCCTAGGTATGGCCAGGAGATACATGTTCTTAGACCTTAAATGTCCTGCTGTACAGCAGTGAGTAATGAGATGCCTAAGGAAATGTGGCCATTATGCATGTTTACTTTATGGATAATGCATAGAGTTTTAAAATATATCTTTTTTTTAACTGATTACCAGTGGAGGCTAGCCAGGGCCGGCTGAACAGATTTTGATCTAGGGATGTGTAGAAACACTCTAGCTGCCACATCTTGAATAGTCTGTAGCCTCCTTATGACATATTCTGGACTGCCAAGATAGAGTGAGTTCCCATAGTCCAGCCATGACAAGATGAGACCTCTTATCACTGTTCTCCATGTTTCCACAGGGATACACCTGATTGTCTTCCTGGGGGCACTTAACAGTGCAAAAAGAAGACCCTGCTACATTCCTGGCCTGAGATGCCATGGTTAGGTCTTTATCTAGGATGAATCCTAAACTATTAAGCTCCTCTTTGGGAATAGGATGATCCCCTCCCCCAGCATCAGGGTCAATGAAATTGGTCCCAAAGGGATTGGTTATTTCCAACCACCATCACTTCAGTCTTATCACCATTTAAATTTGAGGCACCTCCTGGTCATTGCTTCAGCGCTAAGAAATCCTAGCGATTACTTCAAACTGAACAGTGGATTTTGCCCTAGAGACCAATGGATTGGTGTGACATAGGCTTGAGGAGATTTCATTAATGGATGGTATAGTCATCAACAATCATCAATATATTCAAAGATATAAATGGCAAACAATACCCACACCAGTTTATTAAGAAGAGTTGTGAATTTATTTCCCTATGTTAACAATGCTATGCACGAAAATAACTCTCAAATATAAATGATAAGCATATAGAATCAATAATGTCTGATTAGAATGTCTTCCATATCTGAGTTTAATCAAAGTAATTAAGCAAATAATCTCAAGTATCATAACACTGATTAATAACACAAAGATTGGCAACAAAGGTAAATTATACATCAGAGCAAAGTTCAAAGTATGTCAATATCAATCATGAGCATGTGAAAGTAAATTCCCTCACTGACCACAAATTAGCATTAACATGTTGCACTTCATGTAAAAAGAATTTAGAAACACAAATTTAGAAAACTCACAGTATTATAAAAAAAACATTTATATTAACCAGCAATTAAACTATAAGTTGCAGCTGGTACCTGCAAAGCAAAAGAGACACATATTTCAATGCAATTTCATACATTACCCATAGAATAACAACATGCAGTCTACTTCAGCAATGGGACACCATCAGGTAAGTCTTCAGAGAATCAGGCCTATCGACAGATAAACCCACATCACTAATATGACTCGAACCACCATTTAGAAGAATAAGAATAAGAATCTTCAGAACGGATGACAGATTGTTAAATTACATTTCAAAATTGGCCAATACATGGGGTGGTTTACGATTCAACCAATGACCATTTATTAGATAACCTAAAATATGTTGACGTCAATATTAAGTAGGGCATAATCATAACAGTAGCTTTTCCTCTTCCGTCTCGTCTGTGACTCCATTGTTCCATCTCGCATAAACCTCTCTTCTCAGGAAGAAACGTCTCGGTTTGCAACATCTACTTCCATCCTCAAGGAAGAAACCACGTATTAGTGACAATTTCAAACAATAGAACATTCAAACATGTGTAGTGAATTAATAAATCTGACCTTGTAAGACATAATGCAGAAACCCGCTAGGGGTAGCTTTTTACACATTTATACGCTATTAATCACACTCTTTATGTAAGCATTGAGCAATGGAAAATAACTACGATTTTAACTGAAGTTTTGCTTAGACATAGAACAAAATGAATTATGGTGACCATTTACAAAAGTCACCCGTTTTCTGTTGTTAATTCACCAATGATTAGTACATTAGAAATCATTAAGAAATCCTTAGAAAATTTGCACTTTTGAAATCCCTCCTCTGATGACTATTTATGTCATCACTCAAATCAATAATAAATGTATTTATTTTCATTTCAAAATTCAAAACCTTGTCTCTTACTTTTGCATTGTTTTTCTTTTTCCCTTTATTCTCCCCATAGAATTTATTCATTTGTGTATCAAACCTTAGTCGATTCTTCTCAAATCTTCTCCTTTTCAACCATTTCATTAATTTATATATTCCCAGATTCCAATTAGACAAAACGCAACTATTGACACCCATTTTATTATTTTCAATATAATTCCTTTTCGCACGTTACCAAACCAATTTCCCACAGCTGCAATTCCCCTGCCTGCTTTCTCCCAAATTGTAGTTTCAGTTATTTCTTTTAAATGAATAAAAAAATCTTCTTTGTTATTTGTTATGATTTAAATTCAAACCTCTAACTTCTCTTGAATTGTCAGGAGTGTAAATGCAGCAATGACTCAAACCAACTAATTTACAAACTCCGCTGTCTTTCCCCAAAATAATGTCTAACCCAGAAACACATGTGTCCAGAGATGCACAGTAAAGGCTGTACCTACTTAAAGGTGAAATATTTAAAAATTAATGGAGTTCGTTTTTTGAAGATACTACATCTACCATGATGCAATGGGGCAGATTAATTGCTGGGATGTCAGGCAGGTGCGCTCCTAACTGTTTGTGACTTTAAAGGCTCCCTTGAGCTACTGGGCTGACGAGCTCTGGAGCAGGCACCAGCATGCCAGGAAAGAGGTACTGAAACCGGGGGATTTATGGCAGCATTCCCAGCACCCCGCAAATATGTTCTCTGCTGAAGAAGGGACTAACCCAGAAACACATGTGTCCAGAGATGCACAGTAAAGGCTGTACCTACTTAAAGGTGAAATATTTAAAAATTAATGGAGTTCGTTTTTTGAAGATACTACATCTACCATGATGCAATGGGGCAGATTAATTGCTGGGATGTCAGGCAGGTGCGCTCCTAACTGTTTGTGACTTTAAAGGCTCCCTTGAGCTACTGGGCTGACGAGCTCTGGAGCAGGCACCAGCATGCCAGGAAAGAGGTACTGAAACCGGGGGATTTATGGCAGCATTCCCAGCACCCCGCAAATATGTTCTCTGCTGAAGAAGGGACTAACCCAGAAACACATGTGTCCAGAGATGCACAGTAAAGGCTGTACCTACTTAAAGGTGAAATATTTAAAAATTAATGGAGTTCGTTTTTTGAAGATACTACATCTACCATGATGCAATGGGGCAGATTAATTGCTGGGATGTCAGGCAGGTGCGCTCCTAACTGTTTGTGACTTTAAAGGCTCCCTTGAGCTACTGGGCTGACGAGATCTGGAGCAGGCACCAGCATGCCAGGAAAGAGGTACTGAAACCGGGGGATTTATGGCAGCATTCCCAGCACCCCGCAAATATGTTCTCTGCTGAAGAAGGGACTAACCCAGAAACACATGTGTCCAGAGATGCACAGTAAAGGCTGTACCTACTTAAAGGTGAAATATTTAAAAATTAATGGAGTTCGTTTTTTGAAGATACTACATCTACCATGATGCAATGGGGCAGATTAATTGCTGGGATGTCAGGCAGGTGCGCTCCTAACTGTTTGTGACTTTAAAGGCTCCCTTGAGCTACTGGGCTGACGAGCTCTGGAGCAGGCACCAGCATGCCAGGAAAGAGGTACTGAAACCGGGGGATTTATGGCAGCATTCCCAGCACCCCGCAAATATGTTCTCTGCTGAAGAAGGGACTAACCCAGAAACACATGTGTCCAGAGATGCACAGTAAAGGCTGTACCTACTTAAAGGTGAAATTTTTAAAAATTAATGGAGTTCGTTTTTTGAAGATACTACATCTACCATGATGCAATGGGGCAGATTAATTGCTGGGATGTCAGGCAGGTGCGCTCCTAACTGTTTGTGACTTTAAAGGCTCCCTTGAGCTACTGGGCTGACGAGCTCTGGAGCAGGCACCAGCATGCCAGGAAAGAGGTACTGAAACCGGGGGATTTATGGCAGCATTCCCAGCACCCCGCAAATATGTTCTCTGCTGAAGAAGGGACTAACCCAGAAACACATGTGTCCAGAGATGCACAGTAAAGGCTGTACCTACTTAAAGGTGAAATATTTAAAAATTAATGGAGTTCGTTTTTTGAAGATACTACATCTACCATGATGCAATGGGGCAGATTAATTGCTGGGATGTCAGGCAGGTGCGCTCCTAACTGTTTGTGACTTTAAAGGCTCCCTTGAGCTACTGGGCTGACGAGCTCTGGAGCAGGCACCAGCATGCCAGGAAAGAGGTACTGAAACCGGGGGATTTATGGCAGCATTCCCAGCACCCCGCAAATATGTTCTCTGCTGAAGAAGGGACTAACCCAGAAACACATGTGTCCAGAGATGCACAGTAAAGGCTGTACCTACTTAAAGGTGAAATATTTAAAAATTAATGGAGTTCGTTTTTTGAAGATACTACATCTACCATGATGCAATGGGGCAGATTAATTGCTGGGATGTCAGGCAGGTGCGCTCCTAACTGTTTGTGACTTTAAAGGCTCCCTTGAGCTACTGGGCTGACGAGCTCTGGAGCAGGCACCAGCATGCCAGGAAAGAGGTACTGAAACCGGGGGATTTATGGCAGCATTCCCAGCACCCCGCAAATATGTTCTCTGCTGAAGAAGGGACTAACCCAGAAACACATGTGTCCAGAGATGCACAGTAAAGGCTGTACCTACTTAAAGGTGAAATATTTAAAAATTAATGGAGTTCGTTTTTTGAAGATACTACATCTACCATGATGCAATGGGGCAGATTAATTGCTGGGATGTCAGGCAGGTGCGCTCCTAACTGTTTGTGACTTTAAAGGCTCCCTTGAGCTACTGGGCTGACGAGCTCTGGAGCAGGCACCAGCATGCCAGGAAAGAGGTACTGAAACCGGGGGATTTATGGCAGCATTCCCAGCACCCCGCAAATATGTTCTCTGCTGAAGAAGGGACTAACCCAGAAACACATGTGTCCAGAGATGCACAGTAAAGGCTGTACCTACTTAAAGGTGAAATATTTAAAAATTAATGGAGTTCGTTTTTTGAAGATACTACATCTACCATGATGCAATGGGGCAGATTAATTGCTGGGATGTCAGGCAGGTGCGCTCCTAACTGTTTGTGACTTTAAAGGCTCCCTTGAGCTACTGGGCTGACGAGATCTGGAGCAGGCACCAGCATGCCAGGAAAGAGGTACTGAAACCGGGGGATTTATGGCAGCATTCCCAGCACCCCGCAAATATGTTCTCTGCTGAAGAAGGGACTAACCCAGAAACACATGTGTCCAGAGATGCACAGTAAAGGCTGTACCTACTTAAAGGTGAAATATTTAAAAATTAATGGAGTTCGTTTTTTGAAGATACTACATCTACCATGATGCAATGGGGCAGATTAATTGCTGGGATGTCAGGCAGGTGCGCTCCTAACTGTTTGTGACTTTAAAGGCTCCCTTGAGCTACTGGGCTGACGAGCTCTGGAGCAGGCACCAGCATGCCAGGAAAGAGGTACTGAAACCGGGGGATTTATGGCAGCATTCCCAGCACCCCGCAAATATGTTCTCTGCTGAAGAAGGGACTAACCCAGAAACACATGTGTCCAGAGATGCACAGTAAAGGCTGTACCTACTTAAAGGTGAAATATTTAAAAATTAATGGAGTTCGTTTTTTGAAGATACTACATCTACCATGATGCAATGGGGCAGATTAATTGCTGGGATGTCAGGCAGGTGCGCTCCTAACTGTTTGTGACTTTAAAGGCTCCCTTGAGCTACTGGGCTGACGAGCTCTGGAGCAGGCACCAGCATGCCAGGAAAGAGGTACTGAAACCGGGGGATTTATGGCAGCATTCCCAGCACCCCGCAAATATGTTCTCTGCTGAAGAAGGGACTAACCCAGAAACACATGTGTCCAGAGATGCACAGTAAAGGCTGTACCTACTTAAAGGTGAAATATTTAAAAATTAATGGAGTTCGTTTTTTGAAGATACTACATCTACCATGATGCAATGGGGCAGATTAATTGCTGGGATTTCAGGCAGGTGCGCTCCTAACTGTTTGTGACTTTAAAGGCTCCCTTGAGCTACTGGGCTGACGAGCTCTGGAGCAGGCACCAGCATGCCAGGAAAGAGGTACTGAAACCGGGGGATTTATGGCAGCATTCCCAGCACCCCGCAAATATGTTCTCTGCTGAAGAAGGGACTAACCCAGAAACACATGTGTCCAGAGATGCACAGTAAAGGCTGTACCTACTTAAAGGTGAAATATTTAAAAATTAATGGAGTTCGTTTTTTGAAGATACTACATCTACCATGATGCAATGGGGCAGATTAATTGCTGGGATGTCAGGCAGGTGCGCTCCTAACTGTTTGTGACTTTAAAGGCTCCCTTGAGCTACTGGGCTGACGAGCTCTGGAGCAGGCACCAGCATGCCAGGAAAGAGGTACTGAAACCGGGGGATTTATGGCAGCATTCCCAGCACCCCGCAAATATGTTCTCTGCTGAAGAAGGGACTAACCCAGAAACACATGTGTCCAGAGATGCACAGTAAAGGCTGTACCTACTTAAAGGTGAAATATTTAAAAATTAATGGAGTTCGTTTTTTGAAGATACTACATCTACCATGATGCAATGGGGCAGATTAATTGCTGGGATGTCAGGCAGGTGCGCTCCTAACTGTTTGTAACACAAGGTGGTTCTGAAGTGCCATAGCTCTTGGAGCAGCTAACTCAGTATCTAGAAGAATGATAGCTCCAGAATAACTTGTCAACATGTTATCTACTATTGTAGACAACTTCTGTATCTTAATAGAATTCAGAACTACTCCCACTGAAGGAATTATAGCTCCAAAAATGTCGCCCAAAATGCTAGAAATTGATTCTCGTTTGTGTCTCGTTTCAATTCTCATTGTCTTAGGAAATTTACTCAAGTCTTCCAGCTGATATATTTTTGGAAAGACTATTCCTAAATAACATGTGCCATAACATCCTCTAGGAAGACGGTAATTTGCATTTCTTCCACAAATATAGTAAACACCAGGCATTGACTGGTGGATCCTGTCTATTCATCATAAAATCCCATTTACTCCAAAACACATGTCTACATTCACTCGTTCCCACAAACACTCTATCATTATTACTCCATGGCCTTTACATACAAAGCTTTCCCACATGTTCAGCACCCATTGTTAATTTTCCTTGTTTTGTAATGTCAGTATAAGCATAATCAATTCCAGGTTTGCGATTAATCACTCTCTTATATATCCTTGCCTTTATTTCTCTCCTTCTATCTTCTGTATTATCTAAAAATGTCTTCTCTACAGGTGTTAATAAACAGGTCAGGTTATTACGATGAGCAAAAGCAGCGCCAAAGGTTAAAGTAGACTCAACGAAATCTCTCATAATAATAATGTTATTATCCTTGGCTATTTTATTCAAATAACCATTGACAGGTACAAACAAAAACACCAAATCATAATTTGAAAAGAAATATTGGATATATTCTTGGTTATAGAAGCGCGTTAGTAAAAGATGGCAGCTTATAACGTAAGTCAAAGGCAGACTATGGTAAGTAGTTCCTTCTTCCACTGAAGACGGAATCTGCGTACAAACATAACAATCTTTCACGTCCATCACCTCAACATACTCACGTAATAAGTGATAGAGAACAGTAGAGGAAAGTTCTTTCTCTTCATGTAAGTATTTGACATCTATTCTAAACTTATCTTTCGTTAGTGATGTAGTAGTAGTATTTAAAGAATTATCAATCTCTGCAGTATGGTTGGCTCCATTTGTCTCATAAACAATCACTCCTACAAATAACAATAAGCACATTAAGACACTCTCTACTGCCAAACCAATACCTAAAATTTTGCAACGGTTAATTTTACTGTTTTGGTTACTAACGTTTCTCATGGTCTCCAAAGAATTAGAAAAGGAAAATAAAAAAACAACATTTTTAAAAAATGTCAAAAACAAAGCAAAACAAAATCAAAAACAAAACTAAACAAAACCCCTCCTACATTTTTTGTTTCTTTTTTTTTGTTTCAATAGTTTATTCACTCAGGACAGTGTTTTGTCAAATCCGATAAAGCAGCTTGTCAAATCTGATTATCAATCTGTCTATTTCAGTTATTAGTGTCTCTTTTTAAACACGACTTAAGATAATTTCCAACTTTTTCCCAAATATTTTCTCATATTCTTCATGTGCCAAAATAAAAAATTTCAGTGTCTCTGTCAAAACAATAACTCAAAACTTCTTCTTGCCGTTCATTTGTAGTTACATATGTCCATTCTGGACCTGAATGTCTCTTGCTTGGAACTCTTTTTCTTTTTGGTCTTTTACTACTTTCACCTTCTTCTCCACCACTGTTTTCTCCTTCGTTCAATTCTTTTTCCTCCTGAATTGGTGGTAACACATTTATTTTCCTCCGTTCAAACTTTTCTCTGGCCAATTGTCTCCTTTTCATGTCTTTTTTGTCAACAACATTCTCAAGATTGGTTTCTCACTTTAGCTTGAACCTTTTTCTTCTGACGTTCCCGTAGCTGGTTCAGGGTGGGATTTTCCTCAATTCCTTTCCCAATAGGGTCAGTCTCTTGTTCAGTTTGGTATGTCAAACCACCTGCTGCCGAAGATACCCTCCTCTGAGCAGATTTTCTCTCAGCCAGTTGTCTCTGATCACTCTCTTCTGAGGACACCCTCCTCTAATCAGAACTTCTTTCGACCAATTTTTCTCTTTCCTCTTGTACTGATTTTGCTTCTACCCCATTTGCAGACTGTTCAATTTCTTCTGAACTTTGTTCTTTTTCATCTGTCATAGTGTGGTAAATAATTTAAAATACCTCTAAATTTGCCTTGTAAGTTAAATAAATAATAAAAAAAAGGAAAGAAACGGGGTCCGAGATGTAGAGAATAATCGGGATTTATTCAATAACTCGAGTTAAGGGAGAGCTTCTTCACCAAGCGGGTTAGGGAGTAATCTGTCTTACTTCGCGCAGCATAGAGCTTTTATACATTTTTCTACTACATGCAAACAAATGGCAGAGGTTCAATCATTTTCCACTAGTTAGGTATAAAAACATTTGTATGCCTCAGGGGAGAGGAGTGAGAGATTGCTTACAAACAAAAAGTGTGCAAACAGCTGAAGCGTATAATAGTGTGTAGTAAATGGCAGGTATGACCTTGTTCCAATTGCAGGTTATTCTGTGCAAATTAGTTTTTCTCAAAATTGTCTTAACCACAGGTATGTGGCCAGTCTGGTATTCGGCCTTAGGCATATTACACGATGTAGCTGCTTTCAAGCTGCATCTTTTTCTGCCTATTTCCTCTGCGACTGGGTGTTTAGAACACTCACAAAATGGATGCCATATTCAATATGGTTGTCCTGATGTCAAATGAACAGTGGTTGCACGAAGGGTGAGAAACTATTTTTCCACATTCCCTCCTTGCACCAGAGTGCAACCATTGTCCTCTATTTCGATGGCCATAAGATCATCAATATGATCTTGGAGCATAATCTTAACATTTTCTTTGTTCTGGATGTGTGGTTTAGGAATGCACATGGTAGCACACAATCCACAGAGTGGCTGGCCACACTGGATGCACAGGCAGCATCCCATTAATGTAAACAATGCTATGCCAATAGCAGAAATCAATTTCCAGCTCCATGTAGAGACTAGTCCCCAAAACCATCCTGACCAGGTCCAGTTGCCAGGATCCTGGTGTAAGCTGGACGCAATTTTGTGCAATTTAGAAATAGCCTCATAGACAGAGGGGGCATTATCGGGTATGAAAACACAGCAGCTCGACCCGATAATTTTACACGCTCCGCCCCTCTCTGCTAGTATGACATCAAGAACAAGACGATTTTGAAGCGCTACCATTCTGATAGCAGATTGTTCCTGTGTCAAATTTCCCAGAGCGGCTATAGTCTGATTTACAACTGCTTCTACTGTTTGAGTAAGCCTACGGATAAGCTTACTATTCTGAATCGGTCCAATAAAGAAGAAGAAACCTCTATTGAAGTCTGTATACTGTTCCAGGGTAGTCTCTGTTTGGTCTATCCCCGAAGTATCTATATATCTCTTATGCCTCTCATTAGGGAGTAGGCGATCCTTATGATACATCGGCAGGGCAAGGAAAACGGGAGGCAATAGGAAAGATATGTAGCATCTTCCTCCCCATCCGAGGGGAAGACGTATATAAGCTATCTCTCCACAGACAAAATATGTGTGTCTAGACGCTGGAAACGTGGATTGGCCTTTGTCCTCGAAACTCACAGTAATATTACATTCACTGTGTCCTACCTGGATTATACCAGTCTTCTGGACACACAGCTGTCCTTTCATTTTGGAAACAGATATGGAGGTTGGTCCGCCTTTCTTTTTAGGCTTGGTATTTACTAATTTGGAAGACCAATACTCCTGTTTGTACTCTTCACTTTCGAATATAGTCCCCTTAGCCTGTGGTATTCCATTATCGTCGGGATAACAGACTTGATTAAGGACGGTATTCAGATCTCCCCATGGCCACCCATTCTTACATATCCGAGCATCTCCTTCAGGGCATGCGGAATTGGAGGTATTGTACGCTGTTATTAAGGCAAACCAAGCCTCACAGGTACCATTATATGAAAATGGAAAAGGTACCAGTGGCATCCCTCCGTCATTCTGATGAGGGGGAATCTGTCCGCATATCCAGCAATCAGTAGTATTAGCAACCTGGTGAGTATAGTGCAACATCCGTACAAAGGAGTTATTTTGCATAGCTAATCTGTGGGCCCGTTCATGAGGTGTAAGATCATAATAGGTATGTTCTTGTGTACTGTTGGGTGAGAATATAGGGAGTTGACTAGATGGAAAAATTAAATGTAAAACCCAACCTAAACACATTGCTGCTGCCAGAAACAACATTAACACCATCATACAAAAATTTATTTTCGCACACATTTTCTTTCTGTATTTGTCTCTCAACATCTTCTGCTTCACTGTGTCCGTCGTCATTTTTGTCAGGTATACTTCTCAGAGCCCCTGCCGTTTCACCAACAAGTAGAGCTTGTTTGGACTTAATTGACCTGGGCTCGAGTAGATGACCTGAGTTTAGATCTATAAGTCTGGTGGAGACTTTCTTCTGTGGGTAATGTCAATTGTTCTGCGTTCTGTTGTGTCTTAAGTGGCGATGTCTGTCCACTTTTTTCCTTTGGAAAATGTTTCTTACAGTGACTGGCATGGAGCCATCCCTTACGACCTTCGACTTTTACAGCTGTCCTGGTAACCAGTAGAACGAGCTTCGGTTCCTTCCATCGAGGCTCAAGAGGTGTTGTTCGATCAAAATTACGAATATAAACCCAATCGCCTGGTTTGATCTGGTGCTCTTTGGGCTCAGTATTTTCAGGAAATGCGGCTGCAACCTGTGAACGACAAGATTGAAGTGCAGACATCAAGGAAGCCAGGTAATCAGTCAGTACAGGCATTTCAATATCTGTTATAGCTTTCGCACGTGGTATTCCCCATATGTTAGGAGGCCTACCAAAAACTATCTCATAGGGCGCGAGCCCCATTCTGGAATGAGGAATCATACGCATGTAAAACAGAGCTACTGGTAAGGCAGTAATCCAATCAACTCCCTTTTCAGCACATATCTTTGCCATCTTGTTTTTTTAAAGTCTGGTTATGTCGCTCAACCAGGCCTGCTGCCTGTGGATGACGCACACAGTGAAATTTCCACTGGTATCCCAAAAGTAGCGATATCTTTTTCATTAATTCAGATGAGAATGGTTGACCATTATCAGAATATATGACTCGGGGCAGACCGAACCTAGGGAAATACTCCTTAATCAATTGTTTAGCTGTAGTGCTGGCAGTATAGTCAGGTACAGGATAAGCTTCGGTCCATCGTGTTAATGTACATACTACTACGAGTACATACTTCTGTTCTCTGCACCTTTCCATTTGTATATAGTCCATCTGTATAACTTCAAAAGGGTGTTCAGGAGGATGAAATCCTCCTGCCCCTACTGTTGTGCCTTTTCCAATATTATACTGACAACATATCATACATGTTTGGACTCTTTGTTTGGCTGCTGCCCTAAGATGTTTATTGTCCCATATATGTTGTATTGCGTCTAGCATAGCTTTTTCCCCAAGGTGGGCTGGTCCATGTATTGTATCTATAATAATCTGCACCATGGCATCGGGAAGATACCAGACTGCTTTATGTAGTGTCATCCATCCTTGATCAGTTAGTATCCCTCCTTCCTCTTTCCATTTTTCTTTTTCCTCATTTGTGGCGTGACTCTGTATGTCTTGGATGTCCATAGTTATATCT
The DNA here is from genome assembly GCF_031143425.1 of Pleurodeles waltl. Lineage (NCBI taxonomy): Eukaryota > Metazoa > Chordata > Amphibia > Caudata > Salamandridae > Pleurodeles > Pleurodeles waltl. The sequence goes on from NC_090444.1 coordinate 924,263,454, forward strand.
CGTGTGACCTGCATATGCATAATTCGGGACCGTGATGCAGCGTACTCTCTACGTCTTTCTGTGTCATGTCTTGAGCTGTTTGATCTGCTAATGCATTTCCTAATATAACATGATCTGTCCCCTTTGTGTGTGCTTTGCATTTTATTATAGCTATTTGTTCTGGTAGATGTATATCATCTAACAATTGTGTTATCAAGTCTGCATGTTGTATTTTTGATCCATGCGATGTCATGAATCCTCTTTCTCTCCATAATGTTCCAAAATTGTGTACTACTCCAAAAGCATACTGTGAATCAGTATAAATATATATATTTTTTCCTTTACCCAATCGACAGGCCCTGCTCAATGCTATCAACTCAGCCGCTTGTGCTGAGAGAATGGGTATCTGTTTGCTTTCTAAAATTTGAGTATTTGTGGTAACAGCATAGGCGGCCCTTATCTCCCCCTTTTCTGTTCTTTTACAGGAACCATCCACGTAAATATTTTCTTCTGCATCTGGTAATGGAGTGTCTTTTAAATCTGTTCGTGGTTTTGTCACTTGTTCAATCACTTCCATACAATCATGTACCTCATCTATGTTCTCGTGAATGGGTAAAAGTGTAGCAGGGTTCAGGGTATTGCATCTTAAGTACTGTATGTGAGGTTGAAAAAGTGTCAGTTCATACCCTGACAGTCTTGCTATTGTTAGATGTTGTGTCTGTGTTCTGTTAAGCAATAGTTCTACTGCATGGGGAACTCGTACTATCAAAGGATGTCCCAAAACTATAGCATCGCTTTGTCTAGTAGCTTGAGCTGTTGCTGCTACAGCCTTCAGGCATGTGAGAAGAGCTTGTGCTACAGGATCTAAGGTGGATGAAAAATATCCACATGGTCTTTGTTTTCCAGCTTGCTCTTGTGTCAGAACCGATAGAGTGGTTCCATTCTTTTCAGTGACGAATACTGTAAAATCTTTATGATAATCAGGGGTGGCCAACACCGGGGCCTGACACATCGCCACTTTCAATGTTTTGAAGGCGAGCGTGTGTTCCTCTGTCCATGGAAGCTGGGGTGACGTGCTGGCTTCTGATGTCGTCAATTTTACAAGTGGTTTTGATATTAGTGCAAATTGTGGTATCCATTGTCTGCAGTAGGACGTTAGTCCTATTAATTCGCGTACCTGTCTCTGTGTTTTTGGCTGTGGTATATTTTGTATCAATTGTATTCTCTCCTTTGTTAGCTGTCTTCCCTCCTTTGACAGTAAGTGCCCTAAGTAGGTCACCTGCTGTTGACAGAATTGCAATTTCTTTGGCGACACTTTGTGGCCATTTTCAGCCAAGAATGTTAATACCAATAATGAAGCTTCGACACATGACTGTTCAGATCTGGCCGTAATGAGTATATCATCGACATACTGCAGAAGAGCTGTCTGATCAGGCATTTGTATAGTGTCTAGCTGTCTTTTTAGTGCTTGGCTATAGATGCTCGGGCTGTCAGTAAATCCTTGAGGAGCTCGGGTAGAACCGGAAACTCCTTCCGGACAATGAGAACCCAAACAAATATTGACTGTCTTCATGTATTGGTACACTGAAGAACGCGTTTTTGAGATCGATAACGGTAAAATGTGTGGCTTCACAATCAATTGTTGTTAAAAGGGTAGATATGTCTGGTACGACAGGATGTTGTGCCACAACACATTTATTTAATTCCCGTAAGTCTACCACAAGTCTATAGTTGGTATTTTCTTCTTGTTGTACTTTCTTTGCCACAGGTAATACGGGTGAATTCACGGTATTTGATGGTACTTCGATCACCACTCCACTAGTGATGAGGTCCTCTATAATGGAAATAAGGTCTTTCTCAGCTTGTGGAGGCATTTTATATTGACGGAGTCGTGGTAGTATGGCTCCCTCCTTTAAAATGATCTTGTGGGGCGTAATGACCATCCGCCCGACCGATGTGGGACTGGTGGCCCACAACTCGGCTGGGAGGTGGGCCAATCAAGGATCTAAATCTCTGACTGTATAATGGCCTTTGAAATCTCGAAGGAACAGATGCACATCCTGGGGGGAGCACACTATTATGGCTCCTAATTCTTTCAATTGTTTTATTCCTAATAGCTTCTCGGGGCAAGCATCAGTCAAGAGAAGATCTGTCGTAGTAGTAAGGGGGCCAATTTGTAAGGGTAGTGGCTCTGATGTATTACTTGTAATGGGTTGACCAGAGAAACCCAGTGAAATATTTTTATTCTCAGAGAGTGGAGCTTGCGGAAGCTCGTTATGATCTAACGTTGTCTTACTTGCCCCTGTATCCAATAGGAATTTCTTGTCTTGTCCCAGGAGGTGAACGTCTACATATGGACCAGTTTGGTCCACAGGTATAGGGATAAGGGGCAATTTATCCTCAACCCCCCCTGGGCAGCCTCATAAAAAACTGGGAAAATCGGCATATCCAGTATTTTCATCAGATATGTACATTTGCGTTGTGTTTGGTATTCCCTGATTCTGTTCTTGGGGCGTTCCTTCTTGAGGTCTGTACTGATCTCGAGGAACATGTATTCTGGGTGTAGTTTTCCCAATGGCCACATTATGTTTTAGAACTGGGCACGTAACGTTCCCTTGTAAATCTTTAACATAATGTCCTGTTTTTTTACAATAGTTACAAACACCTTTAGAATTATTACCCTTTCTTTGTACCTGAGGTTGTGGCCCTGATTTGGGCATCACTGTTTGTGCCACTAGTGATCTTAACTTAGTCTCCTTTACCCTAACCTTTTTGCTTTCTTCTTCCCCCCTTATCCTGTTTTGGTGGTATTGTAATATTCGTAGGACTTGGGAGGGACTTTGTGCTTGCCAGGAGCTCTCTACCTTTTGAACTCTTTCCCTTAACTTCGGGAGGCTGTTTTCCACCAATTTGGATACAAAAAGATGTGCATATGAATCACTTTCTAATTTAAGACCACTATTGGCAGTGAAACATTTCTCTAATCTCGTATAATAATCCCCTATATCTTCACCTGGCTTTTGTTTACAGGCGGAGATAGCATCCCAATCCTCTTTCCTTGTGGTAAGAAGTTGGGGCAACACTTTAAGAATGAGGGTCGGTGCTAATTTCACATCATCTGGTATGTTGTCTCCAGCTGCCCTGGCGTTGTCATTTGTCTCTAAGGCGGCCCAATTCAAATTAGAGTTATCCACTAACCAGTCTTGTCCCCTTAATTTCTCATATATACCTGGGGGCAGCAAATTTTTTAGTATAATTGTTAGATCTGTTAAGGTATATATTCCCATAGTAAGGACATCTGTGAGTTCCTTAAAAAACCCAACAGGATCCTTAGAATGCGGTGGTACCATTTCTTTCATTTTCATTATTTCTAATTTAGTAAGAGGTGTATACACAAAAACTTTCTGCAATTCATTTGCGGCGTTTACTCTAGGATGGACCTCTCTGAGAGGGTATTGTCGATACATTTCTTTCTCCCCGTAATCAGTATTGCGGGCCCGAAGGAGTGTCCTAGCCACTTCATCATAATATTCCTGTCTTGCATCTAAAAATATGTTAAGGAAGTGTGCAGGATTTTGCAAGAAGGCCAAGGAGGTACATTTGGATAACAAGTTTTCAAGGGCTGCTTGATGGGGTCTGAAAACTCTATTCAGTGTCATCAAGTGTTGTGTCATGTACAGACTTGCTAACCTACGCTGGGTGAGGGGTAAACTAGAATATAACTGGGCTATAATGTCCGAATTATAAATCTTCGGTTGTGAAGTCCATAGGGTAGCAGTACGGACCAGTTCTTGTTCCTCGGCTGTCAATGGCGGTTCTTGTTCAAAGAACCAGTCGAGAGCTTCCTCAGTTTCCTCATATAATTCTTCGCTACTGGGAGGTTCTGGGAACGCGAGTAGGGGAGCAAACCTATCCCTTAGCGGTGGTACGCATCGTACAGGGTGCTGTTTACTGATTTTCCTCTCGGGAGTTACTGTTCCTTCTTTAAATTTATGTCTATGTTCCCTCAGGAGATCTAATAATTTGTTTAATTTGGAATCCACTCCTTCTCCCTCATCCCCCCCTTCATCTTCCTCCGCCACCTCTTCCATTAAATCTTCTAATTTCGCCGGATTTCTTAATCTCTTAAATTGGAAGTATTGAGCAAATAGATATAACATGAAGGTATATATTTACATTTGTTGTTTTCTGTTTCTTCCTTTCAGAACATCTTGATAGGGAGTAGAGTCGCCCCCTCTTAACATGAATTCTAGCATACCATTGATATTATTTTGTACAGCGGGATCTTTTCTATTTTTTTCCAAATGGCAACTAATCTTTTTCCCTCGTCCCCTAAGGCGGGGTATATCGTGGATAAGGGATCGTGTGGACACTGTCCTTCTGGTTCTCCCCCTCCCGCTTCGTCCTTCTTATCCTTTTCTGCTATAGAGAGAAATCTCGCGGCTTCGGAGAGATCCTCAACAGTTTCAGGAGAAACCAATGGTGGTAGATTATGTACGGGTAAGAGTGGTCGTGTATTGGTAGAATATGGGGGTGGCACATCTAATAAGTCTATAAGCGCCGAATCATCAGGGGGCATAGGTGCACTGGGAAGGAGAGGATTCTTTTTTGATTTATCGGGGCAGGAATTTTCACTACTTGGCAGTACGGGGTATAAACCTGTAACATTTCCTTGACTTTCTCTTATCATCCGCTCGAGAACTACCTCCTTTCCTTTCTCTTGTAGTTCCTCCTGTCTATTTTTTCCTGACATTCTCTGGGCTTTCTCAACTTTTCCTTGCGCTTTCTCTTGCCTCCGTTGGGCTTCTTTCCTCCACCATTCTATGGCCTCTAACTGGCCCTGTCTTGCTTTTCTCCTGAACAACTGTTCCTCTACTTTGAGGACATTTTCTATATCAAAAGTCCCCATACTTGGCCATTTGAATCGTTCCGCTAATTGACTAGTACATTCTACCCATAGGTCCAAAAATACAATGGCGGGCATACCATGTTTGTTATACATGAACCTGGCTGGAGTGTCCTTGGGTGGGAGTGCAATCGCCCTCTCTAACAATTTTTTCTCTTTTGCCCGATACTTGAATTTAGTAAATAATGACATTCTTAATATATATCTGTACCGTTTCTGTTTAAACAGAAAACGTCTTGATACTTTTCAGCAGTACTCACCGAAAAGCAAACTCTTTATTCTTCGATCGAATCCAGATGCTGCGCGTTTTGAGGGATCTCGGACGTCTCGGACTCCTCTTCTCCTCGTTGTCGCACTCGAGTATGGACTTTCCGCGTCTCTCACCGCCTCATGTGTATGCCGGGCGCTGGTCCGCCCCTAGGTCTCCGAGGGAGTTTGGCGGGAAATCCCTACCGGGTGCACCTAAAGTCCGCCGCGAGAGAGTAGGGGAAAAACCCACGACCGGAAAAACCGGCGCGTGTAGAGAAGGGAAAGTCCCTGTTCGGGCGCCAAAATGTGGTAAATAATTTAAAATACCTCTAAATTTGCCTTGTAAATTAAATAAATAATAAAAAAAAGGAAAGAGACGGGGTCCGAGATGTAGAGAATAATCGGGATTTATTCAATAACTCGCGTTAAGGGACAGCTCCTTCACCAAGCGGGTTAGGGAGTAATCTGTCTTACTTCGCGCAGCATAGAGCTTTTATACATTTTTCTACTACATGCAAACAAATGGCAGAGGTTCAATCATTTTCCACTAGTTAGGTATAAAAACATTTGTATGCCTCAGGGGAGAGGAGTGGGAGATTGCTTACAAACAAAAAATGTGCAAACAGCTGAAGCGTATAATAGTGTGTAGTAAATGGCAGGTATGACCTTGTTCCAATTGCAGGTTATTCCGTGGAAATTAGTTTTTCTCAAAATTGGCTTAACCACAGGTATGTGGCCAGTCTGGTATTCGGCCTTAGGCATATTACACGATGTAGCTGCTTTCAAGCTGCATCTTTTTCTGCCTATTTCCTCTGCGACGGGGTGTTTAGAACACTCACAAAATGGATGCCATATTCAATATGGTTGTCCTGATGTCAAATGAACAGTGGTTGCACGAAGGGTGAGAAACTATTTTTCCACAATAGGAATAGGTACATCTCGAACATTCTCAGGATCCAGCTTTTCACTTTCTTGCTCTTTACCTGGAATGTCATTAACTGGTGGTAGCCTCGACAGCTCCTCTTCTTGTTCTGTTGGGTTATTCATTTTCCTTATATGGCTGACATGCACCCAGTTCGGCAAACCTGCATACTTCACAGCTGTTGTTGTCACAAGAATGACTTGGTAGGGCCCCTTCCACTGTGGTTCCAGAGATGACTTTTTTACATGCTTCGGTATGATAACCCAATCACAAGCTCTCAAGTTGTGGGCTTGACCTTGTGTTTGTTGCACTGTCGTGGCTTCCACCTGATGAGAAAAAGATCGAACCGCATTAGCCAGGCTTTTGCAATAATCTAGCACCATGTCATTTGTAATATTCACAATTGAATTTCTAGGTATCGCAAATCAGTCTTCTTGTCGGGAGTACTTCTCATTGACATTAGAACTAAAGGTAAAGCATCTGGCCATTTTAAATTCATTGACGCGCACACTTTTGCAAATCAAGACTTTAAAGTTCCATTCATCTGCTCTACAAGTCCTGAGCCTTCTGGGTGGTAACTCCAATGTAGTTTCTGCTGAATGTTTAAAGCTGAAAAAAGTAATTTTATCACTTTGTTGTTGAGGTGACTCCGTCTATCTGATTTCAAAGAGACCAGGAAACCAAAACATGTTATTAACTCTCTCAAAAGTAACTTAGCTATCTACCGTAGCTTAGCTACCGTAAGGCTATCATTTCTCCTTGTGGGATATACTTCAATCCAGTGACTAAAAATGCACACAATCACCAACACATATTTTAAACCAGCACACACAGGCATCTCAATAAAATCCATTTGCATGCTGCTGAACGGACCTTCTGCCATGCCTATGTGTCCCATGTTGACAACTGTTCATTTACCAACATTCATCTGCTGGCAGACAATGCATTTATGGCAAACCAGTTCAGCAACTTGCCTAAATTTTGGATTATACCAGAACTGTTTGAAGCACCTGATCATTGCACCTCTCCCTATGTGTGCTTGACCATGGTAACATCCAGCCATCTGTGTAAACAAACTGTTTGGCAAAAACACTTTCCCGTCTGTTGTCACCCAAAAGTCATCCTCTCTTTGAATGCAATTATGTTTCACCCAATCTCTACGCTCCTCCTCTGAAACATTATTTGGTATAGCCTTCAGCTCGTCCAAGGTCTCAACAATTTGCATTGTGAAATTTGTATAGACTTCATAATTTTCAGACATCAATGCCCATTTGCCTTTGAATGAGATACTATTTAAGGCACAAAAATGTGCAACTTGATCTGCATAAGCATTTCCCAAAGTCACATAATCTTGTCCTCTCTGATGTGCACTGCATTTAACCATGGCAATTTTCTTAGGTTTCTGTACTGCCTGTAGTAATTTATGTATTCTTTCACCATTCCTCACAAGTGAACCTGATGACGTTAGGATACCTCTTTGTGAACAAATTTGTCCAAAATCATGCAAAATGCCGAATCTGTATTGACTATCAGTATAAATCGTTATTTTCATCTGATCTGATATTTGACACATTCTAGTAAGAGCCACCATTTCTGCGACCTGAGCACAAAGCACTCCTTTAAGCCATAAAGCTTCTAGTATGCCAGTAATTGTGCACACTGCATAGCCTGCTCTCAATGTACCTTTGTTATCCCTTAAACGAACCATCAACAAAAATAATGTGATCATTGCCTTCTAGACAAGTGTCTCTAATATCAGCTCTGGGTTTTGTGCATAATTCTGTCACTTCTAAACAATCATGTTCAGTATCATCTATTTTATCTCAATCATTTTTTTCATCTGGTAACAACATTGCAGGGTTAAACACTGTACACCTCTTTATTGTCACATTTGGAACCCCCGAGAATCACTGTCTCATAATGTGTCAAACTTGCATTGGCCAGGTATTGTGTCTTTGATCGTGTCAACAGAATTTCTATTGAATGGGGTACCATTACTGTCAGAGGATAACCGATTACAATATTTTCACTTTGAGTTATACTCTGCTCAACTGCTGCAACTGCTCCTAAGCCCCCTGGTAAGGCTGCTGCAACGGGATCCAAAGTAGCTGAAAAAAATGCTATTGATTGACACCACCATGTGTCTATGTCAGGACAGACAAAGAACATCCATCACGTTCATGACAAAACAACAGGAAAGTTTTTGTGTAATCAGGCATACCTAAGGCTGGAGCTTGACACAAACTCTCTTTCAATTCAGTAAACACTCTCATACATTCTTCATCCGTCATTATGGGTTCTTAAACATCCTTATGTGTCAGCTTTTGCAAAGGTTTAAAAATAGCAGAACAATTTGGAATCCACTCATGACAATATTCTACCATTCCCAAAAACATTCTCATCTCTTTTTCCGAACCTGGTATTTTCTTTCTCATTATTGTCGCTATTCTTTCCTTCGTATTTCTCCTGCATCCTTTCTTAATCAAATGACCCAAATATTTCACCTCTCACTGACAATATTGCAATTTTGCAGGAGATACCTTATGACCATTGTCTCCCAAAAAGTTCAACAATGCAATTGTATCCTCCTTACAGCCTTCTTTTGTCTTTGGTGCACTTAATAGATCATAGATATATTACACCAGTGTCGATTGGTAAGGCATTACCAATGACTCCAGGTTCTTTTTCAAAATGTGATTAAAGATTGATGGTGACTCTGAAAACCCCTGAGGAATTCTGCACCAGCAATAGACTCTGGTCAGGAATTTAAAACAAAACATATATCTACTGGCCTCATGAAGTGGCACAGAGACAAATGCTTGATGCAAATCAATTACTGTGAACCACTCAGCTTCACACGGAATCTGAAACATTATTACAGCTGGATTTAGCACAACTGGTCAACATTTCACCACAATATCATTTATTTTTCTGAAATCCTGGACAAGATGATATTTCCCACTTGGCTTTTTCAAACCCATTATTTGTGAATTACGTGGGCTACTCACCACCTCCTTTAAAACTCCCTGTTCCAGAAACTGCTCTATCAAAGGTCTTAGTCCTTCCATTGCCTCATTTGTCAACAGATATTGTGCAGTTTGTGGAAACACCACATTCTCCTTCAGTGCCTCTCTGACTCCTTCAACTCCCTTAATCAAACCAATGTCCTTCCCTGACAAATCCCACACTTTTAACTTGACCCTCTCCTGTAAGTCAACTAGAAGATCTTTTATTTCAGAAACTGGAAAGAAGTCAATTAAGTCAATTGAATTATTGTCTTCATTTGTTTGTTCATCTTCATTTGTCTGATCATCAAAATTAATCAGAGGAAACTCCCTGAACACTCATTCTTTTTTAACAGCAATCGTTGAATCCTCTCCATCACTGTTTGTCTCAATCTCAATAGCTCTAGTTGAACATGAAATTGAACAATTTATTTTACACAGCAGATCTCTTCCCAGTAATGAGACTGGACTAGAATCGCAAACGACAAAACTGAAAAAATCTCTAAAATTGTCAACCTTCACAAGAACTGGTTCTGTAAGAGTGTTAGTCATATGTTTGTTCGCGACTCCTACAATCTGAACTGTTCTCTCCGAAACTGGTACGTCCGGAACTTCTACAGATCTTACTGTTGAGCATGTTGCTCCTGTGTCAACAGGAAAATTAACTTCATGACCATGTGCTTCACCCTTCACATAAGGAACCCTCTGATCCACGTACGTCTAATGATGCGGCCATCACATACTCCTCCTCATCAGAACTATCCAACAGCCGTTCATCTTTTATTTCATCCTCACTGTGTGAAGGAAATTGATCAACTGTTTTTTCACTTCTGTTCTTTTTCTGATTCGTGACCACTTGTGAAAGCATTACCTGTTGTTGATCCATAGGACCTTGTATAATTTAAACCTGCCTTGGCATGTGCATTTGCTGTACAGACAGCATCTGCACCTGTGGCTGCATTTGTTGCATCTGTGGCATTTGTACTTGTTGTACCTGTGGTTGTACATTCTGTATCTGCTGCATTGGCTGTAAAGGTTGAAAACCTTGCATGGTATTCACATTATTCTGGAAATTCTTATTTTGCCCTCCCATTCTAGGTCCTCTCATGCTCTGATGTGTATTGACACTGTTTGTCTGTTGCACAACACCACCTTGATTCAACATCGGACACTGTCTTTTCCAATGTTCAATCACCCCGCAATTATGACAAGGTAACACTTTCCTCCTTTGCTGTTCATCTTGCATTACCACTGAATTCAAATCCACATTTCTATTGACCACCGGAAGCATCATTTCACCTTGACCTCTGCCTCTCCCTTGACTCTGAAACATACCATTCCCTTGCGGTAGTTGCTGAAAATTTCCCTGTAAACCTGTCTGTGCAGCCTTAATCTACATCACCATTGCTTTCTCTATCAACTTTTTCTGCTTCAACTCGATGTCATCACTACAGTATTTTGTATACTGTAACACCTCATCAATGGGTTTAGCTTGCCGCGATATTAAATGATTCTTAATCATCTGATTAATTTCTGGTTTTAATCCTTCACCTAAACACCAAATGATTCATGCTCTCTTTCTCAATTGATTCCACACCATCGAATTGTTTAAACGCTTTCAACAACCTTTCATAGTTTGCATAGGCTGATTCCTTCCCTTTCTGCGCTGTTCTATCTATACGTTGCCAATCAACATTTTGTGGCGAAACTCTCGTTTTCAGGAACTCAATAACTTTATAGTAATATTTCATTACTTCTGGAGATGGTGCACCTGTTTTCAAATCCCTTTGCGGCTCACTTGTCGGCCAATCCACACTCCTTTTGCATTCAATCCACAAATCTGCTGGAACAACAATATCAAAAAGTGTATTCAGATCTTCCCACAGACATTTTGCAAGTTTCACAAACCTATCCGTCTGTTGAAACCATGCTAATGGCTTTTCTCTCAACCTTGGGTAATCATTTGTAAAACTTAAGATATCACCCCTATTCCAAGGTACATGTACAAAATGTCCTTCTGGCATTTCCCTCATCAGCAACATTTTCACTGAGACTCCTGCCTGTGCCACGTCTTCTTTCTTTGGTCTTTCTCTTTTCCTGACCCACCTGCCTTCCCATTTGTCTAATGCTCTCCAAACCTGTGCTCTCTCAAGCAATTCCCTAAGATGTGTTTTCATCCCTGCAGATCTCACGTGTACAAAGTCTTCCTCATCCATGTTTAATCTGTAACTTCTTTTCAGGCTTTTCATTTTCATTAGATCAATTTCATACTCGTCTGCTATCTCCTGTAACTGCTGGTGTACTTTTTCTGCTCCCTTTGAATTATTTTACATAAATATCTTAACTGAGCTTCAGTATATGACTCAAGTCTATTCACACCCATGGTCCCTTCAAGAAGTTCATTTCCTTCCGTTGACAACCTCAACCTCTGTTCATTGTATTTTCCACTCTGTTTTTCCTCTCTAAGGTCTTTGGAATGCTTAAATCTTCTAATCACTTTGTTATCTCTTGTGGACATAGACCTTTCAAAGAAACCTCATTAGACTGTGCACCTAAACCTTGTTCTTGTGCTGTGCTCACATATTGTTGTGGTGACATCAATCTCTCCCCCTGATTAGTGCAGGATCTGATCCCAGAATTTCCAACAGGAAACAAATCTATTAAAGAATTAGTCTCATTCAGGGTGTGTCCTTGTCTAGGAGTTGATTTTTCCAAAACCCCATTCTGAACCTGAACTAAAGAATTCACTCCACTATTATTAGACTGTACATATAGTGGGTTTAGCATACCCATTGTAATAGGTACAGAAATTGCATCTGTGTTTGCACTCTTCACATGCTCTGCATTTGTGGAATCTGTATTTGAACAGGCTCCCTTTGAATCATGCTCAGCCCTTGTTGACCTGGAGACAACACTAAATTACTAGTTGTCCTTCTGACCTGAGTCTCTGGATGTATTTTAGAAATGTTGATCTCTAGCTGCTGTCTGTTGATCAATGAATCATTGAAACTACTCTGCATCTGAACTCGTTCATTGTTCAGGGTATTCCATGATACCTCTGATGTGGATGGTGCAGTAGGAATGGTATTAAAAAAGCCACTTCCACTCGTTCCACTCTCGCTAGTTCTCTGATTTTCTTGACCTGTATTTGGTGGTGGATAAGTCTCCAAAATCTCAGAAACAATTACATCTTTATCTAACTCATTGTCATCATTAAACATGACTCGTTTTAAGTCTTTTAGTTTCTGTTCCTTAGTTACTGAAGAACTCTTTGTCTTTTTCTTTCCATCTTTTAACTTATCCTCATCATCTTCTGTCCTCGCAGGAAATAATCTAATTCCCTGTAGAGTTGCCACTCTCCACCTTTTCTGCCCTTCATCCCATCTAGCTTCTGCTAATGTCTTTTCCACTCTCGTCATTCTTTTCTCAAATTTCAATGCTTGTTGCTGTCTGGCTACCAGCCCCCAAATTGCTAAGGCTTCATACCGTGCTGGCCTCGGGGGAGGTTTTAGACTATACATCTTCTTCCTCAAATTCTCCAAAATTCTCAGATTGAATGTTCCATTCTCTGGAAAAGATAAACAACCTTCTTTCCTTGTAATCTTGACCCAATGTCTCAACCAAAGGCATGCTCCCGCACCCTTCTCCTCAAACATGATGTACACTGGAGTATTTTTTGGCAGACAAATGTCTCCTTCAAGCGCCAGAATGTATTCATCACCTCTCAACGCCCTCCTCAAAGCCTTGAAAAACTTCATTTTTAAAACAAATTTTATTCAGAACCGATGTTCACAACAAAAATTATTATTCACAAACTAAATTAAACTAAGCTAAACAAATAACGGAATCTGTTAAAAAATAACCAATCAGGGAAAAAGTGACTACAATCCCACAATTCTTTTCGACCCTCTCACCTTCCAATCACATTATATTATTATCGGACTGATTGACGAATCAGTGCGCAACCCTTCTCACTAATCAACCAATCCCAGCGCGCACCACTTATGTCACCCAACACACACACATTCCTTTTTCTGCTCGATCACTGAGATGCTGACAAAGTCTTTCGGCCTAACGTCTTCACAACTCACACATCAAATCAATGCAATATTAATTTGCGAGCAAAACTTCAAACAAAATAAGAAAACAAATTTGCCCATTTACTACAGTTGGGTATTACAATCGGTTCAGGAACCTTCCAATGTAACCTTTGTCTTTCACGTACTCTTTTTCACAGTTCTCCTCATTCGTGAGCAAAATTCGACCTGCAAATTTCACTTCTCAACTGATCATTGGACTGTTGTCCTAGTGCACTTAGTACTCACCAAATGTCAGTAAAATTCAGTCACCCCATTATCTCACAACCTCGACTTACCAACCATGATGGATCGGTCTACTAAATTGCCAAATTACTACATATACCAAGTGTCTCACTACACTTGTCAATATACTCCGGAGTCTTAGACCTCTCTCCTTCGGTTCGTCATCAACAACCACGTGGACAATTGTTCCGGCATTAAGCACCACACTCAAATGAAAAACACTGCTTCCCTACTCTCATACCTATTGGAGTACACCCACTCCTTCTGAATTCATATACATCTCAATCATCTGCAAATTAGCTTAAGCTGTGCAAGCGCAAAACAATTTCACCTCACTCAATTCAATCAAAACACAGCTAGAAACATACCATTCAACTTAGCGTGTCTCCAAGAACTGGGGAAAGTCACTTAAGGCAACTAGCAACTAATTGTATCAGCTCTGTATGACATTTCAGAAAAAAATAACAAATCTCTTAAAATAAATTATTTTCACAGATTATATCATTCTCATTATGACATCATCAATCAATGACGTAACTGTAATCTGCTACCAAAAACTGCTGCAGTGCCAAAAAATCCTAGCTATTACTTCAAACTGAACAGTGGATCTTGCGCTAGAGGCCAAAGGATCGAGGCAAAATAGGCTTGTGGGGATGTCAATAATGGATGATATAGTCATAAACAATCATCAATATATTCAAAGATATAAATGTCAAACAATAACCACACCAGTTTAATAAGAAGATTTGTGAATGTATTTCCCTATATTAACAAAGCTAATGCCATGAAAAAACTCTAAAAAATAAATGATAAGCATATAGAATCAATAATGTCTGATTAGAACGTCTTATACATGTGAGTTTAATCAAAGCAATCAAGCAAATAATCTCAGGGATCATAACACTGAATAATAACACTGAGATTGGCAACAAAGGTAAAGTATCCATCAGGGCAAAGATCAAAGTATGTCAATATCAATCATGACTATGTGAAGGTAAATTCCCTCACTGACCACAAATTAGCATTAACATGTTGGACTTCATGTAAAAACAATTTAGAAACATAAATTTTGAAAACTCACACTAGTTCGGGTTATTATAAAAAAAACATTGTTATTATGCAGCAATTAAACTATAAGTTGCAGCTGGTACCTGCAAAGCAAAAGAGACACATGTTTCAATGCAATTTCATACATTCCCCATAGAACAACAACATGCAGTCCACTTCAGCAAGGGGACACCATCAGGTAAGTCTTCAGAGAATCAGGGCTATCGACAGCTAATTCCACATTGCTAATATGACTCGAACCACCATTTAGAAGAATAAGAATAAGAATCCTCCCCAGAACAGATGACAGATCGTTAAATTAAATTAAAAAAAGTCTATGATTGGTCAGTATATGGGTTGGTTTAGGATTCAACCAATGACCATTTCTTAGATAACCTAAAATACTTTGACGTCAATCTTAAGTAGGGCATAATCAGAACAGTAACTTTTCCTCTTCCGTCTCATCTGTGATTTCATTGTTCCCTCTCGTATAAACTTCTCTTCTCAGGAAGAAACGTCTCGGTTTGCAACATCTACTTCCATCCTCGAGGAAGAAACCACATATTAATGCCAATTTCAAACAATAGAACATTTAAACTTGTGTAATGAATTAATAAATGTGACCTTATAAGACATAATGCAGCAACCTGCTAGGGGTAGCTATTTACACATTTATAAGCTATTAATCACACTCTTTTTTAAGCATTGAGTAACGGAAAATAACTATAATTTCAACTGAAGTTTTGCTTAGACAGAGAACAAAATAAATTATGGTGACCATTTACAAAAGTCACCTGTCTTCACATGTTAATTCCCAAAGATTAGTACATTAGAAGTTATAAAGACATCATTAGAATGTTTGCACTCATGCATCATCCAACTGTATACTTGCTCCAAACAGGTGCACAAGCTCTCCAGAGTGGCACTGGAATTAGGGGTCAATGAGACGACAATCGGAGATATAATTTAAAACCCAGTGGAACAGACAATGTCCACTAAAGGGCAAACATAAACATTGAAAAGTGTAGGACTCAAGGATGAGACCTGAGGCACACCACATTTGAGCCTATGACTCTATGACATACAGGGACATTCTCTGACCAGAAAGCTTCTATTCTCCAGAAAGGAAGACAGCCAGTCCAGGGTCTTCCCTTTGATTCTTAGCACTTTTTGCCTGTGTCCAAGGATAGAGTGGGAGACAGTATCAAAAGTTGCACTCAAATCAAGACGAATGAGTCCAGCCATGCCACCATGAGCTAACATTTTTCTAAGGCCTTCTGTGGCAAGTAAAAGAGCTGTCTCCATACAGTACCCTGGACGAGAACCAGTTTAAGTCTGATGTAAGAGGTTATGAGTTTCCAGGACGTTAGATAGCTACTTAATAACCACTTTCTCTATGATCTTATTATTTCTAGGATGCAAACATATATTCCTATAATTCTCTGATTTATCAGGGTCTAATGAAGATTTTTTTAATAAGGGACTGACAATTGCGTGCTTCCTGTGGTCCAGTACTTGTCCTTTATCAAAAGACAATTGTACAATGTGGTTGAGGTTATTCCCTCTTTTCAACAAGATGTCAGAAGGAGCTGGGCCCAGATTTAATGGTGATGGCTACTTTGCAGACATTACAGCTCAACTGGGGAAAAACTAATAAGGTAGGAGAAGGATGACTTTCTGATAAACTGACTGCCATACCTTCAAACAGGAATGGGTTTCCTTCCAGGGAGTTGTAAATAAGATTGACCTTGTGAACTAAGAACTTAGCAAGTTCCTCACAATGTTCTGTGGAAGGAGAAGGGCCTATTCCTGACTCTTTAGGTTTAAAAAAAGAAATATTGATCAAGTAGATTTCTTTAGAAGCATAAGAAGACTGAGAAATTCTGTTGGCAACATCTGCAATCCTAGCTTTTCTAATTGTGTACTGGCATGTTTTCAATGCTTTTTTTTATAAATAGACTTTCTCAAGAGACACTCAAATTACCTTAGTACGCTCCCCTTAATCTCCTTCCCTCCCAGCCCTTTGAGCCAAGTTCAGTGTGCCTGAAGACATCTTCAAACTGCCCAAAGTGGGTAGGGTAAGCAGCGGGAACATTTACCCCATTGGTTAGGCCACCTTCAGGGTCATTTCCACCCACTAGTTTATGCCAGGCATAAATGTGACATCTCTAGGCACCCAATTCTGATCACTTATGGACCTGTGGAAGTTCAGAAAATGATTAAAACCGCTTTCTGAGACCTGAGAAGAGGAAATGTGACTATGCTTGTTCTCCCTTTGGTATCCAGGACAGAAAAAGGACTCTAAGAGTCATAAGGCTGATCTTCTGTTCAAATTTCACAGATGCAACAAGCTAGAAGAGTCACGTCTTCAACTGCCCAATTGTTCACAGGCAACTGGTCCTGGAATGGACTCTTCCTGACACTCTGTAAGTCAATAAGTGTCCCATGAGGTGCTGGGGGACTTTTGATATGTACTCC
The DNA here is from genome assembly GCF_031143425.1 of Pleurodeles waltl. Lineage (NCBI taxonomy): Eukaryota > Metazoa > Chordata > Amphibia > Caudata > Salamandridae > Pleurodeles > Pleurodeles waltl. Next base: position 924,280,362 of record NC_090444.1, read on the forward strand.
TATGGTGGATTGGCAAAGATGGACTGGCCTTACTGGGCATTGTGCATTTCCCAGGGAGGCTGGAACCGTAGGGGCCCACTGTTACTGGGGAACCGATTTTGTAGCAGTGCAGCAGATGGAAAAGCACTGCAGAGTTCCTTGTATATCCAATAGTTTTCAGGCAACAATAAAGGTGCCAAGATAACTCTGGTGATTAATGTACCTGCTGGAGAGATCAGGGTTTTATCTAGTGGCAGTTTTGACTCATCCAAGGTAGCGCAGAGTCCTTCTCCAAAGAACAAGCACTATGCAGATTACAGAACAGTATTTTGTATGTATAGCTCAGTGGAATACTGCTTTTGTCACAACGCTGCTCTTGTTACTGTGCCATTCATAAGTTACAATAATAATCCAGCTCAGTGAGTTATGTATAAAGTGCCATCAAAGAGCTACATGCAAACGGCATTATACAAGTTAGAAAGATGTGTATTTTTTCCCAAATGTTTATCCTAATTTTGGTAAGAATTGTTTGTTTGGGTGGAAAGTCAACCCTAATCACTATGTTACATTCTGAATCCTGAGTTTATGCTTCCCCAGTCCAAGCACTCTTAAAAAATGCCTACCAGTACCGATGACATATGAATCCTACACCTTGTTGTCTCCTTTGTCAGCATTTTCGATACACTGATTTACAAATATATGATTCATTGTCTCTGTATGTGTGTGTGATGTAAAGTGCTCCAACACCCCACACTGGTAATAGCGCCACTACAAAACAAATGAAATACATGAGAGAGAGGAGCTACGGAGAGATGAGAGGCCCTGTTAGAGGGTGTTGATGCACTGTAAGATCATCATTTACTACACTTTAAAAACAAATACAACTGAATATATAATGAAAAATATGTTGTAGAATGCATAATTTTTGCCCTTTTTTCCAAAACTTTCTTTGCGGAGTAAACCTCTCCAAAACCCATTGTAGTGGTCAGACTCACTAGCTATACGTCCGATGGGGGCTGGTCTTATAAAATTTGACAGAGCTGTTTTTGGTTCCAGTGTCTAGTCCTGTGGCTTGAGATTTAAAGGATTAAAGTGAGAAGATAAACTCCCTCACCATGATGAACATTGTTAGTGTATTGCCCAACGCTCCGTTGCGGTAAGCAGCAAATTGTACTTAGGTCTCGGTCTACCATGACCATTGACTATCATTGGCACTTTGTGCTTCCTACTCATATTTTCACTTAAAACTTTAGAAAATCATATTGCCATTTCCCTTTATTGGTAATTTTGATGTTATTTTGTACTCTAATTTATTAGTTCCTTCTGGGAATTTTCTTCTGTTTTGTTTTGACTTTATTACTGTTTTAGTACTGCCTAGATACTTTACAAATAGTCTCCAAGTTAAGCCTGTCTGATCTGTGGCATTGCTATCAAAGGGTTGAGCTCAGGTTAATTTTGTCACTTTAGTGGTTCACCATTACAAGAGTTGTGTTTGTTACTTAAGGTAAGTATCACCCCACTTAATTAATAACTACATTTCTTACCAAGACATACACAGAGTTTGAGTACATATTGTGGAAGGATATTTTGTGTAAGATTGTCAGAATAAACTTTCATAAGTGTTAATAACATGAAACACACAAAAGCAAGATTTTATGAAAGGGCTTGATTTCACAATAGTAAAAGCGGCTGCTTTGGTGAATGTATAGTTTTTGGCAATTCCAAAATGGTTAATGACTACTATATAGTCTCTAGTAATCCATATGACGATGCCAATGAAAATGACTCTGTTCGATGATCTAGGAAAGAAGATTTCAGAACTTCTAGATTTGAGAGCCTCAAGGAACTATGGCCCTCATTATGACATTGGGGTAAATACTGAATACTGCCACGCTGACTGCCACAAGCAACCCACCGCAGAGGTGGACATCCGTCTGCCACATTATGACACATACATACAAAACTGACAGAAAACAGCCACAATCACAAATGCGCCAGACCCACTGAACGTGATAAACTGTCTGTGCCACCAATAAAACGCCCTCCAAATAATGACCCACGAGTCACCACAGCGGACATTCATCAGCGGTAAACCATTAGCGGTGCACACTGCCACGGCAGAAATGGCCACCCAAATACAAAACAAGACAACGTTGGCCAGAGCAAAAAACTCACACCTGACACAAATACACACACCCTACACACCCACCAACAGCACTATAAAACACACCCCCACATCACCCACAATCCTTTGCAAACTGACAGGATGGATACACTTTGCTATGCCAAACCATGACTGTATGCTGAGTGCTTAGACGGCTGAACCTCTGATCCACATGGGGACAGAGTCTCTACACTACAGGCTTCATTTTCCAGTTATGAGGTTTGATGTTCTCCCAGGGGGAAACCTGAAGGGCAGATTAGGCTTAGTATGCTGTGCTCATACATAGTGTAGGCAGGAGGATTATAGATCTCTCCCCTTTTTAAAGTATTGTTGGGCTGTTTTTGTGTTTTATACTTTTAGTCACATGCTTGCTTATATTGTGTTTTATCATCCTAGTTATTGCTACACGTGCTATTTTATCTAAGATGCAGTTATTTCAATAAATGCTTATTGAACTATATTCTGCCTATGTTGTCTTAGTCTGTGTGAGACTTTTTGGAAACTGAGAGAAAGGGATGAGATCTGATTTACCACGATTCCCCTGAGGAGTCTTTCTTGCTATGTGCTCGGTTGCCACAATCATCTTGACTAGAGATGAGGTGCTGCTAGTTAGTCCGAAACCCAGGATTATACCGACAGGTGTCACCTGGTGTGGAATTGTACTCAGTACCCAAAACCCAGGCGATTCTGCCACGCAAATCCAGTAGCCTCATTAGCATAACGAGAAGCTATGCAACACTTGGTTTTGCAAACAACAAAATTAACCAAAATCGATCAAGTTTCTGCACGCTCTAAGTTGTGACTTTGCCTTGGTGGATCCCTGGTGAAGTGATCACCCCAAAAAGAGATCCCATACTTGCCATTCAAAAATAATTAATTTATTTTCACGTATTAACTTCTTTTTAACTTCACACTCTCTAAAGGTCTCAGTCAGAAATAATATCTAATAAGTTTTCCAATCATGCTGCAATTACTATAAATCTTCTATAACAGGTCATTAAAATGAGAACCCTAGATGGATTTTCAATAAATCATTACTAATAAATGATCAGTGGTTTACCCAAATGTGTCAGCTTTTGGAGGCTTTGTTGAATTTATAATATGCAGTGCCATGAAGGCCTTTTTCAGGGGAGAAGTAATAGCTTTTGAGGAAGAATTAAGGACGAGTTAGAAGTGTAAGTTCCAGCAACTTCAATCATCTCTAACCCAGTTAAGAATGACACACTTAGGCCCTCATTATGAACACGCCGGGAAACACCGCACTGCCAGCGGCGACAGTAAAAACCGCCAACAGACATGCAGTCCAGACCATCAAATAATGAATGACCTGAAACACAATCATCCTGAAAACCACTCACTGCCAGCAGAGAAGTGCCAACAACGATGGCAGAGCCCGCCCACAGACCGACGGAAAGGCCCTACCCACCCATCAAATAATGAACCATCAGTTCCGGGGCGGGAACCACCACCACACAAAGCCAGGCGGAAACAAACCAAATATAAGGAAACACTCACCAGAGGCTCACACAACACGCCGAAGCAGACATGGATAGACAGTTGCAGATCATGTCAGCCCTGTTCCTTGCCATATACCTCCACGACCGAGACCGCCAACGAAGACGACAACGGTAAGTACTGCAACCTACTAAACAAGGCAAGAAAGGGCACGGTTACATACCCACCCACTCCACCCACCCTGCAACGTTCCCACAACCCTTCACAGCAGCACAAGCACTTACCTGTCCAAAGTACATACATGTGCCCCACACTCACAAACAATGAAACGATCGACCACGGATCCAGAGTGTGCCTCCAACAACACAGGCCACACATTAACCTTTATTATGCTCACTGTGCAACCGAACTGCATATAAGACCAATGGCCAGTCCTTTATAAAACAAGTCTGATGGGCCACAAAGGCCCCAACCTGACTCCCACAAATGCTACAGTACTCCACCTCATAGGGGCAACAATGGGGCATCCAGGCACCTCAGGGAACAGGGGCAGAAGGTGGTGGGGTTGGGGATTTAGGATGGGGGTGGGGCTTAGATTTTCGTTCGGAAGGTGGAGGGGGTTTGGGTTTGGTCTTGGAAGGTGGGGGAGTGTGCTTGGACCGGGTGGAGGCAGATGGAACAGGCTCAGCATGGGGCTTCTTCCTCTCTGGGGAAGGGGCACGGGAATGTGAAGGGCAGACAGGGTCAGGCTGTGACATGAAAGGAGTGGACAGGGCAAGGAGGTGTGCACGTTTAGGGACGAGACGGGGGTTAGTGGGTTGGAAGAGGTCAGCACGGGAGAGGAAAAGTTTCTTTGGTGCAATTGGGTTGGACTTGGAGGAGGGCGTGGGAGTAGAGGTAGAGGGAGTGGTCATAAGTGGTGTAGGTGTGCGTGATGTGGGTGCAGGTGACTGGATAGTAAGTTGCGGTGTGGTGGATGTGTGATGGGTGGGTGGTTTGGTACGTTTGAGTGTCTTAGGAGGAGGGGGGTGGACAAGACAGGCTGCCAGTGTGAATGTATGTTGTCTGGGTGCCTGCATGTCTGGTGAGTGTGCTGCATGTGTCAACTAAAGAAGTTGTGGTGAGTGCAGGTGTGGTGTCTGGGGTGCATGTATGAATGTGTGCTATTGTGGTGACTGCAGGAATAGGCTCAGCAACAGTGAATGAAGGTGCAGTGCCTGGGGGTGTGTATGTAGAGGGGCAGACAGGGAGGCGGAAGAGGTAGGCACACTGGGGAAAGTGGATGTTGTTGTGTGTGCATGTGTATGTTGGCTGTGTGTATGCTTGTTGTGGGAGGTGTGATGCTTGTGTTTTGAAGTGTACTTTTTGTGTGTTGAGGTGTGTGCCTGCGTGTCAGAATGTATGCTGTGGACGGGTGAAGGGAGTGGGGTGCTGGAAGGGGTAGAGGAGGTTGAAGGGACGGAATGACCAGGGACTCTGCTTGCCGTCCAAGAGGAGGCCAGAGCCTGAAAAGATCTCTGTAGGCCAGACACGGCACAGTGAATGCCATCCAGATAGGCATTGGTGTGCTGCATCTCTGATGGTAGCCCCTCGATGGCATTGACAATTGTTGTCTGCCCTACAGAGATGGTTCTAAGGAGGTCAATAGCCTCCTCTGTGAGGGCGGCAGGGCTGACTGGGGCAGGGGAAGAGGTACCTGGGGCAAAGCAGATGCCCACCCTTCTGGTTGAACGGGCACGGGCAACTCAGTGGGGAGCAAATGGGAGGGCAGTGATGGTATGGGGGTGGCGGAAGATGAGACAGTAGGTGTGGGCCCACTAGGGTCCACCACCGCCAGGGAGCTCCCATCGGAGGAGGTATTCCAGTGGTAGTTGGCTCCCCCGTGGTACTCCCCTCGCTCTCCAACCCACTGGTCCCCTTGGTGTCGGACGATTCTGCCTCCGAGGATCTGTCGCCCGCTGCATCCCCACTCACCAGTGCCTCAGGTCCCTCGCCAGATGATGCTGATGTACACAAACAACACAAGAGAACAGGGATGGGGAGACAAAACAGGGGAGACACTTGTAAATAGTTGAATGGAGATCAAATAGTGGGTCGACACATATACCCACCCAGACGACCCTCCGACAGTCAGCACCTACCGCTATACCCATGGCTATGCCTCTGACTAGTGCCCAGAACCCTGCTCTACAGCCATTTCCCAAATAACTTAAGGACCTGACGTGTAGTAGACCTGACCAAAACACCCCTGCTCCCCAAGGGGGCCATAATGTAGATGGACATCAGTCATAGTCCCTGCAACTAGGCAGCATAAATCCAAATGCACACACATGCATCAAGGGTCAAAAATATGGTATGTGTACTCACCCCCTTGTGACTGCTGTGCAGCCTTCAAGCGCCCATCCAGGTCCGGGTAAGTCACCACCAGGATGCATTTCATAAGGAGGGTCAGTGCCCGATGGGCACCCCTTCCCCGCTGGGAGGACTTCCCCAGCTGGGCCCCACAGATCTTTTGCGCCCAGCGCCGCAGGTCCTCCCACCTCTTCCTGCAGTGGGTGCTCTGCCGGTTATAGGGTCCACACCTCCTTGGTGATGGCATGCCAAAGTCCCCTCTTCTGGTGGGCGCTTACCTAAAAGGGACACACAGAAATGTAACACAGAGGTCAGGCACTGGCCAATCATGTACAGCTGGCAATATGTCCACTATATGACAGACAGCACAAACCGACTGACAGAACATACACATGCAGCATTTCAGGAACCCTGGCCCATCCAGTGTCAGAGGTGCACACGTGTAGGCAGCCAACACAACCATTACAGACATCCATGGCCCCCAATTCTCCTACTCACCTGTACCTCTGGCTGTCCTTAGAGCTTGGCGTACAGGGGCAGGACACCGTCCATGAGCCTCTCCAATTCCTCTTGGATGAAGGCCGGGGCCCTTTCCCCTGCAACACGTGCCACTTTACATGACCAGAGGCAGGACACAGCAATAAACTCAGCGGAGTACCTGCTTGCACGAGATCAGGAAGTCAAGTGAAGTTGAGGTGACGAGTTTGCGTTGATACGCTAGGATTCCCCATTGACATCCACGTTAACCAATTAATTTGTACACAGCAGTAAACACCGCCTTACGCTGTTACGTCAACAGCTACAGCTAGTAGTATGACGTCACTTCCACATCGACAGTTCAGGATTTCATGGGGCAGACATTTTGGCTAAAACTATGCATTTGTAAAACTCCCATCTGCACAAAGCAGGCTCTATTGTTCCCCAAACACCCATAGGCACGTGACAATTAACATTACCTCAAGCGACCAGCTCTGATCAATCATTGTGGTCAAGTTGCTGTTATGTCACACACACTAGTGTCAACAACAATCATGCCAGCAGTGCTGAATGACTAGCAATGTGTTCGATGTATGTGTGTTCCTCACATGTGTTGTCTACTCCTCCTAGGTACAGACCCTTGTGGTGAGGAAGGGCCCCATCGGTGTACAGACCACTTGTGGATTTACGGACCATGCTGGAGCAACTATTCTTGAAATGTGTGCATTACAGCATCCTGCACTGACTCCGGCAAATCGTAATCAGCATGCCATCCCTACTGAAGTTCAGGTGCTCTCTGCACTCCATTTCCTGACCACGGGCTCATTTCAAGTGACAGTGAGCATGGGTGCAGGTTTTTCACAGCTAATGTTTAGCATTATACTCTCTAGATTCCTGAATGCAGTTGTACAACACCTGCAGTCCTATATGAGGTTTCCATAAAGTGCTGACCTCCCTGCCATCAAGTCGGACTTCTATGCCTTTGCCAACATAACCCATGTGATAGGTGCCCTCGATGGCACCCACATAGCTATCATCCCCCCAAGAGTCAGTGAACAGGTGTACAGAAACAGGAAGAACTTTCATTCCATTAACATTTAATTGGTGTGTACTACAGATCAGTACATCACACATGTGAATGCCATGTTCCCTGGTTCAGTCCATGATTCATTTGTGCTGAGGAACAGTAGTGTGCCACACAAGATGGATCAACTACAAGAGGACAGAGGGTGGATCATGGCAATAAGTGTTTCTGTCACTTATTGCCACCTAGCAGACAGACAGGCTGTCTGCCTCTGAGGCTTGTCATTTGAAGTTGTGTTGTGCACCTTTTTCTAGGTGATTCTGACTATCCCAACTTGCGTTGGGTCCTGACACCAGTGAGGAATCCTGGAACAGATGCAGAGAGGAATTACAATAAGGGCCATGGACGTACTAGGAGGGTGATAGAGCACACAATAGGTCTCTTGAAGGTTAGATTTCCTTCTCTACATATCTCTGTTGGTTCCCTGGCCTATGGGCCTGAAAAGGTGTGTAGAATAGTGACAGCCTTCTGCATGCTGCACAACGTGGCTGTGAGAAATTCTATCCCCCTCTTGGAGGACAAGGGTGCTGTATATCCAGACCAACTTCCTCAGAGAGGGGATGAGAGTGATGGTGATGATGAGGAAGGGGGAGATGTAAATTCCAGGACCCAACTGATACAACTCTACTTCCAGTAACTATGTGGGACAATTGGATGAGATTGGTGTCTGCGCATCATACTGTCAGTGCGCCTTGTCATCTAGGAGGGTGTTGGGTCAATACTAATTGCCACTGTCACCATGTATACATAGGACAGATTACAATTTATTATTTCAACACATATTTAGGCACAACAACATGTAAGGCATGTGGTGCTTTTCATACTACTCAGATACAAATAAAGGAGTTATCAACCTGTTGCATCCATACTTCACTTTGTTCAAACTAAATGACAGGGGACATTGTAACAGGTGAAAATGTGTTTTATTTGGTGCAGGGATAATATCGTGCAGATTACAGTGATGGGAGTGGGCTAATGGTGGTTATCCCAAATGGCACCATGGTGGCAGCATTGTTGGCAGTATTGGTAGGTCCATCCATGCTTACATGAGTTTGTATTATTCCTGGCACTGTTTGGTGGTTGATTGAGTGGGACACTTGGTGGACAATATTTTGCAGAGTCACTTCTTAGAGGGGGCCTGGTTCTTGGCAGGTGTTCCTGTGCCATATCTTGGCATGAGGGTCTGTTTGGGCGCCTGTTGTTGGCCTGTAGGGGTTGAGATGGATGTCCCTTGTGTGTCCTCAGAGGGTATTACATGTGAAGTTGCTGCTGATGCTCTTGTTGTCCGGTCTGTATCCTGTGCTGTAGTGGGGGCTTCCTGTTCTGTGTGAGCCTCAGGCTGTGTTTGGACAAGCTACAGCAGCGCACCTGCAATGCTGGCCATTGTGACATTGTGCAGGTTCCACTGCTACATGGCCTCTTGGTGGTGTGCTTGCTGCATCCTCTGACTCTGCTCCAGGGTGGATACTATCAGGGCCAATCTGTCCTGGGTGTGGTGGTAGGCTCCCAGGACCTCAGAAATCACGTCCTGGGCTGCAGCATCCATCCTGTGGCCTCCCCCCTGGGCCACTGATGCCCTCCCACTGCGCCTAGCCCCCGGTGCCTGTGTCCCCTGCACAGGTCTGGCGGTACCACTTGTACTGGGGCCATCGTCTTCCTGCCTGTTGGTAAGGGGTGACTGTGGCCTCTGTACCTGTGTTCCACCAGTCTGTGACTTGGAACACAGGTGTGGGGACAGTTGCCCTGGGCTGATGTTATTAGCTGGGTGGTAAGGGTGTCAGTGGTATCCTGGGTGGGGCTGCTGGATGGTGACAGTCCAGGACTGTATGAGGGACCAGCATGATTGTCAGTTTCCAGGGTTCCATCCCCAGTGTCCTGTGAGGTGCCTCTGTCTCCCTGTGGGGCACTGCCACTCATTGTCCTGTCCATCAGGGTGGCATGGGTAGTGGTGCCTATTGGGGGAAATTGACATTTCTGTTACATTTGCATGTTGGATGGGGTGCAGAGGTCTGGGTGGGTTTGTGCAGCTTACACATTTTGGGGCCATGCAGAATGCTTTGGTGAGGTTAGCATTGCAGTCGGTGGTGTTGGTGGAGGTCCTCCCCCAGTCTTCTGGACTGCAATGTGGTGCCTAGATGCTATGGCCATGACCTTTCCCCGCAGGTCGTTCCATCTCTTGCGGATGTCGTCCCTGGTGCTTGGATGGTGTCCCATTGCATTGACCCTGTTGACTATTGTGTGCCATAGCTCCATCTTCCTGGCGATGGGTGTGTGCTGCACCTGTGCCCCGAATAGTTGTGGCTCGACCTTCAGGATCTCGTCCACATGGTCCTTAGCTCCCTTTCTGTGAAGCGTGGGTGTTTGGGGGGTGCCATGGTGAGTGTCGTGAATGGTGTCTTGTGCGGATCTAGGTGAGGGTACTCTTGTGTGATTGGGTGGTAAGTATTGTGGATTGTGGCTCTCTGTGTCTGCTTCTGGTGTTCTCTGTCTTCGTTGGCCTACTTTCATTGCAAAGGATCGATTAACCTCCTCTTTGGGGATAGGATGATCCCCCAGCATCAGGGTCAACTAAATTGGTCCCAAAGGGAGGGGAATTTCCAACCACCATCACTTCAGTCTTATTACAATTTAATTTGAGGTAACTCCTGGTCATCCAACTATATACTTGCTCAAAATAAGTGGACAAATTCTCAGAATGGCACTGGAATTGGGGGTCAATGAGACGACAATCTGAGATACCATTTAAAACCCAGTGGAACTGATAATATCCGCCAAAGGGCGGACATACTGTATACATTGAAAATTGTAAAACTCAAGAATGAGCCCTGAGGCACACCACTTTAGAGCCTGTCACTCCATGACATACAGGGACATTCTCTGACCTGAAAGATTCTATTATCCAAAAAGGAAGACAGCCAGTCCAGTGTCTTCCCCTTGATTCCCAGCACCTTTAGCCTGTGTCCAAGGATAGAGTGGAAACAGTATCAAATGTTGCACTTAAATCAAGAAGAATGAGGCCAGCCATGCCACCATGAGCTAACATTTTTCTAAGGCCTTCTGTGGCAAGTAAAAGAGCTGTCTCCATACAGTACCCAGGACGAAAGCCAGTTTAAGTATGATGTAAGAGTTTCTGAGTTTCGTGGAAATTAGATAGCTACTTAATAACCACTTTCTCTATGATCTTATTAATACTAGGAAGCAAAGATATACGCTATAACTTTCTGATTTATCAGGGTATAAGGAAGATTTTCTTAGTAAGGGACTGAGAATTGCGTGCTTCCAGTGGTCCAGTACATGCCCCTTATCAAAAGATAAATTGTACAAGGTGGTTAAGGTTGATAAAATAATATCCCCTCCTTTCAGCAAGATGTTAATAGGCACTGGGTCCAGCTTTAATGGTGATAGATACTTTACAGACAACATTACAGCTCAACTGTGGAAAAACTGATAAGGGAGGAGAAGGATGACTTTCTGATAAACTGACTGCCATACCTTCAAACAGGAATGGGTTTCCTTCCAGGGAGTTGTAAATAAGATTGACCTTGTTAATTAAGAACTTAGCAAGTTCCTCACAATGTTCAGTGGAAGGAGAAGGGCCTATTCCTGACGCTTTAGGTTTAAAAAAAGAAATAATGATCAAGTAGATTTCTTTAGAAGCATTGGAAAACTCAGAAATTCTTTTGGAAAAATCTGCAACCCTAGATTTCCTAATTGCGTACTGGCATGTTTTTAATGCTTTCTTATAAATAGACTTTCTCAAGAGACACTCAAATTACCTTAGTACGCTCCCAAAAATCCCCTTCCCTCTAAGCCTTTTAAGCCAAGTTCAGTATCCCTGAGGACATCTTCAAACTTCCCAGAGTGGGTAGGGTAAGCAGCTGGAACATTTACCCCATTGGTTAGGCCACCTCCAGGGTCATTTATTCCCACTAGTTTGTGCCAGGCATAAATGTGACATCTTCAGGTATCCACTTCTGATCACTTATGGACCTGTGGAAGTTCAGAAAATGACTAAAACTGCTTTCTGAGACCTGAGTCAAAAAGGGTGGATTTCTTCTTCCTGTGTTATCCAGGACAAGGAAAAGGACTCTAAGACTCATAAGGCTGATCTTCTGTTCAAATTTCAGGGATGCAACAAGCTAGAAGAGTCCGTTCTTCAACTGCCCAACTGTTCATAGGCAACCGTTCCTGGAATGGACTGTGCCTGACACTCTGTAAGTCTCTAAATGTCCCATGAGGTGCTGGGGGACTTTAGATATATACTCCTATGCTGGATTGCCTAAGCTGGACTGGCTTTACTGAGCATTATGCATTTCTCAGGGAGGCTGGAACGGTAAGAGCCCACTTTTGTTACTGGGGAACCGATTTTGTAGCAGTGCAGCAGTTTGAAAAGCACTGCAGAGTTCCTTGTATATCCAACAGTTTTCAGGCAACAGTAAAAGTGTCAAGATAACTCTGGTGATTAATGTACCTGCTGGAGAGATCAGGGTTTTGTCTAGTGGCAGTTGTGACTCATCCAAGGTAGCGCTGAGTCCTGCTTCAAAGAAAATGCACTATGCAGATTACAGAATAGTATTTTGTATGAATAGCTCAGTGGAATACTGCTTTTGTCACAACGCTGCTCTCGTTACTGTGCCATTCAGAAGTTACAATCATAATCCAGCTCAGTGAGCTATGTATAATATGCCATCTGAGAGCTGCATACAAACTGCATTATACAGGTTAGAAAGTTATGTATTTTTCCCCAAACTTTGATTATCCTAATCTTGGTAAGAAATGTTTGTTTGGGTGGAAAAGTCAACCTTAACCACTATGCTACATTCTGATTCCTGAGTTTATGCTTCCCCAGACCAAGCATTCTTAAAAAATGCCTACCAGTACGGATGACACATAAATACTACACCTTGTTATCCCCTTTGTCAGCATTTTCTATACACTAATTTACAAATGTATGATTCATTGTCTCTGTATGTGTGTGTGATGTAAAGTGCTCCAACACCCTACACTGGTAAGAGGGCCACTACAAAACAAATGAAATACATGAGAGATAGGGGATGGCGAGATGAGAGGCATTGTTAGAGAGTGATGGTGAGGAGTCAGTGAAATACCCCAATAACGATTACTGTATCCTGGTGCATTGTAAGGTCATCATGTACTACACTTTAAAAACGAATACAACTGAATATACAATGAAAAATGTGTTGTAGAATGCACCATTTTGCCCTTTTTTCCTAAATGTTCTTGGGATTGTAAACCACTCCAAACCCCAATGTAGTGGTCAGGCTCGCTTGCTATATGTCTGATGGGGGCTGGTCTGATAAAAATTGCCAGGGCTGCTTTTGGTTCCAAGTCCCTTCCTGTGGCTTGAGACTCAAAGGACTAAAGTTAGAAGGTAAACTTCCTCACCATTATGAACATTGTTAGTGTATTGCCCCACACTCCGTTACGGTAAGCATCAAATTGTACTTACGTCTTGGTCTACCATGATCATTGGCACTTTGTGCTTCCTACTCATATTTTCACTTAAAACTTTAGAAAATCATATCTCCATTTCCCTTTATTAGTAATTTTGATGTCATTTTATACTCTAAATTAATTGTGTTTTGTTTTGACTTTATTACTGTTTTCATACTGCCTAGGTACTTTACAAATAGTCTCCAAGTTAAGCCTGTCTGATCTGTGGCATTGCTATCAAGGGGTTGAGCTCAGGTTAATTTTATCACTTTAGTGGTTCACCCTGACAAGAGTTGTGTTTGCTACTTAAGGTAAGTATAACCACACTTAATTAATGACTGCATTTCTTACAAAGACATACATAGAGTTTGTGCACATACTGTGGAAGGTTATGTGTAAGTTTGTCAGAATAAACTCTCATAAGTGTTAATAATATGAAACACAGAGAAGCAAGATTTTGTGAAAGGGCTTTATTTCACAATAGTAAAAGCAGTAGTCTTTAGTAATCCATATGATGATGCCAATGAAAATGACTCTGTTGGATGGTCTAGTAAAGAATATTTCAGGACTTCTAGATTTGAGAGCCTCAAGGAAATATCGCTCTCATTATGACATTGGCGGTAAATACCAAATACAGCCGCTCTGACTTCCACGAGCATACCGCCGGAGAGGAGAACATCCGTCTGACAGATTATGAAACATACATAAAAAAATGACAGAAAACAGCCACAACCACTAATCCGCCAGACCCACTGAATGTGATAAACTATCCGTACTACCACCCTTACTGTTATGCCAACACAACGCTCTCCAAATATTGACCCACGAATCACCAGAGCAGACATTCAACAGTGGTAAACCAGTGGCGGGGCACACCGCTGCGGCAGAAATGGCCACCCAAATACAAAACAAGACCACATTAGCCAGAACAAAAAAAACACACCTGAAAGAAATAGACATACCCCACACACCCACCAACAGCACTAGAAAAGACACCCCCTCTTCATCCACAATCCTTTGCAAACACGACAAGACGGCTGGACTTTCCTATGCCAATCCTAAAGAGATTTGCACACTGTTGGAAAATGGGCTATTGCTAAGGGCAGGTAAGTACGTATACTTAGCAATAAGCCACTAACATCCACTTAGGTCCAGTTAGGTCCCAGTAAATTAAACCCAGCTCAACCCTTGGTAGCTTGGCAACGAGCGACAAGGCTTGACTTAGGAGACAGAGTGTAAAGCATTCAAATATCACAAAACAGTAATTAAATAAAACAGAGGAAACAGTTTAAAAATCAAAAACTAATTTATAAAAATAGATTATATTGTTATCTTTAAAATGAGAAAAAAACAAATAAAAATCGATAAGGGGAACCGGAGATCTGAATTTATAAAGAATTATTACTTTCTAACGCCTAGAAACAAAAAGCGCCAATCTGGTCATCTGGTCGCACCTCGACCAGGGCAAAGTCAAAGTTTAAAGCCGACTGTGATGGAGCCCGGCTCGGCTACAGCCCGCGGGAGGCCTCAGCCAAAAGTTTACCTTCGCACTTAGTTGTTTTTCTGAAGATTTTCTTCAGCAGGACGAACCTGCCAGTCCAATCCGACCTCCTGGAACTCTTCTCCGGATACGCGTCGCGGGAACCCTCAATGGAGATTTTTACCTTCGGACTTAGTCGTTTTTTTGAGGTGAAAATCCTTCGACCGGGGTAAACCTGGATCTTGAGCCGACGTCCTTGGAGCCCTCCTCAGATATCCTGGCTGGGAGGTCCCAGTCAACTTTCTGCATTCGGACTTAGGTGTCACGCCGTCGGCCGCCGCGGCTCCTACGGCGGCCGCGGGCTCGGGTCGCCGCAGCGATCATTCCCTTCATGCCGCGGCCTGTGTGCGAGCCTCGGGAGAGGCCGCGGCTGGCACACAGGCTGCGGGAGAAGCAGCGGCTTGCGTGCAAGCCGCGGGGAGTTCAAGAGGCCTGGTCAGGGGTCGCGGCACTCGCATTGAGTGTAAAGCATTCAAATATCACAAAACAGTAATTAAATAAAACACAGGAAACAGTTTAAAAATCAAAAACTAATTTATAAAAATAGATTATATTGTTATCTTTAAAATGATAAACTAACCCACTGGTCCCATTGGTGTCGGACGATTCTGCCTCCGAGGATCCGTGGGCCGCTGCATCCTCACTCACCGGTGCCTCAGGTCCCTCGCCAGATGATGCTGATGTACACAAACAACACAAGAGAACAGGGATGGGGATACAAAACAGGAGAGACACTTGTAAATAGTTGAATGGAGATCAAATAGTGGGTCGACACATATACCCACCCAGACGACCCTCCGACAGTCAGCACCTACCGCTATACCAATGGCTATGCCTCTGACTAGTGCCCAGAACCCTGCTCTACAGCCATTTCCCAAATAACTTAAGGACCTGACGTGTAGTAGACCTGACCAAAACACCCCTACTCCCCAAGGGGGCCATAATGTAGATGGACATCAGTCATAGTCCCTGCAACTAGGCAGCATAAAGGCAGCATAAATCCAAATGCACACACACACACATGCATCAAGGGTCAAAAATATGGTATGTGTACTCACCCCCTTGTGACTGCTGTGCAGCCTTCAAGCGCCCATCCAGGTCTGGGTAAGTCACCACCAGGATGCATTTCATAAGGAGGGTCAGTGCCCGATGGGCACCCCTTCCCCGTTGGGAGGACTTCCCCAGCTGGGCCCCACAGATCTTTTGAGCCCAGCATCGCAGGTCCTCCCACCTCTTCCTGCAGTGGGTGCTCTGCCGGTTATAGGGTCCACACCTCCTTGGTGATGGCATGCCAAAGTCCCCTCTTCTGGTGGGCACTTACCTAAAAGGGACACACAGAAATGTAACACAGAGTTCAGGCACTGGCCAATCATGTACAGCTGGCTATACATCCACTATATGACAGACAGCACAAACCGACTGACAGAACATACACATGCAGCATTTCAGGAACCCTGGCCCATCCAGTGTCAGAGGTGCACACGTGTAGGCAGTCAACACCAACCATTACAGACATCCATGGCCCCCAATTCTCCTACTCACCTGTACCTCTGGCTGTCCTTAGAGCTTGGCGTACAGGGGCAGGACACCGTCCATGAGCCTCTCCAATTCCTCTTGGATGAAGGCCGGGGCCCTTTCCCCTGCAACACGTGCCACTTTACATGACCAGAGGCAGGATACAGCAATAAACTCAGTGGAGTACCTGCTTGCATGAGATCAGGAAGTCAAGTGAAGTTGAGGTGACGAGTTTGCGTAGGCGCCGCAGCGGTGTGCACCGTCACCGCCGGTGGCGATTATGATACGCTAGGATTCCCCATTGACATCCACGGTAACCAATTAATTTGTACACAGCAGTAAACACCGCCTTACGCTGTTACGTCAACAGCTAGCAGTATGAGGTCACTTCCACATCGACAGTTCAGGATTTCATGGGGCAGACATTTTGGCTAAAACTGTGCATTTGTAAAACTCCCATCTGCACAAAGCAGGCTCTATTGTTTCCCAAACACCCATAGGCACGTGACAATTAACATTACCTCAACTGACCAGCCCTGATCTATCATTGTGGTCAAGTTGCTGTTATGTCACACACACTATGCATTAGTGTCAACAACAATCATGCCAGCAATGCTGAATGACTAGCAATGTGTTCGATGTATATGTGTTCCTCACATGTGTTGTCTACTCCTCCTAGGTGCAGACCCTTGTGGTGAGGAAGGGCCCCATCGGTGAACAGACCACTTGTGGATTTGCGGACCATGCTGGAGCGTCACATTATTATGAATTACAGATTCACTTGTGCAACTATTCTTGAAATGTGTGCATTACAGCATCCTGCACTGACTCCGGCAAATTGTAATCAGCATGCCATCCCTACTGAAGTGCAGGTGCTCTCTGCACTCCATTTCCTGACCACGGGCTCATTTCAAGTGACAGTGAGCATGGGTGCAGGTTTTTCACAGCTAATGTTTAGCATTATACTCTCTAGATTCCTGAATGCAGTTGTACAACACCTGCAGTCCTATATGAGGTTTCCCTAAAGTGCTGACCTCCCTGCCATCAAGTCGGACTTCTATGCCTTTGCCAACATACCCCATGTGATAGGTGCCCTCGATGGCACCCACATAGCTATCATCCCCCCAAGAGTCAGTGAACAGGTGTACAGAAACAGGAAGAACTTTCATTCCATTAACATTCAATTGGTGTGTACTACAGACCAGTACATCACACATGTGAATGCCATGTTCCCTGGTTCAGTCCATGATTCATTTGTGCTGAGGAACAGTAGTGTGCCACACAAGATAGATCAACTACAAGAGGACAGAGGGTGGATCATTGCTAGGTGTTTCTGTCACTTATTGCCACCTAGCAGACAGACAGGCTGTCTGCCTCTGAGGCTTGTCATTTGAAGTTGTGTTGTGCACCTTTTTCTAGGTGATTCTGGCTATCACAACTTGCGTTGGCTCCTGACACCAGTGAGGAATCCTGGAACAGATGCAGAGAGGAATTACATTAAGGGCCATGGATGTACTAGGAGGGTGATAGAGCGCACAATTGGTCTCTTGAAGGTTAGATTTCGTTGTCTACATATCTCTGGTGGTTCCCTGGCCTATGGGCCTGAAAAGGTGTGTAGAATAGTGACAGCCTTCTGCATGCTGCACAACGTGGCTGTGAGAAATTCTATCCCCCTCTTGGAGGACAAGGGTGCTGTATATCCAGACCAACTTCCTCAGAGAGGGGATGAGAGTGATGGTGATGATGAGGAAGGGGAGATGTAAATTCCAGGACCCAACTGATACAACTCTACCTCCAGTAACTATGAGGGACAATTGGATGAGATTGGTGTCTGCGCATCATACTGTCAGTGCGCCTTGTCATCTAGGAGGGTGTTGGGTCAATACTAATTGCCACTGTGACCATGTATGCATAGGACAGATTACAATTTATTATTTCAACACATATTTAGGCACAACAACATGTAAGGCATGTGGTGCTTTTCATACTACTCAGATACAAATAAAGGAGTTATCAACCTGTTGCATCCATACTTCACTTTGTTCAACCTAAATGACAGGGGACATTGTAACAGGTGAAAATGTGTTTTATTTGGTGCAGGGATAACATCGTGCAGATTACAGTGATGGGAGTGGGCTAATGGTGGTTATCCAAAATGGCACCATGGTGGCAGCATTGTTGGCAGTATTGGTAGGTCCATCTATGCTTCAATGAGTTTGTATTATTCCTGGCACTGTTTGGTGGTTGATTGAGTGGGACACTTGGTGGACAACATTTTGCAGAGTCACTTCTTAGAGGGGGCCTGGTTCTTGGCAGGTGTTCCTGTGCCATATCTTGGCCTGAGGGTCTGTTTGGGCGCCTGTTGTAGGCCTGTAGGGGTTGAGATGGATGTCCCTTGTGTGTCCTCAGAGGGTATTACATGTGAAGTTGCTGCTGATGCTCTTGTTGTCCGGTCTGTATCCTGTGCTGTAGTGGGGGCTTCCTGTTCTGAGTGAGCCTCAGGCTGTGTTTGGACAAGCTACAGCAGCGCACCTGCAATGCTGGCCATTGTGACATTGTGCAGGTTCCACTGCTACATGGCCTCTTGGTGGTGTGCTTGCTGCATCCTCTGACTCTGCTCCAGGGTGGATACTATCAGGGCCAATCTGTCCTGGGTATGGTGGTAGGCTCCCAGGACCTCAGAAATCACGTCCTGGGCTGCAGCATCCCTCCTGTGGCCTCCCCCCTGGGCCACTGATGCCCTCCCACTGCGCCTAGCCCCCGGTGCCTGTGTCCCCTGCACATGTCTGTCGGTACCACTTGTACTGGGGCCATCGTCTTCCTGCCTGTTGGTAAGGGGTGACTGTGGCCTCTGTACCTGTGTTCCACCAGTCTGTGACTTGGAACACAGGTGTGGGGACAGTTGCCCTGGGCTGATGTTATTAGCTGGGTGGTAAGGGTGTCAGTGGTATCCTGGGTGGGGCTGCTGGATGGTGACAGTCCAGGACTGTAAGAGGGACCAGCATGATTGTCAGTTTTCAGGGTTCCATCCCCAGTGTCCTGTGAGGTGCCTCTGTCTCCCTGTGGGGCACTGCCACTGATTGACCTCTCCATCAGGGTGACATGGGTAGTGGTGCCTATTGGGGGAAATTGACATTTCTGTTACATTAGCATGCTGGATGAGGTGCAGAGGTCTGGGTGGGTTTGTGCAGCTTACACACTTTGGGGCCATGCAGGATGCTTTGGTGAGGTTAGCATTGCTTTTAGCTTAGAATGTGGAGGTGCATTGTGGGTGTTATAGGCCATTGTGTTTCCTTGCAGCGGTGGGTGGCTGTGCACAGGGAGAGGGATGTGGGCCTGTTAGTGGGTTTGTGGGCATGCAGGGGGAGTGGAATAAGTACTTGTGTGCTGGGTGGGGTAGTGATCCTGCAGGGTGTTGGAGGGGTGGGATGGTGCATGCAGTACAGGTGTGATGGATATGGGGTAATTGTAGATTACTTACCCGAGTCCATTTCTCCAGTGAGTCCACTGAGGCCCTCAGGGTGCAGGATGGCCAGTACCTTTTCCTCCCAGTCAGTGTAGTCGGTGGTGTTGGTGGAGGTCCTCCCCCAGTCTTCTGGACTGCAATGTGGTGCCTAGATGCCATGGCCCTGACCTTTCCCCGCAGGTCGTTCCATCTCTTGCGGATGTCGTCCCTGGTGCTTGGATGGTGTCCCATTGCATTGACCCTGTTGACTATTGTGTGCCATAGCTACATCTTCCTGGCGATGGGTGTGTGCTGCACCTGTGCCCCGAATAGTTGTGGCTCGACCTTCAGGATCTCGTCCACATGGTCCTTAGCTCCCTTTCTGTGAAGCGTGGGTGTTTGGGGGGTGCCATGGTGAGTGTCGTGAATGGTGTCTCGTGCGGATCTAGGTGAGGGTGCTCTTGTGTGATTGGGTGTAAGTATTGTGGATTGTGGGTCTCTGTGTCTGCTTCTGGTGTTCTCTGTCTTCGTTGGCCTACTTTCATTGCAAAGGATTGATTAACCTCCTCTTTGGGGATAGGATGATCCCCCAGCATCAGGGTCAACTAAATTGGTCCCAAAGGGAGGGGAATTTCCAACCACCATCACTTCAGTCTTATTACAATTTAATTTGAGGTAACTCCTGGTCATCCAACTATATACTTGCTCAAAATAAGTGGACAAATTCTCCAGAATGGCACTGGAATTGGGGGTCAATGAGACGACAATCTGAGATACCATTTAAAACCCAGTGGAACTGATAATATCCGCCAAAGGGCGAACATATACATTGAAAATTGTAAAACTCAAGGATGAGCCCTGAGGCACACCACTTTAGAGCCTGCCACTCTATGACATACAGGGACATTCTCTGACCTGAAAGATTCTATTATCCAAAAAGGAAGACAGCCAGTCCAGTGTCTTCCCCTTGATTCCCAGCACCTTTAGCCTGTGTACAAGGATAGAGTGGAGACAGTATCAAATGTTGCACTTAAATCAAGAAGAATGAGGCCAGCCATGCCACCATGAGCTAACATTTTTCTAAGGCCTTCTGTGGCAAGTAAAAGAGCTGTCTCCATACAGTACCCAGGACGAAAGCCAGTTTAAGTATGATGTAAGAGTTTCTGAGTTTCGTGGAAATTAGATAGCTACTTAATAACCACTTTCTCTATGATCTTATTAATACTAGGAAGCAAAGATATACGCTATAACTTTCTGATTTATCAGGGTATAAGGAAGATTTTCTTAATAAGTGACTGAGAATTGTGTGCTTCCAGTGGTCCAGTACATGCCCCTTATCTAAAGATAAATTGTACAAGGTGGTTAAGGTTGATAAAATAATATCCCCTCCTTTCAGCAAGATGTCAATAGGCACTGGGTCCAGCTTTAATGGTGATAGATACTTTACAGACAACATTACAGCTCAACTGGGGAAAAACTGATAAGGGAGGAAAAGCATGACTTTCTGATAAACTGAATGCCATACCTTCAAACAGGAATGAGTTTCCTTCCAGGGAGTTGTAAATAAGATTGACCTTGTTAATTAAGAACTTAGCAAGTTCCTCACAATGTTCTGTGGAAGGAGAAGGGCCTATTCCTGACGCTTTAGGTTTAAAAAAAGAAATAATGATCAAGTAGATTTCTTTAGAAGCATAGGAAAACTCAGAAATTCTTTTGGAAAAATCTGCAACCCTAGATTTCCTAATTGGGTGCTGGCATGTTTGAAATGCTTTCTTATAAATAGACTTTCACAAGAGACTCTCAAATTACCTTAGTACGCTCCCAAAAATCCCCTTCCCGCTAAGCCTTTTAAGCCAAGTTCAGTATCCCTGAGGACATCTTCAAACTTCCCAGAGTGGGTAGGGTAAGCAGCGGGAACATTTACCCCATTGGTTAGGCCACCTCCAGGGTCATTTATTCCCACTAGTTTGTGCCAGGCATAAATGTGACATCTTCAGGTACCCACTTCTGATCACTTATGGACCTGTGGAAGTTCAGAAAATGACTAAAACTGCTTTCTGAGACCTGAGACTAGCCAAAAAGGGTAGATTTCTTCTTCCTGTGGTATCCAGGGCAAGGAAAAGGACTCTAAGACTCATAAGGCTGATCTTCTTTTCAAATTTCAGGGATGCAACAAGCTAGAAGAGTCCGTTCTTCAACTGCCCAACTGTTCACAGGCAACCTGTCCTGGAATGGACTCTGCCTGACACTCTGTAAGTCTCTAAATGTCCCATGAGGTGCTTGGGGACTTTAGATATGTACTCCTATGCTGGATTGCCAAAGCTGGACTGGCTTTACTGGGCATTATGCATTTCTCAGGGAGGCTGGAACGGTAAGAGCCCACTTTTGTTACTGGGGAACCGATTTTGTAGCAGTGCAGCAGTTTGAAAAGCACTGCAGAGTTCCTTGTATATCCAACAATTTTCAGGCAACAGTAAAAGTGTCAAGATAACTCTGGTGATTAATGTACCTGCTGGAGAGATCAGGGTTTTGTCTAGTGGCAGTTGTGACTCATCCAAAGTAGCGCTGAGTCCTGCTTCAAAGAAAATGCACTATGCAGATTAAAGAATAGTATTTTGTATGAATAGCTCAGTGGAATACTGCTTTTGTCACAACGCTGCTCTCGTTACTGTGCCATTCAGAAGTTACAAACATAATCCAGCTCAGTGAGCTATGTATAATATGCCATCTGAGAGCTGCATACAAACTGCATTATACAGGTTAGAAAGTTATGTATTTTTCCCCAAACTTTGATTATCCTAATCTTGGTAAGAAATGTTTGTTTGGGTGGAAAAGTCAACCTTACCCACTATGCTACATTCTGATTCCTGAGTTTATGCTTCCCCAGACCAAGCATTCTTAAAAAATGCCTACCAGTACGGATGACACATAAAAACTACACCTTGTTATCCCCTTTGTCAGCATTTTCTATACACTAATTTACAAATGTATGATTCATTGTCTCTGTATGCGTGTGTGATGTAAAGTGCTCCAACACCCTACACTGGTAAGAGGGCCACTACAAAACAAATGAAATACATGAGAGATAGGGGATGGCGAGATGAGAGGCATTGTTAGAGAGTGATGGTGAGGAGTCAGTGAAATACCCCAATAACGATTACTGTATCCTGGTGCATTGTAAGGTCATCATGTACTACACTTTAAAAACGAATACAACTGAATATACAATGAAAAATGTGTTGTAGAATGCACCATTTTGCCCTTTTTTCCTAAATGTTCTTGGGGTTGTAAACCACTCCAAACCCCAATGTAGTGGTCAGGCTCGCTTGCTATATGTCTGATGGGGGCTGGTCTGATAACAATTGCCAGGGCTGCTTTTGGTTCCAAGTCCCTTCCTGTGGCTTGAGACTCAAAGGACTAAAGTTAGAAGGTAAACTCCCTCACCATTATGAACATTGTTAGTGTATTGCCCCACACTCCGTTATGGTAAGCATCAAATTGTACTTAAGTTTGTGTCTACCATGACCATTGATTATCATTGGCACTTTGTGCTTCCTACTCATATTTTCACTTAAAACTTTAGAAAATCATATCTCCATTTCCCTTTATGGGTAATTTTGATCTCATTTTGTACTCTAAGGGCCAAATGTAGTAAGCTGTTTGCATGGTGCAAACTGCGAAAATCGCAGTTTGCGCCATGCAAACAGCCTTCTGCGATGCACATTCACAATTTGCGAGTCGGTACCGACTCGCAAATTGTGAATGCGACTCGCAAATAGGAAGGGGTGTTCCCTTCCTATTTGCGACTCGCATCGCAATGCAGAATTGCTTTGTGACCGCAAATGCGGTCGCAAAGCAATTCGCAGTTACCACCAGTGTCACACTGGTGGTAACTCATTCGCAAAAGGGAAGGGGTCCCCATGGGACCCCTTCCTCTTTGTGAATGTTGCCCACAAGGTTTTTTCAGAGCAGGCAGTGGTCCAATGGACCACTGCCTACTCTGAAAAAATTAAACCAAATGGTTTTGCAACTCGTTTTCCTTTAAGGAAAACGGGCTGCAATTTTTTTTTAAAAACTGCTTTATTTAAAAAGCAGTCACAGACCTGGAGGTCTGCTGACTTCAGCAGGCCACCATCCCTGTGAGTGCAGGGACTCGCTATGGGGTCGCAAAATGCAACCCACCTCATTAATATTTATGAGGTGGGTCTTTGCGACCCGATAGCGAGTTGCAGACGGTGTCAGAGACACCGTTCTGCATCCGCATTTGCTATTCAGAAATTGCGAGTCACACAGACTCGCAATTTCCGAATCGCAAATGCGGAAGTTGCTACAACTGGCCCTAATTTATTAGTTCCTTCCTGGACTGTTCTTGTGTTTTGTTTTGACTTTATTACTGTTTTAGTGCTGCCTAGATACTTTATAAATAGTCTCCAAGTTAAGCCTGTCTGATCTGTGGCATTGCTATAAGGGGGTTGAGCTCAGGTTAATTTTGTCACTTTAGTGGTTCACCCTGACAAGAGTTGTGTTTGTTACTTAAGGCAAGTATCACCCACTTAATTATTTCTTACAAAGACATACATAGAGTTTGTGTACACACTGTGGAAGATTGTTTTGTGTAAGATTGTCAGAATAAACTTTCATAAGTGTTAATAACATGAAACACAGAAAAGCAAGATTTTGTGAAAGGGCTTGATTTCACAATAGTAAAAGCAGCTGCTGTGGTGAATGGTTAGTTTTTGGCAATTCCAAAATGGGTAATGACTACTATGTAGTCTTTAGTAATCCACATGATGATGCCAATAAAAATGACTCTGTGGGATGGTCTGAAAAGAATATTTCAGGAATTCTAGATTTGAGAGCCTCAAGGAACTATGGCCCACATTATGACATTGGCGGTAAATACGGAATACCACCACGCTGACTGCCACAAACATACTGCCGCAGAGTCGGACATCGGTCCGTCAGATTATGACACATCCATACAAAACCGACAGAAAACAGCCACAACCATAAATCTGCCAGACCCACTAAGACCCATATTTATACTTTTTTAGCGCCGCATTTGCGCTGCTTTTTGACGGAACAGCGGCGCAAACTCACAAAATACAATTGTATTTTGTACGTTTGCTCCGTTTTTGCATAAAAAAGCAGCGCAAACGCGGTGCTAAAAAAGTATAAATACGGGCCTGAATGTGATAAACTGTCGGTACTACCACCCCTACCGTTACATCACCAATCCAACGCCCTCCAAATAATGACCCACAAATCACCACAGCAGACATTCAACAGTGGTAAACCATTGGTGGTACACAGCACCGCGGCAGAAATGGCCACCCAAATACAAAACAAGACAACATTGGCCATAACAAAAAAAAACACACCTGACACAAATGCACACACCCCACACACACCCACCAACAGCACTATAAAACACACCGCAACATCACTAAAAATCCTATTCAAACATAACAAGACTGCTACACTTTGCTACACCAAACCATGACTGTATGCTGATTGCGTTGCTGCAGCTGCTTGCTTAGTCGGCTGAACCCCTGATCCACATGGGGACAGAGTCTCTCTACACTACAGTCTTCTTTTTCTAGGTATGAGGGATGATGTTCTCCCAGGGACAAACCTGAAGGGCAGATTAGGCTTAGTATGCTGTGCTCATATATAGCATAGGCAGGAGGATTATAGATCTCTCCCCTTCTGAAAGTATTCTTGGATTGTTTTTGTGTTTTATACTTTTAGTCACATGTCTGCTTATATTGTGTTTTAATATCCTAGTTATTGCTATACATGCTATTTTATCTAAAATGCAGTTATTTCAATAAATGCTTCTTGAACTATATTCTCCCTCTGTTGTCTTAGCCTGTGTGAGACTTTTTGCTAACTGAGAGAAAGGGATGAGATCTGATTTACCACAATTCCCCTAAAGAGTCGTTCTTGCTATGTGCTTGGTTGCCACAATCATCTCGGCCAGAGATGAGGTGCTGCTAGTTAGTTGGAAACCCAGGATTAGGCCGACAGGTGTCACCTGGTGTGGAATCGTACTCAGTACCCATAACCCAGGTGATCCTGCCGCCCAAATCCATTAGCCTAATTAGCATAATGAGAACCTATGCAACACTTGGTTTAGTAAACAACAGAATGAGCCAAAATCGATCAAGTTTCTGCAAGCTTTAAGTTGTGACCTTGCCTTGGTGGATCCCTGGTGAAGTGATCACCCCAAAAAGAGATCCTATACTTGCCATTCAAAAAGAATTAATTTATTTTCACATATTAACTTCTGTTTAACTTCACACTCTCTCTAAAGGGCTCAGTCAGAAATAATATCTAATAAGTTTTCCAAATATGCTGCAGTTACTATAACCCTTTTTTTAACAGGACATTAATATGATAAACCTAGATGGATTTTCAATAAATCACTACTAATAAATGATCAGTGGTCTACCCATGTGTCAGCTTTTGGAGGCTTTTATAGAACATAGGGGGTTATTCTAACTTTGGAGGAGGTGTTAATCCGTCCCAAAAGTGACGGAAAAGTGACGGATTTACCACCAGGCGTATTACGAGTCCATTATATCCTATGGAACTCGTAATACGGCTGGTGGTATATCTGTCACTTTACCGCCACTTTTGGGACGGATTAACACTCCTCCAAAGTTAGAATAACCCCCATAATATTTATACAGCCGTTGAATTTATAGTTTGCAGTGCCATGAAGGCATTTTTTTAGGGGAGAAGTAATAGCATTTCAGGAAAAATAAGGAAGAGTTAGAAGTGTAAGTTCCAGGAACTTCAATCATCTCTAACCCAGTCAATAATGACACATTTAGGCGGTCATTCTGACCCTGGCGGTCAAAGACCGCCAGGGCGGAGGACCGCGGGAGCACCGCCGACAGGCCGGCGGTGCTCCAATGGGGATTCCGACCGCGGCGGTAAAGCCGCGGTCGGACCGGCAACACTGGCGGGCTCCCGCCAGTGTACCGCCGCCCCATTGAATCCTCCAAGGCGGCGCAGCTTGCTGCGCCGCCGAGGGGATTCCGACCCCCCCTACCGCCATCCAGATCCCGGCGGTCCGACCGCCGGGATCCGGATGGCGGTAGGGGGGGGTCGCAGGGCCCCTGGGGGCCCCTGCAGTGCCCATGCCACTGGCATGGGCATTGCAGGGGCCCCCGTAAGAGGGCCCCTAAATGTATTTCACTGTCTGCTGTGCAGACAGTGAAATACGCGACGGGTGCAACTGCACCCGTCGCACAGCTTCCACTCCGCCGGCTCGATTCCGAGCCGGCTTCATCGTGGAAGCCTCTTTCCCGCTGGGCTGGCGGGCGGCCTGAAGGCGACCGCCCGCCAGCCCAGCGGGAAAGTCAGAATTACCGCCGCGGTCTTTCGACCGCGGAACGGTAACCTGACGGCGGGACTTTGGCGGGCGGCCTCCGCCGCCCGCCAAGGTCAGAATGAGGGCCTTAGTGTCCCACATGAGAGAGTCTACATGTGAGGTGGCTCAAGCTAAACATAATCTCCGGGATCATTTTGCTTCCAGGGAGCTATTAAGCCATAATTCAATAATGCAAAAGAGTTCCAAAGAAAATGAACACATAGGCAGATATCTGGCTTGGTCAGCCAAGCGTAGATCTAACTCCAGCACTATCAAACAGTTCCAGGATCCAGACTTCGATAGACTTGTAACTCAGCCACAATATATACTTCATGCCTTTCTTAAACATTACTTTGTTCCTCAGAACACATCATTTGAGATGGTCGAAAGGTGATTCAAAAAGACAATCATCCCCTCAATAGCAGTTGACCAGGGGGAAGTTATGATTAATCCAAACACTTTGACTGGGGTTGTGCAAGCTGTTAATTCTTCCCCCACAGCAAAGCTTGTGGCACCAACAGAATTCCAGCTGAAGTATAAAATGGAATGTAGATTAGATAGCTTTGAATTTCAGTTTTATAATTCAATAAACCAGGAGGCCTTACCAGCTGCCAATCTAAGAAGGATGTCTTTCTTCAGCAAATGGATGGTATACTATATGCCTGCCACAATCCCAAAAATGTTTTCGGTGTGGAATCTAGATGTTTTAGATGCAATCAGGCTAATTTGGATAGGCTTCATATGATGTTTATGTGCATTTGCCTTAGAGATTTGTGGCTTGGCATTTTTGCTGAAGTAAGCTAAAAACGGGAGTGCAATATTGCTCCTGATGCATATGCGTATTGTTTGGCATTGTGGTTTCCTCCCCAGAGATGACAATAGGGCTGCATCAATTAGTATTTATTTCATCACTAGTGACAAGATCACTAGTTTTGGCCAAGTGGAAGTCTGATACAGTTCCCTCAGTTTCCTAATGGACTTTAAAGATGAAAAAAAATCTTACCCGTGAAGCTATGAATGCAAAAAGAGTATGATCTAAAATTTGAGTAAATGAAATTTGGAACAATTGGGAAAAGGTATAGACTGGCAGCTGATGAAAAAGCCTTTTACTCTTGCATGAATTATGTTCTAAGTTTAATCATGCAAGGAGTGCTAGATTGATCCCAGTAATGTCTAAAATTGTTTGATTTGTATTTATTCCTTCTACAAACAATGTATTACTGTTACATTCTAGTAAAATTAATGGATGCGATAATGTTTAAAAAGATCTGACTGAAGATAATTATTTGCAGTGTAAACAATTTTTGCTGTTTCATCTCAGAATAAGTAGTTTTTTTTTTTTTTTAAAAGGTGTGCTCCATGTCAGTCAGCCTTAAATCAGACCTATGCCAAGCCGACCATGACTAATCGGGCACCTAACACTTTTGGCTCTATTTTTTATTTAATCTTAAAATGCATGTCTCTGGTTCTCATTATTGAATTTTTGTCATTTTGGTGTAATTCTCTATATTGCTCTAGAGGGGAATCTACTTAATTAATATTTCTTTCTTTAAACCCAAAGCGGCAGGAATAGGCCCTTCTCCTTCCACCGAACATCGTGAGGAACTTGCTAAGTTCTTAGTTAACAAAGTCAATCTTATTTACAACTCCCTGGAAGTAAACTCATTCCTGATTGAAGGTCTGGCAGTCCGTTTATCAGAAAGTCATACTTCTCCTACCTTATCAGTTTTTTTCCAGTTGAGCTGTAATGTTATCTGTAAAGTATCCATCACCATTAAGTCTGGACCCAGTGCCTATTGACATCGTGTTGAAAGGAGGGGGTATTATTTTATCAACCTTAACCACCTTGTACAATTTGTTCTTTGATAAGAGACAAGTACTGGACCACTGAAAGCACACAGTTGTCAGTCCCACTATTAAGAAAATATTCCTGCTCCAAAGAACTTGCACTATGCAGATTACACAACAGTATTTTGTATGCATAGCTCAGTGGAATACTGCTTTTGTCACAACGCTGCTCTCATTACTGTGCCATTCATAAGTTCCAATCATAATCCAGCTCAGTGAGCTATGTATTACATGCCATCAGAGAGCTGCGTGCAAACTGTATTATACAGGTTAGAAAGTTATGTATTTTTTCCCAAACTTTGATTATCCTAATCTTGGCAAGAAGTGTTTGTTTGGGTGGAAAAGACAACCCTAACCACTATGTAACATTCTGAATCCTGAGTTTATGCTTCCCCAGACCAAGCATTCTTAAAAAATGCCTACCAGTACAGATGACATATGAATACTACACCTCGTTGTCCCCTTTGCCAGCATTGTCTATTCACTGATTTACAAACGTATGATTCATTGTCTCTGTATGCGTGTGTGATGTAAAGTGCTCCAACACCCTACACTGGTAGGAGAGCCACTACAAAACAAATGAAATACATGAATGAGAGGGGACATGGAGAGATGAGAGGCACTGTTAGAGAGTGATGGTGAGGAGTCAGTGAAAGACCCCAATAAAGATTACTGTATCCTGGTGCACTGTAAGGTCATCATTTCCTACACTTTAAAAACAAATACAACTGAATATATAATGACAAATGTGTTGTAGAATGCACCATTTTGTCCTTTTTTCCTAAATTTTGGGGGTGTAAACCACTACAAACCCCACTGTAGTGGTGAGGCTCACTCGCTATATATCCGATGGGGGCTGGTCTGATAAAATTTGCCAGGGCTGCTTTTGTTTCCAAGTCCAGTCCTGTGGCTTGGGACTTAAAGGAATAAAGTTAGAAGGTAAACTCCCTCACCATAAAGAACATTGTTAGTGTATTGCCCCACGCTCCATTACGGTAAGCATCAAATTGTACTTACGTCTTAGTCTACCATGATCATTGGCACTTTGTGCTTCCTACTCATACTTTCACTTAAAACTTTAGAAAATCATATCTCCATTTCCCTTTATTAGTAATTTTGATGTCATTTTATACTCTAAGTTAATTAGTTCCTTCTGGGAATTTTCTTGTGTTTTGTTTTGACTTTATTACTGTTTTCATACTGCCTAGGTACTTTACAAACAGTCTCCAAGTTAAGCCTGTCTGATCTGTGGCATTGCTATCAAGGGGTTGAGCTCAGGTTAATTTTATCACTTTAGTGGTTCACCCTGACAAGAGTTGTGTTTGCTACTTAAGGTAAGTGTAACCACACTTAATTAATGACTGCATTTCTTACAAAGACATACATAGAGTTTGTGCACATACTGTGGAAGGTTATGTGTAAGATTGTCAGAATAAACTTTCATAACTGTTAATAATATGAAACACAGAGAAGCAAGATTTTGTGAAAGGGCTTGATTTCACAATAGTAAAAGCAGTAGTCTTTAGTAATCCATATGATGATGCCAATGAAAATGACTCTGTTGGATGGTCTAGTAAAGAATATTTCAGGACTTCTAGATTTGAGAGCCTCAAGGAAATATGGCTCTCATTATGACATTGGCGGTAAATACCAAATACAGCCGCTCTGACTTCCACGAGCATACCGCCGCAGAGGCGAACATCCGTCTGACAGATTATGAAACATACATAAAAAAATTACAGAAAACAGCCACAACCACTAATCCGCCAGACCCACTGAATGTGATAAACTATCAGTACTACCACCCTTACTGTTATGCCAACACAACGCTCTCCAAATATTGACCCACGAATCACCAGAGCAGACATTCAACAGTGGTAAACCAGTGGCGGGGCACACCGCTGTGGCAGAAATGGCCACCCAAATACAAAATAAGACCACATTAGCCAGAACAAAAAAAACACACCTGACAGAAAGACATACCCCACACACCCACCAACAGCAGTAGAAAAGACACCCCCTCTTCATCCACCATCCTTTGCAAACACGACAAGACGGCTGCACTTTCCTACGCCAATCCTAAAGAGATTTGCACACTGTTGGAAAATGGGCTATTGGTAAGGGCAGGTAAGTACGTACACTTAGCAATAAGCCACTAACATCCACTTAGGTCCAGTTAGGTCCCAGTAAATTAAACCCAGCTCAACCATTGGTAGCTTGGCAACGAGCGACAAGGCTTGACTTAGGAGACAGAGTGTAAAGCATTCAAATATCACAAAACAGTAATTAAATAAAACAGAGGAAACAGTTTAAAAATCAAAAACTAATTTATAAAAATAGATTATATTGTTATCTTTAAAATGAGAAAAAAACAAATAAAATCGATAAGGGGAACCGGAGATCTGAATTTATAAAGAATTATTACTTTCTAGCGCCTAGAAACAAAAAGTGCCAATCTGGTCATCTGGTCGCACCTCGACCAGGGCAAAGTCACAGTTTAAGGCCGACCGTGATGGAGCCCGGCTCGGCTACAGCCCGCGGGAGGCCTCAGCCAAAAGTTTACCTTCGCACTTAGTTGTTTTTCTGAAGATTTTCTTCAGCAGGACGAACCTGCCAGTCCAATCCGACCTCCTGGAACTCTTCTCCGGATATGCGTTGCGGGAACCCTCAATGGAGATTTTTACCTTCGGACTTAGTCGTTTTTTCGAGGTGAAAATCCTTCGACCGGGGTAAACCTGGATCTTGAGCCGACGTCCTTGGAGCCCTCCTCAGATATCCTGGCTGGGAGGTCCCAGTCAACTTTCTGCATTCGGACTTAGGTGTCACGCCGCGGCTCCTACGGCGGCCGCGGGCTCGGGTCGCCGCAGCGCGGCATTCCCTTCATGCCACGGCCTGTGTGCGAGCCTCGGGAGAGGCCGCGGCTGGCACACAGGCCGCAGGAGAAGCCGCGGCTTGCGCGCAAGCCGCGGGGAGTTCAAGAGGCCTGGTCAGGGGTCGTGGCACTCGCCGCGCCCCTTTCTTTAAGTTCTGCCGCAAAGGCAGACGCGGCAGGGCTTGAGATCCCGAGTGGGTTTCAAGCCTGACCGCGCATAGCGCATTTAGTGCGCTTTACATCAAGTCTTCCTGTACCAATGAATTAATCATCTGCTCACCACTTACCAATGTCTCCAGGCAAAAGCCGAACCCTTGCACATGGTGGTGTTTTTATGCCTGCCTTTTCCTTTCCCAGCATGCTGCCCACTTCCTCTCTTCCCAGCATGCATTGTTTTTCTTTGTTTGGACGCATGTACCTGATTCACTATTATACTCTTTTCCCCAATCCAAGATGGTGGTGTTTCTACTTCCTGTTTCCTACTTCCTGCCTAGAGGTATATAAGGGGAATTCAGCTGCTTGTTCATTGCGTTGCAACACTCCTTGGTGGTAGTCACGCTCTGACTGGTTTCTTCCTGTGAACCCAGTATTTCCTGACCTGTCTTCGTTTCCAGTCTTCCTGTACTCCGGATCTTCAACTCTAACGCCTTGGTGTCCTCCTTTTGTTTCAGGGAGTTCCTGTTGGAGGTTTTTTACCCTACTGGGGTTTTCCCTCTGGGACTCCTTCTGGAGGGCACGGACTGTAGTGGCTTGCTATTGTCAAACAGCACCGTGGCTACCGGAAGGGGTCGCCCCTACCTCGGCCAGAGCAGAACCTGCCGGAACCGGGGTCGTTCCCCAACTCTTCTCAACTTCGACGGTAAGCCCATTGAAAACCGTGACATTAGGGGGTCATTCCGACCCCGGCGGGCCGCGGGCACCGCCCGCCAGGCGGAGACCGCCAGAAGACCTCACCGCGGTCAAATGACCGCGGTGGTCATTCTGACTTTCCCGCTGGGCGGGCGGGCGACCGCCAAAAGGCCGCCTGCCCGCCCAGCGGGAAAGCCCCAGCAACGATGAAGCCAGCTCCGAATGGAGCCGGCGGAGTTGCTGGTGTGCGACGGGTGCAGTGGCACCCGTCACGATTTTCAGTGTCTGCTTGGCAGACACTGAAAATCATTATGGGGCCCTGTTAGGGGGCCCCTGCACTGCCCATGCCTGTGGCATGGGCAGTGCAGGGGCCCCACGACACCCGTTCCCGCCATCCTGTTCCTGGCGGTTTTTCCCGCCAGGACCAGGATGGCGGAAAGGGGGTCGGAATCCCCATGGCGGTGCTGCGGGCAGCGCCGCCTTGGAGGATTCTTTGGGGCAGGGGTAAACCGGCGGGAAACCGCCGGTTGCCCTTTTCTGACCGCGGCAGTAATTGCCCATGAAGCACTGCCAGCCTGTTGGCGGTGCTTCCGCGGCACTCTGCCCTGGCTGTTTTCAACCGCCAGGGTCAGAATGACCACCTTAGTCTCTTTTTTGGAGATTTTCTTCACCGGGACGAACCTGCAAATCAGGCCGGCTGGTCAGTCCCTCTATGAAGCTTTTTTTCAAAAGTTCTCCAAACTTCTCCAAACTTCTGGATCTTCTCCCAGATTTACCTTTAAGGTTCTTTTGAGGTTCACAGCTCACCCCAAGGTTCCAGAAGCTCTGATATGATCCTTGGGGGTGTGTACAACAACTCCCAGAATGCACCTGGTGCAAACTCCTTTTTGGCCACTGGACAGTGGTCAGCTGGTTGATTTCTTCAGCAGTTGGTGCAGGGTACTCTGGTTAGCAATTTCTCACCTGTAGCAAACAAGGAGTCCCTCCTTGAACCAGTTAAAGCCAGGCGAAGTCCTTCTTGTGGTGAAGCCCAAGTGTGCAGCTGGTGTAGTCCTTCAGAGTGCACGGTCCAGGCGCAGGTCAGGGGTCCAGCAGGGCAGTTCTTCTTCTCCTTTGGTTCTTCCTGGTTGGAATCTGATGGGGATCTGAGGTGTGGGTGTAGGTCAGCCAGTTTTATCCTTGCTCCTGCGTGAAAAACAGGGGGGTCCTGGTTCTCCAATCAGGGGCTGGGTCCTTCCCCCTGTGATGACCACTTCCTGGGAAGTGTGGCAAACATCAATCCCAGGAGGCAACATTCTTCAAAAATCCATCATGGCTGAAAGTGATTTTTGGAGGTTACATCTGGCTGAGCCCACCCACTGGTGTGGCTAAAAATCATACACACACCCCTCTCCTGCCCTCTCCTAATCTAATCATGGAGTCATTTAGTTGTCTGGGGTTGCAGGATGTGGGGGTGTTGCTTGGTTGCTCCAAATGTCCTTCTCTGCCTTTGAAGACCAGTTTGGAAGCCCTCCCCCTTCCTGCCTCACCATCTTTTGAGGGGAGATCCCCTCCCACAGGCACATCTCTTTGTGTGAAGGCCACTTCACACCTCATCAAAGTAGCCTGGCCAGGCTGCCAGAGGCTGGCCAATCAGAGCACAGCAGCAAAAACAATGAAGGGCTGAAGTTGGCAACTTTTCAGGTAAAGTTTAAAGATCTTTACCTGAACAAATTATGTTAAATCCCACAAATGGAAGTTGTGGGATTTATTATAACAATTAATTTGATACCAAACTCTTGTATCTGTCACTTAAGGGGACTTTTAAAATTAAAATAAAGTCTCCCCATTCTAGCCTATGAAGGCCATTCACTATAATGAGGGAAAAACAAATTTGACTGTTTTTACCTCTCCCGGGCTCATAAAACTACTTTTATAAGGTCCCTGCTTATAGTTAGATTGCACCCAGCCCTAGGGGCACATAGGGCACACCTTAGGGGCGACATATATGTACAAATAAGGTAGTTTAAGACTTTGGAACTACTTTTAATTCCAAAGGCGAATTTGCATATAACTTTAATTTAAAAGCAGCCAGCAAGGCAGACCTGCCTTTAAAATAACACTGGGCACCTTAGCGGTGCACCTATGGGTGCACTACCTATGCTGGGGTCCCTCAACCTACATGCCCTACCATATACTAGGGACTTATAGGTAGGTTGACTTAGCCAATTATAATTAGTCTAATTTGCATATCCACTTTACACAGAGCACTGGCCCTTGTGCTGGTAAGCAGTACCAGGGCACAGCCAAGAATCAGGAACCACCAGTACCTGTCCAAAAAGTGTGGGGATGACCAGGGCAAAAAGGAGGACTTTCCTACACTGCCCCCCCAGATGAAAGGTGATGGGTACTAACCTACACCCTGGTAGTCCTCATCAGCTAAGTGGAAAAACCTGGAAAGGCCATCTGCATTGGCATGGACAGTCCCAGGTCTGTGCTCCACTGTGAAGTCCATCTCCTGTAGGGAAATGGACCACCTTAACAGTTTTGGGTTCTCCCCCCTCATTTGCATCAACCATCTGAGAGGTCTATGGTCAGTTTGTACACGGAAGTGAGTGCCAAAACAGATATAGCCTCAACTTCTTCAGGGATCAGACCTCAGCAAAGGACTCCCTCTCAATGGCACTCCATCTTTTTTCTTTGGGGAGTAGTCACCTGCTGATGAAGGCAACTGGTGATCTTGGCCCTCTTCATTAACTTGTGCTAACACTCCCCCAATCCCTTCCTCTGAAGCATCTGTTTGCACTATAAACTCCTTGCTATAGTCAGGGGCCAGTAACACTGGTGCTGAACACATAGCCTGTTTTAGGGTGTCAAAAGCTTTCTGACACTCTGGGGTCCAAATTACCTTCTTGGGCTGTTTCTTGGAGGTAAGCTCAGTCAGAGGGGCCACTATGGTCCCATAATTCTGAACAAACCTCCTGTAGTACCCAGTCAGGCCAAGAAAGGCCCTGACCTGAGTCTGGGATTTAGGAGCCTCCCAATCCAGGATGGTCTGGATCTGGGGCTGGAGAGGTTGTACATGGCCTCCACCAACAAGGTGGCCCAGGTACACAACTGAGCTGTTCCCTATCTGGCACTTGCCGGCCTTGATAGCCAGGCCTGCTTGAAGCAGGGCCTGAAGCACTTCCTTCAGGTGGACCAGGTGGTCCTCCCAGATGGAACTGAATACAGCTATATCATCCAGATAAGCTTCACTGCAAGATTCCAACCAAGACAGGCCTCTATTCACCAACCGTTGGAAGGTGGCAGGAGCATTTTTCAGGCCAATGGGCATCACCTTGAACTGAAAGTGGCCCTCTGGTGTGGAAAATGCTGACCTCTCCTTAGCTCCTTGACTTAAGGCGATCTGCCAGTATCTTGAGGTCAGATCAAATGTGCTCAGGAATTTGGCAGCCCCCAACCTATCAATGAGCTCATCAGCTCTTGGTATGGGGTGAGCATCAGTCCTAGTGACTGCATTTGGACCTCT
Source organism: Pleurodeles waltl (assembly GCF_031143425.1). Taxonomy (NCBI): domain Eukaryota; kingdom Metazoa; phylum Chordata; class Amphibia; order Caudata; family Salamandridae; genus Pleurodeles; species Pleurodeles waltl. The sequence continues at coordinate 924,316,288 of NC_090444.1, forward strand.
GTAGTCCACACAAAATCTCAATTCCTTCTTCCCACCTTGGGGATTAGGTTTGGGCACCAGTACCTCTGGACTGGACCAAGGACTGTCAGAGGGCTCAATTACCTTGAGCTCCAACATCTTAGCCACTTCAGCTTTGATGTTGGCCCTGACCTGGTCAGACAGCCTGTACAGCTTGTTCTTGACGGGTAAGCTGTCACCAGTGTCAATGCCAATTGGTGAGTCCAGGGGTCAGGGAGAACAGACTAGCAAACTGCTCCAAAACTTGTCTGCAGTCTCTTTGTTGCTGGTCTGTCAACTTGGGAGAGAATACCACTCACTCCACTGACCCATCTTGTTCATTTGAGGACAGGAGGTCTGGCAGAGGTTCACTCTCCTTCTCCTTCCCTTCATCAGTGACCATCAGCATGGTCATGTCTGCCCTGTCCTTTTGGGGTTTCAGCCTGTTGACATGCAGGATCCAATAAGGATTCCTGGGGGTGCCAAGGTCCACCAAGTAGGTGACCTCACCCTTTTTCTCCACAATTGGATAGGGCCCAGTCCATTTGGCCTGAAGTGCCCTAGGAGTCATGGGCTCCAAAACCCACACCAACTGTCCTGGGTGATACTCAGGCATGGTAGCCTTCTGGTCATGCCAGAGCTTCATGAGCTCTTGGCTGGCCTCCAGGTTTCTGCTTGCCTTCTTCATGTACTCAGCCATGTGTGACCGCAGGCCCAGCACATAATCCAGCACATTCTCCTTGGACTCTTTGAGAGGCTTCTCCCAAGACTCTCACACCAAGCACAATGGGTCTCTTACAGGGTGCCCAAACAGTAACTCAAAGGGGCTGAATCCAACCCCCTTCTGTGGCACCTCTCTGTAGGCAAACGGCGGGCATGGGAGGAGAACATCCCATCTCCTCCTGAGTTTGTCAGACAAACCCATGACCATGCCTTCAGGGTCTTATTACATCTTTCTACCAGACCATTGGTCTGTGGATGATAGGGGGTTGTGAACTGATAAGTAACACCACACTCATCACACATGGCTTTCAGATAGGCAGACATGTAATTTGTGCCCCTATCTGAGACCAACTCCTTTGGGAACCCCACTCTGGTGAACACACCAAGTAGGTCCCTAGCCACTGTGGGAGAAGTGCCCGTCCAGAGGGTTATTGCCTCAGGGTACCTGGTGGCATGGTCCACAACCACCAAAATGTACCTGTTGCCTGAGGCAGTTGGTGGGTCTAGGGGACCAACAATGTCAATCCCCACCCTCTCAAACGGAGTGCCAACCACTGGCAGTGGTATCAAGGGAGCCTTTGGCTTGCCTCCTGCCTCACCACTGGCTTGGCAGGTACCACAGGAGCTGAAAAACTCCTTGACTTTTTCTTATATTTGGGGCCAATAAAAATGGTTGACCAGCCTGTTCCAGGTTTTGGTCTGTCCCAAATGTCATGCTAAGGGAATAGCATGGCTTAAAGTAAGGAGGAATTCTCTATACTTCTGGGGGACCCCTACTCTCCTGGTTGCCCCGGTTTGGGGTCCCTTGCCTCGGTGTAGAGAACTCCATCCTCCCAGTAAACCTTGTGGGTCCCACTGGTATCCCCTTGTTCTTGCCTAGAAGCAGTCTGCCTTAGGTCCTCAAGAGTGGGACACTCTCTTTGTCCCTGGCACAACTCTTCTCTGGTGGGCCCACCTGCCCCTTGTAGTTCTGCCAAGTCAGGCAGAGCTTGCATGGTAAGTGGCCCTCCCTAGGAGGTCAGATCCTCCCCCTCAGGTTTGGATTCCTCCTGATCCTCTGTACTTGTGGGGGCTGGCAAACCAGACCCAGTGCCCTTTCTCTTCTTCTTGGAGGCTTGACCCATTGTCCAGGGTCCAAGTGTCCAGAACTTCCCTGTTGTGCTGCCTGTGACCTAGTCACAGCACACACCCATTCAGGGAGGTCCAGCATCTGTGCATGGACCCTTCTCTCCACCTCTGACCATTCAGATGCTTCAAGATCATTTCCCAGCAGACACTCTACTGGGAGGGCAGGAGCTACAGTTACCTTCTTAGGGCAAGTCACACCTCCCCATTCCAGGCTCACCATGGCCATGGGATGGAGTTTGGTTCTGCTATCTGCATAAGTCACTTGGTGGAAGACACCAGGTAAGACCTGTTCTGGAGAAACCAGCTTCTCTGTGACCATTGTCACACTGTATCTCTCCGAGCTTCCACCTCAGTCCCATTGACTTTAGGCCTCTGCCTATACCTCTCCATGCTGGGAGGTAAGGTCGCCATAGTAGCAATGTCCACCGACCCACGGATACTAAGGTGACTTCTGTGTACCCTGATCCCAGCCCTGGGCCATCGTCCACCCCATCCCTACACTAGCAATCCCCTGGGATTCCCCAGCAGTGGGGGGCTTCTTGGAGCAGATAGCATCTCCTCTTTTGTGTCCAGGTTGATGACACTCAAAACACTTGCCGGCCTTAGCAAGCTCCTGAAACTTTTCTGCTTTAACAGGATCATAGTGCTTCCCCTGATACCCTTTCCCCTTAGAAGTGAATGGCTCGGGGCTCCCCCACCCTGAGAAGTTTTTGGGGACTCTTGTGAGGGCTCCTTGGGCTTTTTGTCATCTTTCCCTTGGTTCTTCCCCTGAGAAGAACCATGTCCTCCCTTTTTCTGATCATCCCCTGGATTTTTTTGGTTAACCCTAGTTCTTAACCAGTCATCTGCTGCCTCCCCCAGCTCTCTGGGGTTGGTCAACTTAGAGTCAAGTAGATACTGGAGGAGCTAGCTTCTCTTAGACACAATTGGTTAGAAGGTGCTCCCTCATAATCAAAGTGTACAGCCCCTCAAAGGTACTTACCTTGTTTCCCTGTATCCAGTGCTCTAGTGCTTTAACTGAGATATCCACAAAGTCCACCCAGGACTGGGTGCTTGTCTTTTGGGTGTCCCTAAACTTGAGCCTATACTGCTCTGGGGTCAAACCAAACTTGTTAGTCAAGCATCTCTTCATACTGGGGTATGAATCTGCCTCCTGCCCTCTCAAGGTTAGGAGCCTATCCCTCCCAGAGCTGGGGACCTACTCCCAAAGAAGCAAACCCCAGTACTGAGGCTTGACTCTCCTGATCTGGAGGGCTGTCTCAAAGGCCCCCAGCCACTTGTCTATGTCATCCCCCTCTACATAGGAAGGCACCACCCCCTTGGGTAATCTGGGGCAAAACACCCACCCATTGTCACCTCAGCTTTTCTGTCGCTGCCACCATCTCTTTTCTCTTCCCTTGCCCACTTTTTCTCTTCTAGGGCCAGCTTCTGTGCTTCCAAAGCTATAAATGCTAGCTGGGCCTCCAGCTCTCTTTCCCTGAGGGACAGGTTCTCTCCTAGTGAAGGGACCCCTTTCCCCCAACTAGCTTTGGGTATGACCCCAGTAAGTGTGTGCAGTGAGGACCTGTCTTCCTCCTCCTCACTCAGATGCCCTCCCTCCCCTGAGTGGTTGGAGCTAGCATACTCCCCTGCTTCTTCCTCCTCTGGTGCTTCCTCTGAGTCTACCTCTTGGGCCTCAGCCCATGCTGCCAGGGATTTGATCAGGGTATGCTTCCTGAGGTCAGAGGTTGCAGGCAACCCTCTTTCAGTACTCAACCCCCTAACCTGGACTACTGTCAGTGTGGGTAGGCTAGCCAGATCAAGCACCATGGTTCCCTAGTTTTGTGTCAACAAAAATGTTTTGCAAAAATTGGAAACAAGAATTTAGAAAAATCACAAAAATTCAATAATTGAAATTAATCCAAATTAAAAATTAAAAACAATTTTTGCACTAGAAAAATGTAAAGGATTTTTAATTTGTTTTACTTAAAACTGTAATGTGATACTGAACACAAGTACAGGATCCTACCACTGTGCACCACAAATGTTGGAAAATGGGTTATTGGTAAGGGCAGGTAAGTACCTACACTTAGCAATAAGCCACTAACCTCCACCTAGGTCCAGTTAGGTCTCAGCAAATTAAACCCAGCTCAACCCTTGGTAGCTTGGCAACGAGCGTCAAGGCTTAACTTAGGAGACAGAGGGGGTCATTCCAAGCTTGGCGGGCTGCGGGAGCTGCCCGCCAAGCGGGAACTGCCAGAAGACCGCACCGCGGTCAAAAGACCGCAGCGGTCATTCTGGGTTTCCCGCTTGGCTGGCGGGCGACCGCCAAAAGGCCGCCCGCCAGCCCAGCGGGAAACACCCTTCCACGAGGAAGCCGGCTCCGAATGGAGCCGGCGGAGTGGAAGGGGTGCTACGGGTGCAGTAGCACCCGTCGCGAATTCCAGTGTCTGCTAAGCAGACACTGAAATTCTAAGTGGGGCCCCTAGGTGCCCCACGCCCCCCCATACCGCCATCCTGTTCCTGGCGGCCGAAACCGCCAGGAACAGGATGGCGGTATGGGGGTCGGAATCCCCATGGCGGCGCAGCAAGCATCGCCGCCATGGAGGATTACCCTGGGAAGCGGAAAGTCGGCGGTACACCGCCGACTTTCCGTTTCTGGCCGCGGCTGTACTGCCGCGGTCAGAATGCCCAAAGGAGCACCGCCAGCCTGTTGGCGGTGCTCCCGCGGACCCCGGCCCTGGCGGTATTTAACGCCAGGGTCGGAATGACCCCCAGAGTGTAAAGCATTCAAATATCACAAAACAGTAATTAAATAAAAAACAGGAAACAGAGTAAAAATCCAAACCCAATTTATAAAAATAGATTATATTTTTATCTGCAAAATGACACAAAAATGAATAAAATCGGATAAGGGGAACCGGAGATATGAATTTTTAAAGAATTATTACTTTCTAGCGCCTAGAAACAAAAAGCGCCAATCTGGTTGCACCTTGACCGGGGCAAAGTCAAAGTTTAACGCTGACCGCGATGGAGCCTGGCTCGGCTACAACCCGCAGGAGGCCTCGGTTAAAAGTTTACCTTTGCACATAGTCGCTTTTCTGAAGATTTTCTTCAGCGGGACGAACCTGCCAGTCCAATCTGACCTCCTGGAACTCTTCTCTGGATACGCGTCGCAGGAACCCTCGGTGGAGATTTTTACCTTTGGACTTGTTCATTTTTTCGAGGTGAAAATCCTTCGACCGGGGTAAACCTGGATCTTGATCCCACGTCCTTGGAGCCCTCCTCGGATACGCTGGCTGGGAGGTCCCGGTCAACTTTCTACGTTCGGACTTAGTCTCTTTTTTGGAGATTTTCTTCACTGGGACGAACCTGAAAATCAGGCCGGGTCGCGGTTGAGGCAAGTTGGCTAGAGTTGGTGATGGTTGGGTCGGACCCTCTATGGAGCTTTTTTTCAAAAGTTCTCCAAACTTCTCCAATCTTCTGGATCTTCTCCCAGATTTTCCTTTAAGGTTCTTTTGAGGTCCACTGCTCACCGCAAGGTTCCAGAAGCTCTGAGATGATCCTTGGAGGTGCGGACTACAACTTCCAGAATGCACCTGGCGCAAACTCCTTTTTGGCCACTGGTCAGTGGTCAGCTGGTTCATTTCTTCAAGAGTTGGTGCAGGGGACTCTGGTTAGCAATTTTCACCTGTAGCAAACAGGGAGTCCCTCCTTGAACCAGTTGAAGCCAGGCAAAGTCCTTCTTGTGGTGAAGCCCAAGTGTGCAGCTGGTGCAGTCCTTCAGAGTGCAGGGTCCAGGTGCAGGTCAGGCATCCAGCAGGGCAGTCCTTCTTCTCCTTTGGTTCTTCCTTGTTGGAATCTGATGGGGATCTGAGGTGTGGGTGCAGGTCTGCCAGTTTTATCCTTGCTCCTGGGTGAAAAACTGGAGGGTCCTGGTTCTCCAATCAGGGGCAGGATCCTTCCCCCTGTGATAACCACTTCCTAGGAAGTGTGGCAAAAATCAATCCCAGGAGGCAACATTCCTCATAAATCCATCATGGCTGAAAGTGATTTTTGGAGGTTACATCTAGCTGAGCCCACACACTGGCGTGGCTAAAAATCATAAACACACCCCTCTCCTGCCCTCTCCTAATCTAATCAAGGGGGCACCTAATTGTCTGGGGTTGCAGGATGTGGGGGTGTTGTTGCATTGCTCCAAATGTCCTTCTCTGCCTTTGATGACCAGTTTGGCAGCCCTCCCCTTCCTGCTCACCATCTGTTGAGGGGAGATCCCCTCCCACAGGCACGTCTCTTTGTGTGAAGCCAGGCCACTTCACACCTCATCAAGGCAGCCTGGCCAGGCTGCCAGAGGCTGGCCAATCAGAGCACAGCAGCAAAAACAATTCAGGGCTGGAGTTTGCAACTTTTCAGGTAAAGTTTAAAACTCTTTACCTGAACAAGTTATATTAAATCCAACAACTGGATGTTGTGGGATGTATTGTAACAGTTAATTTGATACCAAACTCTTGTATCCGTCACTTAAGGGGACTTTTTCATTTAAAATAAAGTCTCCCCATTCTAGCCTATGAAGGCCATTCACTACAATGAGGGGAAAATGAATTTGGCTGTTTTTACCTCACCAGGGCTCATAAAACGACTTTTATAATGTCCCTGCTTCTAGTTACATGGCACCCAGCCCTAGGGGCACATAGGGCACACCTTAGGGGTGACTTATATGTAACAATAAGGTAGTTTAAGACTTTGGAACTACTTTTAATTGCAAAGTTGAATTTGCATATAACTTTTTATTTAAAAGCAGCCAGCAATGCAGGCCTGCCTTTAAAATTACACTGGGCACCTCAGCAGTGCACTACCTATGCTGGGGTCCATAAACCTACATGCCCTACCATATACTAGGGACTTATAGGTAGGTTGACTTAGCCAATTATAATTAGCCTAATTTGCATATCCACTTTACACAGAGCACTGGCCCTGGGACTGGTAAGCAGTACCCAGGGCACAGCCAAGAGTCAATAACCACCAGTACCTGTCCAAAAAGTGTGGGGGTGACCAGGGCAAAAACGAGGACTTTCCTACACACACACATATCACAACTACCTATTCATCCGTCACACACCACACACCCCACCACTTCACACATCACCCTATGCACAACATACACACACCACACAACAACCATGTCCCCACAAAGGCACACCCGTCTCACCGATGAGGATGAGGAGTTGCGGGTCATGGTTGAGGAAATAGTCAGGGTAGAGACACAGCTGTTTGGAACACAGGTCCAGCAGATTTCAATTGCCAAGAAGATGGAGCTATGGCAGAGGATCGTGGACAAGGTGAATGCCATGGGACTACATCCACACACAAGAGACGACATAAGGAAGAGGTGGAACGACCTTCCGGGGAAGGTGCGTTCCATTGCAGCAATGCACCAGCTCGCCATCAGGAGGACTGCTAGTAGACCTCCACCTCCTCTCCTACAGCTGACAGCATGGGAGGAGCAAGTCTTGGCAATCCTGCATCTTGAGGGACTCACTGGAGTAGCTGGAGGACTGGACACCGGTGAGTCAACACATTCAACCTATCACCCCCCATACCTGCATGTCACAATGACCCCTCACCCTGACACCCATCACCCCACTCCATCCCACACAGTGCACCACCACAATTACCAAAATGAAATGAAAAAGCCATGCATGCAATACCCACAGCATGCACATCCCTTCCAGCCCTTCATGTACACCCACCACCAATGCATGCACAGCATGGAGAACTAACAATCCCACAATCCATCTCCATACACAGCCAAAGGTGGCAGGTCAACAGCAATAACATTGGGGAAGCTATTGATGCTTAATATGTCACAGACATGTAGTATAATACGCCACTTACATCCCCACAGGTGCCCCAGCCAATGTCAGCGGCGAGGAGGTGCCACGGCTAACCAGTCCCCTACCAGAAGATGCCCCCAGTGATGACAGCAACTCAGGAGCTCTGGACCTGGATGAACTCCCTGGGACCACCGGTCAGTCGGCTAGCCCATCCCACGGCCAGTCCACTACAGAGCCCCCCCTCAGAATCCAACACCACAGCAGACAATCAACATCCCCAGACCTCTGTCTCCAGAACACATCAATCAGTAGTGTGCCCACCTGTACAGGGACCCGGGTTCACACTTCACAGGCAAGACAATGAGGGTCATTGGTAGTGGGCACACCGTTCATGGGACACAGGGGGTCAGGGATGGTCGGAGGACAGCTGTGCGCCAGGGGGAAGACAGGCCCAGTTAGCCGTCCGACCCAGGAGGCACTCACCAATGTCCTAGGGGCATGTCAACAATCCCAGGACAAGATGGGTCAACACCACCAGGAGATCAAGAAAGAATTGCAGGCCTTCAATACCACCATGGTCTCCATTGCAGTAGTCCTGGGTGACGTGGCCAACATCATGAAGGAGTACACAGCACACCAGCGGACCCCTTCCACTAGCCAGTGTACTGACCAGCCCTCCACATCTGCTGCAGCTAGTGGACAGGATGCCCTGCCACAGGACCCACAGACCACCAGCACCCCTTCCCCTGCAGAAGTTGAACCACCCCGCAAACGTTCCGTGTGACCCAGACAGACACCAGAGGCAGTTGCCAAGACCACTGCCTGGAATTGAGCCCCTCCTGTATGTCCCCCTTGTGTTCCAGTGTGTCACCTTGTCCACTATGAACTGCCATTGCTCCCCTTCCTATGCCCCTTGGACACTGGACCTGTGCAACATTCATACTGGCCCACTACACTGGACCTTTTCCAACCATCACCCCACTCTACTGCACTTTGCATTGTATACTAGATTAATTAATAAACACCCTTAGGCACAATTTGTGAAATAGTACTTTATCTGTAGTAAATTTATAATGTATTGAACTGTATTGAGGTGCATGGTCCTGTGTAAATGTCCCATAATATGTTGAGCAATCCTATGTATGTGTCTCATTAGTCTGTACACATCACAGCGTCACACTGTTGTAACCACACCAACATCTGCAATATGGGAAGCCATAGGTGACAGTTAGTAGGGATGTAAAGGCAGTGACTGGCATAATGCTACAGCCACACAGCACTACACTTAAATGGAGAAATGTTTAGTACAACAGTCTTACCTGGGTGTAATTGGAAGGACTGCTGGATCATATGTGTCCTGTTGTCCATGTCCTCCTCTTCTTCCTCCTCCTCACTGTCCTCACTGTCCACTGCTGCCACATGTGCATTTTCACCCCCCTCTTCCTGCAGATCAGGTACATGGCATCTGAGGGCCAAGTTATGCAACATGCAGCACACAACAACAATCCTGCAGACCTTCTCAGGAGAGTAGCAGAGGGATCCACCTGTCAGATAGAGGCAACTGAACCTGGCTTTCAGGAGGCCAAGGGTCTTTTCAACAATATTCCTGTTTTGCCCATGAGCATCATTGTACCTTTTCTCAGCCCCTGTTCTTGGGTTCCTAACAGGCATCAGAAGCCAGGACAGGTTTAGGTAGGCAGAATCACCTGCAAGAAGTGAGGGACACACATTATCCTTGCACAATGGCAAGGGGTATGACTCCTGAAGGCATACACTGACATACATTAGGTGGGATTCAGGCTCACCAATAAGCCACACTCTGGGGGTCATTAGGGCCAAAGTGGCGGTCCGGCCGTAACATTATGAACGGGCAGAGCTGCCACGGTCAAACCGCTGACACCGCCAGGCCTAATACCATGTGGTATATGTCCCATTGCATAGAATCCAGCCTTTACAGTGGCAATTCATCTACTGGGAGAATGCGATGTAGCTGCACATGTGTTGGAGCAAGGCTGCCAAAACCCTTGCAAGCACAATAGAGAACATTGGCTGTTACATTCCTGCAGCCAAGCCCACTGTCCACTGTAAGGAGCCTGTTGTCAGGAAATAAAGCACTGATGTACCTGCAGAAGAGGGGGGATTACTGTGGTGCAACGGATAGCAGGTAGCAGATCAGGATCCAATTGTGCACACAGCTCTATGATTGTGGCCCTGTCACAATAGGTGAATATGATGTGCCTGTCCTCCAGTGCAGTCCACAAGGGGTCTGTACACGGATGCTTGCCTTCTCCTCCCCCTATTCCTCCACAGTGGTTGGTACCAAAGGGACCCAAAAGTAAGAAGGGAGTGACAACAGGAACTATAGACACACTACATCAGTGTACACAGAGCATGTTTGTATGTTGGACACTCGAATTGTCTAGGTGTATACATTCGACAACAATGACACACTTTTAAATCAGTACATGTGTACTAGCAGTAGAAAATGACAACTGACTGTCCTTGATGCAGGGACAGGTGGAAGTGACCTCACTCCGCCTGCATTAGGCGTCATGGTGGGAGGCGATCTACACCGCCATGCAATTCCTCATTGGCTAACATGGGCCTCTATGGAGTCTAGGAACCAATGATGATCAACGTTGGTGATGACGCTGTTCACTGCTGTGGCCGTGGCCGCCATTTTCTTTCTACCACTTCACTTGGTTCCTGACTTTCCACAGGACCACATCTCCACTGCGTGTGCTGCTGTGACCTGTGTCTGTCACCTGCCATGGCTCGTGCAACAGGGGAAGGGGCCCAAGCCTTCATGAGGGAGGAATTGGAGAGGCTCATGCATGGGGTCCTAACCCTGTATGGGCAGTTATGTGGGCCTCAAGACCAACAGGTGAGTACACCATGGGTACGTTGCATGCAAGATGGCTGCATGGTGATGTGTGTGTGCTGGCGGTGTGTCATTTGGGGTGGTATGGCTGGTGGCAGTGTTTGTGCAGTGGTACGGGTCATGTGTGTACTTGATGAGGACCAAATGCAGTTTGTGAGCCATTTCTTTGCCAGGCTGGATTGTATGGTTAATGGTATCCTTCTGTCTGTGATTCCTTTGCTGGTCAGCGCCCATCAGAAGAAGGGGTTGTGGCAGACCTGAGACACAGGGCCTGGAAGACCATGGAGGGCCAGCTGGGCACGGCCTCCCAATGAGGAACAGGTGCCCATTGGAACCTACCCCCCCTGATAGCCCACATACTGGCGGTGGCCTACCCAAAGCTGGATGGGCGCTTGAGGGCATCACAGCAGCCACAAGGGGGTGAGTACAGTGTGCTTGTCAACCATCTCTGTTGCCTGGCATGGGAATTGGGTTCAGGGTACTAGTCAGTGGATGGCCCAATATGCCAGTTCAGATATTGCTGCATGGTCCAGCTCAGGTTAATAGGGTGGAAAGCATTAATTAGATAGCTAGGTAGGTAGCTTCCCATATCAGACAGGGATTAGGTGGTCCCAGTTTGTGTGTAGCTGGCAGTGTTTGGCTCCTACCTGCTGTGGTACCTAGCCAACGGTATGCCAGCGTGGTCCATAGTGCCCACTCATAGTCTCAGTGTGTGACAGTGATGTGTCTGCCATCAGTGCTGTTGCTTCTGAGATTGACCCAGTGCTCCCCTTCTCTCTCCCCACCTCTCTCTCCTTTTTCATTCTGTTCATGTGTGCATTAGCATCATACGGCAAAGGAGCAGGGGCACTGGAGAGTGAGGGAGCTACAGCCCACGGGACCTATGAGGCAGAGTCCACTGAAGCCGAGGGGACCAGTGGGACAGAAGGCAAGGGGAGCACCACAGGGGGAGACAGGAGCTGATTCAACTGACTATGATACCTCCTCTGATGAAAGCTCCCTGGTGGTGGCGGACCCCTCTGGGACAACCCCAGCTACAGGTTCAACCCTCACCGTGCCTTCCAAGTAGCCCCCACCAAGTTGTCCATGCCCACTCACCCAGGATGGTGGGCGTCTCCTTCGCCCAAGGCACCTCAGGCCCTGCCCCAGTCAGCCCTGCTGCCCTCAGTGAGGAGGCTATTGACCTCCTGAGATCCTTCTCTGTAGGGCAGTCAACCATAGTGAATGCCATCCAGGGACTGACATCCCAGATACAGCAATGCAATGTCTTCCTGGAAGGCATTCACAGTGGGTTGGCTGCCCTACAGAGATCGTTTCGGGCTCTGGCCTCCTCCCTGACGGCAGCCAGTGTCCTTGTTTCTTCCGTCCCCCCTCCGACTACCACTTCCCAGTCCCAGTCTCCTCACCCCAAGCCCATCCCATGCACACATTATGACAAGCATGCACACAAAACAACAGCCAACAGACAAGACTCGCACAGACAAACACAGGCAGCACACTTCAGTCCACAATAACTCACACTGCCAGCACACAGATGCACAGACAAAATCATCCACTGTCTCCACTGTCTCCCCTCATCATCCTCCTCCTCCCTGACAGTCAAATCCGCACTCAGACCTCCATGCACTGCATCAACAGTCCCTGAACCTGCCACCTGCACAGCCTTGCCCACTGTCACCACAAGAGCATACCCACAGACATGCACCACAGACAGCACATGCGCAGTCACCACCACCTCATGCAGCACACCCACCTCTCTTGCAGACACCACAACAAAATACATCCACATATCATGTTTGACTTTCCCCACTCTGTCTGCCCCCCTCTAAAGACATACAAACGCTCGCACTCAGACCCCCAACAGCCATCCACCTCACATACGCATACTGTCCGTGCACCTGCACCTAAGTACAGCACACCTCCTCCTCCCACAACCACTGCCTCTACCTCTACTTCATCCCTCCTCCCACAACCCACCCCATTAGCACTAAAAAGCTTTTCCTTTCCCGCCTTGACCTCTTCCCTCCTCCCCCATCCTGCCCGTAAGAGAAAGTTCCCAACCCCCAGCCCAGTACCGCCAGCACCAAGTTTGACCCTGTTCCACCCCCAAAGACTTTAGCTGCCACTAAGGGGCACATGAGTGTGACTCCAGCCCCCCACCCCAAGCCCACTCTTCTGTTCCCAAAACAGAAGGGTAAAGTGCTGCCCCTCCCAAACCAAAACCCAAAGCTGAGGAGACCCCTCCCAAAGCCAAAACCAAGGAGCCCCCTCCCAAACCTAAACCCAAGGAGCCCCCTCCGAAGCTGTTGATAGTTACCTTCTGTCTTCCAGTCCAGGATGTTTCCATATCCATATGGTTTGTTTTCGAGCCTTCATGAAAAAGAGACATTTTTATCAAATAGATGCACTTCTTTTTAAAGTGATTCTTGGTATGAATTGGTTGATGATGGCTAATGATAGCTTTAATTGTGTAGCTAGAACAGTACAATTTAATTCTGAATATTCTCAAAAACTGGGGGCCTGATTTAGAATTTGACAGATGGGATACTATGTCACAAATGTAATGGGTATCATGTCCCCCTACTTACAAGAGCCATAGGCCACACTAGTAAAAAGGCAATCAGAATATCAGTCATGTTTGTGATGGAGTAAACCACCAGCCAAACTTTAAAGCAGGCCCTTTGTTTGATATCATGTGAATCATCCAAGAGTCATCTTTCTAAAGCTTTAGCATGGCTAGCAATGATTGGGCTCAGACTTACTAAACTAGCACACAGCGCAGTGCAGCAGCAAAAAATGCTGTGCTGTTTAGAAGGAGAAAGTAAGAGACTGCCAAATTTACACAAATATGGCACTCTCCTCCCCTATCCCTAGTGCTGGTGCAGAAATCTGCTGCTGTGCAGCACGCACACACTCCTTTGCACCATAGTGTAAGGGTGTCTAAGTGATTCTAGCGTAGGTTTGTTTTGTACTGGAAGAATATCCTTCCAGTTCAAAATACTATGCTTAGACTAACTTTAAACTGTTCTACCATTGGGAAGTGGGCTGTACAGTGCATCACACATGCAAAGTTGCTAAAGAAAGGAGAAATAAAAGCATTGCTCTGTGATAGCCCATTGTTGGAATGGGAGCTATTTTTGATGCAAAACCCTGTTTCCATGTTTTAGTAAATAGGGTTTTGCATCAAAAACCTTGGATGATTGCATGTGAATGCCCATGCAGAACCCATGCAATGCTCCTTCTGCACTATGTGCTGCTTTGCCTCACTTTAAAGTGTAGGTCCAACTCTAGGCACATGTTACAAAATAAGGCCTTAACCTTTGTACGGAAACCACCACTTTACACAAACTGTCATTATGAAAGAGGGCGCTTCAAGGAGTAACAGAGGTGGGATATGCCCGAGGGGTGGATGGTGCATGGATGGTAGGGGAAGGGAGGAGAAATGTGAGAAGAGAGAGAGAGAAGGGGAGGAAAAGATAAGAGAGGGTGGGGAGGGGGGTTGACTTGGTAGCAGGGAAGGGACATAGCCAGTTGGGGGCCCACCCTAAGGAAATCAGCCTTGCATCCAACCCTATAAGGTGGTATGCGATGCAGCCATCATTTGAGATAAGCGTGGGGGTAGGGATGTAGGGATGTAGGAGGCTGGACTGGCTTGTGGTGAGCACCAAGGGGTACTTGCACCTTGCACCAGGCCCAGTTATCCCTTATTAGTGTATAGGGTGTCTAGCAGCATAGGCTGATAGATAATGGTAGCTTAGCAGAGCAGCTTAGGCTGAACTAGGAGACGAGTGAAGCACCTACAGTACCACTTAGTGTCATATGCACAATATCATAAGAAAACACAATACACAGATATACTAAAAATAAAAGTACTTTATTTTTATGACAATATGCCAAAAGTATCTCAGTGAGTACCCTCAGTATGAGGATAGCAAATATACACAAGATATATGTACACAATACCAAAATATGCAGTAATAGTATTAGAAAACAGTGCAAACAATGTATAGTTACAATAGGATGCAATGGAGACACATAGGGATAGGGGCAACACAAACTATATACTCCAAAAGTGGAATGCGAGCCACGAATGGACCCCAAACCTATGTGACCTTGTAGAGGGTCGCTGGGACTATTAGAAAATAGTAAGGGTTAGAAAAATAGCCCACCCCAAGACCCTGAAAAGTGAGTGCAAAGTGCACTAAAGTTCCCCAAAGGACATAGAAGTCGTGATAGGGGAATTCTGCAGGAAAGACACAAACCAACAATGCAACAATGATGGATTTCCGGTCGAGGGTACCTGTGGAACAAGGGGACCAAGTCCAAAAGTCACATGCAAGTCGGAGATGGGCAGATGCCCAGGAAATGCCAGCCGTGGGTGCAAAGATGCTGCTACTGGACAGTAGAAGCATAGGTTTCTGCAAGAACGACAATGGCTAGAGACTTCCCCTTTGGAGGACGGATCCCTCACGCCGTGGAGAGTCGTGCAGAAGTATTTTCCCGCCGAAAGACCACCAACAAGCCTTGCTAGCTGCAAATCGTGCGGTAAGGGTTTTTGGATGCTGCTGTGGCCCAGGAGGGACCAGGATGTCGCCAATTGCGTCAGGGGACAGAGGGGGCGTTGAGCAAGACAAGGAGCCCTCTCAGCAGCAGGCAGCACCCGCAGAAGTACCAGAAACAGGCACTACAAGGATGCGTGAAACGGTGCTCACCCGAAGTCGCCCAAAGGAGTCCCACGTCGCCGGAAAACAACTTAGGAGGTCGTGCAATGCAGGTTAGAGTGCAGTGGACCCAGGCTGGACTGTGCACAAAGGATTTCCGCCGGAAGTGCACAGAGGCCGGAGTTCCCAGCAATGCAGTCTGGCGTGGGGAGGCAAGGACTTACCTCCACCAAACTTGGACTGAAGAGTCACTGGACTGTGGGAGTCACTTGGACAGAGTTGCTGGATTCAAGGGACCTCGCTCGTTGTGCTGAGAGGAGACCCAAGGTACCGGTGATGCAGTTCTTTGGTGCCTGCGGTAGCAGGGGGACGATTCCGTCGACCCACGGGAGATTTCTTCGGAGCTTCTAGTGCAGAGAGGAGGCAGACTACCCCCACAGCATGCACCACCAGGAAAGCAGTCGAGAAGGCGGCTGGATCAGCGTTACAGAGTTGCAGTAGTCGTCTTTGCTACTATGTTGCAGTTTTGCAGGCTTCCAGCGCGGTCAGCAGTCGATTCCTTGGCAGAAGGTGAAGAGAGAGATGCAGAGGAACTCGGATGAGCTCTTGCATTCGATATCTAAGGAATCCCAAGAGACAGAGACCCTAAATAGCCAGAAAAGAGGGTTTGGCTACCTAGGAGAGAGGATAGGCTAGCAACACCTGAAGGAGCCTATCAGGAGGAGTCTCTGACATCACCTGATGGCACTGGCCACTCAGAGCAGTCCAGTGTGCCAGCAGCACCTCTGTTTCCAAGATGGCAGAGGTCTGGAGCACACTGGAGGAGCTATGGGCACCTCCCGGGGGAGGTACAGGTCAGGGGAGTGGTCACTCCCCTTTCCTTTGTCCAGTTTCGCGCCAGAGCAGGGCTAAGGGGTCCCTGAACCGGTGTAGACTGGCTTATGCAGAAATGGGCACCAAATGGGCCCATGAAAGCATTTCCAGAGGCTGGGGAAGGCTACTCCTCCCCTGCCTTCACACCATTTTCCAAAGGGAGAGGGTGTAACACCCTCTCTCAGAGGAAGTTCTTTGTTCTGCCATCCTGGGCCAGGCCTGGCTGGACCCCAGGAGGGCAGAAGCCTGTCTGAGGGGTTGGCAGCAGCAGCAGCTGCAGTGAAACCCCAGGAAAGGCAGTTTGGCAGTACCAGGGTCTGTGCTACAGACCACTGGGATCATGGGATTGTGCCAACTATGCAAGGATGGTATAGAGGGGTCAATTCCATGATCATAGACATGTTACATGGCCATATTCGGAGTTACCATTGTGAAGCCACATATAGGTAGTGACCTATATGAAGTGCACGTGTGTAATGGTGTCCCCGCACTCACAAAGTCCGGGGAATTGGCCCTGAACAATGTGGGGGCACCTTGGCTAGTGCCAGGGTGCCCACACACTAAGTAACTTAGCACCCAACCTTTACCAGGTAAAGGTTAGACATATAGGTGACTTATAAGTTACTTAAGTGCAGTGTAAAATGGCTGTGAAATAACGTGGATGTTATTTCACTCAGGCTGCAGTGGCAGGCCTGTGTAAGAATTGTCAGAGCTCCTTATGGGTGGCAAAAGAAATGCTGCAGCCCAAAGGGATCTCCTGGAACCCCAATACCCTGGGTACCTCAGTACCATATACTAGGGAATTATAAGGGTGTTCCAGTAAGCCAATGTAAATTGGTAAAATTGGTCACTAGCCTGTTAGTGACAATTTGTAAAGAGAGAGCATAACCACTGAGGTTCTGGTTAGCAGAGCCTCAGTGAGACAGTTAGGCATCACACAGGGAACACATACCTATAGGTCACAAACTTATGAGCACTGTGGTCCTGACTAGCAGGGTCCCAGTGACACATAACAAACATACTGAAAACATAGGGTTTTCACTATGAGCACTGGGCCCTGGCAAGCAGGATACCAGTGACACAGTGAAAACACCCTGACATACACTCACAAACAGGCCCAAAGTGGGGGTAACAAGGCTAGAAAGAGGCTACTTTCTCACAAGGGAGGAAAAGGGCGGACATTGGGGGGAATGCGCATTGGGTCAGCAAAGTGAGTATCCATTTAACCTACAGGATCCAGTAGGGAGGGCGTCCATGTCTGGAGGAAGACCTCAGTTCGGTCTTGGCGACTATGGATGACATGCTCGTGTGAGACCGCTAGGAACATTGTTGACAGCCACCCTTTGTGGGTGGAGAGTGTTGGGCAATGCCAGTAACATATCTTGGCGGTGGCAAGAACGTATCTAGGAGGTGGCGCTAGAGGCAGGACATGCCCTTAATTTACCTGGGATTGTGTAAGAAAACCAAGAGAAAGGGGAGAGGGGACCTGATTGGCAGGGTCTCTTTCAGTGTGGACCCCACCATGTCCCAAAAGGGCCCTATCGAAGGGCAGTCACAAAGGATGTGCATTATGTCACACCTGACCTCAGAGCAGTACCAGCAATTTACATGGGGCAACAAGCCCACTTCCTGTTGTTTCACTGGTGTCACTGGTGTCCAGAGCCAATCATGAAATGTCTTAAAAAGCCAGAATGTCAGATTTGCCTCTCTCACCCCGCATTAGAAAGCCTCCAAGAGTTCAGCCGAGTCTTCTGCCTCAGAGTCCCTCTGCAGCTGAGCTTGCCATTTGACACAGAAGTTATTGAGGAGAGGAGGGTAGAAAAGGTGGCGAGTCAATAGGCTATAGAACCGGAAATCACCCATTGGAAGTGGCCCCATGCCCTGAGATAGGCTACTAGTGGTGATGGCTGGAAGGTCCAGTGGTGCGCACCCAGACGACAGTTGGGGCAATGCTGTAATTGGAGGTATCGTCATGACTGCTGGGGGGGAGTCAAACACCTCTCGAGCTATACGAAGGATTTGAGGGCACCCCCCTCGATGACCTGCTTCAGACTGACAATGCCTGCCGGTTGCCACCTTGCCCGTTTTAAGACTTTCCCCCAATACGCAGGCTAGCGTTACCCCACATGCTCATGAAGGAGGGTGTCCAGTCTGAGGAGGCTATGGGTTCACCTCCACTATTTCATCATGGCCTGCAGAATCGGGTAAGTGGAGTGCAACATGGGCACATCTCCATTATACAATAAGTACAGGCCCTGCTTGGAGGACAGTAGCATGCACTCTGTCACTGTCCATTGTGGCGAGTCCTGAGTCCCAGGTAGCATGTAAGCCAAATAGGAGTGGTGAAGGGCTAGGGATCAGTGTTCAAACGAAAGGAGACCCAGGCTGCATGAGCAATTTTCCAGGAGTTTGGCCCTGGCAAGACGGAGATGGGTTGATCCCCAGACATTAGAGTGTATGCACCTATCTACAGACTAGAGCAGAAACAGTGGGACCAACGATGGCATCATGCCGAGGATGTAGGTGAATCTTGGTAGTGTCAAAATTTGTATAGCTTGTACACTGCCCCACATGGAAAGTCCAAGGTATGACCACTTTTCAAACATGAGTTTTATTTGGACAATCAGAGGATCAACATTGTCTGCCATCATGTGGTCCTGGTCCCTATATGTAGTGGAGGTGGGAGGGCTTCCACCAAAATGGGTATCCGGATATCGCTGCACAAGTAGTCCTGCCTGAAAGGGGCAGCGCTTCGCTTTTGTCCGAGTTTACTTAGTAACCCAACAGCACGGAAAAGTCATCAATGATGCCCATCAAAGTTGGGAGAGAGCGTGAGAAGGTTTGGTGAGAAGTGTATCATTGTCATATAGGTATACTGTGGATGCACCTCCTGGTAAAGGACCCCAGAAAGGAATGGGGATTGGTCAAGGGTGACCGTGAGGTGTTCCATCACCAGGAGGTACAGCAGAGGTGACAGCAGGCAGCCTTTCTGGGTCCCTGTTGGATCAGAAATGGATCCAACAGAAAGCAACTGCAGTTCACCTGCGCAGTATGGGAGTCATACAGCCAGCTGACCTTAGTTCTGAAGCTGTCCCCCAGGCCAAATCCGCACAGGGTTATGAAGAGGTACTACACTCAATCCTGTCAAATTCTTTTTTGGAATCCAGTGAGAAGGTAAGGGCTCTGTCCTACTGGTCTTTGGCCACCCATAAGGTGCAAGCAAGGGTGCGAAGGTGGTTTCTGAAGGAGCAGTCAAGGACAAATCCAACATGTGTGTGGTGAATCAGGGACGGGATCACTTTACGAAGGTGGGCCACCAGGACACCTGTAAGTATCTTGATGTTCACATTGAGTAGGGAAATGGGCCTGTAGCTTCCACAATGTAGGGGGTCCTTCCCTGGTTTGAGAAGTGGTCTATTACCACTCTGTTGGAGATAGAGCCAAGGGAGCCCACCTGATCTGCTCAACCTGAGAGAGTCAACAATATCCCCACCTTCCCTCTTATATAACTCCGTGGGGAAGCCATCCTCCCCGGGAGCTTTGTGCTAGGAAAGGTTAAAGATGGCCTGTGTGATCTCACATCTCCCCAGCGAGCAATTCCCTTCCAGACTCGGTGAGGCTAGAAGGTGTATGCCAACAAAGAAGGGCTCCAAGCTGGTGGGGTCTGCCATCTGTCCCAGAGTATAAAGGACCCAAAAAAAAAACACAAATTTGGTGACAATATCTTGTGGGCGGATAAAAACAGAGTTGTCTGATGACTGTATTACAGGAATGGCAAGCGTCACTCCCTGCTGATGCAGTTGGGTGGCTAGGAGATGTCCCGCCTTCTCACCCTGTTTGTAGTGACAGCGTTTGAGCCTCTGAAGTCCATATTTGTCCTTGAATGTGAATAGAGCATTGAGGTCCATGCTGGTCCTTTTCAGACAGCTGCGAGTGGGGAGGGAGGGTTGGGCAGTCTAAAGGGGTGTGAGGGTCACAATCTCAACCTCCAGGTCTCTCTGGTGTGTCACTCTCTGAGTGTTGGCCAGGGCTGCATCCCTCATGAGCTAGCCATGGATGATCATCTCCACAGCCAGCCACAGGACTCGGTGTAAGGACATCGACCTCTTATTTTCCTCCAGGCATGTGGAGATTTTGGATTGGAGCTGAGTCTTACCCCTAGGTGTGCGGTAGCGGGATATATTCAGGTGCCATGTCTTCTGACCTGGTGTGACAAGACCTAGGTCCAGGGAGAGTATGACTAGGGAGTGATGGGAGAGCACCTCCTCCAGTTTTCGGGAGTCCTGGGTTATGGCCACTACTCCGTGGAAAAACAGGAAGTAGACCAGTCTGGACTGAGTGCCATGTACTGTCCAGATGGAATCTGGCATACCACAGGTGCTATGCTTTTGCCACTGTAAAGTGTTGGGGGAGGGCAAAGGGCCTGGAGTAAAGAAGGTGGGGATAAAGGGGAGGAGGAGCACATAGAGGAGATGTGGAGCAATGGCTGTATGGTCATGTATGCTATTTGGAGCTGAAGGGGAGTGAGGAAAAAGGGTGGAGGGGAAGGGAGGAGGGTGGAAGGGCACCAGGGGATTTGGCCTACAGTGTCAGTCAGTCAGTCAGTCGGGGCTCCACACCTACCATACTAGTCGGGGGAAGGGCAAGAGGAAAACAAAACAGGCAGAATGGACCTGCTTAGATCGTCATAGAACATCATGTTGTAAAACAGTACAAAGGCATGCAAATGCACAGATATAGAAAACATTGCATCAGAAAACAGGGTAAAATTCAATGGTATGAAGACATTCGTAAAACGTAGAGGCAAGGAATCTGGAACAGAGGAAAAGTATAAAAATGCAAACTTCAAACATTATACTCATCCTACCGGAACTTGGAGGCCAAAGGCCTGGCACTCTACAGCCAATGTAAGGAGGCAGTGGTCAAAGCAGCGCAGAGTAAAGTTCATCTATCTGGAACTGAGGGCTTCAACAGTGACTGAGATTTGTCTCTACCCTGTTCATTTGTAATGGCTGCCACTGCCTTAAGGACCATGTCCCTGTTGCCCTGTGATCTGGCTGGCTCATGTCTCTGCCCTGTTTTGAGGCACCGTCATGGCACCCAGGATCACCATTCTATAAGTCCACTGGAGCAAGTTCCATGTCATGTTTTGCTAGTCCATCCAAAAAGAGGCACAAGGCATCCGGGTTGTAGAAGTCCTTTGACCAGTCATCTTTCGTGATGCACATACAGGCAGGCTGGCTTTGATGTCCAGCTTGCACAGCTGGGGCCGGAGGGCCAAGAATGCTTTTCTGCTGCTGTTGGTCTCCCAAGGGAAATCGTCAGCTATACGGAATTCATGACCCTTAAAGTCATATGGACCATGGGTTCAGGCTGCAGTTAGGAGCTGCTGCAGCTGTTCGTGGTAGAGGAAGCAGGCTATAATGGGGCACACTGCCCCAGTAAACCTTGCATACAGGACCCAGGTAATGGGCCCGTTGGATCTCTAGATCTCTAGTGGAGGGGAAAAAGTGGGTCCAATGAGTGAGCGGAGGAGGTCCATGAGGAAGTCCTTGATGTCTGCTGTAGGAAAGTACCATCTTTCTTGGCATGTTACCCTCAATTTCTGCCTTTTCTGTCAGTGTGTGTTGCCTCTCTTACTGGGACCCTGCTAGCCAGGACACCAGTGCTGATAGTTTGTGGCCTATATATGTTGTCAGAATGCTTAACTGTGTCACTGAAGTTCTGCTAACCAGAACTCCAGTGCTTATGCTCTCTATACTTACCAAATTTGTCACTACACTTTAGTAACTCCATATTCCAATTCTGATTGGCACACTGGACCCCTTTTATAAGTCCCTAGTATATGGTACCTAGGTACCCAGGGCATTGGAGTTCCAGGTGATCCTTATGGGCTGCAGCATTTCTTTTGCCACCCATAAGGGGCTCATTCAAACCTTTCATCAGGACATTCAGCAATCTTCATACAATCATTGTTCCCTGGCTGGAATGGGACTAGGAAGTGTTTTTATAATAACACAACTTAATATTCTCAGGAAATGTCCCTATGTAAGGATGTGTATTTTCTACGAATGTTGGAGACTAAACTTCTACCACGTTCACCGGCAATGTACCAAACCGTAGCCTTGACTGAAGCACAACGTGATCAAGAATGTCTTGTTTGAGAACACCTTGCTGGGCTAAGCAAAACAGTTAGATGGAAAAAATTAAAACAAGACCGTAAAAACTGGTTATTGTAAAAATAACAATGCAAAGCGAATAAAATATTTCGAGGTCAAAGTGCACAGCGGCTTAGTGTATTAAACTAACGTGCATGGAGCTATATCTAAAATGGCTACACAACACCCTTCCCATGTCTGTTAAAGTGGTTGAAAGCCAAAACTAAAATGTTATTTCCAAAAAAAACTCAACCTAAGATATATAAAAACCAGAACAATTTTGACAAGTTAAAAGGACACATAAGCATACTACTTGGCAATTTAAAACGTGAGTATGTGGCTTATAACTGAATTCAATAATATTGTCAATTTAGAAAAGTTCCAAATTAAGTTCGAGCCATGGAGAACAGGAGATCTTCCACTTCGGCAGATGACAGAACTGGAAAGTCCACGCCAAAAATGATCAAGTGTTTCCTCAGATTCAGTTTGCTAGATTCCTCCAGGACTCCTCTGCATCCTCTGCATCAGTTTCTGACCGTCGGATCAACTACAGACTGCTCCAGGAACCGCTGTAACTGCAACAAAGTATCCAGGATGACTCCTGGGACCTGCATCTTCAGCTCCAGCCAGCTTTTGCAACAGTTTCCAAGGTGTTCACCCTCTGAGAACTGCCTGTCCTTACCCTGCACCAGAAGAACCAAAGAAATCTCCTGTGGAGTGAAAGATTCACTTCCCTGCTTCTGCAGGCACCCTTCTGTGATGACAACTGGTACTCTGGGACTCCTCCCCTGATGACGAGCGTGCTCCCTGGAGCACAGGTGGTGGACCGAAGTGACCCAGACTGTCCAAAGGTCAGCTGTCCAAATTTGGTAGAGGTAAGAGATTGCCTCCCCGTGCTGCGACAGTACCCCTGTGCACCATGTCTTCTGCAGGTCCTTGGGCTTCTGTGCACTTCTTCCAAGAATCCTTCATGCACTGCATAGCCCAGGTCCCCAACACTCCATCCTGCGATGAACAGCTGCCTGAGTTGTTCTCTGGCGGCAATAGAAACTTCCAGTGTAGTGCTGCGATGACCGCACTTTGCACCTTCCTTGTCCCTGTGTTCTGGGACTCCTGTGGGTGCTGCCTGGTCTTCTGAGGGGTCGCTGAAGTGCTGAGAGCCCCTTCTGTCTCCTCAGTCCAAGTTGAGACATGTAGGTCCCTCCTGGGTCCAGGCAGCTCCTTTTTGACACAAACTGCATACTTGCTTGAACCAAGGCTTGTTGGAGGAATCCAGCGACGCAAACAGCCTGCATCCAACAAGTCGACATGGACATCTCCTGCACCATTCAGGAACCCGCAGCCATCTTCTTTGGTGCTCTTCTGTACTTTTCTTCTGACCGGAGAATCCACTTTTGCACCTGCGTCTAGGTTGGCAGGGGCTCCTGTCCTTCCTGAACTCTTCTTCGACTTCTGGTCTTGGTATCCTCTCTCCACCTGTCTTCAGGTCTAGAAATCCATCATCTGTTGGTCGCAATCTTGCTTGGTTCTTGCAAAATCCTTTATCACGACTTGTAGTGTGTCCTGAGGAAACTCGCTGTACTTTACTCCTGCTTTCCTGGGCTCTGGTGTGGGGTACTTTACTTACCTTTGGTGTTTTCCTACACTCCAGCGCCCCTCTACTCACTACACTTCACTTGCCTCGGGGGGAATTCGACATTCGCATTCCACTATTTTAGTATATGATTTGTGTTACCCCTAGGGCCATTGCAATCTATTGTATTTCCTACTGTTTGCATTATTCTATGACTGTTTACTTACCTGATTTTGGTTACTAGTGTATATATTGTGTATAATACTCACCTCCAGAAGGAGTATTGCTTCTAAGATATTTTTAGCCTTGTGTCACTAAACTAAAGTACCTTTATTTTTGGTAGCACTGAGTATTGTCTTTTATTGTGCATAAGTACTGTGTAACTATAGTGGTGTTGCAGGAGCTTTGCACGTCTCCCAAGTTCAGCCTAAGCTGCTCTTCTACAGCAACCTCTAGACAGCCTAAGCTGCTAGAACACTGGCTACATTTCACTAATAAGGGATAACTGGACCTGGTATAAGGTTCCTTAGGTACCCACTACAAACCAGGCCAGCCTCCTACATCTGCCCCTTCAGGATATTCCAGGAAACCGAAGATTAGGACATTGTCTCTGCGGCTTTGGTCCTCCAGATCTGTGAGTTTGATCCAGAAGTATAAAATCTCCTCGTCCCTTTCTGGTGTAGTGTTGAGGTAGTCTTCCACAGCTATGAGCCTCTGTTCCATCCCTCCAACTTTGTCTTGAAAGCCGGCTATATCAACGCAGATGGATTTGGTCTCAGCTGCGAGCTTGGAGATTTTAGTGTCCATGCCTTCCAGGCAGCAGCCAACTGCCATGACTTCCTGCAAGATTTTCTCCATAGTGGTTTTCTGTGGCAAGGTGTTGGGGAAGATTCTGCAGCAGATGAGGCCTGTGGGGCAGCCATAGTATGTTGCTGGGCAATGGCCTCCGAGAAAGGAATTTGGTCTGAGTACTTGGTGGAAAGGCATACTAGAGGACATCTGCAGGTTGTGTATTTAGGAAGAAACATACCTCAGACCTGGATTAAGGGCCAGTCATCGTTGGGCACCAACGTCGTGGGGAGGAGTTAGCGATGTGAGAGTGTGCCCAGATCACGTCAAGTGCCCAGAGAGTGTAAGTCACCAGTTGTCTACTCACTTCTCATTGCTGCAGAGGGAGGGCCTGCTCACGGGTGGGTCACACAATAGATGCAGGCCTGCTCTTAACGGCAGGTGGTCCCGGATATCTGAGAGGGGTAGAGGGAGGGGGGACAGCGTAGAGGGCAATTGTCCTTGGTGGGCCTCAATGCACTGAGCTGACCTGCTAGTGGATGGTGAGGCACAATGGGGAGGCGGTTTCGGTCACTGGGGGCAGCAAAGGAGAGACCAAAGCAAATCACAGGCCCCCAGGGGGTCCTATGCCCCACATAGCAGGACCCCAGCAGTCAAGGCACTTCTTCCGTTAGCTGGCAGAAGAAGTCTGCATGGTGTCCAAGATGTGTGTGAGGAAGGCTATGTCATGTTGACCGGAGGTTCCCCAGTTCCATAGGATAGTGGAGGCAAGAGGGCACCTGTAGCCAGGCAGCGTGGCAGTTCTGAATGGTTGCTAATGGCAGAGTGGCAGATGGTGCAGATGCAATCCCCAGTGCTGTTGAAGTGATTTGGAGGGCGTCACCTTGGGTGCATGCCCTGGCACCCTGGGAGAGGAAACAGTAGCCACGGGAAGGTGACCCATGTCTGCAGCCAATGGTGGGCCTTCCGATGCATACATGTCCAGCGGCCACCCATATGTCCTTGAGGTGGGTGGCCGGCTTTGCCCCACTGTAGTCAGTTCATGCAAAGGAGGGCGAGGAGAGAAGGGCGCGGGCACTATGCAGTGGTTGTGTGACCAGTACTCGGCCACAAAGGAAGCTGTTGGCCTCACACTGTGCCCTCTGTTGGGCCACCCAACGCCCTTGCTGCCAATGGGTCAGTCCAGGGGCCCAAGGCAGGTAAGTGGCAGTCAGGTCACGCAGGAGAGTGGCCAGAGATGAGAGAGAGGCTGCACGGTACTGGGTGGGGTTACCCCCTTGATGGGTGTTGGTTGGGTGAATTCCATCGGCAAAGGATCTCTGTTCGCTCCTGGTCAGATCCCTCTCTGTCACTCAGGCCGTGGCTCTCGGTGTGTCAATAGTCCCAGTTGCGCAGCTGCTGATGAGGTGGCTGGGACTGCGGAACCTCATGTCCCTAAGGGGTCGCAATGGAAGTCTGGGCCCCTCTCTGGGACACAGTAGTAGAAGGGGTGATGAGCATTGTCACCCCTGCAGTCTCTTATGGCCTACTGCCAACTCCTAGGACTCTCCAGCATGCATGGTCGAGCTCTCAAGCGGCCACCTCTAGTCGCGACCAGCCCACGACCCCATCACATTGTTAAAGAAAGTTTCAGTGATGTGCTTAGTAAAAACAAATATTTATTAACTGCACATTAGATTTATGACAGTAAAATTGATTTGGAACCTGGTTCTCTGATTTTACAAAACTCCAATGCAAGGAGTCAATTTTTTACCACATATCTTTTAGTGAGAGATGTTGTATCTCAGAGAGCTCACAAGTCCAGCAGCTTATTATTTTGAAAAGATTTCTCCAGCATAATTAAACAACATCATTACAAATAAAGGGCGTTGGTTGTTAAGACAACCTTTGAGAAGGTTGGGGCTCAACCACACTGTAGAAGTGTAAATAGATCACAGAACTTTGCAATTCATATAGTTGGCTAAAGATTTAACTTTCAGACCAACTTTGTTCTTATCTAAAAACTGAGCTCTGTCTTGGCAGAATCAACATTAAAGTGATATACCACAAATTGATGTTTCACCAAAACCTTGGCATGTGATGTTGACATTATGATCAGCCTTCGCTAACATAATACAAAAGTGATCCTTCAAACTTCACAGAGAGGCAGATGCTTTAAGGAATAAAGCCCACATCTCTGGAACTATGTCAGTCCACTGACTCCATCTGAAAAAACTTACCATTTAAGAAACTATGGTAAACAGAGTTCTTCAGCAAGACATTTGGCTTGATATCTATCATCTCATGAAAGGTGATAGAAGAATGCCAGATCCAGTACAAGCTCCTACAACTGACATGAGGCCTACATTTCTTGTCATTCCATGTTTAATTTATCATTCGTTTCCTCTCCATGCACTGTGACCAACATGACATATAGGCGGTCATTCTGACTGCGGCGGGCGGCGGTAGCCGGCCGCCATGCAGTCACTGCCATTTGGCCGCTCCGCTGTCAAAAGACCCCGGAGGCCATTCTGGCTTTCCCGCTGGTCCGGCGGGTGCCCGCCAAAGGAGCGCCCGCCGGCCCAGCGGGAAAGGCCCTGCAACATAGAAGCCGGCTCCGAATGGAGCCGGCGGTGTTGCAGGGGTGTGACGGGTGCAGTTGCACCCGTCACGATTTTCACTGTCTGCTAAGCAGAAGGTGAAAATCATGCTGGGGCCCTGTTAGGGGGCCCCTGCACAGGGGCCCCCAGGGACCCCACGACACCCCTTCCCGCCATCCTGTTCCTGGCAGTAAAAACCGCCAGAAACAGGGTGGCGGGAAGGGGGTCGGAATCTCCATGGCGGCGCTGCTTGCAGCGCCGCCATGGAGATTCAGCCCAGACAGGGGAAATCCGGCGGGAAACCGCCGGATCCCCTTTTCTGACCGCGGCTTTACCGCCGCAGTCAGAATGGGCAGGGAAGCACCGCCAGCCTGTTGGCGGTGCTTCCGTGGTCATCCACCCTGGCGGTCGATGACCGCCAGGGTTGGAATGACCCCCATAGTGCTCAACATATTTGAGTAAATATGAATGCAGAAAAACTTGATAAACTACTATTTTCAAAAGTTACTTTCCAGGT
Organism: Pleurodeles waltl; assembly: GCF_031143425.1. NCBI lineage: Eukaryota > Metazoa > Chordata > Amphibia > Caudata > Salamandridae > Pleurodeles > Pleurodeles waltl. Next base: position 924,343,980 of record NC_090444.1, read on the forward strand.
TGTCATACATAATAAGGTACCTCCCAAGCTTGGTAACTTTGTTAACTCAACTGATGATCACTCCATCTATTTAACCTAGCTGTCTAACTTACTGTTGTGAAATGTTTTTACTGTACAATACTCTTTGATTATGTAGTTCTATTCATTTACACTAATTTTACTTTGAAGATACTGCTGATTGAGAAGGTTGGAAGCGGGTGGTATAAATGCATCAATTCCACCAAGGAGGAGCAGCCTGCTGAGATTGATTAAACAGAGCAGTTTATGTTACTTCAATTCTGAAGGGTAACCAAACCCAGTGGATCCTAAGGCAAAAGGCAAAAATTGGCACCACCATGCCCTGAAATCTGTGGCCTGTTGGCCAATGATCATATAGCGTAATATAGGGTAAGGAGTTCCATTTGCCTATTTCATATGTTGTAAATAGAATGTGGTCACAAAAACCTTTCACATATTAATTTGTAAAGATGATAATACAAGCAAAATATGAAATAATATATGACACATCAGAAACCAAAGAATCAATGTATGGCCAAGCAAGAACTAAAAAAGCTGGTGTAGGTGATGTTTGTGACCTTCCATCAAACCTGTGAAAATATGATGAGCAACTCATGTGTTTCAGTTCAGTGGTGTAGCCTAAGCCCTTGCAACACATACAGTGCTGATGGGCTGAGCTACAGGGGCCCCTCAGCACACTACTCTGGCATGAGAGCTTCTGAGTCCCGAGCTGGGGCCCCTCCATGTAGTTTTCCGGGGATCCTCCTCAAGTTTTGTTACATTACTTGTCAATTTATGATGTCTATGTCGGTGACTTCTAGCCTCAGCTCAGGTCAATGTTTCCTTTTCCTATTATGTGTATGAGTATCTCTGTCCTACTTGGCATGTCAGTATTATTCTGTCCTCATTCCCATGTTTGTGTCACCCTGTTATAATTAATGTGGAAGAATCTCTTGGTCATACTTTTCATATCAGCATCTGTTAGTTTGAACGTCCATGTCTCACTTTCATGGTTTCTGTGTTGATGTGCCTATGTCACTGCGCATTCACTCTTCCTAGCAGCTGAAGATGTTTATGCATTCTCTGCCCATATATTAGTGTCTTGACTGTGTCAATGTTGGAGTATTCTTTGCCCCAACGTTACCATATTTTCTATCCCACTGTTGCATTAAAACTGTCCTAGAGTTGGTGCATCCCACTGTCCAGTCTCCACTTGTTTCTTATCTCAGTATAAGACTCTGCATGGAAAGTTTATAATAAAGTAACATCTGTCTGTGTTACAAAAGGATAAAGTTTGCTCACTTTAAAAATATGTAACAGGCTAAATGTGATGTTAGCCAAAGAGAATATCAGGATACCTGATGTGAGGCAGAATAAATTATACACTGTAACATTTCAAAGTTATCTGAACAGCAAGTAGATGAACTTAACACTGGCACAACACAAATCATAAAGAATTTGTTCTGAAAATATAGCTCCTCTCCTCAAGGAGTGTATGAAATTGTGGAATTTGTGGAATGGGCGAAGTAAGTACAGCCAATAATTCGTAAGTCAGGCCTTCTTTGCTAAGTCTCAAGGACTAACTACAGTGATTGGCCAACACAAAAAGGTATGCCCGAAAGGATTTGTGCTTAAAGATATACCAATAGGAGCAGGGACCTCTTTAGGAAATTTATGAAGCTAGAAGCAGAAGGTGACATCCATTTAAAGGACAGAGGATCTCAAGGTGTTTTTTACCAGGTTCTTCTCAGCCTATGAAAGGGAGTTGTAAACACCCATAATAAACCCATAATATTTAAAAGTAGTGATGAGAAGGCAAACGTCCAAAGGACTAACCATATTAAATTGGGATCATCTTCTGCAGAAGGTGTATCTTTTATTTGTGGGAATGCAAGTAAATTATAAAGTGCTTCTTCTCTAGTCATTTTTTAAGTGTTGTGCAGTGTGGTTGTATGATACAAAAATTGTTATCCTAATGAGAATGCCCCTGTGCACTCTCTGTGATTCAAGTGTATAAAGGACCCAAAAAAACTTATTTTTGACAAAGGGATAACAAGGCATATTTAAGCATTTTTGGAGTGTAGTGTAATGGTACATGGAATATAGCTGGACAGTGTTTGCACATTGCTTTGTCTAAGGTACAAGCTATATTGTGGTGACTCCCTGTCCAGTGCCCCCAACACGCTTAGCAGCTTATTTCTTAGAGTACAGTGCCTTTCACTGAAGTAAAGAATATATCAGAGCAGAGGTTAGATCTTGCTTTCTCCTTGAATCATTCTCCTTGTATCATTGTAAAAAATATCTCACACTAGTATATGTGAGACGAGGTCTCTTGGTTCATGGGCCAAGGGCCTTATACAGGAATGAAAGAGGGCATTTGTTCACTTTCAGCAGCCTTTAGTAAACACCATTTATTGCATAAGATGACACACGAACATGCCAATTTTACCTAGAGTATTTATTTTGTTTGTAACTAGAGACCTTCCCCAATTCCAGACTGGGTACTAAGTGTAAATATTCTGAGGATATTCAGCAGGTTTGCAGTGCCTTAAGGAAACTATGTGGAGATCCATCTTTTTGCATGTTTAACCCCACATTTTTGGAATAATGCTGCTGGTTTTTTTACTCTGAAACTCAGTGCCAGTGTCTTAAGCCCATCCAAACTGCAGGGCGAATTGGATACACTCAATTGACAAGGCATAACTTACTTATAAGACCTTAATATATGGTACTCAAGCATGTAAGACACAGTTTCCACTCAGGGCTGTGGCACTGTTTGTTCCACCCTTCATGTGACAGAGTACAAAATTGCTTCCAGCCTCCCACTGCAGAATAGAAGGACAGTGTTTTCACTGACAGTTTGAGTTTGCCGTTTAAAAAAATTAGACTGCCACCCTATCCCTTAAGATTATATATGTCTCCCCAAAGGAAGTCCTTTAGAGCCCTCTGGCAGGGAGCTATATTTTGTTAAGTAAGACATATTTAGTCTCATATGTCCTAACAGCAACACTTCTAAATTGTTGTTTTGCTGTGGGTGAAGTTAGTAGACCCATTGCCTAATACAGAGTTACCAAGTGGCATCCCAACCTGGCAAACTTCTGAATTGGTCTACCTAACTAGGTCATGTAAGGTATCAAATTAATTGTGGCATTAAATGAGACTTGATGATCAAGTCTAAGTTAATGTTGCTACTAAAGTTAAGCAACATTTAGAAAGTTGCCACTCTGTGCCTCTGATAGTCCAGTGGCCTTACAAAAGCGTGCACACACAGATAGCTTTCTGCCCTACAAGTGAGCGACTCCCAGGCTCAGGAACAAAGGCAGTTACCACAGAGTGAGGTGTCACCACCTGTACCAGGATGGTCACTCGGGGGGTTAGTTCAGAAGGCAAGCTTCTTAGGGGAAGCTGTCTTTGATGGGCCACCAGCCACAACACCACTCAGCAGGATGACTTTTGTTCCTGTAGGCAGAATAGAGACAGGGCCATTGAGGGAAAACTCACCCCCAAAGCGGTCTTACCATGAGCATGTAGCCCTCAGGTAGCGACACTTCTAGGGTGGGCTACCAAGCTCCTGATCACCAAGGAAGGGTTGTGCTGTCTTGAAAGTGGCAAAAATGCGAGGTTGTGGGATAGCTAGATGCCATGCATCACAGGAACTTGGTTACTAGGTAGGAGGGGACTCAGTAGCCCATTGGCTAGTCCCCTCTGGGCACTTTAGTGAGTGAAGTCCCCTCAGTTCATGCTGGAATCAGACAGAGAACCAAAGAGGGGCTGCCCAACTGCTCCTGGCCCTGTACAAAGAGAGGTTGCACCACCGGAAAGGACTGCACCTCCTGCACTTTGGGCTAACAAGGTTCGGATTGTGCTTACGGCTCAGGGAAATGTGTGATCCCAGCATTATCCTGCAGCAGTGACTGCAAGGATCAGCCAGTTGCTCTCCTTGAACCAGCTCAAGGGACAAAAGGGTTGAAAGAGCCCAAACTGACAAGTTGGTAGCCACCGCAGAAGTATGGCCGCTACCAATCACCGGGGCACCCAAGAGGACAATTCCGAGATGGCCAAAAGTTGATCCCATGTCTGACAGAATTGAGAGTGCTATCAGAGTTCAGGTTCATCGTACCAAGGGACACTAGCCCACAACTAAGAATTTTGCCCCAACCGCAGTGCAGACTGATCAGTAGCCCATCATCAGCTGGCCTGCTATTGCGGAGAAGACACTCCTATCGAACACAACCGGAGCATCCTTTGAACATCTTTTTGCCTGTATCCCTCAGCACCAGAACCACTCCCTTGATGCTTACGGCAGTCATCCTTTAAAGTTTGGATCTTGCCTAAAAAATGCATTGGTGGCCAGGTAAACATCCAAAGTATCCCTTCTGGCCCTCTAGACCTCTGTCCTGCCTGACTTGGTCACTCACCTGTTTCAAGCTTATCAAAAGTTTACAAACTTTTTGTTGGTCAATGCTTGTTTGCGGTTGATATAGAAGTTATTTATTGCTTCTAAAATTCATATTTCCAGGACTCTCCTGTGGATTTTGATGATTAAGTTCTCTAAAATTCATAAAGGTATGACCTATTTTGTTATTGGTGTCTTGTAAGATTGTCAGCAGGGTATTTACATGCGCCAGAAGAACACCAATAACCGAAGTGCTGATAAGATGGTTTATTAAGATAGTAGACACGTATAAATCCCTACACCAGCCACCGTCCTCTCCGCTTCCCGTCAACTGTCGCTCTCACTCTCTCCATTCCATAAGCCTCACACCGCATTCCATAATGAATTCAACATTCTCTCATCTCTCGCGCACAGAAGACACGTACTTGCGCATTACTAGGATACCACACCACCTTCCCCATATCAGATTACAAACAAGCTATTATAACACCATTAATTATCAAACACTTAGGCCCTGAACAGATTGTATTGTCTACAAGCTGAGACAAAATAAATTGAACATATCAACACAAAGTCCATGAAGAGAGAACATAACACAAAGTTCACTTAACATAGTCCTTGAACCATGACGGCTTTGATACTTTTCTTTTTGGCCGAGTCTCAGATGGGTTTCGCATCACAGTGACGCCTGGATTTATTTGAGCATCTTGAGCAGTAACTTCCGGTGAAGTGTCTAGAGAGACATGAGCACCTCCATTGTGTCCTAAACACTTAGACACTCTATTCAAATTCCATATCTTGTGGTCTTCTGTTTTCACAGCATTCCTAAACAGTTTTATGACCTTAAATGGACCTTTGAATTTAGATGGCTTTCCCTCTTTCCTTGGAGACCTTATTTTCACATAATCACCTTCACACAATACCGTTCTTTTTACAGCTTTACGCTCATCATATCTCAGCTTCCTTTTTCCTTTCACTTCCCTTTCTCTCTCTCTCCAATCCTCAATGTTATCCACCTGATCATTAACCTCTTTCCTTATTTTTATTACCCACCTAGGCTCGATTTCACTGTATGGTGCCCTACCTTTGAACAACTGGAAAGGAGTCACCCCTGTGGTTGAATGTGGTGTCAATCGATATTCTCGTACTTTTCTTCTCACTTTACTCTCCCACTCAATGCCATTAACAAACGCTAATTGCATGCATTCTTTCAGCACCTTTATAAAGCGTTCCACGACACCATTAGATTCTGGGTGATAAAGAGCTATTCTTTTATGTACCACATCCCTTTCTCTTAAGAAGGACTTTGTTGCTTCCGAGACAAACTGCACCCCATTGTCAGTCAGCAAAGTAGAGGGAAACCCCTCTCTATCAAACAAATGATCTCAGGCCAACGTGAGTACATATCAATGCATACTAAAACATATCGGTCAACAGATTTCAGTCTGATTGGACCTAAAATATCTAAAGCTATGTCAACCCAGGGTCCGGAGGACTCTTCACGCGTGACCATGGGCTGAGTTCTACATTTCAATACCTTATCCGAACGTGCGCACTCATGGCAATTTCTCACTTCTCTTTCTACCATCATGTCTATGGCGGGCCACCAGTAGGCGTTCCTTAATCTCTCCTTTGTTTTGGAGATACCCATGTGGCTTGAGTGGGCACGACTTATGAGATCTTTCCTCAAGCTAGCTGGGGGAACCAATTTGCTGCCTCTCATCAACAGCCCATCCACCGCAGACAATTCATTTCTGACTTGCCAGTACCCTGACATCTCTTCAGATTGATTCTTTCCGACACCCCAACCATTTACGATATTATTTAGTACTTTCTGCAAAGTAGCATCTTTTAACAATTCATCCACCCACACTGGTTCTGAAATCGCTCCCTCAGTAACAAAACAGACCTTCATCTCCTCATCAGCTGCGATGTCAGCAAAACACCCTCCTTCAATAATCTCGTCATCTTTTCCTGTATCTGGACAAAGTCTCGAAAGGCAATCAGCCTGAACATTTAATGCCCCAGGCATGTAAGAAATCACAAATACAAATTCTTGCAATGCTACAACCCACTTCCTGATTCTATGTGAGATCATCTCTATTCCTTTCTTAGTAAATATCTCTATGAGAGGCTTGTGGTCGGTGACTATCTGAAATTTATGTCCCCACAAAAACTTCCTCAGCTTTCTCACCGCCCAAAAGACACTGAGCGCCTCTTTTTCAACAACTGAATAATTGAGTTCTGCTCCCTTCAAACATCTAGATGCAAAAAGAATTGTCCTTGTTTGACCGTCTTTCTTCTGCAATAAGACCGCCCCAAGACCTTTTGAGCTAGCATCAGTCATCAAAATAATTTCATCATGTGCGTCAAAACTCCCTAAATCTGCTGCCTTATCAAGCCCGATTTTGATATCTTGGTACTCTTTTTCACAAGCATGGTTCCAGTTAAACTCTGCCCTTTTTTTTAACAATTGTCTCATACTATAAGATCTTTCCGCAAAACGTGGGACAAACTTATTGTAAAACTCCGCCATTCCTAGAAATTTTACAAGCTCCTCTTTATTTTGTGGACTGGGTAAATTTATGATAGTATCCACTAGACTCGCCTTGGGACGAATCCCTTTTGCCGAAATCTCATGACCTAAGTACTCTATCGTGGAAATATTTATCTTACATTTCTCAGCTTTGAGCGTAAGACCATTGTCTCGTAACCTCTCTAAGACCAACCTCAGCCTCTCATTGTGCTCAACCAGATTGGTACCTGTGATTAAAAGATCGTCCTGATACACTTTCACCCCTTCCATGCCCTTCAGAATTCTTTCCATGGCCCTCTGAAACACCGACGCCGCAGAAATGAACCCAAACGGCATTCTAAGGAACTTGAATGTTCCAAAAGGTGTTATAAAAGTGGTGAGTTCCTGAGAAGACGCATGTAAATTGATTTGATCGTAAGCAGAAGTCAAATCTAGAGTTGAGAAGTGCTTTGCCCCACTCAGTGAACACAACAACTCCGTAATATTCGGGAGTGGATAGTGGTCTATGATGACTGACTTGTTCAAATCTCTGAGATCAACACAGAGTCTGGCCTTGCCGTTGGCCTTCCTAGCCATAACTACTGGTGCCACCCATTCTGAAGCCTCAACCTCTTGAATTATACCATTTGTGATGAGTTTTTCAATCTCGGCCTTCATTTTATCCTTTACCAACAAGGGAACATTCCTCACTTTTGCTGCCTTCGGCAGTGCTCCAGGCTTAAGCCTAATTAGATGTACGTAGTTCTTAAGACATCCTAATCTCTTGCTGAACACATCTGGAAACTCTTTCACACACGCACACACCTCTTCTGAGACGGATTGAACCGTGTGGTTATCCTTAAGTCTGACAGGAGGATCTTCATTTGGATCAAGCAGAATACGAAGATCACGTTGATGAAACCAACTAATCCAAGAGTCCCCTTTTACAGAAACATACACTTTTGCTGGAATGAGTCGACCTCTAAATTCTATACTTCCCCAGAAGTAACCCAGCAACTTGATTGGTTCACCACCATATCCCTTGGGTAACACATCCGGTTTCAATAAGTCAACAATCCCCTTCAGACACTGATCATAGAACATTTTGGTAATAATGTGATCTTTGCCCCAGAATCAAATAGAATTCTGAGAGGCTTACCATTAACTAAGATTGACTCCACAGGGCCATCAAAAGACCCAACACTTGTTTGTAAGATCTGAACAACATTCACAGCTTCAGCATCATTAACATCAGTATCATTAGCATTACCATCACACCACACTTCTCTTATTTTTTTAGTGTTATTCTTCACCCTGCAGCATTTTGCAAGATGTCCAACTCTACCACAGTTTCTACAAAATATTTTCCAGGCAGGACAATCTTTGTTATTGGCCATGTGACCGATGCCCCCACACCTAAAACACTTCCCAGCAAAAGTTTTCTTTGTTTTTACAGACTCCCCAACGCCTCTATTGTCAATATTGTTGCACCGTATAGCTTTCACGGAGGTTCCTTCTTCCGTTGTTATGTCAGGAACGACGGAGTCTTTTCTAAGTACTTCAACGCATTTCCTGGAATGTTCACAGGTTCTGGCTAATACTAGTACCTCATCTAGAGATGGGTTATATTTTTGCCACATGCTTTCCTTTGCCTTGTCCAAGGAGCAGCCAAGCATGAATTGATCCCTTAAACGTTCCTCATAAGAATTCCCAAATGCACACGTGGAAGCAAGTCTTCTAAGCTCCGTTATATATTGTTCTGTTGTCTCTCCTTGGCGTTGTAGTCTCTTTCCGAACTGGTACCTTTCAAGAACTGTACTTACTTTCGGTAAGTAATGCAGATCCAATTTTTTTATACAAATTTCAAATTCATTGAGGCCATTAGAGTCTGAGAGATCAGGAAGATTTTCAAAAACTTCTTGGCCCTCTGTGCCTAAACAATGCATTAAAAGTGATGTTTTCCTTTCTGTGCTCAATGAAGTACCACACACCCTAGCATAATTGTTAAAAACTTTCTTCCACTTTTGCCATTGAATAGGTGGGTCACCGGGAACAGTTAAGAAAAAAGGTGCAGCTGGTACGTTCTGCATTATAAGCAACAAAAGAGAATACTGTGATTGGCAAGTTGAGTTGATGTAGATTGATCCCCTCTCTGTCAAACAAATTCGGTTAAATGCTTAGCATGACACAAGGCACAATCTTCACAATACAAGGATCACCGTAGGTAACATTTCACAATAAAGTTGAGCTTCAGTAGGAGATGCGTTGGTTACACGAGTGTACACGAGCTGTTCGCGAAGCAGGCACGCAGTAGGAGACGCGTTTCTTGACGTGTCAGTAGAACACGAGCTTTTCGCGAAGGACACACGCAGTTGGGGACGCGCCAAAATAAACACTTCAGTACCTTAATAAAATGCTTCGGCCTTGACGGAGAAGCCTCCTAGTCGTGTTGTTAGGGATCAGTCACCATCTGTTTTCTTCTCACCAGCGTTTTTTTTTCTCTGTAGTGTACAGACCAGCGTACCGCTTCGCACACTCTCCTCACGTTCCGCCTCAGAGATCCTGTTTACCATCTGTTTTTTTTTTCGCTCGTCGCCAATGTAAGATTGTCAGCAGGGTATTTACAGGCGCCAGAAGAACACCAATAACCGAAGTGCTGATAAGATGGTTTATTAAGATAGTAGACACGTATAAATCCCTACACCAGCCACCGTCCTCTCCGCTTCCCGTCAACTGTCGCTCTCACTCTCTCCATTCCATAAGCCTCACACCGCATTCCACAATGAATTCAACATTCTCTCATCTCTCGCGCACAGAAGACACGTACTTGCGCATTACTAGGATACCACATGTCTCATTTTCTTCGTGTTGTGTGACTTTCTCATTTCGTTGTTTGGTGCTTACACATTGTTCCTTTGTGAAGCCCAACTGCTCGCAGTCACAACTACCCAGGATTGAACTTAAGGTTCAGTAAATGTACCTGACTGGACCCAAGATGGCAGTTGAAAATGTACTACACAATGAAGCCCTACAACATTATCATATAGTACACTCAAATCCTTATAGGAACAAAATCCCACGCACCTCGCCTGTTAAACAGTGTCATTAAGGAACATAAACTCTTCAATGTAGAGAGAAGCAAGAAATCAGGTATCAGGGTCCTTTATTTTCCATGATTGATGCCCCAAAAATCTATACACTGGAATTATAGCATTCCAGTATTTCTAAAAACATTCTAAAAAACTCACAAGGAACAGACGGAAGCAAATTATTTTGTGATATGTAACATAACATATGTTGGAAACATTTGAGGAATCTGCAAATTAAAATCCTATCTATGTATGAGGTGTCAGACTGTGATTCCACTGCATGAAATGTGAATGTTTATATTGATTACTGGTGTGATGAATATTGCAATGACCATAATGATGGGAATAGTGTATCTCCTGATAGTTATTGACATTAGGATAACGATCATCACTACAATATGTGTTAAGCTCATTGAGAGCCTATTTACTCTACTGATGTCCCAGAGGCTGACAGTTGGGCTTGTTGTGATATTGGTATCTAGAGAAATATACAGGATGTGTGGTATATGACAATTTATATTGGCCCCAATATTTGATATTGAATTTTATCCCACATGATCCCATACGACAACAGATAAATGTTGATGTTAACAAAGCTCTTGTCTCATTACAGTGTAGCTTCAGCTCTTTCATCAGTACAGACAGCAAATATTGAGGGAGATATTGCCCATTCAGAATAGGAAAAGGATGGATGAGCTCACCATTGCAATCATGCAATCCAGTCATATTACCATGGTGGACGTAAGGAAAGTTACAATCCATTGGCGTCGTACAATGGTTTCAGATGTTGGCTTCCTGGAACAGGAGGAAGTCGGGTTATCCCTGCTTCATCTGGAACAAGGCTTCTCTGGTTTAAGCACACCCTTGGTTCACCAATGATTCCATTTGATTGTAGATAGAAAGGATGCTAGAGCAGCAAACATACTCCAAGAGCAGATACTGCCTCAGCAAATGCTTTAGCAGCAAATGCCAGACCCCTGTTTGAATGAACATTGTGAACTGATCCCACCACTACAAGGCACTGCATGTCTTGTATGGCCACTCAAACAAAAGCAGCATCTTTTGGCTAAACACACAGGAATTAAGAACATGAGTTGACAGTACCCGGGGTGTATTATTGACTGGATGTAAATGCTTAATGTGGTTGGGGTAGACAATATCAAAAGGGTGATCTGATAACCCAAAAATTGAAGTAGTCAACCAGATTATGGTGTACGTTTTTTTAGACCACGGGGGAATGTGCATAATTCCCTTTGCAGAATTTGAGCAAAATGGACAAAACATCATGCAGAATTATGGATTAGTATGCAAAATGCTGATTTGGTATTGTTCATATTTTTTTCAGTTAGAACTCAGTACTATTGGCCAGTTTTAAAATTAGGCCAAATTTAGGTTTGTGCTAAAACAAAAAGTAGCCCAAAACAACAGTGACCCACATTGGTTTGTTTCCATCATTTGCTTTGTTCCTGTGCTCCAGTGATAGGATTTCTTGCCAATATAATATCATAAAAATGATTAGACATAATGGTATAGTCCCAGATATTTTGTGTAACAATCATAATGTGAAATGACAGAAATTTTGCAAGCTTACACCAGACTAAATACAATTTCACCCAGGCCTCCATTTTATTTGCTGAAAGATAGTACAGTGTTCTATGTATTATCTGATAGGCGTGTTCAGTCATCAATGTTGTTACTGCACCATTGATAAGGAAGCACTAATTCTGGCATGGGCAGATGCAATTTCCTTTTGTGCTGCTTTTACAAGGTCCTTTTTAAATGCCTCATTGGAACACATGTACCTTTTGTCCCTGGAATAAAAACCATTCAGATATTATCCTTGCAGAAACTAGAAATATTTTGTTGGCAGCTCATAGTCCTTAGAGTGTGCCTCACCATTTAATATTACCTCTATTAACATCATCATATCAGCACTGATCTTAGACTGAGGTCCAGTTACTGAAGCTGCCTTACTGGTATGCCCTGTTGGCCTAGCATCCCAATTAGCCCACTCTAGGGAAGGCAATTTTGGTTTTTTTAAAGTTTATTTTATATCTGTTATTGATGAATAGTCTGGCCCCGATTTACAAAGGGCCTCTGCATTTGTTGCAGAGGCCTCATAGTCGTGCACTCGTGATGGGACCTCCATACTACAGTTGCTCAATGTGGAGGTATTGCCATTAGTGTGGGTCCCAACCATGAGTGTGGGCCCCCCATTATGACTACAGTGCCTCTGTCACAAGTGCAGAGGCCCTTTGTAAAATGGGCCCGCCCTATTCTATAAGTCTATAAGTTCACTTCAAATGTTAATTAAAGTCATTTTCACTAGGGTAAACATCAACATATCAAAGTATGTCACTTCCATTAGTATAAATTGTCACAGGGGACGAAAAATAGACTGCAATCAAGAATTTGTAGGAGTGCCCTCAAGCATCACATTAGGATGCTAAGCATCATCATCGGGCTAACTCCTCGCCATACAGGTACGCGACCTCGGGTAGGTTCAGAACGGACCTTCAGGAGGAGTTGAATGTACTCTTCTTGGGTATGAGGTTTTACACGTCCCTATGATGCCCGGTTCCTACATGGGATGGGCGACTAATTATTTGACTGACTGATACAATAGATCTGCAGACTGTAAGTGACCTTCCAGCATTTATTGTCTTGTTTTTTATGGAGAAGTAACCACTATCGGTCCTGATGAAGCGCCATTGGATCTTTCTTTGACCGTGTGGGCGCGAAACATGTTGACCAAGTGTTAGGAGCAAACAATTTTTTTCTCCTCTCTAGTTTTGAAGGAGTATTGGTAGCATTATTTTCCTGAATACTCCCATTCGTGTTTTTAATCTTGACCTGATCCTTATTGAAAGTATTAAAACTAAGTATGAGGTGTTCAGAGCCAATTTTATATCTCTCACTCTCCTTTTTCTCCTCTGCCAGCATGTGCTGCAGACTTTTCTTGATTTATTAAACATCTTCCTGGTTGAAGAGCCTCCATCTTATGGATGTTGGCCCGTCAGATATTGCAGTGCCAGTCTGGCGAGGAGTTAGCCCGATGATGATGCTTAGCATCCTAATGTGATGCTTGGGGGCACTCCTACAAATTCTTGATTGCAGTCTATTTTTCGTCCCCTGTGACAATTTATCCTGGAACAGTGGACTCACTTTGATTATAGGTTCATGCATAGGGAGATAGTACACTGGACAATTAATCTCCCAGTCCCTCTTGTGTTTAGAACTTCCATTAGTATGACTGTGAACAGAAAAGTACTGTTCTAATATTGCCTTGGGGTAATTATCTATAAGCACATTTGAAATCACCAATTGTGAATGCGGTTAAATATTCTGACTTCATAGGCTATATTTTGATGGAAAAACATATACAGTATCTAAAGCCTGGCACCACTGACATTCTGCACCTCTTTTATGGGGGTATCTATTGTCCAATGCAAAATGATAACAATTGTCAGGTTTGACAATTCTAAAAGGAGGGTGTAAGAAATCCAAATCAGAGGGCTGCAGGGCAGACATGGGGTAGTAGGTTGCAATTGTAACAACTGGGGCCATTCACCACTGGTGTCCTGGGGCCCAACATTGTGACTCCCTTAACTGAGGATTAAGGGGCAGATTTATGAAAAGTGGTGCTGCACCTAGTTCAGTACCACTTTCCTGCACCCCATGATGCCCCCCCCATGGTAATGCCATGTTTATTTAAAATACAGTGCACCATGGTGGCAGTTAGGGTGACTAGTGTCATAATTTGTCATGCTAGACCAGCGCTTTGCAGGATTAGCATAAAAAAGTATGAAGCTAATCCTGCAAAGCACCATGAGGCCAATTTAATCAATAGGAGCCTCTTTTTAACACCTGCACTTAGCAGGAGTTAAAACAAGTGGATAAAAATGTCACAAAGGATTCTCATAGATTCCTTTGAGCCATTTTTACACTCCCCCCCCCGGCGCAGGCATAATGTGGCGCAAGGGGATACAAAGTGGCGCAATGCAAGCATTGCACCACTTTGTAAATATGGCCAACATTTTTCCCCTTCCAACGCCACATTAGCGTAAACAAATTATGCGAATTTGGCATTGGAACTGCTCAAGGACAGCATAATTCTGTCCCTATGTATCTCTTTTTAGCACTTGATTCTCAGGATTGTGAGGCAGAGCAATTCAACATTTACCCAGTGAAGTTGCTATGAGCAAGAGACTTAAAAATCAGCAGCACAACAGCCAACACTCAAAAGTAAATTTTCAAGTCAGTGCTTTTTTTTTAATAAAAGAAGAAAATATTTTATGACATTCACTACTAAGTACTACACATACATAAAAAAAATATACAGAATAGTGTTAGGTTATGTGTATTTGTAAAGCACACAATTACCTGTGAGGTTATCCTGGTGCTGAGAAGGTGTGTGTTCCTCACCCTGCTAAGCCCTTCCTAGGGTTGGATGATCAACTGAAAAGTCAGGACTTCTGCTTCTTGTGAAATTTAAGAAGAGAGGCGGAAGCTCTAATGTTGAATGGGATGCACTCCCATGCTTTAGGCGCAATGTAAGATCACTACTTCTGCCTTGTTGGTGTTGACCTTAAGATTGTTGGCTTTCATCCTGTTAGCGACTTCGGTCACGCAGGTGGTAAACTTGTTTCGTATGATGGGGATCTAGGCTGAGATGGAGAGTATGAGCTGCATGTCACCTGCAAAGGAAAAGATGTTGATGTTGTATGCACGGATTACATTGTCCAGAGGGTTCATGTATGTTTTGAAGAGTGTGGGGCTGAGTGATGAACTTTGAGGCACTCTGCAGATGAGTTTGCAGGGTTCAGAGGATTAAGGTACCAGGCTGGCAGCTTGTGTTCTATCTGTTAAGAAGGAAAAGATTCAGCAGAGTGTGGGTCAGTGGATGCTAATCTTGTGCAGACACCTGATAAGGATGGAGTGTGAGACTGTTTCAAATATTGCAGAGAGGCTCAGGAGAGCGAGGGTAGCTAGGTCTTCTCTGTCAAGGATCATGCAGATGTCATCTGTGACGGTGATGAGCGCTGTTTCTATGCTGTGGTTGGGCATGAATCTGGACTGAGTGGTGTCAAGGAGCGGTTGGTTGCTGAGGTGGTCAGTGAGTTGTTCGTTGATTAGTTTCCCTAACACCTTTGCCTAATATGGTAGGAAGAGATGGGTCTGTAGTTGGAAAGCATGGCTGGGTCAATGGATGGTTTCTTGAGCAGGGTTATGATGGTGGCATGTTTCCAGGTGTCTGGAAATGTTGCGGTGCCAATGGAACCGTTGAGGGTAGGTGTAGTGCTTTGCTGATGGATGGGGTCTTTTGTTGAAGGTGTAGTGGGGGCAAATATCAAATGGTACACCTGAGTGGATAGTCTTCATGGTAGCAGTGATTTCAACAGTGGTGATCGCAGGCCACAAGATCAGGGTTCTTTCATCGGCTGTGATGAGAAGTTGAGTTGCGACAGTGATGGGGTGTGGTTGATGGCCAAAGGTACTGTATATAGAGATGATTTTCTTACAGAAGAATTCCAAGAGCTTGTTAAACAGGTCTTCAAAGGGGGGTGATGCTGCTGGAGGGGCATGAGGTACAGTGAAATATTTGATGATAGCAAAAACTCCTTTGCTGGTGTTAGTTCTTCTATCAATGTGATCTGCAAGAGCTGTGCTCTTAGTGCTCTGAATCTGCTGGTGATAGTGTCTTAGGGCTGGTGTCTTTACTTGTTCTTCATTTACGCTCCTGTGGATTCAGTGGCAGTTCATCAGCCTCAGTTCCTCTGTGTACCAGATGGCTTGTGGTCAGGTTCTTGCAACTGGGCTGCTCTTGAGGAAAGCTATGGTGTTGGTGCAGGTGGTGGGCTAGCTGATGAGGATTTTGAATGCTTTCACCAAGTTGCTGGTGTGCTCAGGCCCACTCCTCTTTTAGTGGGGCGGTTCTAGTGATGGTAGGTCTGTGGTGGTTAAGGATTAGAATACTGAGACTGAAGAGGTCTGTCCAGGTCATGGTTGAAGGCTTGTCGACTGTGATGTGGATGATTGAGGGAAAAACTAGAATTAGGCAGTTTGGGTGGGTTTGGTAATGTGTTGGGTGATACCAAGATTTCCACAGTTTTCTAGTAGTGCCATAGAGTTTAGGTCAATACAATATTCTAAAGGACGTTAAGGTCTTGAAGGCAGATGAAGGTGCTGGTTTGATGATGAGGGGTGGAACAAAGCCTGTGATTTTGCTGGTGAAATTAGTGAGAGGTCATGCCGATCTGTATACAAGGGTTCTGCTCAGTGAGAAGTTGGCTGTGATGTGTATCTTGAAGGCAAGTTATTCCATGCAGCTGGTGGGGATGGCTGTGTAGGTTGTGCAGCTGATGGTATCTCTGAACATGATGGAAACTCCACCTCCAGGCTTGTGCTGACATTCCTTCCTGCCAATCTTGTAGTCAGTGTGGATGGCTGTAGTGATGTCCAGTGCTGAAGTTGGGTTAAGGCAAGTTTTTATGAGAAAGGGACGGTCTGGGGTATGGTCGTGCAGTAGGTCCCACATCTCTATAGTGTGGTTGGTAAGCAAGCAAGTATTGCTGAGCATTCATGTGAGTGTAGCATGTTGTTTGGGTTGTGTTTGGTCTGTATGATTGGGTGTCTGTGTGAGTGAAAGTCTTGAATTCTAGATTTGTCATTGTGTCAACACAATAATTAAATGTAAAATATAAAGGCAAAACACTCAAGTAGTACTGAAATATGTCAAGATGGTATTACACTTGAAGACATTAAACAATATAAACATTGATTTATTGTTAACAATGAGCAGGTCTCTCAAGTTTACAATGTTCAACAGAATGCAGCGAGTGAATCATTTATCTGCCTTTAATCCATCTGCAAAACAACCACATGGCCCAATAACAAAGACCCACACACCCCAGAACCTTAAAACAATAGTTCTAGCTTCAAGAGTGCTCATAAGTTGAATATTCTCCTGGGGTCGCTTTTTCATGATCCTTGAGTCCTTGGGTGGGACCTCAATATTTTAAGGAAGGCTCCAATGGGGTTCTGCTACTCTACTGTGATCATTGATCTATGAGCAGGTAATTATATTGTGCTCTATCACCAAAGTATTTTGGAACACTCATACCATGTTACACGCACATACAAAGATTATCAAAATTTAAATTTAAGAGGTTTGTATACTGTACAAAACTTTAATGGGAGGGTATTCCCACACTTTTGACCCCAGCTAGAGACAAAATGTATGCCACCCATTCGGTCAGTTTTAAATTTAGGTGTAATAACCAAGAATTGTTGATTTATCTTAAGATGTCGGTGCAGATTGCCTTTAAGTTTGTTACCCAAATTTCAGAAATGCCAACGGCGATGCTCACAGGACTAGAACAACCACCACTTCAAAAAATGTTCTGCTTTTTATCAGTAGCTAGTTTAGCTTATGAAAAATTAGAGGCATGTGAGCTCGCCTGTGTACTTTGGTGATAAAATGTGTAGGGCCATTTTGTACACCTTGTAGTTGTCTATCTTTGGATGTAGCTAGGCAATCTGTGTCACCAAAATATAGTCTGATTTGAATTGTTTCATTTATGTCTGGGATGTGGAGACTCTCTTCTAAGCATAGAAGGAGAAC
This sequence comes from Pleurodeles waltl, assembly GCF_031143425.1. Taxonomy (NCBI): domain Eukaryota; kingdom Metazoa; phylum Chordata; class Amphibia; order Caudata; family Salamandridae; genus Pleurodeles; species Pleurodeles waltl. Next base: position 924,361,601 of record NC_090444.1, read on the forward strand.
GTTTAAAGATTTTAATTGCAAAAAACAGGTTTTGGCTACATAGTGTATTTGTTTTTTTAGTGACAAATCTGAATCAATGATTATTCTGAAGTTCCTGGATGATTTTGAAGAGATGGGATATATTGGGAAATCATGAAGCCAGTCCAGAGAATTGGGGATTTGTACATTAGAAGAAATGAAATAAAGTTCAGTTTTGCATAGTTTGACCTGGTGTCCATGGCATGGTTTCCCCATAAGATGTTGCCTTTAGACCTCCTGTTTTACTAACTTTGTGTTCGCTGGCCTTAGGGCTCTGCACACTTTACCACTCCTAATCAATGGTCAGGAATGTGTGCTCTCTACTCTGAACATAGTAACTTTCTCTTATACCCAATTGTCATATTTTATTTACTACGTATGTAAGGTAAGGTTGTACAATGTGTAACCGGAGCCGGTAAATTAAATGCTATTACAGGGGCCTGCATATAAAATATACACATCACTCTTCTGGTACTCTTTCAAGCTCAAAGACCTGTTAGTTATTTAGAGAAATCCCATAACTAATAACACATATACATTTCTTTTACATTCAAGAAATGGTGAGAAACAATGAAGCAAGAAGGAACAACCATGGACTGCTGATGGTTTCCTGTCAAATACAAATATTGGCAATTCGTATGCAGTAATATGTGAGTAAGTAAACCAAGTGCCAACAGCACAGTGCTAAAATGTGGAACATGTTTAAAAACACATATACATTAAGACACTGCACAATTCCCCTGGTTTCTATTCTTCTTTGCATCGTGATGAAGACTATTTACAATTTGGGCCAAATAAGGTTGTTTACGTGGTGTATGGATCAAAATCTGACAATTAGGCTCTGTCACAGCCACATTTATAAGGATATGAAATAGTAGTACAGGAGTACTGCTTCACATACTCATAAATTTCTTTGTGAATCAGCAGTGAAATGTCATATTTCCTATGAACAAAAGTGCATAGAGGGCACAATCCTTTCTATTCATACCAATTTGATATCAATATTGATAATTTGTTCCCATTTCATGATAGAAATGTGGTCTTTGGTTGGAAGTCAGGTTACCCCCTGTCCAAGCAAGGACCCTCACTCTTGTCAGAGTAAGTCAGTGTAAGTCACAATCCAAATTATCCTGTGCCCACCCTCTGGTTTCTTGGCACTGAGCTTTCAGGCTTAACTTAGAAGGCAATGTGTAAAGTATTTGTGCAATAAATCATGCAATAACACAGTGTAACATCAGAAAAATACACCACACAGTGTGTAGAAAAATATACATTATTTATTTGGATAAATACTGGTCAAAACGATTAAAAGTACACTTTGAATTATCCCTGTAGGAAATGATAAAATAAGTCTTTAGTCTTTAAAAAGTAAGATGTGTGGAAAATGGGGAGGTGTGAGTCGATTTATTTTTTCGGCGCACACAGACGATGATTCGTTGAGTTTTCATGCAGGGCAGGCTTTGTGTCGATTTTCAGCATGTAGACTGGGATCCTCTTTGGGTTGCAGGGTTTTCGGACACTCAGGGGACGATGCAGAGAAATCCTGGGCATGTAGGACGAAGTCACAGGGGCTGCGTCGATCCGGTGGGCGATGCGTGGAAATTTCTTTTGCACTCAATTCTTCTCGCAGGAAGTCACGCTGCGTCATTCCAGCTCAGCTTTGCGTCATTCCGTTTGGGCGTGCAGTGTTTTTTTCACCGCGATGCGGGCTGTGTGTCATTTCTTGCAGGCTGTGCATTAATTTTCACCACACAAGGAGTTCTGTTGCAGAGATGAAGTCTTTTTAGTACTGAGACTTCAAGGAACAGGAGGCAAGCTCTATCCAAGCCCTTGGAGAGCACTTCTCAGCACAGCCAGAGGGCAGAAAGGCAGCAGGGCAACAGCAGGGCAGCAGTCCTTTGCAGAAAAGCAGTCATATGAGTCCTTTGGGCAGCCAGGCAGCTTCTCTTGGCAGGTTGCAGGTTCTGGTTCAGGGTTTCTTCGCCAGTGGTATCTTGTCCAGAAGTGTCTGCGTTGGTAGGGTCAGAGATCCTGCTGAAATACCCAAATGTGCCTTTGAAGTGGGGGAAACTTCAAAGAGTGGCTTAGAAGTGCATAAGGTCCCCTTTCAGTTCCATCCTGTCTGCCAGGGTCCCAGTAGGGGGTGTGCCAGTCCTTTTATGTGAGGGCAGGCTACTGTCCTTTGACATGTAAGTGTCAGGCCCTCCACCCTCCCAGCCCAGGAAGACCCATTCAATATGCAGATGTGTGGAAGTGTGACTGAGCATCCTGTGTTTGGGGTTGTCTGAGTGAATGCACAAGGGAACTGTCAACTAAACCTACCCAGATGTGGATTGTAAGGCACAGAAGAGTTTTAGTGCAGAGAAATGCCCACTTTCTAAAAGTGCCATTTCTTAAACAGTAATATTAAATCCAACCTCACCAGTCAGCAGGATTTTGTATTACCATTCTGGCCATACTAAATATGACCTTGTTACTCCTTTCAGATCAGAATCTAACACTCAAACAGTATGTGAGGGTAGCCCTAATGTTAGCCTATGAAAGGAGCAGGCCTCTCAGCATTGTAAAACATAGTTTGGAGTTTTACGCTACCAGGACACATAAACTACAGAGGTACATGTCCAGCCCTTTTATCTACATAGCACACTGCCTTATGGGTTGCCTAGGGCCTACCTCAGGGGTGACTTATATGTAGAAAAAGTGGAGTTTAAGGCTTGGAAAGTACTTATAAATGCCAAGTCGAAGTGGCAGTGATACTGCACACACAGTCCTTGCAATGGCAGGCCTGAGGCATGGTTAAGGGGCTTCTTAGGTGTGTGGCACAATTAGTGCTGCAGGCCCACCAATAGCATTTAATCTACAGGCCCTGGGCACATGTAGTGCACTTTACTGGGGACTTACAAGTAGATTAAAAAAGCCAATTGGGTATAAACCAATGTCACCATGTTTTAAGGGAGAGAGCATATGCACTTTAGCACTGGTTAGCAGTGGTAAAGTGTGCAGAATCCTAAAACCAGCAAAAACAGTGTCCAAAAAGTGGAGGGATGCAGGCAAAAGGTTAGGGGTGACCACAATAAGGCTGTTAGGTCTAACATGTGTTCCCCCAGCTGAAAGTGGGGAGAGCTACCCAACCTCCTGGGAGCTCACATCACTAAGGCGGAAGTATCTGGATAGACCATCAGCGTTGGCGTGGTCAATCCCTGGGTGATGCTCCACCATAAAGTCAATCCCCTGTAGGGAAATGGACAGCCTCAAGAGTTTAGGATTCTCCCGCCCTCATCTGCATAACCATCTGAGGGGCTGGTGGTCTGTCTGAACCCGTACGTGAGTCCCAAACAGGTATGGTCTCAGCTTCTTCAGTGCCCAGGCCACAGCAAATGCTTCTCTCTCAATATCACTTCACCTCTGTTCTTGTGGTAACAGTCTTCTGCTAATAAAGACTACTGGTTGGTCTAGGCCTTACTCATTTAGCTGTGCTAGAACTGCCCCTATTACATGCACTGAAGCGTCCCTCTGCACAATAAATTTCTGGGAGTAGTCAGGGCCTTGAGTACAGAGGCCGTGCACATCGCTTCCTTCAGGGAGTCAAAGGCTTTCTGACAAGCCTCTGTCCAATTCACCAACCTAGGCTGTGTCTTGGATGTCAGTTCTGTCAAGGGTAACACAATGGTTCTATAACCCCCTTGACAAACCTCCAATAATAACCAGTGAGGCCCAAGAAGGTCCTCACCTCTGTTTGGGTTCTAGGTGGTTGCCAGGCCTTGATAGTTTCAATCTTGGCCTGGAGGGGCTGCACCTTGCCACCACCTACTAAGTGTCCCAAGTAGACCACAGAACACTTCCCAATCTGGCATTTAGTGGCCTTGATGGTCAAGCCTGCCTTTTGCAGGGCCTGAAGCACCTCCTTGAGGTGGAGCAGGTGTTCCTCTCAGCTGGATCTATTGACGGCACTGTCATCTAGGTAGACTGCGCAGAAGGCATGCTTGCCAGCTAGGACCTCGTTAACCAACTGTTGGAAGGTAGCAGGGGCATTTTTCAACCCAAAGGGCATCATCCAGAATTGGTAATGCCCCTCAGGCATGGAAAATGCAGCTCTCTCTTTACCCCCCTCAGTCAAGGCAATCTGCTGGTACCCTGATGTGAGATCAAAAGTACTGAGGAATTTGGCAGCGCTTAGCCTGTCTATGAGCTCATCAGCGCGGGGTTGGGGGTAAGCGTCAGTCCATGTGACTTAGTTGAGACCCCGGTATTCTACGCAGAAATTGAGTTCTGGCCTGGCATCGGGTGCAGCAGCCTTGGGTACCAGCACCACCGGGCTGGCCCAGAGACTACTGAACTTCTCAATTACCCCTAGGGCCAGCATCTTCTTGGCTACTTCCTCCTTGATGCTGGCTTTCACCTTGTCTGACAACCTGTACATTTTGTTCTCTATGTCATGGACACACAAGTGGGTGAGTGGTGAAAACAGGGAGGAGAACTGCTCCAATAATTCATAGCATTCTCCTCTCTGTTCTAGAGTCAGGGAGTTAGAAAGATCAACACCCTCCACTGATCCATCACCTTCTTTGACAGAGAGGAGGTCGGGGAGAGGATCACTCTTCTCTTCCATGCCCTCCTCTGTCAGACCTCTCAAAATGAGGCTTCAGTTGGTTGTGGTGGAGAAACCTGAGGGTGTTTCTAGAGGTCTTGTGGTCCACTGGGTAAGTGGCCTCCCCCTTTCGCTCCTTCACTTCAAATGGGCCAGTCCAGAGGTCCTGGAGAGCTCTAGGCTGTACTGGCTCCATCACCCATACTTGGTCTCCAGGTAAGAATTCTACCAGAGTGGCCCTGTGGTCATACCACTCCTTCATCACCTCTTGACTGGCCTCAAGGTTTCTCTTGGCCTGTTTCTAGAAACGCTGTGTCTGGTTGCGGAGGGCCTGCATGTAACTGACCACATCCTGGGGAGGTTTCTTGGGAGCTTTCTTCCACCCCTCCTTGACTATGCTTAATGGTCCCCTGACAGGGTAACCATAGAGAAGTTCAAAGGGGCTAAACCCCACCCCTTTCTGGGGCACCTCCCTGTAAGCAAAGAGAAGGCATGGCAGAGGACGCCCCACTTACGCCTCATGGCCTCAGGCAGGCCAGTGATCATGCCTTTTTAGAGTCTTGTTGAATCTTTCAACAAGCCCATTGGTTTGAGGATGGTAAGGGGTGGTAAACCAGTAGGTTACCCCATACTCATCCCACATGGACTTTATGTATGCTGACATGAAGTTTGTGCCTCTGTCAGACACAACCTCCTTTGGGACCCCCCACACAGGTAAATATTCCCATCAGAGCTCTGGTCACCACTAAAGAGTCCTAAAACCAGCAAAAACAGTGTCTAAAAAGTGGAGAGAGGCAGGATAAAAGTTAGGGGTGACCACCCTAAGGCTGTCAGGTCTAACAGTTCACATAGTAATTTATGAATATAACTTCTGATATTCACAAGTGCCTGTGTGAATCCACCACATTATGATTAATTTCTCTGTCCAGACCAATTAAGTGAATTTGCTCTGACTATTGAGTGGCTATTACAGAAGTTCAATGTAGATATATGTGCCTATTTAAGATGTTTACAAGGTATTTGGGGAGTTTCAGGAATCAACTAGTTTAATGGAAGGGTCGCTGATTGTATTCACGGATGAAGGCTCACTGGTTCTCCTGAATGGCAATGTTTTTTGACAGCTAGATTACATATTTCCAGCACTACCACTGCACAGACCTCTGCCTGCCTCTCCGTAAGTACAGATGTATTTCAAACCTGCATCATATCGGATTGCAAAGTTTAACTTCCTGGTTGGGTGTTAGTCTATGGTTTCCAAGCAAACTTGGGAAAAATTCAGTACTTTCCCCAAGGAAAATATTTTTCTCTCAGTAAAGCCGGTTATCGGGGGGGACATCTGTGGGGGTACACACCCGCGTCTCAGATGTGAACGAGCAGAGGATAGACGGCCGTGAAGGAGGAGACAAACGGATAGCAGTAACGGTACCATTGGGAGAGCTGTGAGCGAGAGGCTGTGACCCCAGGAGCAGAACACACAATGCTGAAGACATGAAAGGGCTGTGACGGGAGAGACAGAGTGACGCAGTGAGTGAGACGCAGTGAGCGAGACGGAGCTGACGCGCTAACAAGGGCGCCACTGTAGACGCGGACGAGGGCATCTGCTGCCGTTGCGGCCATTGCTGTTGCCGTGAAGGCTACTGAGAGAGGCAGGGTGAGCGCAGCTGTGTCAGTCACAGCAGTGGAGTGAGTGCACCAGGGCCACACGGAAGCGGCCCAGCCAGGTCTGGGTGCAGCTTGTGGGCCCTGTGTGCCCCGCTTACCCACCGCACCTCCCAACTGCACCTCGCTCCTCACCTACCTCCTCACTTACGAAACCTACGAACATTCAGCCATCGGACACCCAGCCCACTGCTGTACGTCGTTGCGTGTACAACTTCACCTACTATTACCTAAGCAGAAGCTGTAGTGCTCAGGGCATACAAGGGCCCACCATTCTCTACAGGTCGCAGTGAGCGCAGCAGTTTTTGTAAACTGCTGCAGAGAGAGTGCACCGGGGTTACATAGAGGCGGCCCGCTAGGTTGGGTGCGGCTTGTGAATCCCCCGGGTGCCCCGCTCACCTGCCGCTGTAAGCCACTGTTATCCTGCAATCTTAAACATCAGGAAAAAGCAAATTACGCTTCTCTTTCACCAATCCGGGCCAAGAGATAGCCACCATGAGATCGGGGCGACCCAGGATTCTAGCAGAGGGCAAAGTCAAACCTTTAAAACCCCAAAGGAGGGCGCAAGGGAAGGGAAAGTGCTCAGCGAAGCACTCAGCGCCAAGTCCGCAAAGTAGCAGACAGAATCAGCTGGTAGCGCCCCTCACTCCTTTTCAGCTCTACTTCAAACAAACAGGACTCACTAACAAGGCGGACTTTTTGAAAGATCTACCAGAGGCTTTCTTCTCAAATCCCGACACCGACGTGGGCCTTCCAACCCCACTGATTCCACAACCTCTGATCACGGGGCAGCTGGGGCCCGGGCTGATAACAAACCCGACACAACAATTAGGGGTAGCCCTCCCATGTCAGGAAACATCAAAGGACCAAGCTCCTGAAGAGCTTAGTGATCCCCTGCTCCAAGGGCAACAAATCAACTTCAGTTACTTAAGTAGCCCAATAGCGCACAAAAATTTGCAAGCAGGTCAAATCGTGACTATGGCTCAGGTACATGCCCAGGAGTGGGAAACTTCTCCAGGTGCTCATCTACAGGTTTTCACGGGCAACCCAAGTAACTTCGAGCTTCCAACCTCTACGGGTAATGCGACAGAGGTACATATTGACACTGGGTATGTGAAAACCCACCAACAATCGATCCCAATCCCGCGGTCAAATTTCAACACCCAGGGGAACAATGAGAGACTGGACATTGGTTCCGAAGTAATTACAGGGTTGGAAGATTCCTGGTTACAGTTGCTCTCTATAACAAATAACAAAGACCTGGGAGAAGCGCTGGACTTAAAAACTTTTGATCTAGTGAATCCTAAGGACCAGCAGTCGAGCTATCCTCTGGTGGTAGGAAGCATAAAAAACAGTATTACTACGAAAGAACTTTTAACTCGATTATTGAAATTGCTAGCGAGATGTCCAAAATACAATCACTTGAGGAATTAATGGTAAAAAGCAACTCGACTGCTTCACCTTCCAATAATATCCCCTCAGAGTCCATTAACAGGGAAATTCTATTAAAAAATTCTGCTCACGCAGGCCACCCTACTTGTGAAATGGGAGATCTAACGTGACTACACACCTCATTGCTGAATGCTCTACATACTTCAACAGCGGTTCTTAACATGCAATCAGATAAATTAGACTTGCAAATGGATCTAATGAAGGTAATGGCCACATGCATAGCTGGCATCAATCACAAACTGGACTCGCTGGCCATTCGTCCAACTGAACAAAATTGCAACCACCAGCACTTTCCTTGTAATTGTGGCCCAATATTAGATAAACTGTGTATGTTACCACAAGTCTTAGTAGAGATTCTGCAGGAAGTTAAAGCAAGGAAAACCAATGAGGCCATCTCCAGGAACCAAGATACATCTCAAAAGACACCAGCCTATGGGGTAAGCAGCCCAGCAAAAAAAGATGCAAACATTCAGGGGCATATTTATACTCTGTTTGCGCCGGAATTGCGTCGTTTTTTTTTAACGCAAATCCGACGCAAAGCTAACTCCATATTTATACTTTGGCGTTAAACCCGTCTAGCGCCAAAGATCTTGGAGTTTGCGTCATTTTCTAGCGTGGACACCTACCTTGCGTTAATGATATGCAAGGTAGGCGTTCCCGTCTAAAAAATGACTCCAAGGCATGTGCGCCTTATTTAAACTCCTGTGCAAAAATGGTGCACGGGAGTGGGCGGGTCAAAAAAAATGACGTCCAGCCGCTTTTGCGTCATTTCTTAACGCCTGTTCAGGGCAGGCGTTAAGGGACCTGTGGGCTCGGAAGGAGCCCAGAGGTGCCCTCCCATGCCCCCAGGGACACCCCCTGCCACCCTTGCCCACCCCAGGAGGACGCCCAAGGATGGATGGACCCATCCCAGGGAATTTAAGGTAAGTTCAGGTAAGTATTTTTTTTTAAATTTTATTGTGGCATAGGGGGGCCTGATTTGTGCCCCCCTACATGCCACTATGCCCAATGACCATGCCCAGGGGACAGAAGTCCCCTGGGCATGGCCATTGGGAAAGGGGGCATGACTCCTGTCTTTGCTAAGACAGGAGTCATGTCAATGGAGGGTGGGAGTCAAAACAAATGGCGCTAATCGGGTTGAGGCAGATTTTTTGCCTCAGACCGACTTGCCCCATTTTTTTACGCCCAAGCTCCATTTTCCCCTACGCCGGCGCTGCCTGGTGTGGGTCATTTTTTTTGACGCACACCAGTCAGCTCCGCCGGCTAACGTCATTCCATAAATAAGGCGCCCGCATGGCGCTTTGGAATGGCGTTAGCCGGCGTTAACATTTTTGACGCACAACTGCGTTGGCGCAGTTGTGCGTCAAAAAGTATCAATATGGCCCTCAGTGCATTAACCCAATGGTCACAGACAGATCAGATAGATCTTCACAGTCGGAACAAACAGCATCTACCAATTTGGAGAGTATAATTGAACAGCCAGCTCCAGCACTGAAACCCCTAACAAAAAGACAAAAGAAGCGAGCATGAAAGGCAAGGAAACAAACATGTGCCAAAGCTATTAATGACAATCTGTATCCCATATTTTCAACGCTTCGGCAACCGCAAAATCGAGGTTTAGGAACCGCAAGCAGCATGCAAATCTCAAATAGTTTCAAAGCCATAAGGGAGGGGGTAGTCACCAGTCCAGAACAACAATTCACTGGAGAACATCTACCTGCTGACTCGCCAATGTCGCTCAAATATAACATGCCACACCCAACATCCCAAGACCAATTGAACGGGCACGCATTGGCCACGAGGTTGGCAGCTCCTTGTCAGGGAGACCTAAGGGCAGGAAATTGCATCTACAAGGATAAATCTGAGATCCATTTAGATGCCCAATTACCAGTGAAGATTCCACCAGAGCCACCCTCCTATGCAGCTGTCGCACAAGCCACTTCCTCACTATCTACAATAACCCTTCCGGACAAGACCCAGGGAATCTTGTCGAGTCTCAAAATATCTTCCAGGCTAAGATCGTCCGCCCAGGTCAATGCGGGGCAGGTGATAGTAATCCCCGCAGGCACAAAGAACAATAAATTCACTCCTTTAGCAGACGACTCGCAGTCCAGACTCAATCCTCGCACCAGAGAAACACACCTGTCACCGACCCTAAATCTCAAATATGCCTCTAGGGAGGTCGCAACTACTTATCATGATGGACGAATAAAGTCAAAAGTAACAATTCAAATTACTCAAATAGCCGCAACAGACCTTGAAAACAAAGCCTTTTTAAGCAAACAATCATGCACGCTCAAAAGGGCCCCAAGTAGAAACAAGTCGGAGGATGGTCAACAGAACAGGCCTATGCCACATAGAATTAGAGCATTCCCAATCTAGTCATGTTATTGAAAATGATAGGGAATCAAGGCAGGTCATTCTAACCCCAGATTATGACTCACGCAGCCAACAAGATAGCCTGAACAGGGGCAACATTCTGAGGCTTTTGGCAGAGCTTCCTTCAACTAAGAAAATTATGTCCCCAGATTTAATATCACTGAAATTCCTCTCCAACAGCACTCAAAATGACCGGGAACAAACTCTGACTATGTGGAGAACAAGCGAAATCGCTGCTTTAATTATGGCAGTTAAGCAACAGTTTGAAAACTGGGGTATACGGCTATCACAACCAACCAGCCCACGTTATCCTTTTCCCCTATTGTTAAATGTGAAAAGTGAACCAATTCAAAAAACGGAACCACAGGCCCGCAAGCCCGGATGGGGACCGGATGTCGTGGAAGCGGAACAGCGTCAATCCAAATGGGGGATAAAGATTCAAATGCCTCCATTGACCCCCTAATTGTAGGGAATGGAGTACAAGACGAATGGACATGGATGGCACGTACCCTAAATTCAAGGAGAAGCAATTGACCCACCATACATAATGCACGAGATACAGATCAAAGGCCGACCATTACTATTATGTCCTGGAACATTGCGGGAGCAAAAGCAATTATTACAGAAGGATTTACAGTAATGTCCAGTTGCAACTACTTGATAATAGTGCTGCAAGAAACATGGCTGGTAGACCCGATAGAACTAGGAGGCTATTCTCTACACCACATTGAAGCTGAAAAATCAAACAAATCAGGCAGGGCATGCGGTGGTCTAGCCACATACATCTCTACGGCACTTCAGGTCACAACAGAACAGCTGGCCTTCTCATCAACGGATTTACAGGCAATAAAAATCAATTTTAGTTTCAATCATCACGCTCCACTAATTATCTTTAATGTTTACGCCCATCCGCGGAAACATCGCAAAGTACTTCTCTTCGAGAAGTTACTACAAAAGGTAGAAGAGATACGGTGCGCTAATCCAGCATGGGACATTTTAGTAACAGGCGACTTTAATAGCAACCTGATATATACTCCAGAACCGGACGAGCAATTGGCAGCAGAAAACGCAATTTGGTCAGTGCTACCACAGTTACCATCAATACAGATGAAACTGGATATAAGGGGCAAGCAATTGGTCGAGACCTTAGAACATCTGAGTATGAGGGTGCTAAACGGCAGGGTGAAAGGTGATGTCCCCGCCCAGCTTTACTCATCATAGTGCAAAATCTGCAACTACAATTGACTATACTGCCGTCTCTCTTCCCCTGCTGGCACATGTTAAAAAATTCAAAATTATACCTTCTTTATGTGCCCAAAGAAAAAACCCTTCGGAAAAATTATAAGAAACAGTTATGGCAAATACGAACCCAAAAGGAGGATGATTTCTGGATCAAATTACTTTTCAACTTAAGAAAGGCTAATACTAGAGAATTCTGGATGTCAGTGAATGAAATAGACCGAAAAGCAAGAGTAATAAACTGTACTTCAATTTCAGAAGACAAATGGGTGGATTTCCTGTTAGACATCTTTTTTAAGCCAACCCCTCCTGTAGAAAATCAGCAACTGAAGGCTTCACTAAAACCTACAGACGTTCCTCAGAGTGATATGAGATTCAGTGCCAATAAAGTAGCCCAGGTGATCAGAAGGAGCCATAGGGACGGGGCTCCCGGCCCTAACGGTCTCCCCCAAGCCATATTTAAGGCGGATCTCGATTATTTGTCAGCCACTCTGTCAATATTATATGCTGAAGTTGAACGTAACAGTACCATTCCTGATAGTTGGAAAGGATCCATCATTAATCCTATATACAAAGGAGGCAGCAGGGCAAACCCAGCTAGATAGAGGCCGATAGCTCTAATTGACAGTGAGGCCAAATACTTTGCCTCTTTAATCCTAGCAGACCTGCTCACCTGGTCTAATTTAAATAACTTGGTCCCTATGAATCAAACTGGTTTCCGGAAGGGCTACGGCACAGTGACTAACATTCTTGCGCCAGGAGATATAGCCAACCGAGCAAAGTGCTTAAAGAAAAATTTACACATATTTTTTGTGGATTTCAAAAGTGCTTTTGATTGTGTGGACAGAGCAATTCTCTGGAACAAACTACGGAGTTGGGGTTTGCAAGAACGTATTTTGAGGTGTATAGAATTGCTGTATGACAAAATTTGGGTACGAATCAAGGTAGCAGACGGCTCAAAAGTTTCCAGGAGAATACCAACAAATATAGGATTAAATCAAGGCTGCGTGTTGGCCCCACACCTCTTTAACCTCTTCATGGCAGATCTCTCTGCAAAACTAGACGCAACCAACTCACATTCTCCAAGGATGGGAAGTCTGGCTATAACACATCTATCATATGCTGATGACATTGTTCTGTTAAACCACACAAAAATAGGGTTGCAACGACTGGTTACTGCCTTGGGTGAATTTGCAAAGACAAACAAACTAGAGGTTAACACTTCAAAAACAAAAACAATGTCAATAGGCTGCTCTTTGAATCCTGCAAACAAAATAAAATTGAACGGTTTCACTCTCGATACGATCTGCAGCTACAAATATCCTGGACTTACAGTAGACAATAAGATCAATTTTGTGCCACCAAACCAGTATATTCTACAGAAGTCCAAAGCGTTGGCGTTCCCTTTCTGCACTCTTGCTAAAAGATTAAAGGGCCCATCATATAAATCACTAATGTTGGTTATGTCGGCTAAATTCCTTCCAGCAATTACATACGGAAGCGCAGCCCAATACGGAAAGATGCTAGCCTTCTGGAAAGGCAGCAAATAAAAATCTATAAGCAAGTCTTCAACCTTCCTCGCTCTGCTTCCCCTGCACAGATAAGGCTGGAATTTGGTCTAACACAACAGCAGCTCGACAGGAAGGCCCACACAATAAAGATCTGGTACAAAATAAGTAAAAACACTGTCAGCCCGCTAGTAGCGGCACTATGGAGTTCAGTAAACGGCAAAAGCTCCTTGCAAGAGACAAAGACAAAGTACCTATGGGATTCCAACATGTCGTATTCCCTTTTGTGTCGAGCGATAAAAAAGGAAATAAGTATCCAATCTTTTCTAGATGATAAAGCTAAACTTGTGCAACGCTCACACGCCTGGCTGGTAATGCACACTTATACCACCATGGCCCCATCACAATACCTGGCCGAAACCTTCGCACTTCACATCAAGCATCGCTTCTTGACTCTGCGTTTGGGAGCATCTCCTGCTAGAGCAGATCAACCATCGTGGAAGAATAGAGGAGAGACTTCCTGCAGGCTATGCAAAGGCCCGAAAGAAGATATGGAACACCTGATTTGTATTTGTCCAGCCTTAAAAGAAGCCCGGAGACAACTATTAAAACCGCTTTTTATGAGGAATGGGACTCGTTCCTGTCGGTCAGCGGTGATGTCAATGTTTGATCCTACTGATTCACAATCAATATGCAAATTTATCAAATTCTTGACTGCACACACCAAAGACGTAAATCTGCCATCCGGGATGCATACTTAATCACACACTTTTTTGCATCATAGAATTAAGAAACTGATTTTAGATCCTCGCATGGCTTCATGGCCAAGTAATTTACGGAATTTTATAGAATTTTAGAGATGTTTTATCTTTAAACATGTTGTATTATGAGATGATTGTTATGGTTTTTATTAACTAAACAATAAAGATTATTCAACTAGTTTAATGGAGGGGGCAAGAATGCTTTTATTTTAATGACTATGAACATAATTTTATTAGGAGTATTTATGTATGACTGAATTGACTTTTGGACTTTGATCTAGTGGCTTTTTCAGTGTATTCTGATGGGACACAAATATGAGTTTGGTTGCTTCTTCTTGATATTGCATACATAAGAATCACATTCAGTAGTATATTACCCTATTTAAAAGATGATTGTATTAACAAATTATAAGAATTGTATGAATGACTTATCTTTGCCCACTTTAAAATTAGAGTAATGACCCACACATTGGGAAATGTATACCTTGAACTACTTGCTTGTTTTTGTACCTCAGGTCCTTGGGTCAAAATATTGGCTCTCATATGCCTTAAAGGTTGCCCTGACGTTACTCATTATATTTGCTTTAGTATTGATATAATGCTAGCAGTAAATATGATACAGTAAGAATATGCTTAGAGAAATGATGAAGAAGGAGACCTAAGACAACAGAAGAATGGCTACCGATGTGATCAAGCCTATGAGATGTCAAGGGTAAAGCATCAATACAAATAGGAATAAAGTAGCACTAATGGAAGTTTGAAAAGAATAAGGGACAAGATGAGGTATTAGTGAAAATTACATGAACATACACTCAGCTATTTCAGTACTATTAAAATGGACTTTTGTCCAATGTCTGTGCTGCTCAGGAATATACAACTGCACTCTTCCTGTATACACCAGCATACTAACATAAAGAGAACCCAGAGGTATGGAATGTGCCCTCATAATCACAATAACCCACCACAGAATTTTCCAGGTTGTAGGTATGTACGTCTGAAGCTTTAATTGTACTTCCTTTAACTGCTGAGGACTTTAATATTTTCTTCTTTTTTCCCCTATACTCCCCACCATGTGTACCCCCTCCTGGGGTAACCGTCCCTTTTCTCCTAATAGACATATCTTATGCTTACTTCAGGCTCCTTCACCTTTAGTGGTGTAGGCTAATACTACAATGCTTTCCTCTTGCCTTCTCATTAACTTCCCATGCTTCTCCTCTATCTGGGTTCACCAATTTGTCTTAGCTTCTGGAATGAAATTGTCCACCTTTTCTGGGTCCAAGAAACTGTACATTTTATTTTGCCACATAGCCTTCAGGATGCCAGGCAATCTCAGTTGCGCAGTGGCACCCAGCTTTCCTCAACTCCTCCATTCTGCTCCCTAGTTCCCGCTGCCTGTCTGCTGTTTCCCTGGAGATATCTGATTCTGAAGGTAACCCCATTGCCTGGACAGGCTTCTCTTTCAAGGCTAGATTCAGAATGTTTTCCTTTACAGTATAGGTCAGAAAGTTTACCAAGATTTTCTGTGTTTTTTTCCTCCCTGGATTCAATTTATAGGGATGTTGGTGAACCTGCTAGATCTCAGTTTTAAGGTCCACCATATTAATACACTGTGGAAAGGTAATTTCCAAGAGACTAATCACAAAGGCTTTGATATCGCCCCGCGCCCCCAGCAACCCCCAGGATTCTTAGGTTATTCCTTCTGGCATTATTTTCAAATCTCTCGAGTCTCTCAGTCAGGGCTTTTTCTTTTTTCTTAAAACCGGCCAACTTTTGGGAGTTTTGCATTGCACTCTCTAACTCCATACCTACACTAAGTTCACATATTGGTTACTCACTAAAATGGCTGCAGATAGAGGGAAGGCAGGTCTGGCGGAAGTGTAGGTTCTCCCTGTTGTTAGCTGGAATGTACATGGATTAATAGTGAGTAAGAGACAGTGCTTAATCCTTCCGTACCTGAAAGAGAATAAGGCTCAATTAGTTTTGCTCCAGTAAACTCATCTTTTGAGACAAGAGTGTAGGGATCTTTTCTCAAAGCAAAAATGTGTTGTAAAAGTGATTGCCACTAATCAGTCACATAGTGAAATAGGTATAGCTATAATATTTAGGGTATTATCTTAAGTGGCACTGAATCAATATAGAGCGGATGAGAGAGGGAGATGGATAATTACAGAGGTCAAGATACAGCAAAAGTTATAAACCTTAGTGAGTTATTATGGCCTAAACATTGATGATATTAACCTCTATTATGGGGGCCTTATCAGTCTAGGTGGGGATTTTGCTGGATAATGGCCTGGATCGGTCTTCAAATCGTATCCAGTGCAGCACCCCATAGATAAGGAAATATTTGTTGGATATGGCAGAAAATGTTAACATCTGCGATACATGGTATGAAATGAGAGGGAGGCTTAGGAGTTACACCTTTCTTAGCAAAACAAAGGGTCACTATTCCAGATTGGATTACTTCTTTTTAGATAATAGGGAAGCAAAGAAAATAGTGCAGATAGAACATCTTCCCATTCACCTGTCACCACGATTTTGTTGAAAATGAGTATGAGACTAGGAAGTGGACAATTAACAGAAGGACTCTACTGCAGCCCGGGCTAGTCACCGAAATGCTGCATGGGACAGAGAGGTTTCTCTCCTGAAATGTGTCATCAGCACGAAAGAATTCAGAATTATATCAGGAAAATAAAGGAGAATGGCACAGGGAGGATTTCTGAAGGGAACAGTAAAATAAAGGAGTCTTTTAATAGATGTTTCCAGGGACATAATTCAGAAACAATAGGTCCAGGAAGGGAACTTATACAGAGCTGTCTCCTGAAACAGTATCTCCCCAAACTCCCTGAGGATCAACAACAATCCCTGCATCAGGAACTTACAGGCAGTGAGATTTGGGTAGCAATTAGAAAGATGAAAAAGAGAACGATACAGGATACCCAGTGAGCTTTATTCTGCTGTCGCCAATGGGATTATTCCTACCTGGCTCAAACTGTCCAATTCCATCTTGATAGAAGGTCAGCCAATCCCAGAGTCCTAGAATGAAGCAGTAATCTCACTAATACTGAAACCCGTTAAGGACCCCACACTATGTCAGTCATTCTGGCCAATTTCACGCTTAACTGTGGTTCTAAGATATTTTTTTGCAGTTTGGCAGCTTGATTGAATAGAATAGTGGGGTGCTTGATACATCATTACCAAAAGTTTTTTTTGCCTGAGATGGAATATGAGGGAACTAAACCAAACTCTGATCTGCTCAATCAATCTAGCCATGTTTTCAGGCTCCCCTTTGTCTATAGTGAACTTAGATGCAGCTAAGGTTTTTGACTGCTTTAATTGAGGTTATCTTATGATCATTATGGGCCATTTCGGGTTGGGATCTATAGGGTCCCAACTGCATGGATTTTGGTGAATAACAGTCTTTCGGCACCCATGAAAATTGAAAGAGAAACTATGCAAGGTTGTCCCCTTTCGTCCATTCTTTTTGATCTATACATAGAGCCACTTGCGCAAATTCTAAGGCAGTGCAAGAGAATAAAACTGTTCTCAGTCAGCACTTACTCCAGATTGCCTTCTATTCTGATGATTTAATGGTTTACACCTTAGATATTGTTTCAGGGAGGGTGAAATATTTGGTATACTCTTTGACTATGAGGTATATAAGGAAAAAACTGAAATAATGTTGTGGAACCAGAGTTCTTGTGAGACAATGAGGATAATGGAATCGAGGTATCTAGGGTTAAATATTACTCAGGCAGTTGGCAAAAGTGGCAGCAAACCTTGAAAGTGTAGAGCATGAAATAGATGAGCTTTTAAAAAGATGGCAAAACCTTCCCTTCATCATACATGGCCAGGTTAACTTAGTGAAGAGAAGATGTCAATACTGCCCAAAATTATCTTATTGTTTGACAACATTTGACTAGAATTTGACAAAAAGGCTCTCTTGAAAATACAAGGGAAAATAACATCTTTTATCTGGTCTAGTAGGGGAATATGACTTTCTTGGAAAGAACTGAGATGGAGACTTGGGGCTGGCACCCAGATTTACAACATTACTGCTGGGCATTTCAACTAAAAAATAATAGAATCCTTCTTTGTCGTCCATATGATTCGGCGGTAGGGGTAATGTTTAGTGCAATGCCGTCAGGGTTTCTAGTAGAAGGATTTTCATACAAGTTTGGGGCCCCTAACTTTTTTTAAAAGTTTAGGCTGAAATGCCTACAGGCAGCAGCCAAACGTGGGTATGCAGTTATGTCATTCCTAGGTATTGGTTATTATAGTAAACTGTCCCCTATATGGGATTCCGTGGGGAGATCAGAGTACCTGCTTGACAGCTTAGTGAAACCGTTGAGACAAAGTGGCATAAAGAACTGGGGCCACCTGGTGAATGATGGGTTGGGACTGTCATGGGACTTGGAACAGTAGATCAAAGGGATCCCTCTCCAGATTTAAAATGTTCTGAGTGAATGCCTGGTTTAGGAGCCAGGGGTGGTCTGGTATAGAGCCTGGAGAAATGGAAATAGAACTCAAAGATCCTTGTGTAATCAAGAAAGAAGTGGCACGTTGGAATCAATATATGTTTGCAGCCGCAGAGGAAAAGATTAAACCCCACATCAAATATGGGACGGAGACTTGCTGGTTGTGGAGTTGGAAATATTATGGGATGTATCCCTGCCTACACTTTACTCAGTGGCTAAATCTGCTGCATTACGGAGAACTCGCTTCTTCACTCTCCACAGAATATACTGGTCTCTAAAAATATTGGTGAAAGTAGGGGGAGTGAGGAATCGAAGTGTAAGAGATACGGATATGAGGAAGCAGATGACACGCATATGCTGGCTACCTGCCGAAATCTGGAGAAATTTTGGTTTGAAGTGGGTAAGGCTATTTTCGAATCCATATTATTCTTCAGATTATTTTGGGGGATCCCCGACTGGGGGAGGGTGGCTCCCACGTATGCTCAAAGAAACATAAACTGTTCTTTACTTAATTTTACTTGCAAGATGAGAAATATGTAAGGTATGGTCTCAACCTCTTTCCCCTAGTGGGCATGACTGGAAAAAACTTGGTGATGTTCTTTACGGGGATGGAGAAGCAGAGGACTACCAGGAATGAGAGACAACATTTTTGGAACTTGTTGAAACTTTTATAACATCTGCAGGTCTTATGATTATAGCCTTTTAAATCAGTCAAGGTTGGAATGGAACAAAACCTACGGTCACTGCCCAGTGGACTTGTCTGAATATGAGCCTAATATGAGCCTAACATCAAATTAGTATATCTCTAATTTACGTACGTCTTATGTAGGCCAGAGGTTTAATGAGGACACAAAAAAAGAATATTCCAGGTTATCTGTCTCAAACCAAACCATTAGTCCTAAATCCATGGACTTAATCTATTTAGAGAACTGAAGTCCCTACCCATCCAAAGCTGCCATGCTTTATCATAGGACTCCTCCTGACACCAACACCATATTTGGGTGTGGATTTGTGCTAGAGCCCTTGTGAAGGAGAGCTATTGAGCTTGAAAATGGTTGGAAGAGGATCCTTTGTGTTGTAGGTGTCTACCTAAGTGAAATCTAAAGGGTTACACTTAAATGATATGAAGTAAAGCTGGTAAAACTAACTACTGGTGGACATCAAATTTTAATCTTGTCCCTATAGATAGTAGCTGAATGGAAAACCCCATCTATGCCAGTATAACACACTGAATAAAAGTGTAAAAAAGATTTTAAGACAATTATACCAAACCAGTAGCCCCTTTATTGTCCTTAAAGGCTACGGGCTGGAAAACCCATGATGAGCTAGAGTAAAGCCTCAACACTACTTCCAGACAAGGTTTGAGTAACCCTGCTGGCTCCAGCACATGACCATTTGTGCCATACAAGAAGTAGACAGCTCTGAAGACGCCATCCCTTTCTACGTACAGCTTTGGTTTTCAACAGGCCTTTCCTCAATGAGACATCTGTATCTAGAATGCCTAACATTTAACAGTCATGTCCCCATGATGCTTTCTGTTGTACATGAATATACTACAAAGTTACATATCTACTTAACCCATATCAGTAATGCCCTAATTGAGTGAGCTAACTTTTTGTTAAATATGTAGAAACTGAGTTGGGCCTCACAGAACCAATGGCATTCCACAGAACGGAGAGCACGATTCACCTACTAATAAATGTTTACCATGCTCCTGTTTTTCTGTTCACAGTGTGAAATAAGCAAACACTCACATAAACAAAGGCTGATTTAGCAAAAATTCAAGATGTTTTGATATAAATATCTAACATGCCTAAGATGGACCCTGTATTGAACAGCCTCTATTTTTTAATTAGTGTTGTTAGGACATTGCATTATTGATGATGAACATTCCATTTAAGAAGTTTATGGTAGAACTAATTAAGCTATTTGGTTAATTTCTCAGGTTTTACTGTTCAATAAATTTGCAGCATCAGTTCATTTCATTGTTCTTGTGGAGAAGCTATGCAGCAAAAATATGATCCTTTATTTCTTGTCCTGAGTAGGTTGCTTCAAAGACTGACACTAAGCTGGAAGGAAAATATCCTACCTCCACAATTTAACACTCGATGTTGTAACCTGTGCTACTCATAAGGACAGGGCTCGATATTGTGATGGCTTTTGGCTTGTGCAGCATAGTCATTTTTAGGAAACATAATTGCTAGACTATCTGTAAAACACAATCGACTCCTGGGCTCCATTTCAACTTTGCTCAAGAGCATTTTCTTTTTACTGCTGTGTAACAGAGGCCACTCTTTAATACATAACTCCACACTAGGCTGGCCATTACAGTTCTGGGTACTATAAGGGTACTCCCACACATCCTTAACCATCTCCTGTGGTCCAGCTTCTGCCAGTGCAGAGAGACTTGCCTAAACTCCTAAGAATGCATAAAGTTAGAGCTGTGAACAGTGGTTGTTACTGCAACTGCTTTTGACAATGAACCGTCAGGGATGCCATGGAGCAGCCTTTGACCAAGTTTGAAGGAGTGGAGGAGACGTCCTGAAAAACATTGACAAAGCACAGTGTTTCCTACTAAAGTCATGACTGTATTAATGCCCACAGAATTATGTGAGAGCAGTGCAACAAATATTTTCAGCCTTCAGAATAACAGACCCTCCCATTGGAGTGTTAGATCTTCCATCCTTGCCTTGCCATATGAGCAACAGTAAAATCATTTATATGGCATCTCTTGAGATACAGAAATGATAAAATAAACATGTCCTCATAGCTGACTCCAAGAAGCTACTGATTTCTGATATGGTAATTTAGTGGGGAATAATGAGGAGGGGGGGTTACACACCACAATATCTGGTTTACCAAACAGTGTCAGAGAAAGAGCAGACGTCACCTAAAGACATTTTCTTAGAAAACATACATGAGTGAGACATCAGTAAAAACATCATGGACATATTTGGTGCATCACAAAAAATAAGAGGTGATGACAGCAAGATAAAACTCATTAAGCACAAAGGTGAAATGTATGGCACTGCTGTTGCAGAGTACATAGGGGGCCCATTCTGAATAATGGTATGTCCCCTTTTAACTCCTGCTCTGAGCAGGAGATAAAAGTGCCGAAAAGAATGGCGCCAGGAAATCTCTTCAGTTTCTTTTCACCATAATGCCCCCTTACATACATTATGCCTGGCGCAAAGGTTTACAAAGTGGCACATTGCACTACTTTGTAAATATGGTGTGTGGTAAATGCCACCTTAAGGACACATTTGCATCAAAATAAATGCTGCAAATGTGGCAGAAGGTGGTGCTAGGGGCTTACAAATATGCCCTTTACAATCTAATGTCCAAAAATATTTTGTCAAAAACTTTGTAGAATGTAGAAGGTAATATCACCCCAAAAAGGTAAGAATATTTATAGCTAATTTATTTAAAATATTAAATTAGTAAAAAGTAAAAAATAAAAATCTAAGAAATTGTTCAACTAAAGTATATGTAGGTATTTAATTAAATAATGTTTGTATATGTTTTTATAAAAACATTTACAGTAATGCAAAATACAGATTAACACACATATAGAAAAACAAAGGCCCATATTTATACTTTTTTAGCGCTGCATTTGCGTCATTTTTTGAAGCAAAAGTGGCGCAAACTTTCAAAATATAATTACGTTTGCACCGCTTTTGTGTTGAAAAATGACGCAAATGCAGCGCTCAAAAAGTATGAATATGGGCCAAAATATCTAACCTAATATAAATAAATGTACAGAGAATTCCCAAACTAAAATTTCAGAAAAAAAGGCTCACTCAGGGATAACTATGAAATTGTGTTTTTGGTTTCTCCTCATGATGCGTTTCAGCTTGAGAGAGCTTTGGTCGGATGATGGTAAAAATGGTGCTGACTTGTTAAATATTGCACTGTTAGTAAATTTAGTTAAAGAGCTCACAGTATCAAAAGGAAGTGCCATCTTGAAATAAGTAGGACAACCATAGTAACAGTGATGGAAGAGTGAATTAAACAGGAAAAACAAAATTAAATACTTCCTGAGAAATGGGAATACGGATGTCAAATCAATTGTCACCCGTTGATACAGAGGAAATTCAACATAACTCAATAATTGTACCATCATTGTAAAAAGTTCTGCCTCATCAATACTCCACAAATGTGTATAGTTGCCCTCAAATCGGGCCAAACAAATCAGTTATTAGCAGTTGGTAGTGTAAAAACTCAACATTATTCCTTAATTGTAAAACAATTATCATCAACAATCTACAAATATTTACAGTTGTACCCTAATCGACCCAAACTGTTAATCAAGATCCTATTGTATTGTCTAGAAGGAAGCTTATTTCACCGGAATGAAAATACAGTAAAAGAATTTGCACTAAAAATACGTGTAAAATACATGACCACCAAAAAAGTGCTGCAATGACAGTTTCTGTCATCAATTGTATAACCATATTGCAAATGACCTTACCTAATTTGAAGATTATTAAATTGATTATATCTGAAAGATCTCAGACACACTGTAATCAACAATGTCATATCAGAGTTTTTTCTGTTTGTTTTTTTCTGTTGTGCCCAAGGGGGCTTAAATTGTTTCAAGATCCTAGATCCAGATCCTGACATAAACAGATATCAAACCCTGAAATCTGACTCATACAAATGGAAATGGGGCTTTTAACATTATAACACATTAAATAATTGAAAGACATTTTTGTTTACTGGTAGAAATGATTACAACAGAGAACGTCATTCATAAACCTCATGTGCATCTTAGTAGTCAAAATCTTTTAAGGCTTTTAGCAAGATCGCTTGCCTGTCTAAAATTGGTGCAGTAAACTGAGGTAGTAAACTTAACTATAGTTTTCAAAGGCTTACAGGCCAAAGGACAGATTACATAAAGAAGAGCTAAAGCGAACAACAAATCAAGAGTAAAGGGATGATAAGAAAAATCATCTGGACATAAAACATGGATGAAATATGCCATCTTCAAAAACAAATACTAAAAATGCCTCTTGGGCAGTGTTACATCCGTGCGGGTTGCTAAATTCATAATGATCAATGCTTACTGTTGG
The DNA here is from genome assembly GCF_031143425.1 of Pleurodeles waltl. NCBI lineage: Eukaryota > Metazoa > Chordata > Amphibia > Caudata > Salamandridae > Pleurodeles > Pleurodeles waltl. Next base: position 924,384,752 of record NC_090444.1, read on the forward strand.
TTTCAGCACCATATCAATATTATTGAACCTTCAGGTCAAATAAGTCAAAGCAACTGACCGGATGGACTAAAAGAAGCTACTAGTTCTGTGGTGAAAATCAGATTATGCTGATCATGGAGGCTGCATTAAACATGGGTGCTGGTCGAGTTACTCTGGACTCCGAGTTCCCAGTTGTCCAATCCATTGTATATGTTGTTGAGGCAGCCACTGCCACTTTTTTTTGGAAACTTTTGTACTTGTGTAAAGGAACATTCCTGAAGCTGAGGCTTCATGTTAACTAAACAGTAGGCATTTTAATAAGTCACCGGCTTGGTATTAATAGTGCTGATCTGAAGATCTGTAAAGGCAGTTTTATCATAACCCAACTTAGCTATAGATTTTTAGAACTTTATGTAATAAACTAAATGTGCGTTTTGAGTAGGTGTTTCTGTGTCATCTCACCATCTAGTTCCAAGACCCTTAAGCTTGCTTAGCACCATTATCTAATGCCTGGGTCAGACCAGGCGTTAGGGGACCTGAGGGCCCATTTCTACAGTTGTGCACCATGTAATGGGCCCACAGGTGCCCTCCCTAAGCCCCAGGAACACCCCCACCCCCAGCTAGGAGACCCAGAGTGGGTTAGCTATAATAACAACCAGGATATTTGCCTTTTCCAGGAGACTTGGGCTGAGGATCAAGTCTACATAGATGGGTTTCTATCATACTGTGTTCTGGCTCAACCCCCAGAGAAGGGTCTAGGTCGTGCCAAAGGAGGCCTATTGGTACTGTTAAATAAGAAACTGCAGTGCGATCATTTTGTAATAAAAATAGATTCACCTGATCTACTGGGAGTACAACTCATATTTAACTGAGATTTTAATATCAGTATAACTAACATTTATGCTCAGTCTATTCCTCAGGGATCAGAGTCTCAGATCTTGGTGCAGCTATCTGAATTCTTGGATAATTTGCACCCTTTGACTAACTTAGTGAATGCAGGAGATATGAACTGTACTTTTGAACTCTCCCGCTTGAACAGTGGCCTAATGGATGAAGAAGATGAACTCTGGGGTATTCCACATTTAATGAATAAACGACAATGTACTTGTTACTGTGTTGCTTCTCAGTTGGCATCGCTATGTCTCAAATACGGTATTAGGGCCTGTAATGGCCGTACTTCTTCCGATTTGAGCACTGCGCCCACATTTAAATGAGGTACGTCCACCAGTGTAATTGATTACTTCTTAGTGGATGTTAGGTTATAGCCTTCTCTAAAAGATATGAAGGTGGATCCCCGTTATGAGAGTGATCACAACCCTTTGCTTCTTACCCTGCATAGGGATGTATTTAGGAGATCACAAAATGATCATCGTACTGTGGTTCCAGCTCCACTGTTGGACAATAGTCATACTTGGGTATGTTGGCCAAAAGTGTTGTCTAATCCCTACCTGATAAGTGGGATTTATCAATTGTTTGTTGATGTAATGGCTACTTATGAGGAGTATGAAGTCAACAACATTCCCATTCTTAGTATCCATGAAGATATGTTGAAGAAATTGCAGAGCTTTTTTTACAAAAAGACCTGCATCAAGCATTTTGATGGTAACTCTAAACATAATGTGTGGTTCACTAAGGAGTGTTCAAAGGCTAAGTCAGCATTAAAAAAAACTATTATGACCTGTTCCCATGGGGCAATACAATCAGCTAGACTTGCTTATAAGAAGATCACAATACAAGCAAAGAAAAACTGGGAAGATTCAATTTGTCAAAATTTGCTTGAAGCAACTAAACTCAATGATAACATGACATTCTGGAAGCTATTGTCCGAAAGACAAAGAGGGGGCAAGAGCAATATAAGTAATCACATCCAACCTGAGAGTTGGGTGAATTATTTTACTAAACTTTATGTTACACCGTGTAATCTTCCAACCTACGAATCAGTTTCTCCGCTGTTGGTTAGAATGAGCTATTCCCCGCAGGAACCTGGATTGGATACCTGTTCTCCTGAAGATCCAATTATTTTTACTCTAGAGGAAACTATAGCAGCAATTAATTCACTAAAATCTGCTAAAGCGCCAGGTCCAGATAAGATTCCGGGGGATTTATATAAATCTGAACCAATAATATGGTCCTGGTATATAAATTTGATTTCAAATAAAATCGCAGCGGGGGACCCAATTCCGAGTACTTGGAAAGGGGCTGAAATTATTCCTATTTATAAAAAGGGCGATGTGAGCTCCCCAGCCAATTACAGATCAATTAACCTTATTGATATATTACAGATATTTTTTGCCAAACAGCTCTGGAAAGGCTATTAAATTGGGTACAAGATTCTCTGGGCTATCCCCATTACAGGTGTGTTTTCACCCAAAAACCAGTACGATAGATCAGGTCTTTAGGCTGATGCTCTTATATTGGAAATATGTAATCCTTTCCAAGCAAAATTTATATGTTGTTTTTGTGGACCTTCGATCTGCCTTCGATATGGTCCCTAGAGTAAAATGATGGGAAGTGTTACACAGAATGGGTACTCCCATCAATATAATCCATCTACTACAACACCTACATGAAAATACATATGCTCAGGTGAGATGGGGTAATCAGAGAGAGTTAACAGAACATATTCCCATCCAGAGGGTGGTTCGCCAGGGATGTGTCTTGGCTCCAACCTTATTACCTTATTTATAAATGAGGTCGCACAAATTTTTTCTTTTTGTCAGAATGATGCCCCCTCTCTGAATGCGCAGAAAATCCCTATCCTACTCTTTGCTGACGAGTCTCTACCCATCTCCAAGACCCCAATGGGTCTCCAGATTCTTGTTGATAGGTTTAAATCATACTGTGGAGATTATGGCCTGGAATTGATTGTCAGTAAAATCAAATTAATAGTGTTCAGATCAGAATCAATTAGGAGATGCACCTTCACCTTAGATGGGACACCTTTAAATAAGGTGAACTCAATAGATTACCTGGGAGTGAGGATATCAAATAACTTACATTGGTAGGACCAGATTAGCAATAATGCAGGGCTTCTCCAGCACAGGGCGGGCGCTATCCTGCGTTTTTACAAAAGCTCTGTATCAAAAGCCGTATCTCTGGCTATTAAAATCTATCTGGCAAAGGCGCAGGGTGCGCACGCCTATGGTGCAGGGATGTGGGGGTTCTACAACAGTAAAAGATTGTCTGTGGCCGAAAATAATTTTGCCAGGGCCCTACTTACGTGCCCTCGTAGCACACCCTTGATCCCTGTGTTTCAGGATCTTGGGTTTAATCGTATTGCTGATCTGATAGCTCTAAAACCCCTGCTCTTTTGGGTAAGAATTTGGACTACCCCTAAGCTTGTTACATACAGGGACTCCCTTCATGACTTACTACAAAGACCGAATGTAGTTTTTATTCCTTGGTTTAGACGTGTCAAAATGGTTGTGTATCTTGGGGTTGGAAAGCTACTGGAAGAATCCACAGAATTTAGGGAAAAATCATAAATTGATTTTGAAAGCAGCTTACTGGTCCTATGTAAGAAATAATCTTCTTTGTTGTACATCATACGGTCGGCTGACTAATCAATTCCTTGACTTCAAGTAGCATCCCCAGCATGAACTTTATTTAGACCTCATACCTGATCTACTAGGGAAGAGATTGTACGCTCGTTTTCGTTTTGGGTGTTTACTATTTCTGTCTTTACCAGGCAGCTGGGGATCGTTTCCAACATCTGATTTATGCCCTGCCTGTTGTGACAGTACTGAATCTGTTGAACACTTTATGTTTTTTTGCCCGGCATATTCTATTCCCCGGTCAAAGTGGATTCGTACCACTTGCCGAAATTTGGGTCTAAGCCAATTTTGTACTGCCCTAAGGATCCTGAAAAGTGATACTTCAACCCTTTTCATCTCTGCGGTTAGCAAGTTCCTTGTGGCTGCCTGGCATATATGAACTCGTTATTTTAAAAGATCCTAAAATGCTTTGCAAATAAGTATGTTATAGATATGAAATGGGAGGTTTTATGTTTTATTGTAATATTTAAATGTTTTTTAATTGTGTCCGTGTTTTAACCTTTCTATGAGTTTAAATTGTTTTATGATTGCTTTGATGGCTATGTTGACCGAATAAAGTTGTTTAATACTACCCCCACCCCCACTAGAGGGATACCATAGGATGGGGCACCCCATCCCAGGTAAGTCAGGTAAGTATTTTTTTCCTATATTTGTTTGCCATCGGGGGGCCTAACTTGGGGTCCCCTGCATGGCACAGGGTGCAATGGCCATGCCCAAGGGACACTTGTCCCCTGTGCTGCCCATTGGGGTGGTGGGCATGACTCCTGTCTTTCCTAAGACAGGACTCATGTTTTTGGTGATTCTGCGCCACGAAAAGCGCTAGTCTGGTTAGAGGCATTTCTTTGCCTCTATTCAGCCAAGTGTCATTTTCTGACGCACAATCCTCTCCTTCCCTACCGGCACCCGGCTTGCGTCTTTTTCTAAGACACTAGCCCAAGTTTAGCGCTGGCTTACGCCATTTAATTAATATTGCGCCTGGCTGGCATTGTGAAATGAGGCAAGCCGGAGCTAAACTTTTTGCCGCAAAACTGCGTTAGTGCAGTTTTGCAGCAAAAAGTATAAATATGGGCCTTTGGTTTCCCAATTTCTCTTTCAATGCCCTGAGAACACAGACGCAAGTCAGAGAGAGGCACAAAGACTTCAACTATTTCCCCAGCACACAACTTCTACTGGTGTGTGTGCCGAGCTCCTACTGAAGTGCCAGTAGGAAAAAAGGAGTATGATTTTTTTTCACAGCTACTAGCGTTTCATGTGAGGGAGTATTCATTAAGTGCTGTCAGAGAATGAATATAGAACATATATAGGCACACTAATACTGAAAACCTGCTAGCCACTTCATACTGGAATAGCTCTCTCTAATAAAAGTTTAGTTTTATCTTTGTCATGAAAATGTTAAAACTATTTTCCTTCCTAATGTCAGTGGTGGGAGAGAGTCGTATATACTAGAATCCCTCAATACTCCACCCACCAAGAGCTAGCAATCTCAAATGGATATTGCCTTGAAGGCTTTTGTGTGATGCCTTCAGTCTCTCATTGACAGTTCAATTGATAGGGGGCTATTGTGTTCTGACAGTACAGAGGAGGCAGGCAGTGCATGCAATTAAAGATCCCTATATTCAAATCCTTTCATCCACTACTAGCCACTGCACAGTCTTCAATGCTACAGTGACATCAGTGCTTAATTTGTAAATAAAAAGGTGCCGGTGCCCAAACCTCTCCTCTTAAACACGCGGCTGCTGCAATTAAATGTGCGAACCCGGAATACTGAGGCAGCGTAACCCTAAAGCCATCTCGGGCCTCTTCAGTCCACTAACAGCCACTCCCTGCGCCTTCAGCTCACTCTTGCAGATTGCTGCTTTCCTTCTTTGTGGCGCTTTTTCGTTTTTCTCTTCTTCTGTCTTGCCCATATACGTCTTTTGCTCGCAGCAAATGTTTGAGGCAGAAAAATAAGCGCCGGCCCTCAGAAATACGTGCCGGTGCTCCGCACCAGAAACAACAAGCACAAATTAAGCACTGAGTGACATGTTTCTATTTGGAAATCCCGGCGACGAAGTGACCCACAAATTCGGTGCCCTCTGAGTTAGTGAATCAATAATTTTAGTAAACTCATGCAGTAGAAATTAGCATGAGAATAGGTCACACAAGCAGACCTAGAGTATCTACTAACCTTACTATTTGAATATGTAGAATTTTGTTCGAAATGTAGTAGCGTTTGTAGAAATCGCTGCATTAATTAATTATATAGGCCCTATTTTGTCTCTGATCGAAATTGATGACGATCTTGCATTTCACAACCAGGTCATGTTTTACATTCAAAGCTCAGAACTTTTTCCCATCTATAGTTTCCATTACAAGGGTTGCGCGAATACCGCATTTGCAAGGGTTGAAATAATACCACATTGATACTTCTGCACCAGGAAGTACCTATACTAGGAGTAATGGTTGTATGATTACTGGCCTATAACAAGTATGCCCTTTAGAACTTGAAATAACCGGTTGCATCAAGCAGTACGGGCCTCTCATACTGAGGGCATAGGAATCCGACTTGTACAGGAAAAGCATTTAAACAAAATTAACGCGAGCTCATAATTTTAGGAGGTTGTTTTTCTGTGCTAATTCTAAAGAGGAAAGTAAAAAAGAAAATATCTTTAACGGTTTATTCAGGAATAAACAACTGAAAGAAAAAATAGCTTTTCTAAAAAACTCTGACAAATGCATGATGTGTTAGTTCAATAATGTTAATATTTATCGACACTTCCACTGCACCACGGGTTTTTTCCTTCTCCACTAATGGAGAATCTTTTTTTACCATTCAGTAATCAGCATTTAGCAACATCAAAACAATAACAGCTGAGAAGAGACTGCAACTATTTGCTCGAACATCAATTACACAAGGGGGAAAACATGCGCCTGAGATCTTAAGCGAAACACTGACAGAGAGGAGTTCAAAGGCATGTTCAGCACATCTTTGTACAAAAGGCTCTTACAGGACCATTGCATCTGGTCCTTGGCTTGTCACGCTGTGTTTGATGGCCAAGGATCTCTGATGTGAATATAATAATAGTAATAATGGGATTGGTCACATTTACAGATACTTTTTATGTTCAATATGTATATATGTACTTATTTATATACAGTTTCCCAAAGCTCTGACTGATCAGTTAGGTCACTTCAGAGCCTTAAAAGAAAAGAACTATTTTGTTAATTATTCAAATAGGTGTGTCCGATTGGATAATTATCACATCATTAAAAATACAGCAACTGGGAGAATTTATGGATGCGGTGATTGTCACCTATGTTGAATTTTCCGGGAGTAAAAATGCAGAATTTGGTGAGTTCTCCCCTGAAATCCTCATATCCCAGTAAATACTGGACATATCCCCCTTGTTAAATCATAGCAGGTTTGACCGTTGATAAAGCGTGCGATCTTTAGCGCATCTGGTAATTGACAATTGCAATAAATCGCGTTGCTCGTAATTAGGATTCGTGCAATAACGCGTTTGCGCAGGATGGCAGTTCAAAGGACAACTTTTCATCAGGCCCTAACGGGGGAGCAAAGTAATGTATGGTATGTTATCATTGTCAACATTCTTATGGTATCCTCGTCAAATTTCACACTCACGGTTAAACATGTAAATTACAAAAGAAGAGGGGATTAGAATGAACTCTTGAATATCGTATTTCTCGAGTCTCAAGAAGTGTTTGTTAGATGGTTGGCAACATATTAACCTTGCTGATTTGAAATGCTCCTTTTGGTTTTGGAGGCACATTCTACAAGTGTTATCAACATTTTGAAGCTGGTGTTGTTAAATTGTTTTAATTGTGGCTTAAGTGAGTATGGGAGGTGCCACAGAAAACTGCAGAGAGCCATGGTTGCAGCAGTAGCAGCAGACTGGGGCAACATGGATTGAGCTCCCTTTCTTCCCGCGCTTTCTGTACCCCTCGGCCAGTGGGCCAGCAACAGTCAGAGATCAAAGGGAAGGAGTGAGGTGGCAAAAGAGGGGGAGGGGTTAAGTGGAGTGGCATCAGGGACCATGTCATGGTCCATTAAGCATCGTGTCAGGATAGCCTAACTGCTGTTTGGTGCACAGAAGTGGTCAGCATAGGAGTCGATTTGGCTTGCGCCCGCAGCATATTTGTCCCTGCTTTATCCCCACCCCAGGAGTGCAATGCTCATAGGGCGAAAAGGCCTTTAACCCCCCCACTCGTGTGTCTCAGCCCAATCTTCTGCAGATTGAGCTGCTGTGGCATCGACTGGGTAGTCTCTGGAGTCTTACCTCCCACCCACACACCTGAGTTTTTCACAGGTGTCTAACCCCTTAGTTGCTAGCCCCCCCCCCCCCCACTTGCTAAGCGTTTTTTCGTCTATTTGGGGTAGTTGATGCTTAGGCCCCAAACATTTTGTTCACATAACCTATCTATACCAAATTTAAGTGCTTTTTTTCCAACATCCCGTGGAATCCCTAGGAGGGGACCGAGAAATTAGCCAAATTACAGCTACATTTTGTTTTTTTGGGGGAAATGGGAAAAAGAAGAATGAAGAAAGCATCTGGGGCCATATGTATGAACACATTTTCCCATAGACACAGAATGGGTAGAACCCATTGGTACATCTGGCCCCTGGTCTTTTCCCTGCAAATGGCATCAGTGAAGGGTTTGCAGTTCTTCCCAGCTTTCAGTAGCAGGCAGACTAGAATCAGAAAATCAAATTTTTCAAGACGGTTTTGGCATTTTTCTGGGACATAACCCATTTTTCCTACGTTTTCTGCTTTCAACCTCCTTCCATTTAGTGACAGAAATGAGTGTTAAACCAATGGTGGAACCCAGATAGCTATTCATTTATAAAAAGTAGACAACATTATGAATTCAGCTAGGGGCAATTTGCATAGATCCCTCAAGGTTTTATTTTTTATAGAAAGTAACAGTTGGAATAAAAATTATTGAAAAGCCATTTCTGTATAGGTTTTCAGCTGTAACTTTTTCTAAGTAAGGCAGAGTTCTGAAAGCAATATACCAGTAAATCCACTTGACCCTTCTGGTTGCAGGGATATACAGGGCTCATGGGTCATCCAAGAACCTAAACTACCTAGACCAATAACTGTGCTGCACCTTGCAATGATTTTTCATTGTGTACAGAGTATACAGCAAACCATTTGGTAAAATATCAAAAATGAAAAATAGGTTTTTAGGAAATGTAATATGTATTAGTGAAATCCGGCATAGGACATGGAGTTTAGAAGCAGTGGTTATTTGCACATCTCTGAACTTTGGGGTACCCATACTAGCATGTGAATTAGAGGACATTTCTCAAAATGACTTTTTTCATACACACTGACTTATATTTGGAAGAAGCAAATACAGAGAAAGACAATCAGCAATTACACTTGTTCTACTATTCTATGTTCCCTCAAGTCTCCTGATAAAAATGATACCTCACTTGTGTGGGTAGACCTAATGCCCAGGACAGGAAACAGCCCAAAATTCAATGTTGACGCTGATCATTTTTCACTCTAAACTGACAATTTTTTGCAATGTGCCTTGTTGTGGAATTTGGGCTCAAGCTCAGCCAGCACCTAGGGAAACCTAGAAAACCTGTACATTTTGAATACTAGACACATAGGGGGGATCCAGGATGGGGTGACTTGTGTCGTTCTTTTCAGGTTATGTTACCCAGGCTCCCTTGCACACCTCTTAATTTGCCTAAAACACATTTTCCTCACATTTCTGTGATGGAAAGTTCTGGAATCTGACGGGAGCCACAAACTTCCTTCCACTCAACATTCCCTCAAGTCTGCCAAAAACTGATACCTCACTTGTTTGGATAGGCCTAGCCTGAAAGAGGGAAGGGCCCAAAATGTACTGTGAAGATATCAACATTATTTATCACAAAATTACCTGTTTTTGCAAGGGAGGCACCTGTGTTTTTAGTCCTGGGCTCGGCAGCAATCTAGGGAAACCTACCAAACCCAGACATTTTTGAAACTAGAGACCGAAGGGAGCTCAGGGAGGTGTGACTTGCATGGATCCCACACTGTTTTCTCACTCAGACTCCCCTGCAAACCTCAAATCACATTTTCCTCACATTTCTGTATGGGATCACCACACCAACACAAATTTCCTACCATCCAATGTTCCCCTCAGTCTCTTGAGAAAATGTATTCCTCACTTGGGTAGGTGGGCCAGGTGCCTGCAAAAGAGAAGGGCCACAATGTGTAAAAATGAAGGGGGAAACCAAAGTGGGTCCTAAAGGGCAATTTCAGATGTTTTTAGGCTGACTCTACTTTGGGCACCCATACAAGTGGGGCAGAATTTTCATCAGTACAGATGGGGCAATGCTGGGTGGTAGGAATTTTGTGGATTGCTGCAAATTCCAGAAGATTCCTTCACAGAAATGTAGGGAAAATGCATAATGTTGGGCAAAGTTGGAGGTTTGCAGGGCATTGTGGATAAGAAAATGGTGTGGGGTGCATGTGAAGCAGACCCCCAGATGTTTACTTTTCAGAAGTGTCTGGGTCTGGTAGGCTTTTCCAAGTGGCAGTGTAGCCAAGCCTAAAAAGTGCAGCCGCTCACCATTGAAAGTGGAAAAATATTGAGAGTTAGCCAAGCTCTCGTGGCTCATATGTAAAATCAAAAACCAAAAGAGTCAAATGTCCTCTTGCTTGCCTTTGGGATGAGATGCTTTAGTCCGTGGGGGGCTGAAAGACTTTTCCCCCCTTCAGTTTGCGTGGGTGGAATAATAATGACTATTTTTTTAATTCCCTGGCATCTAGTGGGCTGTCTGCTTCCCGGGGGGTGGGCGGGAATGGGGGGACAGATTTGGGGTAATTACTCCATCTGTCCCCCAGGGCGGTGGAAAGGCTTTGTCTCCTTTTATTTAGGGTTGGGGCATGGCGACTGGCCATGGCCCCACCCCTCTATGTTATACAAAAATCTTCCATGGTGTCTAGTAGATTTTCTGCCCTGCCAGGGCACATCAGGGGGTAATAATACCCATCTGCCCCCCCCAGGAGGGGCAGAGAGACTGTTTACATGTTTCAGGTGGGTGGGGGCATTGGCTAGTCCATTTTGGGCAGCCCCCACCCCAAAACTTGAAAAAAAAAATCCCTGGTGCCTAGTGGGCTTTCTGTCCCCCCAGGGGCAGAAAGACTGTTTACGTATTTGGGGTGGGTGGGGGCATTGGTAAACCCATTTTGGGCAGTCCCTACCCCAATTTTTGAAAAAAAGAATGCCTAGTGCTTAGTGGCCTTCTACCTCGCTGGGGGGCAGATTGGGGGCTAATGACCCCATTTGCACCCGGGGAATAGCAAGACTGTTTACATAGTTGAAATGGCTGGGGGGCATTGGTAAGTCCCTTTTGGCAGCCCCCCACCCCAAAGTTTAAGAAAAATAATCTTTGATGCCTAGTGGGCTTTCTGCTCCTTCTGGAGGGGAATTTGAGGATGTTTGCCCCCATCTGCCCCAAGGGGGGGACAGGAAGACTGTTTACATATTTGGGGTGGGTGGGGAACATTGGTAAGCCCATTATGGGCAGTTCTCCCACCCCAAAAATTGAAAACAAAAATTAATCACTGGTGCCTCGTTGGCGTTCAGCCCCCTTGGGAGGGGCAGAAAGACTGAATTGTGTGAAGAAAATACAGGGGAAGCAAAAGCCCTTGCCCAAGGGTGGCTCCCCCTCCCTGGTGTCTAGTGGAGTGGATCCCTGCTTGGGGATCACCCTCCTTAGGTGATCCCCAAGCAGAGATACTCTCGGCATGGATGACATTAAAAAGGGGAATTCTCCCCTTTCCAATCACACCTCTCCCATCGGGATCAATGCTCGGTGGGGCTGAGATAACTCCACAAGCAACGACACAGAGAAAGTGAAATGAGCCAATTGGCTCATTTCACTTTAATTTTCAGAGAAATTATGTCAGCATGCCATGCACGCTGATCGTCATTTCCCTGAAAACCAAAAAACAGCATCACGAGGTGGAAAATCTGGTCCCTCCTCCCACGGATGCTTTTAGCAGTGGAGCATCTCTCTGGTTCCTGCACCATAGGTATTTCCTGGATCGTGTGGCAGGGCAGCTGGGAGCTGTCCGACACACACGAGCACTGTGACGGTGGATGTGTCCCACTCGTCCGAATCATGGAACGGGTAAAAAGACCATTTACATGCCTATGCGAATGTGTTAAAAGTGGGCTTTGTTTGTTTATTTCACTGGTTCCTGTACCTCTGGGTCCCCGCTCTGCCTATTCCTTACATTTGTATTTTACTTTTACTTCCACAGTGAGAGAATGCATTTCATGAAAAGACATAGCACCAGTAGGATTGCCACCTTTGCTAAAGAAAAATACCAGACATTTGTTGTTTAAGATCCTGCATAGGCCTCACCTTGACACTAAATAGGGCTGCAAATAAACTTGTATCTGTTCATTTGTAACATGACTTTTCTGTCTTTGTTTCCCTTAAATATTATTCATGGATCATTAATACAGTCCTAGAACACATTTAAAAGTGCTTTCTATTTATATTTTCTGTTTAATGTATGCACAGTAAGTGCTAAGAGTACCGGCTTTAGGTGATTCTACTTATTTTGGTACAGGCTGGGACATCAAAATGCTGAGCTGGTAACCCTAATCATGCGACTGAGAGTTTTTTGCAGGAAAATAAATTTTTTTTATTTCTCCTCCCTCCATCCCTGATTGATGCCATAACAGCAGTAGTTTAACTTATACCTCAAACCCTTCACAGCCATCAATAACATGCTGATTTACTCTAAGTGTCTGGGAATACATCTTGCAATTCACTTCTTATTGTCACCCCTCACCCTTCATTTTCACACTCTCTCTGCACTCACAGTGATCACTCTGCCACACTCACAGTGCTCACTATGCTTTCACACCATTCACCCTTCCACTACCCTGCACTCACCTGAGAACACCGTTCAGCCTGCACGCACATGGTACTCTACTCACCTATCACTTTCCCCACTCATCCTATACTCACAGTGATCCCACTGCACTCACACTGCTCACCATACACTCACACTGTTACCCTGCACTCACACCGTTCATCCTTCTCCTACCCTGCACTCACACAAGCACAGCATTCTCCCTGCACTCTTGGAGATCACACTACACTCATGCCGTTCTCCCTCCACTTACCCTGCAGTCGTATGAGCACACTCTCATCCTGCACTCCGTCATCACTCTGCACTCACACCATTCACCGTGCATTTGTGCTGTTCAGCCTCTACTCATCCTACACTCGGCTGTCACTCTAACTGCACACTCTGCAATCTCACTCATAACAAGCACATCACTAAACATGCATTCATTCATCCCACTCTGCACTTTCCCCTGCACCCAAACTCATATGATCACATCACCCACCCTGCAGTCACTCTTCTCACCCTACTCTTACACTGTCAGATCACTCACCATGCACTCACATAGGCATTCACGTGACTCACACAGCTCAAACTTCACTGACATGGACACATAACTCACCCTGCATTCATTGTATGCAAACAATCATATCACTCACTCACCCTGCACTCCCTCCTCTCACCTGACATTCACACAGACAATCCTCTCAGCCTGCACTCATACAGGGACAATAGTCTGCTGAAACTCATAGGGACACACCATCACCCTGCACCAACTCCTCTCATCATGCACTCACCAGTCACTCTCACAGATCACCCTTCACTCTTTCCACACACACAGTACCACACACAGGCACACTACTCACCTTGCATTTACATCTCTCACACCACCCTGCACTCATTCCTCTCACTCTGCACACACTCCTCTCAGCCAACACTCACATGGGCCTTCCTCTCACATTGCATTCATGCAGCACTCTCAGTACTCACATCAGCACATGTGTCATCCCACACTTGCAGCACTCATGCTGTATTCACTCATACTATTCACCTTCACCCAGCACTTACATGAGCACACCTCTTACACTGCACATATAAAAATTACACAGCTCTCATGATTATACACATACTTCTACAAAGGCACCCAGAGAATAACTGCTCTTTCCATAGTATTAGATGCCTACTTAATGTTATCTGAAACAATGGGGATGGTGCAAGAGGGGAGAGTGGACTGAGAATGTGGGATGTCACAAGACATTAGTGTATAGTGCTGAATTGAGGATCATGTGACACCTTCAGTCAGTCCTGGCTTTCCATTCACCACAATACTTCATTCTGGGACATGTATATTATTTTTTTTACATTGTAGGTTGGGTCTGAAAATCCACACGTGAAACCGATTATAAGCCCAGTACAGCTATTTTGAGGAAGTGCACTTTCCATTCACATCGTAATTGTAACAAACTTTGACAAGCAAATATATTATTGTTTTTGAATAGCGTATAGGGAACATGCTTTTATTAAGCTTCACTAAAAGGCAAGACAGGAATGGCAAAAGCAGCAGGTCAAGCTTTTCCAACACAATAGAAGCAGATTGACTAATGGAGTGTTAGTGGCACTGTATGTGTATGTGTGTAGGTGTGTGAGTGTGATGGAATACAAATGTATAAAAAAGTGCCAAATATAGTGGGAATGAGTGTGAAGGTGTGAAACTGTGTGTGAGAAAATGAGTGTGAGAGAATGAGTGTGTGCCAGTATTTATTTGTGTGTAAGCATATGTGTCTTATGCTTGCACATGTGCTGCTAGTCTGGCATACTGGATGGGAGATATTACCTATGGCAAACTGCAGTCCCTGACATGCTTCCATTAAAGCACCATCATTGGCTGCAGGGACTCGAACTGTTTAACTGAGAAAGCTACAGGCTCAGTCATACCCAGCTGCAGGGACACAAAACACCACACCTGGCCGAAGACCCTGACATGATGCACGTAATTCTTAGCATATAGGGTGGATCCATAGCAAAAAGTTGGAACTGATATTTGAGGTAATTGTTCTCATGAGATTTCCTGTACTCATTTTATAGAGGGTGTTTATGGCAAAATGCTTACCCTTGTATACCAGAAATAATTTGTACATGACTATGGCTGAAGTAGCCATGGTAAATTCCTTGACCTCTCTCTTGCCTTTGATTCTTTTCATCTCTACCAGGAGTTGTACCAGTCTTACTAAACAAATATCTTTACATCTGTATTCTAGTTAGACCTCTACCATCAAGGCTGGCACCTCAGTGCCATAATACTCCCTTCTTGCCAACCTTTTTGAGAGTTCGTCAATAACAGCCCGGTGCATTCCTGCACGGTTATGACTCAATATGCTACCTATACGGGAACTGTTCAATGGTGCATGGTAACATTAACTATTGGATTTTTATTTAGTGTAGGACATGTGTGTGGCAGTGCATTGACAGGCAGCAATATTGCCAACCCATTGCACACAACTATCTCAGAAAGAAGGAATGGTATTTTGGGAATTGAATGTGTGACTTACCAATCACACACTCCAATGTAACGTGGTATAACCCACTAAACAGTCCTTAATTGGTAAAATAATAGATGCCGGGGCCCAAAATATGGCTCAGAACCCTGTACACATTAATTTCAAATGTTGTGAGAGACGAATACCAAGACTGCCTAGATGTGATACTACTGTGAGGCACTTTCATTCACAACTGGACACTCCCTGTGGTTTTTCTTACTCTTGCGGGTTATTTTGCATCTTTCTTGTCATCGATGGTCACAATTTTAACATTTTATCTTTCTTCTGTTTCCCTTTTGTTTTTTTCACTCTTTTGTTATGTAACAAAGTCTGATGAGGAAAATATGTGTGGGTCCTAGAAAATGTGTACCATGGGCTCGCACTTCAACCACTGGCTCAAACTGAGCACTGCTACGAAGCCTAACATATTGATACCATACATACGGGCAGCTTTATTCATGCATATTTTACAACATCTCATAAACTAAAACTGTACCTTTAGGAACATTTTTCTGGACCTGAAATGAGTAGAAACCTGGGAACAGTGTCAAATCAACAAAAAATACGGGACATATTTAAGAGCCCTTAATGCCACCAGATACTGGTGGTTACTGACTCTTGGCTGTGCCGTGGGTACTGCTTACCAGTCCCAGGGCCAGAGCTCTGCGTAAAGTGGATATGCAAATTAGGCTAATTAAAATTGGAAGTATCAACCTACCTATAAGTCCATAGTATGTGGTAGGACATGTAGGTTTAGGGCCCCATCAATGGGTAGTGCACCCGTAGGTGCACTGCTGAGGTGCCCAGTATCAATTTAAAGGAAGGCCTGCCTTGCTGGCTGCATTTAAACTAAAGTTACATGCAATTCGACTTTGGAATTAAAAGTACTTCTAAAGTCTTAAACTACCTTACTTATAAGTCACCCCTAAGGTGTGCCCTATGTGCCCCTAGGTTGGGTGACATGTAACTATAAGCAAGGACCTTATAAAATTGTTTTATAAGCCCTGGTGAGGTAAAATAGCCAAACCTGTTTTTCCCTCACTGTAGCGAATAGCCTAAATAGGCAAAAATGTGGAGACTTTGGTCCTCATTACAACATTGGCAGTAAAAGGCGCTTACCGCCGTGCCGAAGACCGCCAATACACCGCGGTGGCGGGAGACCGCCACAGCTATTATGACACACATCACGGAATCCGCCGAAATTCAGACACCCACACAAGTCCGCCACACCAAAGGTCAGCGATAAATAAGCGGAAACAAATCCTCCACCTCCACGCCAACAGAAACACTCCCATGCTATTACGACCCACGAATCCACGCGGCGGTCTTTCAACCACGGTATCCCATTGGCGGTACACACCGCCGCGCTCAAAATACACACACATCTCCAAAACACCGCCACATTGGACAATTTGAAATACACACACCTGATACACATACAAACACCACTCCCACACATCCAATACAATATAAAACACACACTCACATCACCCACAAACCCCTACGACCACAAATTGGAGACGAAGGCCAGAGAGAGACAGCACAGAATAGATAACACCATCACACAGAGGCACACTACACCATCACCCACACAACATCCACGCACAAAACACCACATACCACTACTCCCACCACACTCATCAACACATACACCACCCCACACATCACACACACCACCCCATGTCACGTCAAAGACACCCCCGCTTCTCCGAGGAGGAGCTCAGGGTCATGGTGGAGGAAATCATCAGGGTAGAGCCACAGCTATTTGGCGCACAGGTACAGTACACATCCATAGCAGGGAAGATGGAGCTATGGCAAAGAATAGTCGACAGGGTCAACGCTGTGGGACAGCACCCAAGAAATAGGGAGGACATCAGGAAGAGGTGGAACGACCTACGGGGGAAGGTGCGTTCAACGGTATCCAGGCACCACATCGCGGTACAGCGGACTGGCGGCGGACCCCCACCTCCTCCCCACAACTAACAACATGGGAGGAGCAAGTCTTGTCCATCTTGCATCCTGAGGGCCTCGGAGGAGTCGTCGGAGGAACGGACACTGGTAAGTCTCATCTTCACTATCATATCCCCCACCCTACCTGCATGCTATCACACACCCCAACCCTCACACCCTCCCCTATCACCCTAACTCCTCACTAATCTACCCATAACACCAACCACCCATCCCAACCCCAAGACCTGCATGACACAACTAAGCATGGACACCCATCACTAAAGCATGCCCACTGCACAGACCCACAACACCCCCCAACCATCACCACACAAGCCCCCACACAGGAATGCCTGCACTGGGGTTCACGCACACCCATCCATAGCACACCATGAAACACACACATGCAATAATCATGTTCTCATACCCCTGCAGGAACCCGAAGGACTGTCACCACACCAGAGGGTCCAGACAACACCACTCCACCCCCAGAAGAGGCCCACAGTGACGACAGCAGCTCTGCCCTACTGGATCTTGATGACCAGCCCGGACCATCGTGGGCCTCAGGACAGTCGGTTCCCCTTGCCCAGCCAAAGCCCAACACCGAACTGCCACCCTCTGGGAACACCAGCACAGCACCCACCCAACGGACCCATACCTCCCTACCCAGGACAGGTCAATCAGCGGTGTGTCCACCACTACAGGGCACCCAGGCTAACCCACCACCCCAACAACAACAGGGACCTGGGGGCAGTGGTAGTGGGCACACGGTCCAGGGGACGGAGCACAGGAACACAGGGGAAATGGGAGGGCTGATGTGCGACAGAGGGAGGACAGGCCAAGGGAACCCACTCTCCACAAGGCCCTATCCTCCATCATGGGAGCATAACACCACTCCCAGGAGACGATGGCAACGGTCCTGGACAAGTTGCAGGAGACCCTGCGCCTGCAGGAGGAGCAGTATTTGGGGTTCAGGGCGGAGCTCAGGACCATCGGCTCTGCCCTGGGCACCATCGTAGGGGTGCTGACGGATATTCAAAAGACTTTGAGGGACACCGTGGCACTCCAAGGGGCCCCTGACACTAGCCAGGACGACGAACTGCCCACCACCTCTGCCGGCGCTAGTGGACAGGAGGCCCGGCCACAGGACCACCACACCAGCACCCCACCCCCTGCAGACGGACAACCACCACGCAAGCGGGCCCTGAGATCCAGGAACAGGACACAGCAAGATGGCAGGAACCCCACCAGGAAATAAGACTACCTTGATTGTCCCCCCACTGTCCCACTTTGTTACCCTGTCCAGATTGGAACTGCCCCAGCTCCACTTCCAATGGCCAGATGTGCAATGTACCTGTGAGACTAATAGACTGGACTCTGCCATGGACATTATTCCACCAAGACCTCTCCCCATTTCACAACCCCCCTACATTTTTATGCACTTCAATAAACACCCTTGAAACTTCAATAATATTGGAGTCAGTCAATGATTGTGAACTTTGTATTGTCAATTACAGTGTTAAAAAAGGTTAGCCATTGGAAGGTCAACATACCTATGTCACACATCACAAGCCTTTCAAGGGTGCAAGCTGTTGACACGTAGGTCAACACATTAGTGAAACTGAAATGGAAGGGGACAACTCAGGTAACAAATAGGGAGTGAAATGTAGGTACAGGATAGAGGTAGACGTGTGAGATGTAATATAATGTGAAACATGAAATTGTACTCACCTGTGTCTCATTGAAAATATTGCTGTATGACTGACTCCCTGTTGTCGTTTTCATCTTCATCAGCTTCATCCTCATCACTGTCCACAGGCTCCCCAGGCTCCCCCGCTGCAACGACACCGTCATCTGGATCATCCTCCTGCTGAAAAGGCACCTGGCGTCGCAATGCCAAGTTATGGAGCATGGAGCAGGCGATGATGATGTCGCACACCTTCTTCGGTGAGTACAATAGGGACCCACCTGTCATATGGAGGCACCTGAACCTGGCCTTCAGGAGGCCGAAGGTCTGCTCGATTACCCTCCTAGTCCGCCCATGGGCCTCATTGTAGCGTTCCTCTGCCCTGGTCCTGGGATTCCTCACTGGGGTCAGTAGCCAGGACAGGTTGGGGTAACCAGAGTCCCCCAATAGCCATACATGGTGCCTCTGGAGTTTACCCATCATATCAGGGATGCTGCTATTCTGCAGGATGTAGGCGTCATGCACTGAGCCAGGGAACATTGCATTTACCTGCGAGATGTACTGGTCTGCCAAACAGACCATCTGGACATTCATCGAATGATAACTCTTCCGGTTCCTGTACACCTGTTCATTCCTGTTGGGGGGGACCAGAGCTACATGTATCCCATCAATGGCACCTATGACGTTGGGGATATGTCGAAGGGCATAGAAGTCACCTTTCACTGTAGGCAAATCCGCCACCTCAGGGAAAATGATGTATCTCCTTACGTGTTTCAGCAGGGCAGCCAACAGTCTGGACAAGACGTTGGAAAACATAGGCTGGGACATCCCTGATGCCATGGCCACTGTTGTCTGAAAAGACCCACTTGCTAAGAAATGGAGCACTGACAGCACCTGCACGTCAGGGGGTATTCCAGTCGGATGGCGGATTGGTGACATCAGGTCAGACTCCAACTGGGTACATAGTTCCCGGATTGTGGCACGGTCAAACCGGTAGGTCACGATGACATGTCGCTCTTCCATTGTCAACAGGTCCACCAGCGGTCGGTACACCGGCGGATTCCGCCATCTTCCAATATGTCCCAACTGACGGTGCCTGAGAAGGACAACAGCGAAAAAACTGTCAGCATTCCTCCAGGTATGTACCCACAATCATACACAAGACTACACCAGACAATTAACCCATCCGGGAAAGGTTTTGAGTGTAGGCCTCGGTATGTGTGACGCAGTAGTAAATTAAGCCATGTGGGACCCTGAAATGGCGGCTGCCTGACCTCTAAAATGGGACAATGGAATTGTGGGGTAACTGCACTGGCGTTGCACACCGTCGCGGTAGGCGGTCGTAGAGCGCGGCGCAACGCTGCATTGGTTAACATTGGACCCTATGGGTCCCAGGAGCCAATGAACAGGTGCTCTGGCGGTGATGATGCGCACCGCTGCGGATGTCACCGCCGCGGACGTCACCACCATTTTCTATCTGTTCAATCACTAGATACCTGACCTTCGACAGGAGAGGACCTACGCTAGTGCTGCTGTGACCTCGGTCTGGAAGCGACGATGGCTGCTGCGTCTGGGGAAAGGGCCCCTGCCTTCACTGCACAGTAGTTGGAGAAACTTGTGGATGGGGTCCTCCCCCAGTACACGCTACTCTAGGGTCCTCCAGACCAACAGGTTAGTACACAGGGAGCATGTTGGATGGGCTAGGCCTGGGTTGAGAGGGCTGGGTGGATGAGGGAAGGGGGCAGAGTACATAGAACAGTCATGCATGGGGATGAATGGGCCACAGGGATAGAGTTGGGAGGGGGCCAATTACAACGACGGTGCAGTAGGTAATGACTGTTTCTCTTTCCTTGTGCATGTCATGTAGGTCAGCGCCAACCAGAAGAGGGACATTTGGCATGCCATCGCCAAGGAGGTCCGGACCCTGGGGGCCCACCAGAGACGGGGCACCCACTGCCAGAAAGATGGGAGGACATTCGCCGCTGCAGCAAGAAGACGGCGGAGGCTCAGCTGGGGATGGCCTCCCAACGTGGAGGGGGTGCCCGTCGCACCATGACCCCCCTGATGTTCCGGATCCTGGCGGTGGCCTACCCGGAGTTGGATGGGTGCTTAAGGACATCACAGCAGACACAAGGGGGTGAGTTCAACCTCATGCAATGGACTTTGCGTGCTGTGGAGCTGTCTGGGTGGGGGTGGTGGGCTGTGGGTGTCCCTAGGCCAGGGCGAGTTAGGTAGGCAAGGCTCCTCTGTTATGTAGGCCATGTGGCACTCTACCCCAGCTCCAAAAAAAGGCAAATTGATGTCTAGTTGCCCCTTTGCCATCCATGTGGGCAGATGTCTGCCATGTAGGCCATTTCCCAGGAATTGCATATGCAGAGGGCAGGAGCACGGCGTAATGCAGGGGGCTGCGTTTGTCTTGTCCGCCAACGGTAGCGGTATGCCATGCACTAAAACTCTCTTTCTTCTGTCTCCACCCTTTTTCTGCTCTCCCTGTCCTTCTGTACATCAGCATCATCAGGCGGAGGGACTGTGGCACAGGAGCACGAGGGAGCTGCATCCCACATGGCCATGGAGGGCCACACCACAGACTCTGATTTCACAGTGGGACGGAGGGCGAGGGGAGCTTCACGTCGGCCACAGGATCACCAAACAGCGATACGGACTCGTCCCCCGATGGGAACTCCCCTGTGGTGGCGGCACCATCTGTGCGCCCCACTTCTACAGGTACAGCCGCCACTTCCCCTACCAGCACCGCCCTCCCAGCAGCCCCTCAGCGTTCGCCCCGTGCCCGCTCACCCAGGAGGGTGGGCATCACCTTCGCTCCAGGCACCTCAGACCCTGCCCCTGTCACCCCTGCTGCCCTCAGTGAGGAGGCCATTGACCTCCTCAGGTCACTCACTGTTGGGCAGTCTACCATTGTGAATGCCATCCAGGGTGTAGAACGAGAGTTGAAACATGGTAATGCATTCCTGTAAGGCATTCATTCTGGTCAGGCTGTCCTTCAGCGAACCCTGCAATCTCTGGCCTCAGCACTGATGGCAGCCATTGCCCCTGTGTCCAGCCTCCCCCCTCCAACTTCCTCCACCCAGACCCAATCCCCTGTACCCCAGCCCATCCCAAGCACACCTACAGACCAGCATGCACACAAGTCAACACCCAAAAGTAGCTCAAGCAAACATAGGCACCACACTCACCACAAGCACTCACACAAGCATCAGACCCATACAGACACAGCAACATCCACTGTCTTCACTGTGTCCCCCTTCTCCTCTTCTCCCTCCCAGTGTCGTCTACACACACACCTGCATGCACCACATCTACAGGCACTAGGACTCGCCCCAGGACACCCATCACCACAAGCCGCTCACCTGCACTCACCACCTCCACTGCCATATACACGTCCCCTGTGTCCTCTCCCAGTGTGTCTGTGACGCCCCCTCACAAACGCCGGCAATCACTCACCCAACATCCATCCACCTCACGACAGCCTCCAGTACCTGCACCTGCACCCAAAACACCTAAAGTGACACCTCCTACAACCACCTCCTCTTCCTCCACTCCCAGAGCCCCT
Source organism: Pleurodeles waltl (assembly GCF_031143425.1). Classification (NCBI taxonomy): domain Eukaryota; kingdom Metazoa; phylum Chordata; class Amphibia; order Caudata; family Salamandridae; genus Pleurodeles; species Pleurodeles waltl. Next base: position 924,406,897 of record NC_090444.1, read on the forward strand.
CCAACTACCCATCCCAGTGTACGTCAGAAACTGTCCCTATGTCAAATTGACCTTTTTGCCCCCACCCCCCCCTCCAATTCATCAGTCCCGTCGTAGCGCCTCAGCCAAAATGCCTCCAGTACCAGTGGTGCATGTTCCAGGTTTTTGGAGTGCCCCATCCACCAGGGCAGGCAGTATGACCCGGAGCCAAGGCACTGTCAGCCCACCCCCTGTGAAGGCTCCGAAATTGGAGATTGGACAATGGGACCGTGTCAAGACTCCTGGTGGTACAAACAGTGAAATGGGATCCAAGGCGATTGGTGAGTCATGTGTAACTCAAAAGAAGGTGGGGAAGGTCCCGAGGAAGTCTCCCCAACCTGTTGTGAATGTCACAGCGGAGAAGTGCGCCATCATTTCCGGCGGTCCAGACACAACCGCCAGCACCGTCGTTACTGGTCAGGAGACCACCGCCAGAGTCATAGCCCCGGAGGGCTCAAGTATCGTTACTGGTCAGGAGACCACCGCCCGAGTCATAGCCCCGGAGGGCTCAAGTATCGTTACTGGTCAGGAGACCACCGCCAGAGTCATAACCCCGGAGGGCTCAAGTATCGTTACTGGTCAGGAGACCACCGCCAGAGTCATAGCCCCGGAGGGCTCAAGCATCGTTACTGGTCAGGAGACCACCGCCAGAGTCATAGCCCAGGAGGGCTCAAGTATCGTTACTGGTCAGGAGACCACCGCCAGAGTCATAGCCCAGGAGGGCTCAAGTATCGTTACTGGTCAGGAGACCACCGCCAGAGTCATAGCCCCGGAGAGCTCAAGTATCGTTACTGGTCAGGAGACCACTGCAACTGCCGGAGTCACAGCCCAGGAGGGTCCAGAATCTCACAGCCCCGCTGGGCAATGATGGAACGTCATGCCACACACCAATGTCAGCATCTGAACCGCCATCTTAGGCTACCGCTGAACAGTCCATAGGCAGCCATGGCAAAGCACAGCTGAACAGTCCATAGGCAGCCATGGCAAAGCACTGCTGAACAAGGCCAAGACCGCCATGGTGAAGACCGCTGAACAGGGCAAAGACCGCCATGGCAAAGCACCGCTGAACAGTCCATAGGCAGCCATGGCAAAGCACCGCTGAACAGTCCATAGGCAGCCATGGCAAAGCACCACTGAACAGTCCATAGGCAGCCATGGCAAAGCACCGCTGAACAAGGCCAAGACCGCCATGGTGAAGACCGCTGAACAGGGCAAAGACCGCCATGGCAAAGCACCGCTGAACAGTCCATAGGCAGCCATGGCAAAGCACCGCTGAACAGTCCATAGGCAGCCATGGCAAAGCACAGCTGAACAAGGCCAAGACCGCCATGGTGAAGACCGCTGAACAGGGCAAAGACCGCCATGGCAAAGCACCGCTGAACAGTCCATAGGCAGCCATGGCAAAGCACCGCTGAACAGTCCATAGGCAGCCATGGCAAAGCACCGCTGAACAAGGCCAAGACCGCCATGGTGAAGACCGCTGAACAGGGCAAAGACCGCCATGGCAAAGCACCGCTGAACAGTCCATAGGCAGCCATGGCAAAGCACCGCTGAACAGTCCATAGGCAGCCATGGCAAAGCACCGCTGAACAAGGCCAATACCGCCATGGTCAAGACCGCTGAACAGGGCAAAGACCGCCATGGCAAAGCACCGCTGAACAGTCTATAGGCAGCCATGGCAAAGCACCGCTGAACAGTCCATAGGCAGACATGGCAAAGCACCGCTGAACAGTCCATAGGCAGCCATGGCAAAGCACCGCTGAACAAGGCCAAGACCGCCATGGTCAAGACCGCTGCCTGTGTGGGTATAAATAGTCCGGCACATCAGGCATCGTTCTCCCATGTGCAGCTGGGACAGTGACAGGACAGGTACTTCCATGGGGAGACTCATCCAGTCTGGGCACCAGTCCCCCTCCAGAACCAGTGGAGACCTGCATCTACCTGAGAGACTGTGGCTTTGCACTCCCCAGGATGGCACAGTTGGCAACCCACCCACTGTAGAGAGTTGAGAGACTGTGGCTTTGCACTCCCCAGGATGGCACAGTGGGCAAACCACCCACTGTAGTGACTTGAGAGACTGTGGCTTTGCACTCCCCAGGATGGCACAGTGGACAACCCACCCACTGTAGAGACTTGAGAGACTGTGGCTTTGCACTCCCCAGGATACATCAATGGGCATGGAGCCCCGTCGTGGATCCGGCTTCACATTCATGTGGCTGAGGTGCCCCCCCTTCCCTCCCCCCTGAGGTGCCTGTAGTGTTTCTATCTGATGCCCCGGCAGTGTTCTCTCGGATTTTGGTCATGTATCTATTGTGGGCGTCACCCATGCATTTTTGGACTGTTGGTGCACGGACATTGTTGTGTACATATCTGCACTACTTCTTGTTTTGTATATTTATTTTAGACAGATTTGGTTATATATATCCGTATATTTTTTTATGAGTTGTATATTGGCTAAATACAAAGTTTTGGCGCTATTCGCTTTGTCATTGCATTCTTCCGGGGGGGGGTTGTGGGTTGTTACTGTGATTTTTGTGACTGCATTGGTGTGTATGTTGTAATATGCGAGGGTGGGGGTGTTTGGTGGGTGTCCCCGTAACTTTTGCCTCCCCCCTCCCCCGTGTCGTAGGTGCAGTACTCACCGGTATGTTCTGCGCCTACGTCGCTGTTGGTCGTAGATGAGCAGGAATGCAAGGGCAGGTAAGATTTGTAGTTCCGGGACCATGGAGTCCTTGTTCCTCGTGGGATGTGTTGAGGTGAGCGTTTTCCCATTGCAAAAGCTGTTTCTGCCGTGTTTTTATCCACGGTGAATCCGCCCCGGAAAAGGTGGCGCATTGGTGTGCTGTGATAGTGTGGGCGGTACATTGGCTTCCGCCTGTCTGTTGGCGGTGACCGCCGCACTGTTTGTCTGTACCACCCTGGCGGGCGATGTGTTAAAGTGGCTGTCTTTGTTGGCGGTTTCCGCCAGGGTCGTAATTCCCTTTTTTTGTCCGCCGGCCTGTTTGCGGTATTACCGCAGCTTTAACACCATCCGCCAGGGTTGTAATGACCACATTTATCTTAATTAACAAAGGCCCGCTAAGTGTCAGATACCTCGAGTTTGGTATCAAATTCATTGTTATAATGAATCCCAGAACGAACAATTGTCAGATGTAAAGAGTTTTAAACTCTACCTGAAAAGTTGCCAACTTCAGCTCTGTAGTGCCCGCTTCTTTTTGACTAGCCTCTGACAGCCTGGCTTGGCTGCCTTGATGAGGTGTGAAGTGGCGTGGGCTGAATACAAAGAATGTGCTGGGTGGGGAGAACTACCGGGACAGATGAGGAAGCAGGAAGGTAGGAGGGCTGCCAAACTGGTCTTCAAAGGCAGGGGCGGACATTTGAAGCAACCCGCACCTCCCTCACATCCTGCAACCCCAGACAATTAGGTGGCCTCTTGATTAGATTAGGAGAGGGTGTGTTTATGATTTTTAGCCATACCAGTTGGTGGGCTCAGCCAGATGTAACCTCCAAAAAATCAGTTTCAACCATGATGGATTTTAGAAAAATGTTGCTCCCTGGAATGGATTTTTGCCACACTTCCCAGTAAGTGGTCATCACAGGGGGAAGGACCCTGCATCTGTTTGGAGAACCAGGACCACCATGTTTTTCACCCAGGAGCAAGGATAAATATGGCAGAGCTGCACCCACACCTCAGATCCATATCAGATCGCTACAAGGAAGAACATCAGAAGAAGAAGGACTGGCCTGCTGAACCCCTGACCTGCACCTGGACACTGCACTCTGAAGGACTGCACCAGCTGCACACTTGGGCTTCACCACAAGAAGGACTTTGCCTGGCTTCAACTGGTTCAAGGAGGACCTCCCTGTTTGCTACAGGTGAAAATTTGCTAACCAGAGTCCCTTGCATCAACTCCTGAAAAAACTGACCAGCTGAACACTGCCCGGTGGGCAATTTCGAATTTGTGCTAGGTGCATTCTGGGAGTGTCTGCACCCTGAAGGAGCAACACAGAGCTTCTGGAACCTTGGGGTGACCTGTGGACTCATAAAATACTTTAAAAGACCTTCTGAAAGAAGATCCAGAAGTTTGGAGAGGTTTGGAGAACTTTTTGAAAAAGCCCCATAAAGTGACCGACCCGCTGCGGCAACTTTAGCGGCTTGCCTCAACCATAACCCAACTTGACTTGCAGGTTCGTCTCGCTGGAAAATCTTGGAAAAAGTGACTAAGTCCAAATGTAGAAAGTTGACTGGGACCTACCGCATAGTGTATACGAAAAGGGCTCCAGGGATGTCAAATCAACATTCAGGTTTACTAAGGTCGAAGGATTTTCATCTAAAAAATCATCTAAGTCCAAAAGTAGAAATCTTCACCGAGGGCTCCTGAGACGCGTATCTGAGGAAGGGCTCCAGGGAGGTCAGATTGGACTATTAATTTCTAAGTGCTAAAAAACGCTAATTCTTTAAAAATTCATATCTCTGGTTCCCTTTATCCAATTTTATTTGTTTTCGTGTCATTTTAAAGCTAAAAATATTTTTAAACAGTTTCCTGTGTTTTATTTAATTACTGTTTTGTGATACTTGAATGCTTTACACTTTGTCTCCTAAATTAAGCCTTGTCGTCCATCAAGTTACCAAGGGTTGAGCTGGAGTTAGTTTACTGAGACCTAACTGAACCTAGTTGAGGGTTGGTGGCCTATTACTAAGTGTAGGTACTTACCTGCCCTTACCAATAATCCACCTTCTAACAGTGCTGCATTCTGCAGTACACTTTTCTTAAATATGCCCCTGATTTTTAGTGAGCTATGAGCAGTACTATAACAAAATAAAATATATGACAGAGAGAAGCTATGGAGAGATGAGGTGCACTGTTGGAGAGCAGTAGTGAGCAAATTCATGAAGAAGGAGGTCATGAGGAACAGAGGTGCCAAAAAAGACTGTTGTAACAGGGTCCACCAGCGCCAGACCGGGCACTGGCTGAGAATGTCAGCCCCCCCAGTGTTCAAGTCTAGCTGTGCCCCTGTTCCACCCTGCACCAGTTCATTCATTTCCTCCTGATCACCACCGTACAGCACTGCCCCCTTCTGCTCCCCTACTGTAGTTACTAGGAAGCTATTATCTATGTGCGGGGAGGGGGCAGGAGCTTAATCTCAGCAAACAGCTACCTCCATTTGCCACCTCTGAGGTCAAGGAATGTCAGGTAGAAAAAGAGTGGAGGGGAAGAGTGACTGATGTGGCACAAATCCCTCTAGCACAGACACAGGTGCAGGCACCCTAGGTGGATTGGCATTGCCGTTTTTGCTCTGCCTTGCATTTGCTCCTTTTTCTCCTGCAATTCCTTGGAGGCCTCTTTGTGACCCTTCCACTCTCCTTCTAGTGAACCAAATGAGGGGCCCAATGAACTAGGGCAACAGCTTCAAGACTAGTGCCTGTGTTAGGGTCTGTACCATCCCACTTCAATTTCTCAGATAGTAAAGGAGTCACCTGAAGGAAAACAGGGCATTAGGATAACTAGACAGTGTTATTCCAGACCCCCATTAAATTGGCATGTTAGGAAGAGAATCTGATCACCTTGGTCATTTTGGGCATTATAGCAGAACTGGAATCAGTCCTGTATCAGAAAAAGCCACAGTAGCTCAAAAGGCATAGGTAAGTGGATTAACTAACAGTAAAAGCAAAATGTAGCAAGCATTTGCAATGCAATAGGTCTCACATTTGAGAGAGTTAGAGCTCTTGGCTTTGTAAATGACAATGACAACCTTGCATTTGGGACCTTATAACTATTTAGCCATGCAGCACATTAAGCCTTTACCATAAATAAACTGTTTTGGTGCATTCCTTCATACACTTAGCATTAGACTGTAATGGCCTAAACAGCCCCTACGGAGCACCACAGGAAAAATAGGGTTTGGAAAAATCATGGTCAAGTAAACATATATTCAGCCCCTAGAGGGCATAATCACATAAAAAGAATGATAAAGAATATTGCAGTGTAACCATATAATCAGCCCGTTGAGGGCATAGTGTATGACACATTTTTAGGCCTAACAGGCCTTTTAAATATCACTTAAATGTGAACTCAGCTGCACATGTGTGCAGTGCCACAGGTCATTACAAGATGTCCCTGTAGAGTCAACAGCAGAAGATGCAGTACCACTGGTCGTGGCTAGATGTCTCTGTAGAGTCAACAGCAGAAGGGGCAGTACCACTGGTCATGGCTAGATGTCACTGTAGAATCAACAGCAGAAGGTTCAGTACAGCTGGCCATTGCTGGATGTCCCGCTGGAGTCTACTGAGTTAATAGTGCCTTGGGACAATTATTGACCTTCAACCATTGGAGAACATAGTGCATTACATATTTGCAGGCTGAGTAAGGCCTATATAACAAAAATCCTCTCAGCTGTAAAAACAAAAGTACCAACCATAAGTGGGTTTAAATATGCATTGAATGATGTAACAGGTTATGATTGTGGGGCCCCTCTAACCTACTATGGCCCACCACAGGCTGAGTTATTGCCAAAAATGTGCTGTGAAAGAAATGCCTGGAAAACATTACGGGGTGAGTTTATGTGCATACATTGATATCTTTATCAGAAATAAATTGTGTTAGTGCCTTAGTAGAAGGTGTTACACCACTGGCTGTGGCTAGATGTTCCTATGGAGTCTTCTGAGTTAGCAATACCTTGGGGAAATTACCATTGTTCAACCCTTGGAGAGCATAGTGCATTAGATTTTTGCAGGCCATTCTGAATGTTTTGGTGGTGCTCTCATTGCCTTAGGACCACCAGAGGCTGAGTTATGGGCAAAAATGCGTTGTAAAAGGAATGCCTGCAAAGCATTATGGGGTGAGTTTTCTAGAGTACAGAGAATGTTGTATTATCAGCTCTCCCGCTGTGCCGGGACAGCCACTGTTGAGGATCAATGTACATAACACACGAACGACACACCTACTTTAATTACTCATTATGTATAGTAAAGACCAAGGGAAAGGCAAACGCAGAAAATTAACTGCACGCATGAAAACAAGTGCTTACTCACAAACACGAGAGGCAGAAAACAAAGACAAGTAGTCTGTCCAACTAACAGAAAAACTTTCCAGGCGTAATCAAACTGTACTTGGCCGGTGCTCCTCAGCCAAGTATAGGAAGTGATGTATCAGCTGTCAAACCAGTTAAGAGGCAGCAAAACAAGAGCAACAATGCCTTGAACCTATTGTAAGCAGCAGGCAGTGGCAGGCGGGAGCAAAGTTCTACTCTCCATCCAATAGGTCTTGCAAGCAGTGCATGTGTGCTGTCGAGGTTTGACCTAAAAAGGGCATCAATCTTGACCCACTAAGAAGATCTGAACTTCAACAGAGTTCTGCAAAGTGCTCAATAAACATCAACATAAAACAAAAAAAGAAAAAATATGCCCCTTGCCTAGCTACAACAATCGAACACTACAATCAAAAGGACCATCCACAAGAGTCCAATCAAATTACAAGGGAAAACTGTCAGCAAACAAATCCTGTAGATCTGACCAGGGTTATTTCTACAATAGGAGGAATGCCTTGCCGGAAGTTGTATTCCCAAAGTAGTATTCCTCTATCCCAAGGAACTACATTGCACTTGCATTTAAAGGCTGGGGCCAGACAATGGATCACACCCGAGGGTAAAGGATTAAGCATACCAGAAACCTGCTTCTCACCCTGAACTATCAGTTACTTAGTAGCACCATGAGAGCATCAAGATTATTGTCTGCATTGGCACAAACCTTCAAAATTGCTTCAACTAATAATCACAGTCCTGGTGCAACAGGCACATAAAAATAAGTTGCAAGGTGATATCCTATAAGCAATGGCATCAGTCATAACTGAGCTAGACAAGATAACAATCCTCTCTGAACAATCAGTCATTTTTACATAGCCGATCATTGCTTTGTAGCTGCCATTGTCCAGCTATATTATAAAAGCTTCAATCTCTGCCAATGGTATGCAACCTTTAATTGATTAAATAAAGCAAGTGTTGTGATCATTCACTATCCATCCTAAACTGGAGCTAGATATCATTGGAGCTTATAATGAAAGCCAAAATCAGGAAAAAATAGAGAGCCCTGCATTGATATCGGAAAAACATAACAAATGGAAGAGAGAGGACATAAAGCAAGAAACAAAAGCATGTCTACAAGATCTTGTCCAAAACAAAAGTACCACCTGTGTCAATACATTCAAAGTCTCTTCTAAATCAGTGGTGGCTGCCACTGAACTGGGGTGGTGGGGCAGGGATTGAAAAAAAAACATAAAAAGAAATTTATAAAAATCCCACTTACCTGGTCAGATCGGGAAACGCGTTCATCTCCTCTGTCCTCCTCTTCGTCTGGAAGCACACAGGCTCCCAGACTCCCCTCAGCCAATCATGATGTTGCTGTCACCAGCATGTCAGCCATGCTGTGATTGGTGTGAGTGGTCTCTTTAGGCACCCACAGAGGGAGGGGCACCCTGTGCACTTTCTCCTCCAGGCTGTTAAATACAAATATAGCTGGGTGGAGAAATGCAAAGTGTGCATGTCTGTTTGGCTGGCCCAAACAGACATGAGCACGTAGGGTGCACATACCACCGCTCCTCCCTCTTGCCCCATCCCGCCCCATCCTGACTAGGCAAAAAATAAAACGATAATAACGATCCGTTATTATCATTTTATTTTTCTTCTGTTGGAAGCAGCGTAGTGATGCTCCTCTGCCTTAGCGGAGGGACAGCCCCTGTTCTAAAGCCAACTGTCTGCCGAATGTCAGACGGATAACTTTGCTTTGACATCCGTTGTTTCTCACACAGTGGCCCAAATTTAGGAGAAAATGATGGAGTGTGACACTCCGCCAAATTTGGCAGCACCACGCTCCATCATTTTCACAATGCAGGGATGAGCCATAATCAATAGAACACAGGGCACCCATGTGTTGCCCTCTGTGTCTGTGCTACATTTTCTGCACAGCGCCAACATAGTCACCCTTGTGCCATGGTGCAAGGATGGCTGCGCTGCTGGGGAGATTGTTTTTGTGCAGGAAGAGACACCTTCCTGCACAAAAACAATCTTCAGTGACGATTTGCTCTTTCTATATGTGCTGTACGCCCCTTCCACACGAAGTGCTGCCCGAGAAGGGCCCGTATTTACAAGGTGGCGTAAAGCCACATAAAGTGGCTTCACGCCACCTTGTAAATAGGGTGAAGTGCATAGTGCCACCAGAGCATCATTAAAATTGATGCTCCAGTGGCAATAGCACCTTGTAAATCAGGACCACTGACTATGCAGCAAGAACAATCCAGTATTGCATAGGCCATCTCTAGAATGGGTAGTCAAACTGAATATGAACTGGTGAACAACAAAAAAACCTGAAAAAACTGAGAAAATGTATTAGGCAAAGCAAAGTTACCTACAGGAGACAGCTACATCCAAAACACATTATACTAATCAGTACAAGACCAGAAGACAACATCAGATAAGGACCTCATCTGATCTTAAATCAATATGGAGAAGCACCATCTGTTGCAGAAGGTAAAGGAATGACAAAAATTGAGGAATAGTAGACAAGAGAGGCAGGGCAAGAATTGTTTGGAAGACTGCATCAGAACCTATCATCAATTTACAAAACAGCAGCAATAATAATAATTCCTGTGGTCAAATCCCTTGATGTACGTCCCAAGGTTATAAAGCTTGTGAAAAACTCTAAAATGAGAGAAAATTGAAGGGGTTTTATTAGACACCAATTCACCAAACAATAATCTGGAAATACCATAGATTTGAAAGTTTATTGAGTGATTATGCCATTATTAGAAAAACAATGCTTTCTTACACAGCACTTTCCCCATTGATTTTTCTTTTTTTGTTTTTCTTCGTATTTTCTCTATATTGTCAGTTCCAGTGGGTACCCCATAAAACCCTAACTGGTGGAAAAGAAGTACATCTATTTGGTCTGGATATCTTTTGTGGAAAAAATGTTTTAAAGCCTTAAGCTGAAGATCTGCAGACATCTAAAAAGGAGCTCATCACAGGACATGGGGAAACTTCAAGAGCTAAAGAGTTAATATATCATTACAAGACTTAGAAAAAAACATATAGGGGGTGATTCTAACCCTGGCGGTCGGTGTTAAAGCGGCGGCCAACCCGCCAACAGGCTGGCGGTCAAAACAATGGAATTCTGACCCTGGCGGGAACCGCCAACACAGACAGCCACTTTAACACTCCGACCGCCACGGCGGTACAAACAAACAGCGCGGCGGTCACCGCCAACAGCCAGGCGGCAGACAATGTACCGCCCACACTATCACAACTCACCAATCCGCCACCTTTTCCGGGGAGGGAGCACCGCCGATAAAAACACGGCGGAAACAGACTACGAACGGGAAAACGCACACCACTATGCACTCCAGGAGGAAGGAGGACAGCATGGAACCCGAATTAAACATCCTACCTGCTCTCGTCTACCTTCTCATCTACCACGAGTACGAAGTCCGGCGCAGACGACAACGGTGAGTACTGCACCTACGACACACGGGAGGGGGAGGACGAAAGGTTACGGCCACACACATCTGCGACCCCTCCCCCCAACTATGTACACACCAATGCAGAGCAACAAGTCACAGTGACACCACCCAAACACCCCTGAAAAATGCTATGACATAATCAAATTTGGAATAAATATTTATGTACCAAAAAGCTCCTGAAAATTATCGTACAACCATGAAAGATATTTACAAGAAAACAAATGATATACACATCAGTGTATAACTGAAGTAACAAGTCCTGCACATCCTACAAATTCATCATGTCCGTGGGCCAACGTTTTGAGAAACAAGGGCAAAGCCCACACAGGAGACCTGAGTCCTTTGGAGAGAACACTGCAGGGGCATCAGATGTAAAAACTACAGGCACCTCAGGGGGAAGGGAACGGGGGGGCACCACAGCCACATGAGTCCACGACGCCAGATCCACGAGGAGCCACCATGCCCACTGTACCATCCTGGGGAGTGCAAAGCCACAGTCTCTCAATGTCTCTACAGTGGGTGGGCTGCCCACTGTACCATCCTGGGGAGTGCAAAGCCACAGTCTCTCAATGTCTCTACAGTGGGTGGGCTGCCCACTGTACCATCCTGGGGAGTGCAAAGCCACAGTCTCTCAATGTCTCTACAGTGGGTGGGCTGCCCACTGTACCATCCTGGGGAGTGCAAAGCCACAGTCCATCAGGTGGATGACAGTCTCCACTGGTCAAGGAGGAGGCATGGTGGGCACAGTGAACAATAAACAGTGCTTGAGACGGCGGTGCCCAGCGGAGCGGTGCTTGAGAAGAAGGGCCCAGCGGAGCGGTGCTTGAGACGGCGGTGCCCAGCGGAGCGGTGCTTGAGATGAAGGGCCCAGCGGAGCAGTGCTTGAGAAGAAGGGCCCAGCGGAGCGGTGCTTGAGAAGAAGGGCCCAGCGGAGCGGTGCTTGAGACGGCGGTGCCCAGCGGAGCGGTGCTTGAGATGAAGGGCCCAGCGGAGCGGTGCTTGAGAAGAAGGGCCCAGAGGAGCGGTGCTTGAGAAGAAGGGCCCAGCGGAGCGGTGCTTGAGACGGCGGTGCCCAGCGGAGCGGTGCTTGAGATGAAGGGCCCAGCGGAGCGGTGCTTGAGAAGAAGGGCCCAGCGGAGCGGTGCTTGAGAAGAAGGGCCCAGCGGAGCGGTGCTTGAGACGGCGGTGCCCAGCGGAGCGGTGCTTGAGATGAAGGGCCCAGCAGAGCGGTGCTTGAGACGGCGGGGCCCAGCGGAGCGGTGCTTGAGATGAAGGGCCCAGCGGAGCGGTGCTTGAGACGGCGGTGCCCAGCGGAGCGGTGCTTGAGATGAAGGGCCCAGCGGAGCAGTGCTTGAGAAGAAGGGCCCAGCGGAGCAGTGCTTGAGACGGCGGTGCCCAGCGGAGCGGTGCTTGAGATTAAGGGCCCAGCGGAGCGGTGCTTGAGAAGAAGGGACCAGCGGAGCGGTGCTTGAGATGAAGGGCCCAGCGGAGCGGTGCTTGAGACGGCGGTGCCCAGCGGAGCGGTGCTTGAGATGAAGGGCCCAGCGGAGCGGTGCTTGAGAAGAAGGGCCCAGCGGAGCGGTGCTTGAGATGAAGGGCCCAGCGGAGCGGTGCTTGAGAAGAAGGGCCCAGCGGAGCGGTGCTTGAGAAGAAGGGCCCAGCGGAGCGGTGCTTGAGATGAAGGGCCCAGCGGAGCGGTGCTTGAGAAGAAGGGCCCAGCGGAGCGGTGCTTGAGATGAAGGGCCCAGCGGAGCGGTGCTTGAGAAGAAGGGCCAAGCGGAGCGGTGCTTGAGATGAAGGGCCCAGCGGAGCGGTGCTTGAGACGGCGGTGCCCAGCGGAGCGGTGCTTGATATGAAGGGCCCAGCGGAGCGGTGCTTGAGAAGAAGGGCCCAGCGGAGCGGTGCTTGAGATGAAGGGCCCAGCGGAGCGGTGCTTGAGATGAAGGGCCCAGCGGAGCGGTGCTTGAGATGAAGGGCCCAGCGGAGCGGTGCTTGAGAAGAAGGGCCCAGCGGAGCGGTCCTTGAGATGGCGGGGCCCTCTCCAGCGGTGCCTATCTTCACGGCGGGGCCCTCTTCAGCGGTGCCTATCTTCACGGCGGGACCCTCTTCAGCGGTGCCTATCTTCACGGCGGGGCCCTCTTCAGCGGTGCCTATCTTCACGGCGGGGCCCTCTTCAGCGGTCCTCTTCTGCACGGCGGGGCCCTCTTCAGCGGTGCTCTTCTGCACGGCGGGCCCTGTTCAGCGGTGCCTATCTTCACGGCGGGGCCCTCTTCAGCGGTGCCTATCTTCACGGCGGGGCCCTCTTCAGCGGTGCTCTTCTGCACGGCGGGGCCCTCTTCAGCGGTGCCTTTCTTCACGGCGGGGCCCTGTTCAGCGGTGCTCTTCTGCACGGCGGGCCCTGTTCAGCGGTGCCTATCTTCACGGCGGGGCCCTGTTCAGCGGTGCTCTTCTGCACGGCGGGCCCTGTTCAGCGGTGCTCTTCTGCACGGCGGGCCCTCTTCAGCGCTGCTCTTCTGCACGGCGGGCCCTGTTCGGCGGTGCCTATCTTCACGGCGGGGCCCTGTTCAGCGGTGCTCTTCTGCACCGCGGGCCCTGTTCAGCGGTGCTCTTCTCCACGGCGGGCCCTGTTCAGCGGTGCTCTTCTCCACGGCGGGCCCTGTTCAGCGGTGCTCTTCTGCACCGCGGGCCCTGTTCAGCGGTGCTCATCCAGCAGGTCAAGGGAGCCAGACCTGGCCTGGACTCCCTGCTCAGTCGCCCTCGGACCGTGACGTTTCTGGACCCTTCGGGACGGACTCCTGGCCTCTTTAGTGTCCTCCTTCCCAGCTGGGATGTGACATGTGGGGTCCACCTTCTCCGCGCTCCTGCTGCCCTTCCGCTCCTTTGATGGGGCTCTCGGGCCCTTGCCTCCCCTAGATGGTGTGGCTGGTGAAGTGGCCGCACATTGATCCTTGGGGGCAGCCCTGTCAGTCCTCGCACGGCGGCCCTTGTTTTTGCGGGTCCTCTTGCCGGGGGGGGGGGGGGCTGGACGTGTCCTTGCTGCTGATCGATGTGTCACTGCTGGCAAAGGGTGGACTCCAGAACCCATGCACAACAGTGACACTCGAAGCTGGGCTGGTGGTGGCTGCGGTGCTCTTGGGACTCTTTGCAGATGGAGGGGGGAGCTCATCGGAGGGAAAGAGGTCAAGATTAGCCAGGAAAAGCTTTTTAGGTCCAAGGTAAAGGGTAGGAGAAGTGGTGATGGGAGTGGAGGAAGAGGATGTGGTTGTAGGAGAGTCAGGTGTGCTGTCATTGGGTGAAGGTGCTGGTGCTGTAGGCTGACGTGAGGTGGATGGCTGTTGGGTGGGTGTCTGCCTGCGTTTGTGTGTCTTGGAAGAGGGGGTGACAGACACAGTGGGAGAGGACACAGGGGACGTGTAAATGGCAGTGGGGGTGGTGACTGCACGAGTGTGGACTGTACTGGAAGGTGAGGTGGTGATGGAAGCACTGGCTGATGTTGGGGTGCATGCAGGTGTGAGTGTAGACGTCACAGGGAGGGAGGAGGGAGACGAGGAGGAGGGGGACACAGAGGTGGTTGTGACTGCTGGAATGTCTGCATCTGGGTGTTGCTTGGGTGAGTGTTTGTGGGATCTGTGGTGCTTGTGTCTGGATGAGCTGCTCTTGGGTGTTGAGGTGTGTGCAGGCTGGTCTGATGGTGTGGATGGGATAGGCTGAGGAACAGGAGACAGAGACAGGCTGGAGGCAGTAAGAAGAGGGAGGCTGGAAACAGGGACAATGGCTGCCGTCAGTGCTGAGGCCAGAGCAGTGAACGCTCGTTGATGGGCAGCCTGACCCGAATTAATGCCCTCCAGGTACGCATTGCTCTGTTGCACCTCCCTTTGCACACCCTGGATGGCATTCAAAAGGGTCGTCTGCCCAACAATGAGCGTCCTCACCAGGTCAATGAGCTCCGCACTGAGGGCAGCAGGGGCAACAGGGGCAGGGGCTGAGGTGCCTGGGGCGAAGGAGACGCGCGCCTTCCTGGGCGAGCGGGCACGGAGCGTAGGCTGAGGGGCTGCTGGGAGGGCGGGGCTGGTGCGCTGGGTGGCGGCTGTACCTGTAGAGGCGGGGGGCCCGGATGTTGCCGCCACCGCTAGGGAGCTCCCATCCGAGGACGTGTCGCTGTCGCTGCTCTCACCAGCGGTCCCCGTCGTGGTGCTCCCCTCGCCCTCCGGATCACTGGTGCCCTCGGTGTCTGTTCCTGGGCCCACCGGGGCCTTGTGTCCTGCAGCTCCCTCGTGCTCCGATGCCAAATCTCCTCCGCCTGATGATGCTAATGCACACATGCACAAGAAGATGAAGAGAAAGGGTGGGGGGAGAAAAAAGAAGACCAGGTTGAGTGCATGCAATGTCAACACCGTTGGCGGAGAGGACAGACACAGGAGCCTCATGCACTAAGCCGCGCATTCGGGGTACACTACTCAGTACTACTGACTAGGACAACAGGCCAAGAGACGTCAAACGCGCACATGGGTGATGCTGGACCATCAATGGCTGTACTTGTCACCCTACAGAGGTGGGGGCCGGGGGCACAGGGCCATGCCTAAGGGAGAGGACTACACTACAGAAAGCGCCCTGGCCTAATGTCACCCACAGCCCTCCTCCCCCACCCAGACGCCTCCACTGCGCAGAAAGATAGGAGAATGTGCTGATACTCACCCCCTTGTGTCTGCTGTGATGTCTTAAAGCGCCCATCCAATTCAGGGTAGGCCACCGCCAGGATCCGGGACATCAGGGGGGTCATGGTGCGACTGGCACCCCTCCTAGGTTGGGAGGCTATCCCCAGCAGTGTTTCTGCAGTCTTCCTTGTTCCGCGGCGGATGTCCTCCCACCTCTTGCGGCAGTGGGTGCCCTGTCTGTTGTGGACCCCCAAGTTCCGGACTTCCTTGGCGATGGCACGCCAAATCTCGATCTTCTGATGGGCGCTGACCTATTTGACATGTACAGGGTGGAAAGGAGGAAATCATCAATGACCTACATGTTAGATGTGATTGGCCCCCCCCCACCAACTTTGCCATATGGCACATGCTCTCATCTGTCGTGCGTTGCACTCCTCATTCGCCCCCCACCCCACCAACTTACATCCACCCCAATCCACACAGGCATAGCCCATTCCATGTGCACCCGGTGTACTCACTTGTTGGTCTGGAGGACCGTAGAGTAGCGCATACTGGGGGAGGACCCCATCCACGAGCTTCTCCAACTCTTCAGACGTGAAGGCAGGGGCCCTTTCCCCAGTCGCAGCAGCCATTGTCACTTCCAGACCGAGGTCACAGCAGCACTTGCAGTATAGGTCCTCTCCTGTGGATGATCAGGTCTCGAGTGATCAATCAGCTAGGAAATGGCGGTCACGCCCGCGGCGGTGCGTACCGCGGCGGTGCGTACCGCGACCGCCGGCGCACATCGTCATTGGCTCCTGAAACCCATAGGGTTCAATGTTAACCAATGCGGCTTTGCGCCGCGGTCTTCGACCGCCTACCGCCACGGTGTGCCCCGCCAGCGCATTGACCTCACATCCCATTGTCCCACTTCACAGGTCAGGCAGCCGCCATTTCAAGGGCCTACATGGCCTAATTTTGACTGCGACACACAGGCCTAGGCCTTGCATTGCCACACATACACGCCTTTCAACCCATTGCCATTCTTTAACTGTGCAAGCTGTCTGTACGTACCTGTGGTTTGCCTGACTCTGTGCTCCATGTTGTCCTTCCTAGGCACCGTCCGCTGGGACTTGCGAGGAGAAGGACGAATCCTCGCGTGTACCGACCGCTGGTGGACCTGTCGACAATGGAAGAACGCCATATAATACTTCGATTCAGACTTGACCGTGCCACTATCCATGAACTGTGTGCCCAGCTGGAGCCAGCCCTGATGTCCCCCATCCGCCAACCCACAGGGATTCCCCCTCTGGTGCAGGGTTTGTCAGTCCTCCATTTTTTGGCAAGTGGGTCATTCCAGACAACAGTGGCCATGTCATCTGGAATGTCTCAGCCTATGTTTTCAAAGATTTTGAGCAGAGTGTTGTCTGCCCTGATGAAACTCATGCGGAGCTACATCATTTTCCCAGAGGAGGGTGACTTGCCTACAGTGAAGGGTGATTTCTATGCCCTTGGACATATCCCCAACATCATTGGTGCCATTGATGGGACCCATGTGGCTTTGGTACCCCCAAAAGACGATGAGCAGGTGTACAGAAACAGAAAAAGTTATCATTCGATGAATGTCCAGGTGGTCTGTTTGGCTGACCAGTACATCTCCCATGTAAATGCCAAGTTCCCAGGGTCAGTGCATGACGCGTATGTTATGCGAAATAGCAGCATCCCCTATGTGATGGAGCAGCTACAGAGACAACGTGTGTGGCTAATAGGTGACTCTGGTTACCCCAACCTGCCTTGGCTACTGACCCCCGTGAGGAATCCCCGGACCAGGGCAGAGGAACGGTACAATGAGGCCCATGGGCGAACTAGGAGGATCATCGAAAGGACCTTTGGCCTCCTGAAGGCCAGGTTTAGGTGCCTGCATATGACAGGGGGATCCCTGATGTACTCACCAAAGAAGGTGTGCCACATCATCGTGGCCTGCTGTATGCTTCACAATCTGGCATTGCGACGTCAGGTTCCTTTCCTGGAGGAGGATGGTGCAGATGGTGGTGTTGAAGCAGCTGTGGAGCCTGCGGAGAGTGAAGAGGAGGAAGACTCAGAGGACGACACAGACAACAGGGACAGAGTAATAGAACAGTATTTCCAGTAGCACACAGGTAATAATCACCCATGCCATTTTACATTTCCTGAAAGCCTCCTGCATCTCAACTTTGTCGATTTCCCCCCAGAACTATAAACATGATGTTTGATTTTCCCTTCCCTTTTCTGTGCTGTATGAGCCACTGCGTGACCTCGGCTTGGTTGGCCCATGGACTAATGCTAAGTTACCTCGGTATGTGTAATTCACAATGTTAAAAATACGTAATTGATATGTAATGTGTCATACATTTGTAAATAAGACAGGCTGAGTCCTGATTGATTTCAGTGCAATGTGTGATTTATTATTAGTGCATAGATATTGGTACATGATAGTGAAACAGTGATGGGTGGGGGTGGAGTAATGTCCATGGCAGAGTCCAGTTCTCAGTCTCACAGGTGCATTGTCCATATGCCTGTGGCAGGATGGAGCAGGGGCAGTTCAAGGTTTGACAGGGTGGCAATGTGGAACAGTGGGAGGACTTCAGGGGGTATGTGATGCTGGCGGGGGTCTTGACATCCTACTCTGTCGGTTTTCTTGATCTCAGGCTCCTTTTGCGGGGTGGTTGTTGTTCAGCAGGAGGTGGGGTTCTGGTGGGCTGTCGTTGTGGTGGGGCCTCCTGTCCACTAGCGCCGGCGGAGGTGGTAGGCTGTTCCGGTTCCTGGCTAGTGACAGGGGCCCTGTGTGATGCCACATGGTCCCGAAACGTGTCCTCTATACGGTTCAGGGCCTGGACTATGCTCCCCATAGCGGTTGAGATGTTGGTGAGTTGGTCGCTGAACCCCATGTAGCGTTGCTCCTGCTGTGCCTGGATCTCCTGGAACCTGGCCAGTACCGTCGCCATCGTCTCTTGTGAGTGGTGGTAGGCTGCCATGATGGTGGTGAGGGCCTCTTGGAGAGTGGGTTCCCTGGACCTCTCCTCCCCCCCTGTCGCACAGCAGCCCTCCGAGTTGCCCTGTTTCCCTGGGCCTCTGTCCCCTGGACGGTGTGCCCACTCCCACTGCCCCAGGTCCCTGTTGTTGTTGGGTTGGTGGGTTACCCTGGGGGCCCTGTAGTGGTAGACACACCGCTGCTTGACCTGTCCTAGAGACAGAGGCATGGGCCCGCTGGGTGGGAGCTGTGCTGTTGTTTCCAGGGGGAGTTGGGTCTGCAGTGGCCTGTGTCTGGGTGAGGGGAACCGACTGCCCAGAGGTCCCCGATGGTCCGGGCTGGTCGTCAGGTTCCAGGTCGACAGAGCTGCTGTCATCACTAGGGGCCTGTTCCGGGGGTGGGATGGACATTTCTGGTCCCTCCTGACCGGTGTGTTGTCGTTCGGGTCCTGCATGGGGTAAGAGGGTATGGTTATTGTTTCTGTGTGTGCATTAGCTTGCGTTTTATGGGTGCCCTTGTCCCCCAGTGCTGGCATTCCCTTGGGGGAGGTGTTGTGAGGGTGTTTTGTGGGGGGGGGGATGGGATGTGCAGTGGTCATGCTTAGGTGATGGGTGTCCATAGTTTGGGGATGGCATGCAGGGGTTGGTGTTGGGTGGGTTGTGCTGGAGAGACATTCTCAGGGAGGATGTGTGCTGGGGGGTTGGGGGTGAGGGTGGGGGTTAGCATGCTGGGGGGGGGTGAAGTGTTTGGCCTTGTACTTACCAGAGTCCATTCCTCCGTGTACTCCAGCGAGGCCATCAGGATGCAGGATGTTTAGTACCTCTTGCTCCCATGTTGTGAATTCGGGTGGAGTGGGTGGGGGTCCCCCGCCAGTCTTCTGCACTGCGATGTTGTGTCGCGAGACCATCGAGCGCACCTTCCCCCGTAGGTCGTTCCATCATTTGCGGATGTCCTCTCGATTTCTGGGATGCTGTCCCACCGCGTTGACCCTGTCCACGATCCGCTGCCAGAGCTCCGCCTTCCTTGCTATGGTGGTGTGCTGAACCTGTGAGCCGAAGAGCTGGGGTTCCACTCTTATGATTTCCTCCACCATGACCCGGAGTTCTTGGTCCGAAAAGCGTGGGTGCCTTTGTGGTGCCATGGGGTGGTGTGTATGAGGTGTGGGGTGGTGTATGTGATGATGTGTGTGTTGGTGTGTGGTGCTTTGTGCTTCTATGTGGTGTGTGTGATATTGTGGTGTGCCTCTGTGTGTCTGGCTATCTATTCTCTGATGTGTCTCCCTCTCCTTCGTCTCTGGTTTTTGTTGGTAGGGGTTTGTGGGTGATGTGGGTGTGTGTTTTATATGGCATTGGATGTGTGGGAGTGGTGTGTGTATGTGTTTCAGGTGTGTGCCTTTCAAATTGTCCAATGTGGTAGGGGTTTGTAAAGGTGTGTGTATTTTGACCGCGGCGGTGTGTACCGCCAATGGAATACCGCGGTTGAATGACCGCCGCGTGGATTTGCGGGTCATAATGGGATGGGCGTATTTCTGTTGGCGTGGCGGTGGAGGTTTGGTCTTCTCCAGTTTACCGCTGGCCGCTGATGTGGTGGACTGCAGTGGAGGGCGGATTTTTGGAGGTTTTGCAGTTGTGGGTCAGAATGTCTGTGGCGGCTGACCGCGGCCGCGGCGGTATTGTGGCGGCCTTCTGACCGGCGGTAAGCGGCTTTTACCGCCGAGGTCAGAATGACCCCCTTAATTTGGAAGTATATAGGCCTTCAATAAGACCCTGGTGGTCGGTGGTAAAGCGGGAGGAAAACCGCCAACAGGCCGGCGGTAAAAAAAATTGAATTATGACCATGGCTGAAACCGCCAACATAGACAGCCACTTTAACACTCCGACCGCCACGGCGGTACAAACAAACAGCATGGCGGTCACCGCCAACAGACAGGCGGAAGACAATGTACCGCCCACACTATTATGACAGGCCAATCTGCCACCTTTTCTGGGGCGGATTCAACGTGAACAAAAACACAGCGGAAACAGGACTTGGAAGGGAAAACACTCACCTCTACACACCCCACGAGGAACCAGGACGCCATGGAGCCTGAACCCCACATCCTCCCTGCGATAGCCTTCCTGCTCCTCTACCAGGAGCACGAACGACGGCGGCGACGACCACGGTGAGTACTGCACCTACAACACAGGGGAGGGGGGAGGGAAAAGAGAGTGACACACACACACACAACACCCCCACCCCCACCCTCACCCACAACAACATACACACATATACATGCTGCAACATTACATTTACACCCCCAACCCTCCCCCTGGAAGAACGCAATGACAAAAGGAAATGATTGTAACCATTGTAATCAAGAATAATCCATTAGTCAAAAATGTATATACACTATAAACAATTATGTACACTAAGAATTCAAGTCCAGGTACTGCACCTATATAGTCCGTGGTCCACTGGGCCCAAAACGCATGGGTGAGGCCCACACGCGATACCCGATCGAAACGGAGAGAACACTGCAGGGGCATCAGATAAAACAGGCACCTCAGGGCGAAGGGAAGGGTGGGCACCACAGCCAGATGAGTGCACGACGCCAGCTCCACAAGGGGGCTCCATGCCCATTGATGTATCCTGGGGAGTGCAAAGCCACAGTCTCTCAAGTCTCTCCAGTGGGTGGATTGCCCACTGCTTTATCCTGGGGAGTGCAAAGCCACAGTCTCTCAAGCCTCTCCAGTGGGTGGGTTGCCCACTGCTTTATCCTGGGGAGTGCAAAGCCACAGTCTCTCAAGTCTCTCCAGTGGGTGGTTTGCCCACTGCTTTATCATCCTGGGGAGTGCAAAGCCACAGTCTCTCAAGTCTTTTCAGTGGGTGGGTTGCCCACTGCTTTATCCTGGGGAGTGCAAAGCCACAGTCTCTCAAGTCTCTCCAGTGGGTGGGTTGCCCACTGCTTTATCCTGGGGAGTGCAAAACCACAGTCTCTCAAGTGGATAACAGACTCCACTGGTTCTGGAGGGGGCTTTGTGCACAGAGTGCTTCATCCTGCCAAGGACAGAGGTAGTGGATATCTTTCCCCACTGGTTCTGGAGGGGGCTTTGTGCCCAGAGTGCTTCATCCTGCCAAGGACTGAGGTAGTGGATGTCTTTCTCTACTGGTTCTGGAGGGGGCTTTGTGCCCAGAGTGCTTCATCCTGCCAAGTACTTAGGTAGTGGATGTGACACTTCACTGACGGTGGTGCAACATGCAAGCTGCCCAGGCGCCTGGAACTGACCACCAGCCTCGTACGAATGACCACTGGGAATTGCAGCCATGCCTGCGGTGGTGGGACTGGCTCAGGATGTCGCGGGCCGCTGGCAGTGCTGGCGGCGGTGTCAGTAGTGGCGGTGCTGGCGGCGGTCATTGTGGCGGCGGAGCTGGTGGTGGCCTCACTGACTGCGGTGCAGGTGGCTGGCTCACTGACTGCCGTGCTGGTGGCTGGCTCACTGACTGCCGTGCTGGCGGCGGTGTCAGTAGCGGCGGTGCTGGTGGCAGGCTCCCTGACCGCGGTGCTGGCGGCAGTGTCAGTAGCAGCAGTGCTGGGGGTGGGCTCACTAACTGCGATGCTGGCGGCGGTGTCATTAGCGGCGGTGCTGGTGGCGGGCTCACTGACTGCGGTGCTGCTGAAGGGCACAGTGTCTGGGGTGCTGGTGAAGGGTTCAGTATCTGGGGTGCTGGCGGCGCTGTCTGTGGCGGCAGTGCATGTGGCGGTGCCGGTGGAGGTCTTGTCCGCCGTGCAGCTTGGCGGCGACGTTGACTTGCCTATGATTTTCAGGCCCTTCCCCACCTTGGATGGCGGCGCAGCTGTCTTGCCACTTCCAACAATTGTCTTGCCTGAGCCCTTGGTGGCAGGTGTTTTGGCCTTCTCTCTCCGGGATGTGGGCAACTTTTTCGGTTTTGGAGGTGTGGGAATGTCCTTGTCCTCGCTCCTTGGGACACTGGCAGCCCTGTTGCTTGGCACACTCCAAAATACAGATATTATGACACCACTGTGCCTGTTGATGTGGTGGCTGAGGTGCTGGGTTGGGACCTGGAAAGGCGGGCACTAGGGGACAGACGGGGTGGAGGAGTTGTAGGGAAGAGGTCAAGATTTGATAGGAAAAGCTTTTTAGACACACTGGGACGGGTAGATGGAGGGGGTTTGGGAGTGGAGTAAGAGGTAGTGGTTGTAAGAGGTGTTCGTTTGCTGACTTTGGGTGAAGGTACATGGGCTGGAGGCTGTCTTGAGGTGGATGGCTGTTGGGTGGTTGTGTGACTGCTTTTGTGTACTTTGGGAGGAGGGCTCACAGACACACTGGGAGAGGATACAGGGGATGTGTGAATGGTAGTGGGGGTGGTGAGTGCACATGAGCAGTGTGTGGTGATGGGCGTGCTGGTGATGGAGGTAGTGGCTGAAGATGTAGTGCAGGCAGGTGTGAGTGGAGACGTGACAGGGAGGGAGGAGGGAGACGTGGAGGAGGGGGACACAGAGGAGGCAGTGGATGTTGGTATGTGTGCCTGGGTATGATACTTGTGTGAGTGCCTGTGGGATGTGTGGTGCTTATGTTTGCCAGAGCCACCCTTGTGTGTTGTTGTTGTGAGGTGTGCATGCTGGTCTGATGGTGTGCTTGGGATAGGCTGAGGTACTGGGGATTGGGTCTGGGTGGAGGAAGTTGGAGGGGGGAGGCTGGACACAGGAACAATGGCTGCCATCAGTGCAGAGGCCAGAGCCTGAAATGCTCGCTGTTGGGCTGCCTGGCCAGAGTGAATGCCCTCCAGGTATGCATTTGTCTGTTGCAACTGCCTCTCTACACCCTGGATGGCATTCAGAATGGTAGACTGCCCAACAGTGAGGGATCTGAGGAGGTCAATGGCCTCCTCACTGACTGCAACAGGGCTGACTGGGGCAGGGCCTGAGGTGCCTGGGGTGAAGGAGATGTCCACCCTCCTGGGTGAGCGGCCACGGGACATATGCTGTGGGGCTGCTGGGAGGGCGGTGCTGGTAGGGGGGGTGGTGGCTGTACCCGTAGATGCGGTGGGCACAGATGGGCCCGCCACCACAAGGGAGCTCCCATCAGAGGAGGAGTCGGTGTCGCTGGTCTCTGCTCCTGTCCCCGCCGTGGAGCTCCCCTCACCCTCTGTCCCACTGGTGACTTCAGACTCTGTTGTCTTGCCCTCCATGGCCATGTGGGATGCAACCCCGTCCTGCTCTGGTGGCACAGCTCCGCCGCCTGCTAATGCTAATGCACACAAGAACAGGGAGACCACAAAAAGGGGGGGAAGAAAGAAGAAAGACATGTTCAGTGCATGCAATACCGTTACCGTTGGCGGACACTACAGAAACAGCAGCCCTCTGTACTACGCCATGCACTTAGAGTCCCCTAATTATTCACAGGGACATGGGGCACATAGCCTATGCCCGCATGCTGCACACATGGAAGTCACAGGAGCCTGACTAGGTGTAGATGGCTCTTACCACTGGTGAGGTTGGGGTGCCACTTAACCTGCCTCACAAAGGGTCCTTGCCTACAAAGCTCGCCCTAGCCTAGGGGAACCCAATGATCACCTCCCCCACCCAGACACCTCCAATGCGCACAGTCAGATGGATGTGGCGGTACTCACCCCCTTGTGGCTGCTGTGATGCCCTCAAGCGCCCATCCAACTGCGGATACGCCACCGCCAGGATCTGGAACATCAGGGGGTGTCATGGTGCGATGGGCACCCCTCCCACGTTGGGAGGCCATTCCCAGCTGGGCCTCCGCCGTCTTCTTGCTCCAGCGGCAAATGTCCTCCCATCTTTTACGGCAGTGGGTGCTCCGTCTGTGGTGGACCCCCAGGGTCCGGACGTCCTTGGCGATGGCATGCCAAATATCCTTCTTCTGGTGGGCGCTGACCTACAGGAATAGCACAGGGGAAAAGGAAAAATTTAACCGTCCGGACCGTCACAGTCATTGTCCCACGTTCCCACCCCTGCCCTGATGCACATACACTCACCATCCAATCATGCAGGCCTCATCCCCCCGTATCTTCCATCCACACCACTCCAAACAGGCATTGCCCATACAGCATGCTCACAGTGTACTCACCTGTTTATCTTGAGGACCGTAGAATAGCGTGTACTGGGGGAGGACCCCATCCACTAGTTTATCCAACTCCTCTGATGTGAAGGCAGGGGCCCTTTCCCCAGACACATGAGCCATCGTCGCTTCTAGACTGAGGTCACAGCAGCACTTGCAGTATACGTCCTCTCCTGTCGAAAATCAGGTATCAAGTGAGTGAACAGACAGAAAATGGCGGTCACGTCCGCTGCGGTGCATACCGTCACTGCCGGCGTACATCGTCATTGGCTCCTGGGACCCATAGGGCCCAATGTTCACCAATGCAGGATTGCACTGCGGTCTTCGACTGCCTACCGCGACGGTGTACAACGCCAGCACAGTTACCTCATATCCCCTTGTCCCACATTACAGGTCAGGCAGCCGCCATTTCAGGGGGCCGCATGGCATCACTTTTAAATGCGTCACACATATCTAGGCCTTGCATAAACACAAAGACAGGCACATAGCGGATTGACAAATGTGTGAAATAACATTGTTTTTTTACTACCTCAGTGTTGGCTGACTCTGTGCTCGCTGATCTCATCCATTGGGCACGCCCACTGGGGCAGGTGAGGAGATGGCGGCATCCTCTGGTGTACAGACCACTGGTGGACCTGTTGATAATGGAAGAGAGACATGTAATAGTCACCTACAGACTTGATCGTGCCACACTCCAGTAACTATGTGCCCAGTTGGAGCCAGACCTGACAGGAAAAGTTTTTTAGACACACTGGGACGGGTAGATGTAGGGGGTTTGGGAGTGGAGGAAGAGGTAGTAGTTGTAGGAGGTGTTTGTTTGCGGACTTTGGGTGAAGGTGCATGGGCTGGAGGCTGTCGTGAGGTGGATGGCTGTTGGGTAGTGTGTGCCTGCATTTGTGTACTTTGGGAGGAAGGCTCACAGACACGCTGGGAGAGGACATAGGGGATGTGTGAATGGTAGGGGGGGTGGTGAGTGCGCGTGAGCGGTGTGTGGTGATGGGCGTGCTGGTGATGGAGGTAGTGGCTGAAGATGTAGTGCATGCAGGTGTGAGTGGAGACGTGACAGGGAGGGAGGAGTGAGACGTGGGGGAGGGGGACACAGTGGAGGCAGTGGATGTTGGTATGTCTGCGTGGGTATGATGCTTGTGTGAGTGCCTGTGGGATGTGTGGTGCTTATGTTTGCCAGAGCCACCCTTGTGTGTTGAGGTGTGTGCATGCTGGTCTGATGGTGTGTTTGGGATAGGCTGAGGTACAGGGGATTGGGTCTGGGTGGAGGAAGTTGGAGGGGGGAGGCTGGACACAGGGACAATGGCTGCCATCAGTGCAGAGGCCAGAGCCTGAAATGCTTGCTGTTGGGCTGCCTGGCCAGAATGAATGCCCTCCAGGTATGCATTTGTCTGTTGCAACTGCCTCTCTACACCCTGGATGGCATTCAGAATGGTAGACTGCCCAACAATGAGGGATCTCAGGAGGTCAATGGCCTCCTCACTGAGGGCAGCAGGGCTGACTGGGGCAGGGCCTGAGGTGCCTGGGGCAAAGGAGATGCCTACCCTCCTGGATTTTTGCAGGGGCTGGGAGTAGGGAAATAGGGTGACAATTGTATAGAAGTGCTGAATCTGCATTTGTTTTTTTCAACAGGGGAACCACACTAGCTGCTTTCCACGTGCTAGGCACAACTCCTGAGCGTAAGGATGTAATAAACAGTGTTAAATAAATAGGGCAGATTATATCAATAATCTTATGCAAAATATGGGATGTAAGGATCTGAAGGGGAGCCAGACTTGCAACTCAGGAAGCACTCCTTTAAAGTGTCCTTTAATGGTGGTAGAAAACACTTTGGGCATATTGACAAGAAAGTGATGCATCAGCTCTGATGCACCACTTTTCTTGCATTGCCCTGCACCCCCTAACATCGCAATAGTAGCACTTTATTTACTATACATTGCACAATGGCACACATTAGCACAATAGCGTCCTCATTTATGGGGCTATTGTGGCGCTTTGCTAGATTAGCACCATAAATTATCCCTCTGTGGAGTTCCCCCCACCCCACCAAGGCAGGGATGGAAGGGGAAGAGCTTCCCCTTCCACCCCCAACCCCCCACCCCGTGACATCAGCGTGCCATCGTGCGCTGACTTTCACAGAGGCCTCCTCCCATGGCGCTGGGGGCAGAAACCACTAGGCACCGGGGATCTGTTTTTTTGCGCCAATGTCACGCAAGGGGAGTGACCCCGTAGGGAAGGGTCGCTCCCCGGAGGGTGTAGGGGGGTGGGGAGCAGGGTGGCAAATATATTTAAGCCCATTTCTGCCCCCCGGAGGGCAGATCGGCCTATTGTTATAAGGCGCCAGGGATACATTTTTTGGGGATTTTTGTTGTTGTTTTGTTTTGTTTTTTAGAGGTGGGGAGCGACCCATTAGGCAAGGGTCGCTCCCCGGGGGAGGGGGGGCAAATTTATTTTAGGCCTTTTCTGCCCCCCCTCCCCTGGGAGCTGATCGGCCTATTTTTATTAGGCCGATCTGCCCCCAGGTGTGGCAGAAACCTCTAGGCGCCAGGGATTAAAAAATATATATATTTTTTTGTTTTGTTTTTTTAGAGGTGGGGAGCGACCCCTTAGTCAAGGGTCACTCTCCTGGGGGTAAATTGTATTTAGACCATTTCTGCCCCCATTGGGGGCAGATAGGCCGATTTTTATTAGGCCAATCTGCCCCCATTGGGGCAGAAACCACTTAGGCACCAGGGATTGGTGTGTGTGTATGAGTGTGTTTTCTTTAGGGGGGCAGCCCCTTGGGTAAGGGCCGCTCCCCATGGGGGCACATTACTGTTGGCCATAAGGGCCTATTTTCGGAAGGCCTGTCTGCCCCCAAGGGGGGGCAGAAAGCCCACCAGAGGCCAGGGAAGATTTGTTTTAAAAAATAAGAGGGTGGGGGTATGGCCATACCCCCACCCCAAATAAATGGGGCCAAAGATGTTCTGCCCACCAGTGGGCAGATGGGGCAATTACCACTGATCCACACCCCGGAGGGGGGCAGAAAGTCTACTAGATGCCAGGGAATAAAAAAAAAATATATATATATATTGGGGTGGTGGCTACCAACCAGTATGGGCCTGGTTACGCCCCCACCTCAACTGAAGGGGGTAACAGTCTTTCAACTCTCCCCCACACTCTAAAACATCTTACCCCACAGCAAGCACTAAGACATTTGATTATTTTGGGTTTTAGTTTTACATTTGGGCCATGAGAGCTTGGCTTACTCTCAAAATTGTCCCACTTGGAATGGTGAGGGCTGCACTTTATGGACTTTGGGACGCTGCCATGTAGAAAAATCCACAAGACCTAGACACATCTGAAAACTAAACATCTGGGTGATTCTAGAGTGGTGTGTTTCACATGCACCCCGCACCATTTTTATACCCACAATCCACGGCAAACCTCCAACTTTGCTGGAAATCACACATTTTTACGAAGTTTTTGTGATGGAACCTTCCGGAATCTGCAGGAATCCACAAAATTCCTACCACCCAGCATTGTCTCATCTATACCGATAAAAATTCTGCTGCACTTGTCAGCCTAAAAATGTTTTTTTGCAAACTGCCCTTTTGGACCCCCTTTGTTCCTCCTCAATATCGACATGTTTTTGGCTCTTCCCTTTCACAAGCACTTGGCCCACCTACACAAATGAGGTATAATTTTTACCGGGAGACTGAGGGGAACATTGGGTGGTATGAAATGTGTCCCAGTGCGGTGATCCCACACAGAAATGTGGGAAAAATTTGATTTTTTAGCTAAATTTGAGGTTTGCTGAGGATTCTGGGTAAGAAAACATTAGGGGATCCACGCAAGTCACATCTCACTGGACTCCCTCGGGTGTCTAGTTTTCAGAAATGTCTGGGTTTGTTAGGTTTCCCTATAATGCTGCTGAGCCCAGGACCAAAAACGCAGGTGCCCCCCTGCAAAAACAGGTAGTTTTATATTTGATAATTTTGATGTGTCCAGATAGTGTTTTGGGCCATTTCCTTTCGTGGGCGCTAGGCCTACCCACACAAGTGAGGTACCACTTTTATCGGGAGACTTGGGGGAATGCTGGGTAGAAGGAAATTTGTGGCTCCTCTCAGATTCCAGAACTTTCTGTCACTGAAATGAGATGAAAAAATGTTTTTTTGGCCAAATTGTGATGTTTGCAAAGGATTCTGGGTAACAGAACCTGGTCAGAGCCCCACAAGTCACTCCATTTTGGATTCCCCAAGGTGTCTGGTTTTTCAAAAATGTACTGGTTTTCTAGTTTTCCCCAGGTGCCAGCTGAGCTAGAGACTACAATCCACAGGTAGGCACTTTGTAAAAAACACCTCTGTTTTCTGTGGAAAAATTTGATGTGTCCACGTTGTGTTTTGGGGCATTTCCTTTTGCGGGCGCTAGGCCTACCCCCACAAGTGAGGTACCATTTTTATCGGGAGACTTGGAGGAATGCTGGGTGGAAGGAAATTTGTGGCCCCTCTCAGATTCCAGAACTTTCTGTCACCAGAATGAGAGGAAAAAGTGTTTTTTTGGCCACATATTGAGGTTTGCAAAGGATTCTGGGTAACAGAACCTGG
Organism: Pleurodeles waltl; assembly: GCF_031143425.1. Taxonomy (NCBI): domain Eukaryota; kingdom Metazoa; phylum Chordata; class Amphibia; order Caudata; family Salamandridae; genus Pleurodeles; species Pleurodeles waltl. The sequence continues at coordinate 924,435,748 of NC_090444.1, forward strand.
TCATAGCCCCATATGTCACCCCATCTTGAATTCCCCTAGGTGTCTAGTTTTCAAAACTGAGCAGGTTTGCTAGGTTTCCCTAGGTGCCGGGTGAGCTAGAGGCCAAAATCCACAGCTAGGCACTTTGCAAAAAACAGCTCTGTTTTCTTTGTGAAAATGTGATGTGTCCACGTTGTGTTTTGGGGCATTTCCTGTCACGGGTGCTAGGCCTATCCACGCAAGTGAGGTACCATTTTTATTGGGAGACGTTAGGGAACACAGAATAGCAAAACAAGTGTTATTGCCCCTTGTCTTTCTCTACCTTTTTTCCTTCCAAATGTAAGACAGTGTGTAAAAAAGACGTCTATTTGAGAAATGCCCTGTAATTCACATGCTAGTATGGGCACCCCGGAATTCAGAGATGTGCAAATAACCACTGCTCCTCAACACCTTATCTTGTGGCCCTTTTGGAAATACAAAGGTTTTCTTGATACCTATTTTTCACTTTTTATAGTTCAGCAAATTAATTGCTGTATACCCGGTATTGAATAAAAACCCATTGCAAGGTGCAGCTCATTTATTGGATCTGGGTACCTAGGTTTGTTGATGAACCTACAATCCCTATATATCCCCGCAACCAGAAGAGTCCAGCGGACATAACGGTATATTGCTTTTAAAAAATCTGACATCGCAGGAAAAAGTTACAGAGTAAAACGTGGTGAAAAATGGCTGTTTTACCCCTTGCTGCATTCAGATGTTTGTTTACTTTTCAGAAATGTTTAGCTTTCTGGGATCAAGCATTGGTTTCTTACCCATTTTGGTCACTAACTGGAAGGAGGCTGAAAGCACAACAAAAATGGGGTATGTCTCAGTAAAATGTCAAAATTGTATTGAAAAATGGGGTTTTCTAATTCATGTCTGCCTGTTCCTGAAAGCTGGGAAGATGATGATCTTGCCACCACAAACCCTTTGTTGATGCCATTTTCAGGGGAAAAACCACGAGCCGCCTTCTGAAGCCCTTTTTTCCCCATTTTTTTGAGAAAAAAAAATGTTTATTGTATTTTGGCTAATTTCTTGGTTTCCTTCAGGGGAACCCACAAAGTCTGGGTACCTCTAGAATCCCTAGGATGTTGGAAAAAAACAACGCAAATTTGGCGTGGGTAGCTTATGTGAATAAAAATTTATGAGGGCCTCAGCGCGAACTGCCCCAAAAAAAGGTTCGGCACAGGTGGAAAAAGGACTGGCAGCGAAGGAGTTAATATCAAAATAAAAACATTCCATTGGTGTATGCAGTTTCACAAATAAATGGGAAGTGACCCTTGGAGAAGGCAACCCTTTGTCCCCCTAGCCAAACTGGCAACAGGCCCAGTGGAAAGGGAGCTACCTTAGTAATCGGTTTTTAGTGATCACTGAGGAGGGGACAGCTTGTTTCCCTGGCATACCTCTGGCTGGGCACATAGGCTCTGCACAAGGGAGGAACATTTTTCCAGCTTGAATTTTAGGAGTAGGGGGCACCGAGAGATTGTTTGCTATAGAGCAAACAGGAACTGGTGCAAACGTGAGTAGGTTTGCCCCTGGAACTTTTACCCCTTTGGTTAGAGAGGTGTCAGGAGTCATAAACACCTAGTAGCTGGTCCCAACCATAAATGTGACACTTAGTGAAACCACTTTAGAACTCTTTCTGGATCTGTGGAATTTCAGAAGAGGACTTGATCCTGCTTGTTTCATCTTGGAATTACTCAGTCTGCTCCCTTTTCTGCCCAGGTCAGAGAAATGGGTGAAGGGATCAGTTTTTTAACCTCCTGTGTGGCTACACAGCCACAGCAATGTGCTAACTGGAACTTGACTTGACCTTGTCAGGTGCCTCTGCTAGAGTGAGTTTCGACCCTTAACTGGTGTTTCTGCAGTCCGGGAGCATTAGACATGATCTAGAAGAACTGCTCTAGAATCTGTGAAAAGTTGGGAAATTATTTGGACTTCCAACACTTTGGGGATAACTCTGACAAGCTAGTGTTATTTTCCCTTGAGGTGTGCAAAATGAACACCCCAAATAATAACCTGCATTCTTACATCCTAGAATTAGTACACAAATAAAATAGCTAAGAGCTTTAGCATACTTCCTTGTAACATCAGTTACTAAACATTGTGACCTGCCAATTCAATCCCCCTATTACCAACAGCATGAAAAAATTAGTTCTACTAATGGTTATTTTGAGGATCCTGAGGTTGGTTGTCTGCATTGATTAGGACACAGACACCAACCCAAGTATCAAATTCCAAGGTGGAACATCAAAGTCAGTACAATGTCCCAAGAAACAAAGAGAAATAAAGCAGTAAAGGGTAGACACAGGGCATGGTTACGGGGCTGGTGGACTTGAGACCACCAGTCTCGCATTGACAGTCATGACCGCCGCTGCTGTGGCGGTCGGACTGCCACATTACCAACCTGGTGGTCAGCCCACCAGGGTACCACTGGTATCAGTGATCCTGATGGGCTGATGGTGCAGAGGTCAGAATCAGTCAGGGCGGCGCTGCATGTAGCATCATGCTGCTGATTGCAACTTGGTTCTCCGCCAGACTTTTCATGGGGGTATCACCGCCATGAAAAGGCTGGCAGAAGACAGGTGCAGGGCCATGGGGGGCCCCTGCACTGCCCATGCACTTGGCATGGGCAGGGGTCACCCTGTCCAGCACCCTCACAATGCTCACTGTCTGCTGTATATTGCAAGGGTGCTGGTGCCCCCGGCGGCGGCATTGAAGCCAGCTCAATTACAAGCTGGTGACAATGTTGTTGTCACCGCATTCCCTCTGCCACTCAGTCAGCCCAGTGGGAAAGTCATAATGGGCTCAGAGAGGAGGTAGCAAGCATGGTGGCAACCTCCCAGTCTGAAGTTTGGCGGCTGGTTCTTCTCCCCTGCTGAAATCATAATGAGCCCCAGTTTCTTCCAAGAAACACTTGGAAGAGACTACCATAGACTCTATCAATTTCTAGAAATACTTAAAAAGAAACACAGCCACCGGGACCTAAAATTAGAAATCCCTAATCCAACTCAACCTAAAAGTCTTCAAACTAAATAAATGCATGAACTCTGGTTCCAGTCAATGGAAGAATCTTTACTAACCTCACAAGCCTACCCCATTGAGACACGAGCAAGAAGCCTACTTTAAACCAGCATTCAAAACTGCACAATAAAACCTTCCTAAAACATAAACACTCATACTTTATTATTAATTTATTTTAAATATTATTAAAGCACATTTAAGTACAATTTTCTTTAAAGATATTCTAAAAAACAATTCAGACTGATGACTAAAATGTATTTTAAGTAGTACTCAAAAATGTAGTAATGCACAGAGTAAAAAAGCAACATCGTTTTAAACAAACACTTTTCTACTAAGAAAAAAATATGCTAACAGAATAAGCAACATCTGTATAGATAATAAATAAATACACAAAAAATGAAAAAAAATAACAGCAAATCAACATTGCACAGCAAGGGCCTGATTACGACCTTGGTGGAGGGGATTACTCCATCACAAACGTGATGGATATCCTGCGCACCATATCATAGGTTTCATTATATCCTATGGAACTTGGAATACGGCTGATGGGATATTCATCACATTTGTGATGGCGTAATCCTCTCTGACAAGGTCATTTTCTGGCCTTAAGTCCAGATCAAGGAAGTGAAGATCCAAAAAAATATAACCCCTAAAAGTATTGAAAAAAGGCCAATAATTTATTTATTTTTAAATGGAGAAAAATAGAACATCCCATACAAGTCCCAGAACCAAGGCATCCATTCAAGCTGAAAAATATAAGTAAATGCTCCATGAAAACTCAAAAGCCAAGGAAAATAATAAAAAATACTTTTGGTTGAAAAATACTCATCTCTTTTTCATTGAGAAAAATAAGACACATCTAGGTCAAAAATAAAGCCTGAAAATAAAAACCTGTAAAGAAGAGACAGACAAACATACTTTAAAAACACTCATCACTACAAACTGGAGCACAGTAAAGAAGCATTTAAATGTGTTAAAAAAATAGAAGAGACATATTAAATATTTCATTTCACAATAAGACCTACCACTGTAACATAAACTAACACATACTACACTCAAAGAAAATACTTTAAAACAACATCCAATTCAAAGACTAACTCTAAACACTTCCCCTTACCATTAACCTCTTAGAAAATAAGTTTAAAATAGTCTTAGTTCAACAGGAGGTGAGCAATGGAAAACCATGACCACAATCTACAGGAAGAGCCAAGAATGACTAAGAACAGATATGGAAATTTAAGAAACTGGGACAAAACTGACAGAAAAATAAAAGTAAAAAGATACTTCTAAACCAAAGAATTGAATTGTATACAATGCACTTGTATTTACTAATGTTTATAGAAAAATAAACATGTTAAAATGTTAAAACAAAATTCTGTTTAAGAAATTAGAGTACATACATATTGAAATACATTTTAATATATTCTAGTGTTTAAAAAATATAAATGATGTAAATAATTACCTGTTTGTTCAAACTTCTTGTACAATTTGTTCAACACAATTGCATACATATAATTAAAAATGTATGCACATTGTCAACTATTTCATATCTGTAATTCAAATTGTAGAAGTAGAAAAAAACGTTTTTTCTTGGAAATACAAATGTATTCCAAAAACCCTGATGTAAAAAATCCAAAGTCAAATTTTTTAAATGATGTGTAGAAAATGTAGCTAACAATAACATAAAAACTACTGTATACAAATTACAATAAACAAGCAAACAATTTGTGCTATGAATTAGCGTACATTTTAATTTGCAAAATAAACAATACAAACAAATGCTAACTTCCCATGGATATTACATTAAGATTACATTTAATACTGCCAATTAATCTTGGTGTAATCCTCCACATTACAAAAATTAAAATGAATGTGTAGAAAATGGAGATAACAATAAAATGTAAAACAAATGCTGTCTACAAACCACACTAAAAACTGAACAATATATCCTATAAATGAGCATAACTTTTGAATGTGCAAAACAAACAACACAAACAAGTGCTGACTTCCTATTGATATTATGCTTACTATTGCCAATATCAACTTACCTGCATTGCAGAAAGTATCAAAATTTAGAAAAGTTTGAATTTACAACTTCAAGTCCAAACCTAAGCACACTGGAGTAGGATAAGCTTTAAGGGTTTAGGTTTTCTATTCCCAGTCCAGACTCTACTACATTGTAGAAAGTGTTGGGTGTGGGGGGCAGAAGGGAGATGTTTAATATTCCCACTACAAACTTAAAGACATTAGGGAAGTACAGGGACTCATTTATGAGGACTGTGGTGCAGCGCGGTGTAGCAAGTGCCTTGATCCGCCATCCTGTTTCACCTGGAAAGGGCAGAAATGTGTCATATATACACTGATTAATAATATACATTACATTCAAAACAATACATTAAAGAAATTAATTTTAATTATTCCAGAGAACTAACTCATGCAATATCAAAAAGTAAATTGAGATTGCTATTATAAAATTAAAGAATTAAAAATATTTCTATAACTTTCAAATGAATACTTGGTGTAATCCTCCACATTACAAAAAATAAAATGAATGTGTAGAAAATGTAGATAACAATAAAATGTAAAACAAAATGCTGTCTACAAACCACACTAAAAACTGAACAATATATCCTATAAATGAGCATAACTTTTGAATGTGCAAAACAAACAACACAAACAAGTGCTGACTTCCTATTGATATTATGCTTACTATTGCCAATATCAACTTACCTGCATTGCAGAAAGTATCAAAATTTAGAAAAGTTTGAATTTACAACTTCAAGTCCAAACCTAAGCACACTGGAGTAGGATAAGCTTTAAGGGTTTAGGTTTTCTATTCCCAGTCCAGACTCTACTACATTGTAGAAAGTGCTGGGCGTGGGGGGAAGAAGGGAGGTGTTTACTATTCCCACTACAAACTTAAAGACATTAGGGAAGTACAGGGACTCATTTATGAGGACTGTGGTGCAGGGCGGTGTAGCAAGTGCCTTGATCCGCCATCCTGTTCCACCTGGAAAGGGCAGAAATGTGTCATATATACACTGATTAATAATATACATTACATTCAAAACAATACATTAAAGAAATTATTTTTTATTATTCCAGAGAACTAACTCATGCAATATAAAAAAGTAAATTGAGATTACTATTATAAAATTAAAGAATTAAAAATATTTCTATAACTTTCAAATGAATAATTGGTGTAATTCTCCACAGAAACAAAAATTAAGAGATGTGTAGAAAATAAAGATAACAATAAAATGTAAGAAATACTGTATACAAACTACACTAAAAATAAACAATTTATACTGTGAGCATAACCTTTTACTGTACAAAACAAACAATACAAGCAAGTGTCAACTTCCCATTGATATTACATTTACTATTGCCATTGAAAACTGACCTGGATTGTAGAAAAAGTCAAACTTTGGGGAAATTTAAAATTATTACTTCCAGTCCAACCTAAGCACACCAGAGAAGGGTAAGATTGAGGGGATCAATTAATCAATCAATCAGAGAACTTATTAAGCGCACTATGTACCCGTCAGGGTTTCGAGGCGCTGAGGGGGGGGGGAAGGGAGCTGCTAGCGTTCGAAGAGCCAAGTCTTGAGGAGTCTCCTGAAGGTGAGGAGGTCCTGGGTCTGGCGTAGCGAGGTGGGGAGAGAGTTCCAGGTCTTGGCGGCGAGGAAGGAGAAGGATCTGCCGCCAGAGGTCTTGCGCTGGATTCGGGGGACAATGGCGAGGGCGAGGTTGGCAGAGCGGAGTTGACGTGTGGGGACATAAAAGTTGAGTCTGGTGTTGAGGTAAGTGGGTCCGGTGTCGTGTAGAGCCTTGTGAGCGTGGATGAGGAGTTTGAAGGTGATCCTTTTTTCCACGGGGAGCCAGTGGAGGTCTTTCAGGTTTGGGGAGATGTGGCATCGGCGGAGTATGTCGAGGATCAGGCGGGCGGATGCGTTCTGGATGCGCTGGAGTCGTTTGATGTCTTTTGTTGGGATGCCTGTGTAGAGTGCGTTGCCGTAGTCAAGTCTGCTACTGACGAGGGCTTGAGTTACCGTCTTTCTGGTTCCTATTGGAATCCACTTGAAGATTCTGCGGAGCATTCGGAGGGTGTTGTAACAGGAAGAGGAGACGGCGTTGACCTGTTTGGACATGGTGAGAGCGGAGCCGAGGATTAATCCGAGGTTTCTTGCGTGGTTGGCTGGGGTGTGTGGGGGTCCGAGTGCAGTGGGCCACCAGGAGTCGTTCCAGGCCGAGGGGGAACGTCCGAGGATGAGGACTTCCGTCTTGTCTGTTGTTCATCCACTCGGCGATGGATTTTAGTCCCTCGTGGAGGTTGGTTTTGGCGGTGAGAGGGTCTTTGGTCAGGGAGAGGACGAGCTGGGTGTCGTCGGCGTAGGAGATGATGCTGAGGTTGTGTTGACGGGCCACTTTTGCAAGGGGGGCCATGTAGACGTTGAACAACGTTGGACTGAGAGAGGAGCCTTGGGGGACGCCGCAGATGAGGTTGGTGGCTTTGGAGCGGAAGGGGGAGAGCCGGACTCTCTGGGTTCTGTCGGAGAGGAAGTATGAGATCCAGTTGAGGGCTTTGTCTTGGATGCCGGCTTCGTGGAGACGGGCCAGTAGGGTGCGGTGGCAGACTGTGTCGAAGGCGGCTGATAGGTCGAGGAGGATGAGGGCTGAGGTTTCGCCGTTGTCTATTTGTTGTCTGATGTCATCAGTGGCGGCGAGGAGTGCGGTCTCGGTACTGTGGTTTCGTCTGAATCCAGATTGAGAGGGGTCTAGGATGGAGTTGGCTTCTAGGAAGTGGGCGAGCTGTGCGTTGGCGATCTTCTCGATGACTTTCGCTGGAAAAGGGAGGAGAGAGATCGGTCGGAAGTTTTTGAGATCGTTGGGGTCAGCCTTGGGTTTCTTGAGGAGGGGTTGGATTTCTGCGTGCTTCCAGCTGTCCGGGAAGGTGGCGGTGTTGAAGGAGAGGTTGATGATCTTGCGGAGTATGGGGGCGATGGTGGCGTCGGCTTTGTTGAATGCGTGATGTGGTCATGGGTCCGTGGGAGAGCCTGAGTGGATGGAATTCATGGTTGTTAGGGTTTCGGCGTCGTCCACTTGGGTGGGGTCTGGCGGTGAGGCGGCAGGCGTGGGCGTCGTCGTCAGGGGTGGGGTCTGGCGGAGGAGCGGTGTTGAAACTGTCGTGGATGGCTGCGATTTTCTGGTGGAAGAAGGTGGAGAGGTCGTCGCAGAGTTTCTGGGAGGGTGGGACGTCGTTGATGTTGGCGTTAGGGTTGGAGAGTTCCTTCACGATGCCGAAGAGCTCTTTGCAATCGTGGGCGTTGTTGTTGAGGCGTTCAGTGAAATGGGCGCGCTTGGCGAGTCGGATCCGTTGGAGGTGATCACGGTTGGCGTCTTTGAGGGTGGCAAGGTTGTCGGGAGTGCGCTCGAGGATCCATTTCTTCTTGAGCTTTCTGGCAGGTGCGTTTTGAGGTGGTCAGTTCTTCTGTGCCTGTGATAAGGTTTTCTATTCCTAGTTAAGATTCTGCCTCATTGGAGAATATGTTGGGGGACGGGAGGTGGGAGGTAAGGGGGACATAGGGAAAATGCAGTACTTTACAGTTTTACCACTAATTAATAATAGACATTACATTCAAAACAATCCATTAAAAACTGCATTTGAATTATTTTTCCTTAGAGCTAAAGCATACAACATAAAAACGTAAATTGACATTGTTATTACAAAATAAAAAAGAAACACTATTTACTATAAATTTCAAATTAATAACTAAAATTAACAAACATAAAATAAATGTCTATTTTTTGTACTGCACATTTTTTTCAACTATTAAATGGAGTTACAAAATTGTAAATCTTCTAGTGTTAAAAAAAAATCACATATTACAAAATACTTTAATTGCAAACCCAAGAATATGTATTGACATTACTAAAATTCAATTATTTTAATTATTAAAAAATGTAATTATCAAGGAACCAAAAACTGTCTAACATACCAATATTGAAACAAAATGAAAAATGTTACATGCAAAAGTTACAAATTTACATAACTGAAAAACAAAAAAATGTTTTAAAAAGTAAAATATGTTTTACAGAAAAAATAGGGCCACTAGAGCGTCATTCTTTTTTTTACGTTCTGGTGGTGCAGTGTGCCAGCCCATGTTTACAAGTCCATGCAAAGCCATCTTGTGTGGCTTTTCACGGCCTTGTAAATATGGAACACTTTATTGCATAACATTGCGTGAAAGGGGCATTCCATGAGCTTTGCTTGGGGTGCTCCCATGCAACACCCATGGAACCCGAAGGAATCTGACGGGGAGGTGAACGAATACCTTGACAATAAAGAGAGACCTTTTGCAGACAACTATAGTTTGTTGTTGGACCCAGTATGTGTCAACTTGTAACTTTTTCTGTGGATATTAGTAGTCAAACTGGTAAACAAAGGAATTACCCAAAAGTACTGGGAGCAGTTGGCAGACAAAGGCTCATATCACTTCCCTGCTACCATTTGCTGTGCTCTAAGCACTACACCCATAGCCATCTCCATATAAGATGTAAGTAGCCTTGTCATGCCTCCGCACAATGTAGAAAACCCTTTCTGTGCCCAGGACGTAATGGTTACGTCCTGAGGCACAGTGCTGCTGTGCCCAGGATGTAACCATTACGTCCTGGGCACAGAGCCCAGAGGGAGCGCTAGCGCTCCCTCTGTGGGGTTCCCCCCACCTCACCAAGGCAGGGATGGAAGGGGAAGCCCTTCCCCTTCCACCCCTGACCCCCATCATCCCCCCTGTGACATCAGCGCGCGATCGCGTGCTGATTTGTCACAGGGCCTCCTCTCATCCAGCGCGATCGGAATAGAAAGCAAAGCCTCGGGGGAGGCCGAGAGAGGCTTCAAAGGGAAGGAAAGTTATTTCCTTCCCTTTGAAGTCAATCTCTGCGTTTCAAACGCCGGATTGCAAAGCAATCTGGATTTTGAAATGCCCACTAGACACCAGGGATTTATTTTTAAAAATGAACTTGGCATAAGGGAGCGACCCCTTGGGCAAGGGTCGCTCCCAGGGGGGGCATTTTTTTTGGAGGCCTTTTCTGCCCCCCCTAGGGGCAGATCTGCCTATTATTAGGCAGAAACCTCTAGGCACCAGGGATAATTGTTTTGTTTTGTTTTGTTTTTGTTTTCTTTTATAGGTGGGGAGCAACCCCTTAGGCAAGGGTCGCTCCCATAGGGGGCAAATTATATTTAGGCCATTTCTGCCCCCTTTGGGGTCAGATTGGCCTATTTTTATGAGGCCAATCTGCCCCCAAGGGGGACAGAAACCACTAGACACCAGGGAGGTATTTTTTTTTGTTCGGGAATTTCACGTAAGGGGAGAGACCCATTAGGCAAGGGTCGTTCCCCTGGGGGGCAAATTTATTTTAGGCCATTTCTGCCCCCCCTGGGGGCAGATCGGCCTATTGTTAATAGGCCGATCTGCCCCCAGGGGGGGCAGAAACCTCTAGGCGCCCGGGCTAATTTTCTTTTTGTGTTTTTTTTGTTTGTTTGTTTGTTTTTCAAGAGATGGGGAGCGACCCCTTAGGCAAAGAGTCACTCCCCTGGAGGGACAAATTGTATTTAGGCCATTTCTGCCTGCTTTGGGGGCAGATCTGCCGATTTTAGGTCAATCTGCCCCCAAGGCACCAGGGATCTTTTTTTTTGCGCCGTCACACAAGGGGAGCGACCCCGTAGGCAAGGGTCGCTCCCCTGTGGGGAAGGGGTTGGGGGTCAAATTTATTTTAGGCCATTTCTGCCCCCCCTGGGGCCGGCTGAGCTAGAGGCCAAATTCCACAGGTAGGCACATTGCAAAAAACACCTCTGTTTTCTGTGAAAAAATGGGATGTGTCCACGTTGTGTTTTGGGCCATTTCCTTTTGTGGGCGCTAGGCCTACCCACACAAGTGAGGTACCATTTTTATCGGGAGACTTGGGGGAGCGCTGGGTGGAAGGACATTTGTGGCTCCTCTCAGATTCTAGAACTTTCTGTCACCGAAATGAGAGGAAAAAGTGTTTTTTTGGCCACATTTTGAGGTTTGCAAAGGATTCTGGGTAACAGAACCTGGTCAGAGCCCCACAAGTCACCCCATCTTGGAAACCCCTAGGTGTCTAGTTTTCAAAAATACACTGGTTTGCTAGGTTTCCCTAGGTGCCGGCTGAGCTAGAGGCCAAAATCCACAGGTAGGCACTGTTTTCTGTGAAAAAATGTGATGTGTCCACGTTGTGTTTTGGGCCATTTCCTTTCGTGGGCGCTAGGCCTACCCACACAAGTGAGGTACCATTTTTATCCGGAGACTTGGGGGAATGCTGGGTGGAAGGAAATGTGTGGCTCCTCTCAGATTCCTGAACTTTCTGTCACCGAAATGTGAGGAAAATGTGTTTTTTTAGCCAAATTTTGAGGTTTGCAAAGGATTCTGGGTAACAGAACCTGGTCAGAGCACCACAAGTCAACCCATCTTGGATTCCCCTAGGTCTCTAGTTTTCAAAAATGCATAGGTTTGGTAGGTTTCCCTAGGTGCTAGCTGAGCTGGAGGCCAAAATCTACAGGTAGGCACTTTGCAAAAAACACCTCTGTTTTCTGTCAAAAAATGGGATGTGTCCACGTTGTGTTTTGGGCCATTTCCTTTCGTGGGCGCTAGGCCTACCCACACAAGTGAGGTATCGTTTTTATCGGGAGAGTTGCGGCATCACTGGGTGGAAGGAAATTAGTGGCTCCTCTCAGATTCCACAACTTTCTGTCACCGAAATGTGAGGAAAATGTGTTTTTAGCCAAATTTTGAGGTTTGCAAAGGATTCTGGGTAACAGAACCTGGTCAGAGCCCCACAAGTCACCCCATCTTGGATTCCCCTAGGTCTCTAGTTTTCACAAATGCACAGGTTTGGTAGGTTTCCCTAGGTGCCGGCTAAGCTAGGGGCCAAAACCTACAGGTAGGCACTTTGCAAAAAACACCTCTGTTTTCTGTCAAAAAATGGGATGTGTCCACGTTGTGTTTTGGGGCATTTCCTGTAGCGGGCGCTAGGCCTACCCACACGAGTGAGGTACCATTTTTATCGGGAGGCTTGGGGGAACATGGAATAGCAAAACAAGTGTTATTGCCCTGTAACCGGACGTCTCCCGACGCCGGTTTTCAGGAAAATGCGGAAACTGACGAGGAATACCCCGGGGGCACCCGAGGAGCTCTGGACGTCATGACGTTGAACGTCATGTACGCCAGAGGAGAAATTGAAAAAAAGGACGCCGCCGAGAACCCGGGAGACGCGAGGGAGCGAAACGCTCAGGGAGCAACAACGGAGGAAGACGAACGGCATAACGCACACCACAACGAAGCGAGTCCCCGCAAGGCAGACGAGCGACGTGGAAGAGGAGAGATACTCAGGGAGCCTCCCGCCCCTGACCCAGTGAAGTCGGGAGACCGCCAGGAAGCCGGCCGCGTCCCTGGAGGGGCGTGGCCACCAGAGGTACGATCGTACCGCAAATGAGAGTGGGGCACCGGGTGGTTATTGGGATTACGGGGAACTAAGGGGAAAGGGCTGAGGTCCTATAAGGAAGGGGAGACGGTGTAAAGGGAAAACATTGTACCCTCTAACCTCACGGAAACCCAACCCTAAATAGCTGCTACCAAAATAAAGGGGAGCTCCACGAACGCACTGGGGCAGGGAGAAAGACACGGTAAAAAGTAACCCCTCACCTCCCTGCACTCCTACCTATCCCCCACCACCCTACTAAACCTAAATAACTCTACATATTTACTTAATCCCCACTTACCTGTTTTCTTTTCTTCTTTATTCTGGGGAACCTGGGCCGCTGACATATGGGAAGACCAGAACCTTCTTAAAGCCGGACCAGACCACACCAGGAACCTTATCCGAACCCTGAAAGAGAGAATAAAAAAAAAGGGACTTTATTATTTTCATTGAGAGACTAAACCAACCCTGACATTGTGAGAAGATGATAAGTTCATCTTAGACCCAAAACCGAAATAAATTAGTTAACCCCTTGAGCACGCGTCTGTCGCCTTAATCCAATATCCCTTCAACCCGGGATAAAGAACCCGTCACAGTGGTGTCAGAAGTGGGATATTGGACCAGGCGACAGGCAGTCCATGACCATGGAGGATAAACCCACGATATCAGATATGATGCAGCAGTTGGCCGAGGGACAGAGGCATCTGCAAATAGTGTGGGAAGAGCAACAGAAGGAGGCTAAAGTGGAAAGGGAGGCCCTACAAAGCGCGCTCAAAAGTCAGGCCACTATCATGGCCAACAATCAATTGGTTCATGAGACTGCCATCAAAAATCTCACAGATACCATTGCTGCCACCCGGGTACATCCGAATGTGCCCAGTTCGGTCCTACAGCGGTACCAGGAAGGCGAAGACCCAGATGCTTTCTTTACCAATTTTGAGCGAGTTGTCACTTCCGCTACCTGGCCCCAGGAGCGATGGGGTCAATATATCGCCCCATTATTAACAGGAACCCTCCAAGCGGCTTATCAAGCGGTGAACCCAGGCGGAATAACTCCCTACCAGGACATTAAAAAGAGCATCCTGGAACGGGTGGGTTTTGATTCAGAACATTACCGAGTCCGATTTAGAAAAGCCAAGTGGGGGCCCTCTGAGAATCCCCAAGCCCTATACTTCCGGATCAAAGATTTGGGTCTCAAATGGTTAGGCCCCATTGGGACTAATAGGGAAGATATCATTGAGATCGTCCTCTTAGAACAATATCTAGACGCCCTACCCCCCAACACGCGTCACTGGATCAAACAACACCCAAACCCAGACACTAACACCACCATCGAGTTAGCCTGTGCCTTTCACCGCTCCCTCGAATTCAAGGTTCCCCCCCTTCGGTCAACGCCTAGCCCCATTCGACAGAGTCCCAGTTCATCCTCATCGGTGGGGCGAAGAACCAACGATGATACTGGAAAAACGCGAGGACTTGAAAAGCCGTATGTTCAACAACCACAGTGTTTTAGTTGTGGTGAATGGGGACATATAGCCCGGGTTTGCCCCCTAAAAACAGAAAAAACAGAACCAATGGAAATAGGAATTTCTAGGGGAAGAGTCTTTTATACCGGGGGAAAAGAAACCCCATATAAGAAGAGACTTGTTATCAATGGAAGACCCACCCTGGCCCTCATTGATTCAGGGTGCAGTCAGTCCGTAATCTGGGCTGATTTACTTGTAAACCCTACCTTTACTGCAGGTCTTACTGTGTCCATCTGTTGTATTCATGGGGAAACCAAAGAATATCCTCTAACCTGGACAACCCTGTCATGGGAAGGAAAAGAAAATCCCATAAGGATGGGGGTAGTGGAACGACTAGTGGAAGAAGCTATTATGGGAACGGATTTTACAAAATTTTCGGAGCTTCTGGATAGTACAAGACATTCTGAAGAAATGAATACCTGGTGGAAAAATGCTTCCTTCTCTAACATACCTATACCTTCCCCATTAGACTGGTACAAACCCTCCCGAGGTGAAAAAAGAGCAACCAGAAAAGCCTACGCAAAAGAAAACTCGAGCCCAGAGAGGGTAATTACACCGGTTCTTACCCTTACTAACCTTCCCCCCTTCCGGAGCTGCCAAAGAGAAGATCCAAGTTTGGTTCATGCCTGGAAAAGTGCACGGCCCCGGACCCTCCAAGATAAAGGTCCATCGTTCACAATAGTTAAAAATCTATTATATCGAGTCACTAGCAATGACCGAGAAGAAAAGAAGCAATTGATAGTCCCCGAACCCTATAGACAACAAGTTCTGCACCTAGCCCACAGTCAGCTAGGGGGTGGCCACTATGGGAGGGAAAAAACGGAAGAGTATCTGTTGAGGAGGTTCTATAGGCCGGGTGTCTTTTCTCAGATTAGGAAATTCTGTCAGCAGTGTCCTAAATGCCAAATGATTGATCCTGGTACAAGGAGAAGAGCCCCTTTACAACCCCTTCCTATCATAGATATTCCCTTCTCACGAATAGGAATGGACATTGTTGGTCCTCTCCTACCCTCTTCCAGAGGATACCGTTACATATTAGTGTTGGTGGATTACGCCACAAGGTACCCCGAGGCCATCCCTCTTAGTAGTATTAACACCAAGAGTGTTGCCCACGCCATGATAGGGTTCTTCTCCCGAATCGGCTTTCCCCGAGAAATCTTAACAGACCAAGGCACCCAATTCATGTCCTCCTTGATGACACAAATATGTCAACTTTTGGGGATCAAACAATTGCGGACGTCGGTTTATCATCCACAGACTGATGGCCTGGTGGAACGGTACAACCGGACGCTGAAAAATCTTCTAAAGAAATCTATCTCCGAGACAGGTAAAGACTGGGATAGGAAACTCCCCTTAGTATTATACGCTATCAGAACCCATGAACAAGCTTCTACGGGCCATAGTCCGTTTGAACTGTTGTTCGGACGACAACCCAGGACCCTATTAGACATGGCAGCGGAATTATGGGAGGAGGAGGATGGGGAAAAGACCCTTCTGAAATATACCCAGGAATTAAAAAACCACCTACACACGGTGTGGGAAAACGTAAGGGAACACATGGAGAAGGCTCAAGAGAAACAGAAAAGGTATTATGATAGGAATACTCAGTTGAGGTCTTTTTCCATAGGGGATAAGGTGTTAGTGCTTCTCCCCAGTTCAGACAACAAACTGTTAGCAAAGTGGCAGGGACCATATAACGTGACAGGAATAATAACACCCGTGACCTATAAAATTCAGCTCACCGATAGTCCCAATAGGTCACAGATCTTTCACGTTAATCTGCTAAAAAAATGGGAAGAACCTGTGACCGACCCGGTCCGAGGATGTCTGGTTAACACCGTTAAGGAATTGGAGGTAGGGTGGTGCCCCACTGATCGCCCTAGCGGGCGCGAGGTACCGGTCATAAATACAGACATCTCGGTTCAACAGCGCAAGCAGTTAAACAAACTCCTCGATGAACATACTCAGATGTTCTCCCTGATACCCGGTAGAACCAAGTTGGTACATCATCAGATCATAACCCCTCCTGGTAAGATAGTGCGGGTACGCCCTTATCGTATCCCCGAAGCTAGGAAGGTTCTGGTAGAAAGTGAAATAGAGAAAATGCTAGACCTAGATATTATAGAACCTTCTCAAAGTCCCTGGTGTTCGCCTGTGGTATTGGTGCCCAAACCGGATGGGTCTATACGTTTTTGTATTGACTTTAGACAAGTCAATTATATATCCCAGTTTGACACGTATCCCCTTCCAAGAGTAGACGAACTTTTAGAGAAATTGGGGAAAGCTTAATACATGTCTACTCTCGACTTGACAAAAGGCTACTGGCAGATCCCGCTGGCCCCAGAAGATAGAGAAAAAACGGCCTTCTCTACCCCCTCCGGACTATATCATTTTAATGTTCTCCCTTTCGGGTTACATGGGGCACCCGCCACCTTCCAACGCCTCATTGACACCATTCTACGACCTCATACCAGATACGCTGCCGCATATCTGGATGACATCGTCATATTTAGCGAGACATGGGAAGACCATTTAACGCATATAGGCAAAATCTTTACAGCATTACGAAGGGCTGGACTGACAGCCAACCCTTCTAAGAGCCGACTGGCCTTTAATGATATCTCTTACCTGGGCTATCACATAGGGAAAGGTATACTGAGACCCCAAATGAATAAAATTTAAGCCATCCTACGCATCGATGCTCCCACCTCGAAAAAGGAGGTCCGTTCTTTTTTAGGCCTGGTAGGATACTATTGACGATTTATACCCCATTATTCCACCTTGGCCGCTCCCCTGACCGACCTTCTGAGAAAGGGACAACCCAAAACCATTACGAGACTAAGCCCGGTTCAATATCATAGTTATCGTACCTTACAGAGATGCCTCACTACTCAACCGATTTTAAAATGCCCTGAGTTTAATAAACCCTTCCATCTTCAAACGGATGCCTCCTACGTAGGATTGGGAGCCGTGCTTTTTCAGAAAGATGAAACCGAAGTAAGCCATCCCGTGGTCTTTATTAGCCGTAAACTGTATCCCAGGGAACAGAAATATCCCATTATCGAGCGGGAGTGTCTTGTCATTAAGTGGGCAATCGAAAGCCTCCAATATTACCTTTTGGGAAGGTCCTTCCTATTGTATACAGATCATGCTCCCCTTACCTGGCTCTCGAGATATAAAAATACCAACAATCGTATCCTGAGGTGGTTTATCGAGCTTCAACCTTTCTCCTTTCAGGTTTGCCACCTCCCTGGTGACCTTATGGGTCAGGCCGACTATTTATCCCGGTTTCCGGGACCTGTGGGACTCGAACAGCCCCATTCAAGTGAGGGGATGTGTAACCGGACGTCTCCCGACGCCGGTTTTCAGGAAAATGCGGAAACTGACGAGGAATACCCCGGGGGCACCCGAGGAGCTCTGGACGTCATGACGTCGAACGTCATGTACGCCAGAGGAGAAATTGAAAAAAAGGACGCCGCCGAGAACCTGGGAGACGCGAGGGAGCGAAACGCTCAGAGAGCAACAACGGAGGAAGACGAACGGCAAAACGCACACCACAACGAAGCGAGTCCCCGCAAGGCAGACGAGCGACGTGGAAGAGGAGAGATACTCAGGGAGCCTCCCGCCCCTGACCCAGTGAAGTCGGGAGACCGCCAGGAAGCCGGCCGCGTCCCTGGAGGGGCGTGGCCACCAGAGGTACGATCGTACCGCAAATGGGAGTGGGGCGCCGGGTGGTTATTGGGATTATGGGGAACTAAGGGGAAAGGGCTGAGGTCCTATAAGGAAGGGGAGACGGTGTAAAGGGAAAACATTGTACCCTCTAACCTCACGGAAACCCAACCCTAAATAGCTGCTACCAAAATAAAGGGGAGCTCCACGAACGCACTGGGGCAGGGAGAAAGACACGTTAAAAAGTAACCCCTCACCTCCCTGCACTCCTACCTATCCCCCACCACCCTACTAAACCTAAATAACTCTACACATTTACTTAATCCCCACTTACCTGTTTTCTTTTCTTCTTTATTCTGGGGAACCTGGGCCGCTGACATATGGGAAGACCAGAACCTTCTTGAAGCCGGACCAGACCACACCAGGAACCTTATCCGAACCCTGAAAGAGAGAATAAAAAAAAAGGGACTTTATTATTTTCATTGAGAGACTAAACCAACCCTGACATTGTGAGAAGATGATAAGTTCATCTTAGACCCAAAACCGAAATAAATTAGTTAACCCCTTGAGCACGCGTCTGTCGCCTTAATCCAATATCCCTTCAACCCGGGATAAAGAACCCGTCACATGCCCCTTGTCTTTCTCTACATTTTTCCCTTCCAAATATAAGAGAGTGTGTAAAAAAGACATCTGTTTGAGAAATGCTCTGTAATTCACATGCAGGTATGGGCACCCGGGAATTCAGAGATGTGCAAATAACCACTGCTCCTCAACACCTTATCTTGTGCCCATTTTGGAAATACAAAGGTTTTCTAGATAGCTATTTTTTACTCTTTATATTTCAGCAAATGAATTGCTGTATACCCGGTATAGAATGAAAACCCACTGCAGGGTGCAGGTCATTTATTGGCTCTGGGTACCTAGAGTTCTTGATGAACCTACAAGCCCTATATATCCCCACAACCAGAAGAGTCAGCAGACGTAACGGTATATTGCTTTCAAAAATCTGACATTGCAGGAAAAAGTTACAGAGTAAAACGTAGAGAAAAATTGCAGTTTTTTTCACCTCAATTTCAATATTTTGTTTTCAGTTGTTATTTTCTCCAGGAAACCCTTGTGGATCTACACAAATTACCCCTTGCTGAATTCAGAATTTTGTCTACTTTTCAGAAATGTTTCGGTTTCTGGGATCCAGCATTGGTTTCATGCCCATTTCTGTCACTGACTGGAAGGAGGCTGAAAGCACAAACAATCGTAAAAATGGGGTATGTCCCAGTAAAATGCCAAAATTGTGATTTTAGCACCGCAAACCCTTTGTTGATGCCATTTTCAGGGAAAAAACCACAAGCCTTCTTCTGCAGCCCCTTTTTCCAATTTTTTTGAAAAAAAACGAAATTTTCTCTGTATTTTGGCTAATTTCTTGGCCTCCTTCTGGGGAACCCACAAAGTCTGGGTACCTCTAGAATCCCTAGGATGTTGGAAAACAAGGACGCAAATTTGGCGTAGGTAGCTTATGTGAACAAAAAGTTATGAGGGCCTAAGTGCGAACTGCCCCAAATAGCCAAAAAAAGGCTCAGCACAGGAGGGGAAAAGGCCTGGAAGCGAAGGGGTTAAGTACACTGCATCAGCACGCTGGATGCCGCTTGTGATGTTTGATCAGCATGAGGTTGTGGGTTCTGAAGACCAAAACCCACAGTCAAATGCCTTGGTCCTCCATTACACAACCTAATGATGGAAGGTCACTGGTCTGGCTAACACTCTGGTGCTCATTACGACTTCAGCGGTCTTTTAGAAAGACCACTGAAGCCGCAGGCACCAAAAGATCACTAGTGTTGGCGATTTGAAGACTGGCATATTACAATGTTGTGACAACTGGAAATCTGACACCGTCAGCCTGCCCGATGGCGTAATAGAGGCAGTTTCCACTGCCTGCACCACCATGCCAACAGGACGTCACCCGCCATATTACGATCTGTAGTACGGCGCAGCAGTTTCTTGCATGGCAGTAGAAAGCACTGGGACCCATCCCCTCCCAGCCGGCCACATTGCCGAAGCAGGCAAATTGATCATCCGAAAGGGAAGAGGGAGGGTGGGAGGTGTTGTGTGAATGTGTGTGGTGTCTGCGTGTGTGTATGAATGTGAGGGGTGTCTGTGTGTGCGTTTGTGAGTGCATTTATGCTGAGGGGTCTTTGAGGGGGTGTTGTATGTGTGTGAGTGTGTATGTGTATATTTGTGTGAATGCGGGGTGGCAAAGGGGGTGGCAGTTTAAGTGCATGCATGGGAGTGTATGTGTCTGAGTGCGTGCATGCGAGTGTATGTGTCTGAGTGCGTGTGTGTGTGCATGAATGGGTGCGTTTTTGTGCGTGTGTGCGAGTGAATGGGTGTATCTGAGTGCGTGTTTGGGTGCTAGTATGTGGGGATGTATGCAAGTGAATGGGTGGGTGAGTGGGGGTGCGCAAATCTATGTGTGTGGTTGTGTGGGGGTGTGTCTGCCGACAACAGGAATTGAGATTCCTGTCACTGGGTGCTTGACCGCTAGCATTTTCATGGCGTTGCGACCGCCACGAAAATGCTGGCAGTCTGCCGAGTCGTAATACCAATGGCGGTTTTACAGCTACTGCCAGGCCAGAGGTGCTCACCTCCGGCTCGGCAGTCCGACCGCCCTGGCGGTACGGGTGGTGTTTCGGCGGTTTTGCTTCAGCCAAACAACCAAAGTCATAATATGGCGGTCTTTCCCATTGACCCGTCGGCGATAAGACCGCTAGACTCGCAATGAGGGCCTCTGTCTTATATTTTTAAAACACGAAGTCAAGACAGTTCCAAAAACTATTTTCAGTAGTATTTTTTAGTAACATCACAATTAAAACAGGGACCAATAGAAAACTATTTGATATGTATTTTCATGGTAAAGGGGAATCTGTACAACACTGCTTAGTCTGTGTTAAAAATAAAAAGGGGTAAGCGAAATGTATGTAACTAATGAGGGGTGAGCAAAATGTATATACATTTTTTTTCTTTGTGTAATTATGCAAAATGTCATGTAAATTACTAAAAATTATGTGTAAGTTTGTGAAACGCAAATCAGCCATAAAGCACTATATCACAGTGTGAATTTCTCCTCACTCCCATTTTAGATTCAAGGTCGAATTTAAATCCATATTTAAGAAAAAGTGGCACATCAGAGCTGATGCACCACTTTTTCTGCGCCCCCCTACCAACAGCTAACAACACCATGGTTGTGCTGTATTTATATTTAGGCACACCATTGCGATCGTTAGCACAATAGCATCAAAACCTTTGACCCTATAGTTGCGCTTTGTTACACTTGTGTCAAAAATGTTGACACTAGTGTAGCAAAGCGCAAGGAGGCCCATAGGTTTCTATGGGAGTGTCACTTTAACACCTGCTCCATTTTTGCAGGCCTCCTAGCACCATAATGCCCCCTTGCATACATTATGCCTGGTGCAGGCATAATGTGGTGCAAGGATGCATGCATTTTGCCTCTTTGTTGATATGCAGCGTGGAAAAAGCCACTTTAGTGCTGTCTTAGCGTTAAAAAAAAATGATGCTATGTCGGCGCTAAAGTGGTACTAGGGGCTCTAAAATATGCCCCCTACCACTATAAAAATACTGCACAAAACACATGAAAGGCATTCACATTCTCTTAATTTTAGTTGTTCGGCTTTTTCTGTAAACTGTTTATAGCACGGAGAAATGGTGCAATTCCAGTACTTTCGTGAAATGTGAACTTCCCAAAATTATGATTGATTAGACAGCCGTAACAAAAATTTCAACCATGCTTATTTAAAATACACTAGAAAGGCACCAGCCTTCTCTCCAGAACTTGTAAATTGAATAATCTTTCTCGAAGTAGTAACAGTAAGAGAAAATCACTTCTGGTTCATGCTGGAAATGCAAGCCAGCGCCAAAGATGAACATTAGGATAACAAAGCTGTCTAAGAAGATATCTTGGCAAGTCAAGACGGTCTAAAAAATTATTACTTTCTAACACATGGGGCAGGCGCACAAAAAGACAAACCCATTATGAAAATGTGAAACGATTTGAAAATGTGGGGCCCTTACTTTTTGTATAGTATTATACTAATTGTGATAACCATGGTTTGTGTCTCAGTGAAATATTGAACGTCCAAGTGCCACAGACTCTTGCACCTATGAAGAGGCAGTGACACGCAGCATTTGTGTGCGACAAGCCGTCTGCTGAAAGCTGACACGGTGGCCAAGCACATCGATGCTCCTTTTGATATATCACTTGAATGCCACTGGATAGTAAGTGAAGATTTCAAGGGCCATATTTATACTTTTTGACGCAAAACTGTGCTAACGCAGTTTTGCGCCAAAAAAATTAGCGCCGGCTAACGCCATTCTGAAGCGCCATGCGGGCGCCGTATTTATTGAATGGCCTTAGCCGGCGTTAGCCGACCGGCACTGCCAGGTGTGCGTGAAAAAAAACGACGTACACCAGGCAGCGCCGGCGTAGGGAAAAATGGCGTTTGGGCGTCCCAAAATGGGGCAAGTCAGGCTGAGGCAAAAAAATCGTCTTAACCCGATTTGCGCCATTTTTTTTGGGCGCCCAGACGCCATTAACATGACTCCTGTCTTAGCAAAGACAGGAGTCATGCCCCCTTGCCCAATGGCCATGCCCAGGTGACTTATGTCCCCTGGGCATGGTCATTGGGAATAGTGGCATGTAGGGGGGCACAAATCAGGCCCCCCTATGCCACAATTTTTTAAAAAACTTACCACAACTTACCTTTTCTTCCCTGGGATGGGTCCCTCCATCCTTGGGTGTCCTCCTGGGGTGGGCAAGGGTGGCAGGGGGTGTCCCTGGGGGCAGGGGAGGGCACCTCTGGGCTCATTCTGAGCCCACAGGTCCCTTAACGCCTGCCCTGACCCAGGCGTTAAAAAGAGGCGCAAATGCGGGTTTTTTTGCCCCGCCCACTCCCGGGCGTCATTTTTGCCCGGCAGTATAAATACCACGCACATGCCTGGGAGTCATTTTTTAAGACGGGAACGCCTACCTTGCATCTCATTAACGCAAGGAAGGTGTTCACGCAAAAAAATGACGCTAACTCCATGAACTTTGGCGCTAGACGCGTCTAACGCCAAAGTATAAATATGGAGTTAGTTTTGCGTCAAATTTGCGTCGAAAAAAACGACACAAATTCGGCGCAAACGGAGTATAAATATGCCCCCAAGTACTTCTGGATGGCTAAGGTTGCACAACAAAGAACATGATTTATCTTAGTAAGATAATATTAAGAAAAGGGCCTTTGGGAAAAGTCAAGAAACTATTGCGTGGGACCCTGGAGAAAGTGTTTAAAAACGATCCTAAATTAAAACAACAATGCAGTTTTAAAACAATAACCAAAACACGTCTGTTGTCTGTTGGTGGTAGTCCTTTTTCTGATATTTTTCAGCTGCGAACGTTTTGGGTTATGGCACTAATTTTGTAAATCATGCATTTTTTGATGTTCTTTAGCCCGGTTAGGTCATAAGAGTGCATTAACTACATAAGTGCCAGATACAATGAATAATTTAGGCAGCTGGCACATAGTATTCTGTGCACCCAGTTACTTCATGTATCCCTGGTACTAGTGGGAAGGCATACACTGATACTTCTACTGAATTGCTGTACCAGCTGTAGGCTTGGCCTAGGTTTACCACCCATCTCAGAATAAAATAGTGGACTTTGGCTCTTTGTTGTCATTCGACACAGGGCCATGACCTCAGACTTTAATTCAATTTCATGTAAAGTAAATTGTATAATTGTTCATCATGGCAATTCCTCCTCTGCTAGGTTTAGTAATTACTTTTGCATAATTCAGAAAGCTCTAAAATATGATTATAGTCTCTCTTTTACACTGCTCTCCCTCCCTCAGATGCCTCAGCTAACATCCTTTACTGCCTTTCATTTCATGCTTATAAAGTATTTCACCACATTGTACCATACTCATATGTCCTGCTCTACCCTCCATTATTGCTGTGCTTCAGTTTCTTGCTCTGCCCTTTTAGAGCACCTTTTTAATAGTTCATCTACATGGGGACATTATCTTTGTTAAC
This sequence comes from Pleurodeles waltl, assembly GCF_031143425.1. Classification (NCBI taxonomy): domain Eukaryota; kingdom Metazoa; phylum Chordata; class Amphibia; order Caudata; family Salamandridae; genus Pleurodeles; species Pleurodeles waltl. The sequence goes on from NC_090444.1 coordinate 924,459,561, forward strand.
CATTTTGAAAAGTCAACTTCTTCAGTTCCCGATCCCGCAAACATCTCGCTCCTCAAATTCCTTGAAATTCTGCTATCTCATACTGTCTACTTCATGCATTTCACTCACTGCATCTCATGTTTTATCCCAATTTGCCCAAGCTCAGGGTGTCGTGTCTATCTGTGACATTGTATGTCCTTTAGATTTGCCTCAACCACACCAATAAGCTTTTACTCTTCCACCTCTCTCCACCATTTCTCACGATGACATTTTTTTCATTTAAACCTTTTTTTGTTAATGCTTTTTAATAAATAAATATGCCACAAAGATATAAACATGAAAATGAATTGATAGGTGGTACAAGGGGATTGAAATTATCGTTCTGGGATCTGTGTGAGCATACATTAATCATTATTTCATTGACTTAATCTCAGGTCAAAGTACAACACTACATTTAGAGAAAACAAATATACAATTGCATGGGTGATAAGTGCTAAATCTGACCAATAGAGCGAATAAATAGAATTAATCAATTTCCAGACATAAACATTTTAGTTCCCTTTTATATCAGAGTAGCCCAATAAGATTAAAGGATTAGACTTAACAATAGGTTTGAGCATGGGCCGAATATATTCGCTACTAAACTGAGAAAATAGTACCTACGCTACCACCAATTATTACCAACCCCTTCGAGATTATAGAAGCAATCACCAATACAAAAGTGCAACACGTGCTTTAAAGTGCTAGGAGCAATGGCCAGCCATCCCAAAATCCTCCCAGTAAAAATATCTAAATGAGGGCATCAAGATAGTCATAAACTATCAAGATTGATGGTGCACCCAGTCTAAAAGTGGCCCCCAGATAATCTTCCCCTTTCCGCCGACCCTTCTTTCTTCTGTGCTTATAGAGTGCCACCTCCATATCAAATATTGAAAAAAAGTGCCCCTGCTATTGGAGGAAGGTTGGGGACTGAGGATCAAGCTAACCTGCAGCAATGCAGATATGTAGAACCACCATAGCAATAAATATTAAAAACTCCCCACCAATAACATTGCTTGCATTAGCAACCCCCAAAAGCATAATTTGAGGGGTAAGCACTAGGAAGGAATTTAAGATATCCCCCACAAATTTGGAGACTTCAAGTGTAAGCTAGTCCAATAGAGGGCAGATAGAAAACATGTGTATCAAGTGAGCTTTCTTGGTGTGGCATCACTGCCACATGTTCCCTCTGTGCCCCCTCACTTGGCGATCCTTGCAGGGGTAAAATATAAACCAAAGACCATTTTGTAATGCTGTGCATGTAGACCAGAGGAGCACAATATAGTGCAACCAAGGTGTCCCTGGCACCCAATCTCAGCTGCAACTTAACATTATGCTTTTCAATGTCATCAGGCATGACAGAATTAAGGATTTGATAAATCTGACTAACCATGCTATTCTCAGGGCCTAGCAGCAGATCAACAAGCTGGGACTTTAAAAATCCATCAGCCCCACCAGTTTTCTTATGTAAAAAAATTGCAGATTTGCAAGTATTTAAAAAGTCTCTGCTATTCAAATTAAATTTTTCACGTAGTTCCTCAAATGAATCCAAACTAGTACTCTCATAAAAGTCTCCTATTTTAAGCAATCCCTGTCTTCACCATCTTGTCAGACAGGTATCATGAAAGGTAAAGGTATTTGGCAGCTGGGGATTCATAAAAACTGGAGTATACCAGTTAAGTCTACCCAAACCGTTTTTTGTCCATCAAATGACACAGTTTTTGTAGGCTGCCCCTAGCACTTTAAAATGGACCTTCTTATCATAGCTGGGTTCTACCACCCTTAACAAACATACCTTAGCTTCTGGAAATATTAAAGGCTGATAGATACCAGGTGTGTGTTCATTGGTTCCATCAGCTTTATAGTCCTTAAGAGGCCTCAAATAGTGATGGGTAGCAGCCAGATGATACAACCTTAGATTCGGAAATGACCGACCACCCCTTTCTCTAGGCAATGATAGAATTTAGTATTTGCTCACCTCATTTTCCCATAAGCCCATATTAACTAGAAATCATGGTATCCATTGTTTTGACCCAAGAGCTCTCAAACTCAAGTGGTATGACGTGCAAGGCATACAACACTTTCAGCAGAAATAAAATGTTAATCAAGTTGCAGTGCCCATAATACACAGGTACAAATTATTCCATCTCTTGACATCTTGTTTAGCTTTCCTGGACATCAGAGCCAAATTCAGTTTCACTGTCTGTTCTATATTAGCACGAACTCGGATCCTCAGGTACACCACATGATCAACCACTCAATCATCTTGAGTATCAACTTGTTGGTTCATCACAAGCTGTGTTTTATTGCTGTTCAGAGAGTATCGTTAAAACTCACCAAATCTAGCAGCTTCTTTCTCGATGCCCACACAGCTGAATCCAATTTAGTAGTGATGACTGCCACATCGTCGGCATAAGCTAATATTTTTGCATTCCACCGATTTTGCTGCACTGGAGATATCGCTGGATTAGCCTTCAGCTTGTAGCTAAACGGATCAATATATAATGCAAAAAGCGAGGGGGAGCACGGGCACCATGGCTATGTTCCTCTTTCTATCTGTATATGCCTTGACTGTCCTCACATCAAATGTATCTGGGCCAATGTCTTGAAATAAATAGCTCAGACATCCGTGATGAAATGGGTCCCTAAGCGGAACAAGCCCATGACCTTCCATAAATATTGCCAGTTGACCTTGTCGAATGCTTTTTCTGCATCCAATAAAGCCAAGGCCATGGGCTCGTTAGCAACCTCAGGTGCATCGAACAGCGTTATGGCCTGGCAAATATGATCTGTGGTATACCCGCTGGGAGTAAAGCCACGTTGACTGGTTGACACTACTTTGGTTATTATACAACATAGTCTAGCGGCCAGGATTTTGGAGTAGATTTTTGTACCATTATTTCTTAAAGATACAGGCCGATACGATCCAGGATGAGAGGGATACTTACCTTTTCTAATAAAAACCTTCCATGAGGACAATTTAAGGAGAGCCGCCTGTAACTCAACAACAGTAATGTTAGCCCCCATAAAATCCAGCTCCTCGTGTGTGGTGCCAGCCAAAGTCATACTACCCAGAAATTTCCTTCATAGCCTATTTCCCCAGTAGAGATTGAGCCTGATAGAGTCTTTCATAATAGCCCCTAAAGACTTCTCTGATATCATTGGGTCCAAAACCAAGTCACCCCTTGTGTCCTTGATCTCATTAATGTATCCTGCTGCAACCTTCTGGCGCATACAGACTACTAACATTGCCCTACCCGTTCACTATACTCATAGCAATGCTGTTGCCTGGCTAAAAATGTTATAGCTGTTTTTCTGGCTGTTCTCACATTGATTGCAGCTTTTGCTAGTGTAACTTGATGCTGCGCTGCAGCAGGAACCACCGCTTCCCTAATAGCTATGATCAGGAGATCTTCAGCCTTACTCAGTTTATGATAAAGGTCCTCAGAGAGCATTTGGTTCTGCTCCTGTCAACTGAAAGTGAACCCTAGAGTTTTTCCCCGCAACCCAACTTTGAAGACATCCAGACCACATCCAAAGATGCACTCCAAGGCCCTCATTCCAACCCTGGCGGTCTACGACCGCCAGGGTGGAGGGCAACGGAAGCACCGCCAACAGGCTGGTGGTGCTTCCAGGGCCATTCTGACCGCAGCGGTAAAGCCGCGGTCAGAAAAGGGGAACCGGCGGTTTCCCGCCAGTTTTCCCCTGGCCCAGGGAATCCTCCATGGCGGCGCTGCTTGCAGCGCCGCCATGGGGATTCCGACCCCCTTCCCGCCAGCCTGTTTCTGGCGGTTTACACCGCCAGAACCAGGATGGAGGGAACGGGTGTTGTGGGGCCCCTGGGGGCCCCTGCACTGCCCATGCCACTGGCATGGGCAGTGCAGGGGCCCCCTAACAGGGCCCCATGAAGATTTTCACTGTCTGCTTTGCAGACAGTGAAAATCGCGACGGGTGCTACTGCACCCGTCGCACCCCTGCAACACCGCCGGCTCCATTCGGAGCCGGCTTCTATGTTGCAGGGGCTTTCCCACTGGGCCGGCGGGCGGCCTTTTGGCGGTCGCCCGCCGGCCCAGCGGGAAAGCCAGAATGGCATCCGCGGTCTCCTGACCGCGGAGCGGCCATTTGGCGGTGACCGCATGGCGAGCGGCGCGGTCAGAATGACCGCCCTAATGTTTAATTTGAAAAAATCGTGAATCCATGTATTCATTCTCTGGATATAGGCAGGATCTAATAGAAACCCTCTCTTAAACGACCAGCTCCAACCCTTCTTCATAAACCTGTCTAAGGATAGTTCTATCACCAGGAGATTGTGGTCTAACATAACTTGGGGCAATAACTGAATCTGTGCCCTAGTTAATAGCTCCAGTGAGAAGAATAAATAGTCCAGCCGAGCCAAAGCTTGATGTTGGGCAGACTAATAAGTCAATCCGGGATCGGGCGCTTTATGATTAAGCCAAGCATCCAAAAGGCCAATCCCTTTTTTAAATTTACAGAGAGCGCTGTACACGTGATTTACAGCCACCGATGGGGCCTATTGTGTCTTTCATCACAAACCTAGGGCCATTGAAATTACCATCCCCACATTCCACATATGGTGTGGGCCAGGTAGCAAGCTCTTTAGAAAGAAAATCTAGAGAACCTGGTTCATCAAAAATGGAGATCTACAGCATACATAAATATAAAGCCCCTCTACCATACCTACATTCTGTAATAGCCTATCTTCCAAATTTGTTAGAAGAATAGTTTGAAATCACATACCAAGCCCCGAGCTAGAATATCCACCCCCCCTGGTTCTGGTGCCCTGAGTGGTACATGTGATCATTGATAGGCCTAGGGTTTCTAACACATTCTTGTAGTTAGGTCTATGTGGGTTTCCTGGAGACAATAGAGGTCTGCTTTAAGGGCTCTGAGTTCCTCTACCACCTTTCTTCTCTTTGGCCCATCATTCAGACCACAAATGTTTAAAGTGGCTAGATAAGGTTTTTCCATAGTGCTAAGTGTTCAGCGACCCACGCCTCATGTCATTGACCCAGGGGAGCACTATTCTCATCCAAATACCCCATCCAATTACTTTGGCTGTTCAGGTTCCTTACTCTATTATTCTGCTCACCTTTCCAAATCACCATTGCTGAACATTTTTTATCATCTCCTGTCTCTCGCACCATTTTCCATTGTGGCTCCCATTCAACCTCCACCTTCCCAAAACCTCACCAGTGCCCTCCCCACCTCCACCCAAATCCCTATCCTGAGCAATACCCCACCACCAACCTCAATCCCGTGGCCCTGCCCCCTACACTCCCCCCCCACCAGGCACATGAGACAGTCATGCCCTGAGTGATGGCTCCCAATCTAATAACCCTGCCAGCTCCCCCTGTGCATCTTTGCCCCAAATCAGAAATTCGGCTGTCCAAATCAAATCAAAAGCATGCTAAACCCCATATCACTGACGTTAAAATCCCATAATCCCATAAGCATAATCAGCAAAAAAGGCTACTCTTGATGAGAAGAAGCCAAACAATCCAAATACTCCTTGACCAATATTTCAGAAGTGAAAGATCTAATTCTGCCTTTAAAGTTAGTTTACAGCCGGGCAAAGGCCAACAGATATGCTTCCATGGCAGCCACTTGAAATGTCTTATTCAGCTGCCTAAGCATCCACCTACACTCTACCACAGTATGACGGTAGTCAAGGCATACAAAGAATGCATGGCAAGTGTAGCATTGCTGTGCATCTGAGCATACCTCCTCAAAAATTGCTTATCTTTGTCGCGCCGCACCGCGCGGCGCGAGCCGAGCGTTCGGCACAAGCCGGGCGTTCGGCTCGGGCCGCGCATCGCGTTCCTAAGAGCCTTTCCTGCACTCTGCGAGGCCCCAGAACTTACATGGGGCCTCGCTCTGCCCTCTCTCTCCGTTGTGTTGGGGTCTCCTGACCCCTCTTACCTGTTTTTGCTCCTTCTTCTTTCTTCTTTCTTCTTTCTTTTTCTTGGGTCTGTTTATTGCACTTTCATTTATGTCTTTTCCCCCTTCCCAGGTTACCTTTTTCTTCCCAGCATTCCTCATTCCCTATTCTCTATGGTTTCTACTCCATTCTATTCTATCTACTTTTCCCTATCTCAGATGGTGTCCTTTTTCTTCCTGTGGGTCACTTCCTGTTCTTTGGTATTTAAGGGAGGTGTTTTCTTCTTTTCTTTGCGCTGCAACACTCTCTGTTCAGATGGTGTCTTCGCTCCAGATTTCCTAGCCTTTTGGTTCTGGAATTCGCCAATTCTGTGTTATTTGACTTCAGTTCTTTTTGATTCCTGTTCTTCTGTTCTTGTTTTCAGGAATCTTTCTGTTGGAGGTTTTTTCCCCTTTTTTGGAAGGTTTTTTTTCCCTCTGGCGCTATTTTCTGAAGGTCACGGTCTGTTCTTGGTGTTTCCCTTGCCTACAGCACCGTGGCTACCAGAAAGAGTCGCCCCTTTTTAGGCCAAAGCCGAACACTCAAGATCCACGCCACTAGATCTGCAGATTCCAGGCGCAAGCAGCACGTGAGTCGTGACAGATTGCAGCGCCAAACCATCCCGACGTCTTCAAACACCATGGATGACACAGTGGTGGCTGCTGCAGATCCGGATCAATCTCTCCTGACGACGATTCAGCAACAAGCTCAAGAATTACAACAACTACGCAGTGAGAATGCTGCGTTACGACAGGCTTTGGCTTTCCGTAGTGGTGATGTTCCGACTCTCTCCGCCTCTACCCATCGTTTTTCTGGTGAACCAACCAAACTGCGTGAGTTCCTTGATTCATTAACAGTGTACTTCGCCTTCCGACCCACCCAATTCTCCCATGACAGAACAAAAGTGGGTTATCTCATCAGTGCCTTATCCGGTCCTGCCTTGGCCTGGGCAACCCCGATGGTATCATCCAACGATCCGGTATTGTCGGACTATCCCGCCTTCGTGAATCGCTTCAAGCAAATGTTTAGTCGTCCGGGATTGGAGGCCTCAGCGGAAGAAGCCTTATGCGACATTCATCAAGGCTCACAAGATGTCCTTCAATACATAACACGCTTTCGTCAGCTAGCGGCAGAGACCACCTGGGTGGAACGTACTTTGGTGACTTTGTTTCGTAGAGGACTCAAAGAAGAAATAAAAGATGAACTAGTACATTCCACCAGAGTGGAAGATCTTCGTGGTCTGATGGATCAAGCCCTTTCCATCGAGTATCGCCTTCAGGAACGGAGATCGGAGAAGAGAAGGAGTAGAGGGTCTTTCCAACCAAGCACTTCACGAGTTTATCCGCATCGTTCTGAGGAACCTCGCCCCCCTGCTAGAGACATCGAAGGAGAACCCATGCAGGTGGATACTACTCGAGGCCCTCTCTCCGCTAGCGAGCGGGAAGACAGACGAAAGAAAGGGTTGTGTCTGTACTGCGGTTCTGCCGGCCACATGCTTCGTACCTGTCCAGTACGTCCATCAAGGCCATCGGGAAACGCCACTTCCCGTCCTCTGTAAGAAGGGAGGGGACGGGATTATCAGCTATACCTTCCATCAGTTCCTTTAATGACAATACCACATCCTTGTTTATAGTACCAGTCATGTTACAATTTCATGACGGCCGTCAAGAAAAGACTATGGCACTACTAGATTGTGGAGCTAGTGGTATTTATATGGATAAGAAGTGGGCCACTACTCAACAAGTTCCTACACAACCTAAGGAAATTCCCGAACAAGTACACACAGTGGACGGATCCTTGATATCCTCGGGTCCAGTTGATACAACTACCCTGATGCTGAGTTTACAGATCGGTAACCATCAAGAACACATCTCCTTTGATCTCATAACATCCCCCAACCATACCATCATTCTTGGAATTCCGTGGTTCATCAGACATAATCCATATGTGAACTGGGCAACCCGGACGGTCTCCTTGTCTTCACAGTTTTGTCACGAGCACTGTTTTGCTTCTGACAAGTATTGGTCACCTAAGAGATCAATAATCACGGAAGGTACTACCGGTTCGACCATTAATACAGTCCAAGGAGTCCCTGAACACTATTTGGAGTTTCAAGATGTATTCCAAAAACCCTCCAGACCTGTGTTACCTCCACATCGAGATTACGATTGTGCTATTCCCTTGGAACCTGGCACTATCATTCCTTTTGGAAGGATGTATTCCCTCATGGAACCTGAAAAGGAAGTACTAAAGGAGTATTTGGAAGAAAATATACAAAGTGGTCTTATTGTTCCATTGTCTTCTCCGGCCGGGGCTCCTCTCTTTTTCGTACCCAAGAAGACAAAGGATCTTCGCCCTTGCCTGGATTTTCGAGGCCTGAATAAGATAACTATTAAAGATCGTTATCCTTTGCCTCTCATCAGGGATATTCTAGAGGCAGTCAGAGGAGCTCAACGGTTTACCAAACTAGATCTATGGGGAGCCTACCACCTTTTACGCATTAAAGAGGGAGACGAGTGGAAAATAGCCTTTAGGACTCCATTTGGTCACTTTGAATACAAGGTAATGCCTTTTGGTCTCTCTAATGCCCCCGCAATCTTCCAGAGGTTTATGGACTCAGTGTTTTCTGATCTTCTGAACCAGACAGTTGTAATCTACCTAGATGATATTCTTATTTATTCTAGAAATCCCGAACTCCATTCTTCCCATGTGAAACAAGTCCTTCAAAGACTCCGGGCACATCAACTATTTTGCAAACCAGAAAAGTGTGAGTTTGACAAGACGGAAGTCAAATATCTGGGTTATCATTTAAGTCCCACCGGCGTAGCTATGGATCAAGAAAAGGTACAAGCTATTCTAGATTGGCCTTCTCCATCTTCTATTAAAGAAACACAATGTTTTCTAGGATTAGCGAACTTCTATCGGCAATTCATCTTAGACTTTGCAAAACAAACTAGCCATATAACTCACACTTTAAAGAAGGAAAATTTAACTAAAGGGTTTGTCTGGACTAAAGGGGCCGAAACAGCCTTTCAAGAGTTAAAGAAGGCATTCACTCAAGCTCCCATCTTAAGACATCCAGATACCAACAAACAATTTATTGTCGTTACCGATGCTTCTGAAAAAGCCATTTGAGCCGTCCTACTTCAACAACAAGAGGACGATGGTCTTGAACATCCTGTTTTCTATTTGTCTCATATACTCTCTATTGCAGAACAACATAACTCAGTACTGGAAAGAGAATTATTGGCTCTGAAAACAGCTTGCATAGAATGGAGACAGTTTCTGATGGGTTTCAAGGAGCCTTTTGAAGTGAGAACAGACCACCGTAACTTACAATGTTTACGAAATTTCGTATGCCAGAATAGTCGTCAAGCTCGTTGGGCCTTCTTCTTCAGCCAGTATGATTTCTACATTACTTATATTCCTGGCTCCCAAAACATTCTGGCTGATGCTCTGTCTCGTCGTTATCCAGATTGTACTCCTGCCCCATCTCAACATCTACTGGAACCTAATAAGATCATTGGGGTAGCTCAGTCTTTTCTGGAGGAGGTACAACTGGAATACTCCAATCTATCTGATCACGAAGTAGAGAAATTAAGGCCTCTATTACATAAGAGACAAGGATACTATTATTATCAAGACCTGTTATTCCTCCCTACTAACAGAGTTAGAGAAAAAGCATTACAAATGTGTCATGATTCACCGGTTGCTGGTCATAGAGGCATCAAGGCCACACAAGAACTTCTTTCACGATTTTTCTGGTGGCCTACCTGGAAACTGGATATTGAAACATACGTTCAGGCTTGTCCCACATGCGCTCAAGTCAAGATTCCCCGAACCAGACCTGCAGGATTACTCCAGCCTTTGCCTGTTCCGCCAACTCCATGGCACACCATCTCTACTGATTTTATGTGTTCGCTACCACCTTCAGCAGGAAACCGGGTAATCATGGTCACTGTGGATTCCTTTACTAAAATGGCTCACTTCACTGCCCTGAAAAAGCTACCTACATCCCAAGAACTAAGCCAGATATTCATCGACCATATCTTCCGTCTTCATGGACTTCCACATACCATTGTATCTGATAGAGGACCTCAGTACATTTCCCGGTTTTGGAGATATTTTTGTAAAACACTTAATATCAATAGAGCCCTGTCATCGGGCTTCCATCCTCAGACCAATGGAAAGACCGAGCGTCTGAATCAAGGATTAGAGCAATACCTTCGTTGTTTTTGCAATTCTACCCAAAGCAACTGGAACACTTATCTCCCTATTGCTGAATTCTCCTACAATAATTCTGTCCATAGTGCCTCCAAGACCACTCCTTTTTTCTGTTCTTATGGCTTTCATCCTACCTCTTTCCCTACTTCTTCTCGGTCTCCCTCTCCCCTGCCCGCTATTACTTATTTTTCCAAACGCCTTCTACAAATCCATAGACTAATTCGATCCAATCTATTACACACCAAAAGATATATGAAGAAAGTAGCAGACAAGAAACGTAGGACCACTCCGGACTACCATCCACAAGATAAAGTTTGGCTTTCTTCTAAATTCTTACCCTCACGTCTTTCTCAGAACAAGTTCACACCTCGCTACTACGGGCCTTTCCGTATTCTCCAGTTGATTAATCCTGTCACTGTCCGTCTTCACTTGCCTCACACGTGGAAGATTTATCCAGTCTTTCATGTCTCCCAGCTCAAACCTTATGTGCCGGATCCTTATTCTCGTCAGTTTTCCTGTCCTCCTCCTGTCTTAGTGGATGATGTTCCTGAATATGAGGTTCAGGAAATTTGTGACTCTCGTCTTTTTCACAAACGTCTACAGTATCTGATTCATTGGAAGGGTTATCCTCTCAGTGAATGTTCTTGGGAAGATGCATCTTCTGTTCATGCACCTCTTCTGATTCAGCGCTTTCACCGTTTATTTCCTCTCAAACCAGGGCCTTCGGGATGGGGGCCTACTGTTGCGCCGCACCGCGCGGCGCGAGCCGAGCGTTCGGCACAAGCCGGGCATTCGGCTTGGGCCGCGCATCGCGTTCCTAAGACGCGGCGCACCTGGAGCCTTTCCTGCACTCTGCGAGGCCCCAGAACTTACATGGGGCCTCGCTCTGCTCTCTCTCTCCGTTTTGTTGGGGTCTCCTGACCCCTCTTACCTGTTTTTGCTCCTTCTTCTTTCTTCTTTCTTCTTTCTTCTTTCTTCTTTCTTCTTTCTTCTTTCTTCTTTCTTCTTTCTTTTTCTTGGGTCTGTTTATTGCACTTTCCTTTATGTCTTTTCCCCCTTCCCAGGTTACCTTTTTCTTCCCAGCATTCCTCATTCCCTATTCTCTATGGTTTCTACTCTATTCTGTTCTATCTACTTTTCCCTATCTAAGATGGTGTCCTTTTTCTTCCTGTGGGTCACTTCCTGTTCTTTGGTATTTAAGGGAGGTGTTTTCTTCTTTTCTTTGCGCTGCAACACTCTCTGTTCAGATGGTGTCTTCGCTCCAGATTTCCTAGCCTTTTGGTTCTGGAATTCGCCAATTCTGTGTTATTTGACTTCAGTTCTTTTTGATTCCTGTTCTTCTGTTCTTGTTTTCAGGAATCTTTCTGTTGGAGGTTTTTTCCCCTTTTTTGGAAGTTTTTTTTCCCCTCTGGCGCTATTTTCTGAAGGTCACGGTCTGTTCTTGGTGTTTCCCTCGCCTACAGCACCGTGGCTACCAGAAAGAGTCGCCCCTTTTTGGGCCAAAGCCGAACACTCAAGATCCACGCCACTAGATCTGCAGATTCCAGGCGCAAGCAGCACGTGAGTCGTGACAATCTTAAGCCCTTGGGTGACATAGAGGTAATGGTTACATCCTCAGCTGCACCGTAGGTGCCCCCCCACTGGGCCTCTCACCCCCTCCCCCGGGCAGGGATGAAAGGAGAATCGTTTCCCCTTCCACCCCGAAACCCCTCCAGTGACATCTGATGACATCAGCACACAATTGTGTGCTGACCTCATGAGAGGTCGCCCCATCGCGCTGGAAGTTCAGCTTCCAGCACGATCGGAAGAGAAATGCTTGCATTCCTCTTCCGATTGAGTTGAGGGAGATCAGAGAGGCATCAAAGAAAGGGAAATGCCTTTCCTTTCCTTTGATGTCTATCTGAGCATTTCTACAGCACGATTGCAGCTCAATCGTGCTGCACGAATGCCCACTAGACACTAGGGACTTTGTTCACAATATGTAAACACAAACCCTCATGTGTCAAGGGCCCCTCTCAAAGAGGGGCATTTAGTTATTAGGCCTTTTCTGCCACCTGAATTTAATTAGGCCGATCAGCCCCAGGGATAATTTTTTTTTTTTTTTTACAGGTGGGGAGTGACCTCATAGTCAAGGGTCGCCTCCCTGGGTGCAAATTTATTTTTGGCCATTTCTCCTCCCCGTGGGGGCAGATCGGCCTATTTTTATGAGGCCAATCTGCCCCTAAGGGGGGCAGAAGCAGCTAGACACCAGGGATTTTTTTTCACAAACATTTCACGCAGGGGGAGCCACCCCTTAGGCAAGGGTGGCTCCCCCGGGGGTCAATTTTATTTTAGAACATTTATGCCACCATTGCGGGCAGATTGGCCTTTTTATTATGCTGATCTGACCCCAAGGGGAGCGGAAACCACAAGGCACCAGGGATTTGTATTTATTTTATTTTTTACAAATGGGGCGTGACCCCTTAGGCAAGGGTCGCTCCCCTGGAGCAATTTTATTTTAGGCCATTTCTGCCCTTCTAGGGCAGATCGGCCTATTTTTATTAGGCCAATCTGCCCCCAAGGGGGCAGAAACCACTAGACACCAGGGTTTTTTTTAGCACCAATTTCAAGCAAGGGAAGCAACCCTTTAGGCAAGGTTCGCTCCCCTGGGGGGCAATTTTATTTTAGGCCATTTCTGCCCCCCTTGGGGACAGATCGGCCTACATTTATTAGGCCAATCTGCCCCCAAGGGGGCCGAAACCACTAGACACCAAGTTTGTGCTGGTGCATTGATTCCACATAGAAATGTGAGGAAAATGTGATTTCTTAGCTGAATTTGGGGTTTGTTGAGGATTCTGGGAAAGAAAACACTGGAGAATCCACGCAAGTCACACGCCTCTGGGCTCCCTCGGGTGTCTAGTTATCAGAAATGCCTGGATTTGGTAGGTATCCCTAGATGGCTGCTGAGCCCAGGACCAAAAACGCAGGTGCCTCCCCCTCTGCAAAAACAGGTGTGTTTTGTAATTGATAATTTTGATGTGTCCACGCAGTATTTTGGGGCATTTCCTGTCGTAGTCACTAGCCCTACCCGCACAAGTGAGGTACCATTTTTATTGGGAGATGTGGAGGAACGCAGGGTTGAAGCAGGTTTGTGGCTCCCCTCAGATTTCAGAACTTTGCAGCACCGAAATGTGAGGAGAAAGTGTTTTTTTGCCAAACCCGGTGAGAGTGCCACAAGTTATCCCATCCTGGATTCCCCTATGTGTCTAGTTTTAAAATATTTATGGGTTTGCTAGGTTTCCCTAGGTGCTGGCTGGGCTAGAGGCCAAAATCCACAGCTAAGCACTTTCCAAAAAACACGTCAGTTTTCTTTGGGAAAATGTGATGTGTCCACATTGTGTTTTGGGGCATTTCCTGTTTGGGGCGCTAGGCCTACACACACAAGTGAGGTACTATTTTTATCCGGAGACTTGGTAGAATGCTGGGTGGAAGGAAGTTTATGGCTCCTCTCAGATTCCAGAACTTTGCAGCACCGAGATGTGAGGGAAAAGTGTTTTTTGCCACATTTTGAGGTTTGCAAATGATTCTGTGTAACAGAACCTGGTGAGAGCCACACAAGTCACCCCATCCTGGATTACCTTATGTGTCTAGTTTTAAAAAATGCACAGGTTTGGTAGGTTTCCCTAGGTGCCGCCTGAGCTACAAGGCAAAATCCACAGCTAGGCACTTTTAAAACATTTCAGATTTCAATGTAAAAATGTGATGTGTCCATGTTGCGTTTCCTGTCGAGGGTACTGGACCTACTCAAAAAAGTGAGGTACCATTTTTATCAGGAGACTTGGGGCAACACAGAGTAAAAGAACAAGTGTTATTGCACCTTGTCTTTCTCTACAATTTTTCCTTCCAAATGTAAGACAGGCTGTAAAAATGAAGTCTATTTGACAAATGCCCTGTAATTCACATGCTAGTATGGGGACCCTCGGATTCAGAGATGTGCAAATAACCACTGCTTCTCAACACCTTATTTTGTGCCCATTTTTGAAATACAAAGGTTTCCTTGATGCCCATTTTTCACTCTTTATATTTCACCAAATGAATTTCTGTATACCCAGTACACAATGAAAACCCATTGCAAGGTGCAGCTCATTTATTGGCTCTGGGTACCTAGGATTCTTGATGAACCTACAAGCCCTATATATCCATGCAACAAGAAGAGTCCAGCAGACATAACGGTATATTGCTTACAAAAACCTGCCATCACTGGAAAATTTTCCCAATTCCAAGTAGGCAGATCGGAGAAGGCCCCTTTGAGCAGATCTATCATGAATGCTCTGATGTCGTTGCCTTTAGCCCCTTCCTTTATCCCAAGAAACTGAAGATTATTTTGCCTTTGGCGATTCTCAAAGTGCTCCAATTTCCAAATGATGTTGGAAAACTGCCCCGCATGAGTTTCCACCTGTCTTTGGACGGCCCCCACATTGGCTTCAAGCACCGCCGTCCTATCCTCAATAGCATAGAACTTCTACCCAATTTCAGTACAGGTTCTGAACACTTTCTTCAGGGCCTTTGCAATTGTTTGGTTGCCAATGTGGCCCTCTGGCTATCAGCTCGGGTTTCATTCTAATGTTCCTTAATTGAATTATATATGAGCTGCAACCTTGAATCACCAGTTTCACCAATGGAGTCCGTATGGCTAATTCCTTTTGATATCAATGAGCCATCTGTCCCCCCCTTTTCAAAGAGGAGCTGTATCGCTGAGCAATCCCATTTCAGAGCGGCTGTCTCCTGCCCACAACCATCATTGTCTTTCCCTATTAAAGGGGCCACTGTGTGTTAGTTTCTGCAATTTAACTGAAATTCCCAGAACCATTAAGAGGCTGCTTTCACTGACAACAGAATGGCAAAAACCAGCATCATTCTCACTTGAGCTGCAGCTGGGGTTATAGCTAGAAGATTCCGACCCATATGTGAGGGAGTAAAACTTCCCCCTCCTTCTTGGGAGCGATCTGAGCTTTTTCCATTCACAACAAAATCACTTTTAACTTTTGTGCCCCGACGCCCTTGTTGTTTTTCCTCTCTGAAGATTCCTTTCAGCATCAAAATAAGCGCTCTCTTTAGCCGGAGCCAGAGTATTGGGCCTCATACTAACTCCGGGCAACTGAACCAAGCCCCCTTCTCCCTGAAGATCTTCCAGGCAGATTGTACCAGAAGCCACCTCTGATCTTGCTGGACTACGAGTCCCAGGCTGCCCTGCTTTTAGTTCCAAATTACCTGGAGATTCAGTGACTGCAATACTTGGCCCAGCAGCAGTAGAGCCGAATGCTGGCCCAGACACCTAATTGACCTGCAAAGACTGCTGCTTGAACTGGCTTTCAGCCTCGGCATGCTATCCTCCCGATGTTGCAACCCTGTTCAAATCTCTGCCACTTTTCCTCACTGACAGAGGTGCTGTCAGCTCCACTCATCTGGAGTGCAGCACCAGTTGACTCTGGGTGCATGGGGAGTCTGATTACACTGTACAAACTAGCGAGGATGCCAGCATGAAAAAACTCAGTGATGTAAGTCTGCAGCCCCTCTTGCGGTACCCCCCACTGGGATGGCAAGACCATCTCTGAGTGAGCAGGGATGGTGCATGTGCCATGGGTCAGGCACTCACCTTTTTAGCATTGCAAATGTCCCCTCTTCTTTCTGTACGACCCTCACTTGCGCATTCCTGCTTTGTCCTCCCAGTGCAGATTGTGATCCTGAAGCTGTGACCTCCGTTTTATCATTGGAGGCTCTAACCATTTTGGGCACCATACAGCTGCTGGTAAAACCGGTCCTGCCAAAAGCTAGTTTCAGAATACTGTGTCCAACCCTACAAGCATTGCATAATAACACCCCTGCAGTATGTCCAGAAAAAGATATCTGCACCCAAGAACACCATCCGAGGCACAGATTTCAGCCGCTCTCGCTGGCATTGATTTAGTCGTCCACAAATCTCTCACATGTCAGATTGCTTCAGATATCGCCACCACACCCCTTCAGTCTGCTGATCACCTTCAGTACATCCACAGCCAGACAATGGGGCTCGGAGCTCATGAAAGAGTCAACCTACAGTGGCATCATATGTTCGCCATCTTGCCTCCCTCGAGAAATACTAACCCTGTCTCTCTTTTTTTCATGTCAACCAAACAGTGTTATATTTTCTGTATACTACATGAAGCATTATGTTCCTGGCCATTTAGAGTCACAGGTTGCATGCAATCAATCAAAATGCCATGTTTAGTTTACCTAAAACTCCCTAATAAAATGCACTAAATGGGCCCAGGGCCTGTAAATTAAATACTACTAGTGGGCCTTCAGCATTGGTTGTGCCACCCACTTAAGCAGCCCCTTAACCATGTCTCAGGTCTGCCATAGCAAGGCCTGTCTGTCATTTTTCTGCCACCTCAGTTTGGCATTTAAAACCCTTTGCCAAGGCTTAAACACCTATTTTATTACATATAACTCACCTCTAAGGTAGGTCCTCTGTGACCCACAGGGCAGGGTGCAATGTGCTTAAAAGGCAGGACATGTACATTTAGGGCCAGATGTAGGTAGGTATACAATTGCGACTTGCAATTTGCGAGTCATAGCGACTCACAAATTGCAACTCGCAATTCGAGATGCAGAAAGGTGTCTCAGGCACCTTCTGTGACTCGCTATGGGGTCGCAAAGACCCACCTCGTGAATATTAATGAGGTGGGTTGCAGTTTGCGACCCCATAGCGAGTCTAGGCACTCACAGGGATGGTGGCCTGCTGGAGACAGCAGACCACCATGTCTGTGACTGCTTTTAAATAAAGCAGTTTTTTTTTTCTTTTTGCAGCCCGTTTTACTTAAAGGAAAACAAGCTGCAAAAAGAAAAAGTACCGAAACCATTTAGTTTCGTTTTTTTCAGAGTAGGCAGTGGTCCACAGGACCACTGCCTGCTCTGAAAAAAGCATTTTTGTGGCAATCACAAAGGGGAAGGGGTCCCATAGGGACCCCTTCCCTTTTGCGAATGAGTTACCATCCACTTCAAGTGGATGGTAACTGCGAGTTGGTTTGCGACCGCTTTCGCGGTCACAAAGAAACTCAACATCGAGATGCTGTCGCAAATAGGAAGGGAATACCCCTTCCTATTTGCGAGTGGGAATCACATTTTGCGAGTCGGTACAGACTCACAAAATGTGACTCTGCATCGTGTAAGGCCTTTTGCGCCTCACAAACTGCGTTTTTCGCAGTTTGCGAGGCGCAAAAGGCTTGCTACATCTGGCCCTTAATTTTTACATGTGTAGTTAATGAAAAACTCCCAAAGCCGTTTTACACTATTGTGAAGCCTGCCGGTAGAGAAAAACTCCCAAAGCCGTTTTTCAATATTGTGAAGCCTGCCGGTAGTGAAAAAACACCCAAAGTAATTCTTCACTATTGTGAAGCCTGCTCCTCTCATAAGCCAGCATTGGGAATTCTTTGATATACTTTTAAACTCTAATTCCTGATCATAAAGGAGTAGCTACATCATGTGTCATATCTTCGGAATGGTAATGATACATTTTCTTTCCTGGTAAAGTTGGATTTCACATTACTATTTTAGAAATGCCACTTTTAGAAAGTAGGCACTTCTCTGCTGTCACTGCTCTATGTGCCTTACAGCCTGTCTCCAATCCACATCTGGCCTGTGCTGGGTGACAGCTCCCCTTGTGCATTCCATCCAGACAGCCATAAACACAGGACACTCAACTGCATCTGCATTCATATGCATACTGATGGGCCTTCCTGGGCAGGAAGGATGGAAGGGCTCTCCTTCACACTTTAAGTGGTAGTGGCCTGACCCCACGCAATGTACTGATAAACCCCTACAGATCTACTGGATGACAGGACTGGGTCAAATGGGAACTAGTGCACTTCAAAACCACTCTATGAAGTATCCTCCAGTTCAAAGAGGTCTCTGGCCCTATCAAATCAGACACATCTGGACCTAGAACTGAACCTGTGTCAGAAAAACTGCTGTGCTGCACAAAGGACTCAGCTGGTCAGCTTTTCTGCAAGTACTGCTTTCCTGCTTGTTGCTCTGCTGCCTGCTGCTCACTGACCCCGCTGGAAGGACTCTGTCTTCCCACCAGGTTGATCTCCAAGGGCTTGTTGGCTTGCTCCCTCTTCTCCTGCAGTCTAGAGGGCATCAAAGACTGCTCACAACTCACCTGGTGCAGCTGGACTCTGCTCTCTGTGAGTCTCACCCTTGCCTGAGGTACCCCCCAAGCTCCTGGCCTCAGAAGTGGATTCCGCAGCTGAAATCTGCCAAAATCAATGCATCAACCCGAGAGTGGAAGAAAAATTGATGCATTGCCCTGAATACACCAGAAAAATTGATGCGTTGCCCAGAGTGTGGCAGAGAAATAAATTTAAACTCCGGCGACTGCACTTTGACTGCCCGGCGATGATGCATTGCATTTACCTCAGTGGAACCTGCTGACAATGTAATGACCCATCTGTATTGCAAATACTGGTGAATCATGTCCTTAGCACTGCCCCACCAGAGGTAGTAATTCAGCGGGTCCTGCCTAAGGTTTGTAGTCGACCTTCCCTTCATCACGGTTGACCTGGACTTTGGATTTGCATCAGTCCCTAGCGACCTCAAGTAACCTTTAGACCTCTAGTGACTTTTGAGCACTATTTTCACATTTAGGGCCATATGTTTAAGAAAGTGGTGCATCACTTGGGATGCAGCCCCCTTGCGTCCCCTAACGCCACCATGGTAGCGCCGTATTTACAATACAGCGCCCCATGGCGTATGTTAAGGGCAAAAGCATCATGTTTTGATGATGTTGTAACGCTATAATGGATTAGCTTTAAAAACATTATGCTAATCCAGTATAGTTTTAAGAGGCCCATTGAAATCAATGGGAGCCTCATTTTAACACCTACTTAAAGCAGATGCTAGAAATAGTGCAATGGAATCTTGCAGATTCCATACGCCATTTTTAGTGACCTAACGAGGGAATGCCCCCTTTGCATACATCATGCATATATTATGCATGATGTGGAGAAAAGGGATTACAAGGTGGTGCAAACCTAGTTTACACCACCTAGTAAATTTGGCTCTGTGGTAGCGGCCCATTAGCGTCACATTTGTGGCACATATTTTGCCGCAACTGTGGCACTAAGGGGCGCAAGGGCCTGGTAAATCTGGCCATTCATCTTTGAAAATGTCTATCTCATCATTCACTGGATGGATTATTGTCATTTTGGTCTTATTGTAATCAGATAAATATTCTCACATCTCCTAACCTGGTATGGAAACTTTTTGTGGTGTTTTTACTGTGTTGCTGTATGAGTTATTGCACTAATACTTTACACATTGCCTTTTAAATTAAGCCTTCCTGCTTTGTACCAAGTTACCCGAGGGTGGGCACCAGAAAATTTAGATTGTGTTGTGACTTACCCTGGCTAAAATGACTAAGATTGTGGTCCTTATCTGGACAGGTTGCATACCTCTGCCAGCTAGAGATCCGCTTTTTAACACTTTCCAACCCTTTCTCTTTAGTTTGATTCATCCGTCATGGGTTGGACTGCCTTTTTTCTTATATGACCTGTTGTTGTTGGAAGGCTGTGCCCTCACTTTCCCTCCTTCTTCTACTGTGCTGGTGTGTCTACTAGTGGAGGGTGGCCCCATTGTTTTCTCCCTCCTTACTTCACTGTACATTGTGGCTGCAACCTCCCATCTCCCACCATACTTCCACTTTTTTCTTCAAGGACTGCACCCTTGCTTCAACTGACCATATATCTGGTCCTACGAGGCTTGTCCCAACCTCCTCAAATGTATGTAGTCATAGTGAAGCAGCACCCATGCCTCTCCCTCTAGTCTTTCCAAGAAAGTGTATTTGTACCACCCTTTGTTTTAATATTAATTTGTTTAAATCACTGCTCATAGAATGGCAATGCATCCTCTTTGCCCATCAGCAGCAAGGTAAACTACTTGGGCTGCACAGGGGGACAGGGGCTGCTGGTTTCCCAGTAACCAGCCGCCCCCTGCAACCCTCCCTCCATTAGAGGGGAGATCTTATCCTTGGTCTTTGCACTGAGTTTCATTCACAGGTCACTCCATCTTCAAATAGCCCTGTCTTGTTCAACTGCGCCACATGTAAATTGTCATCCATTGTCAAACCATTTTTTATGTGACCACAACCATTGTAGGCCCATCAGCAGGGTGCAGTGAATAATCTCTTGTGTTATTTGATGCCAGTGTATCAAAAACAATAGAAAAAGTGGGACCTCCAATAGGGGTATTGTACCGAAACATGTGACTACAATTCTTCTTCAAGAGCTAACACTGACACATAGACTAGTATCATGTGCTTAAAGAAGCTATATAAAGAAAGATGATACCATGTCCTCAGAAACTATACAAATCATGAGTCTCAATTTAACTGATATCGAAATGCTGTTGCATTTGTCTAAAAACAAAGTGCCATTAAGAATGAGAAGTTATAAACACCTGTTATTAAGCACGCAGAAACAACATAGCCTTCATCATGTGTCATATGAAAATTAATCAGCAGCATATCCATACAACTAAAGTTACACACAAAAACCATCTACAATTACCAGCCAACAGATGGGTACCTCCCTGTTTGACCAAAGATAGCAAGTAGCACACCCCTTGACAATATCAACTTTCTCCAATCATCCTATTTGTTTTCACGTCCCAATTTTTTGAACATTTTAAAGCTTTTGATAAGAATAATTATTTAAAAATCAGTTTAAAAAACACAAAGTTATGTTCAAGAAACTACATTAAAATGTGCAATTGATATATATGTATAAGAATATAATAGATAAAGTATCCTGATATGATTATCAGGGAGTAATCTTTGATCATAAATTAACCTGAGCTACTCAAATACATAGCCTGAATGTGAAAGTTCTCAAGATCAAGTAAGACTTTTCATAATGTTGTTGTGTAGCCATTTTAGTTATAGCTCCATGCTGTGCACTTTGACCTAGATATATTTTATTCAGCTTCATTTATTATTTTAACAATAGCCACTGTTTGCGGTCTTGTTTTAATTTCTCTCTATCTAGCTGTTTTCGCCTAGGCCAGCACTATGTTCTCAAACAAGACATTCTTGCTCACTCTGTGCTTCATTCAAGGCTGTAGTGACATAGGTTGCCGGTGAACGTGGTACATGTTTTGTCTCTGGTATTCATGGAATAACACACATTCTCACGTAGGGACATTTTCCCAGAACATCAGCTGTTTTATTATAAAAATACTGCCTCGTCCCTTACATGTTAGAGGAAGATTCCAACCAAAGTACCACAACTGTATGCTGATTGCTGAATGATTCGCTGCAGCTGCTTATGCAGACTTTAGGCCTTTGCTCAGGTATGGGGGATGATATCTTCCCAGGGGAACCTGAAGGCAGAATTAGAGCTTAACATGCTGTGCTCTATTATAGCCTAGGTAGGAATTAGTCCATTGACTCTAGTGACAATATGGTAGCGTCATTTCTATGCTGCACTCTCCTTGTCACAATTCCAATCTTGTCATGGTGTATCGTCCTGGCTATTGCAGTACATGCTTTGCTATTTAAGATGCAGTCGCTTCTTTAAAACCTCAGTGAAATATATACGGCCTCTGTTTGTCATTTTGTATGTGAGACTAATGCAACTGAGAGAAAACGGATGAGACCCGAGTCACCATGTTTTCCTTGAGGAGTCAATTATGTCATGTGCTCAACTGCCCAATCATCCATACTTTTGTGTAGAGATGAGGCACTGATAGTTAGTCTGAGCAAAACCCATATTAGGGCGGCAAGTGTCACCTGTTGTGGGTCAGACTCAGCCTCCCACACAACAGGCGATTCTGCCGCTCAAAATCCAGTCGTTTCATTAGAATAATGAGAGCCTACGCAATAATGTTATTTGTACTGTGATGTTCATTAACCCCCAGAAGAGAATATGAACACTCATCAGACCTGGAACATTTTACCTCACAATGCAAACTATTCCAAGTCTCTGTCATTTCGCCAAAATACAGGAACTAGTGCTATCAAAATTCACAATCACCATCTTGTGTTCTAGAGGCCATATTTATGTGGTCCTGGCTGTACTACCCAGACTTCCTGTTAAGGAGAGGATCTTTTTCACAGCAATGTTTTTGATGCATGAGACTGTCTACTTCCCTCAGGTATCACCATTGGGGTCGTGGTTCCATTGCTATAATCGCAATCTAAGGCCAAAAATACACTTTTCTCTTGATGGCTCAGGCAGATCTAAGCAGCTCCAGTTAGTGCTGGTTAGTTGCAGCAAGGCTCTGGAATCTTGTTGTTTCCATGTAGCTCCAACTGGGTCAGCCAGTTGACTCTTGGGGAAACTCTGGTGAGCCTGGGTTAAGGGCAGGCAGGTCCATTCTTCCTTCTTCATACAGCAGGCCTGTCCTTACAAATCTTCGACGGGTCCAGGAGTGTTCTGATGAGAGGGTCTGGAGTTGCACTTTTAAAGCTGGTGCCAGCCTTTGTTTGGGGGTATTCCCTGGCATATCCCCAAAACTGGATCTTGTTAGTTAATCCCCCTCCCCTGGCATTGGCTCCAAACCGTTTAGGGTGAAAAAGATAAGGGAAGGCCTAGTGGCAGGTTCACTTGCTTACAGGCAGGGCACTTTGAAGTGTGATCAGGGCAGGGCACAACTCCTCCACAGCTATCCTTTCAGGAGGACCCTCTCCCATCCACACCTAAGCCTCTTTTGTCTCAGTGTATGAAAAGAATACACAACCCACTCGAGGAGAACCATTCACAGTCATGTGACCGAGAACATTTGCAGAAAGGCAGAGTTGGTTTGGGTATAAAAATAAAAACTTTCTGAACGTGGCATTTTCAAATTTGTAACTTAAAATCTGACTCTACCATGAAAGGGGATTTTAAATTACACATCATTTGAGAGGCAACAGCATTTCTCTATTGGGTTCCAACCTGAAGGTAGCACTTATTAGGTGTCATTAGGTAACCCAGTGTTAGTTTATGGGAGAGATATCCTTACACCAGTGAAATGCTTCTTTAGGTGTTTTTCACATCCAGGACCGAAAAACACATTTTCACATTTTTAAATACTGTGCACCCTGCACTGTGAGCCTTTAGGTGGTCCCGCCTTAGGGGTGACGTTTGTGTAATAAAAAGGAAGGTTTAGGACTGACAAAATGTTTCTTTTTCCAGGTCGAAATGGCAGTTTAAAACTGTTCTACAGGCTGCAGGGGCAGGCTTGCGAAATGTTTTACTATGGTACTTTAGTGGGTGGCATATTGTGTGCTGCAGCCAACATGGAGCATTTAATTTCCAGGCCCTAAGTACTAGGAATGTATAAGTAAATTAAACGTGCTAAATGGGTAAATACCAATTTACCATTATAAAGCAGAGAGTACAACCACTTTGTCATTGGTTAGTGTGGGAAAGTGCAGAGACGTAATGCCAACAAAAATGAGTTAGCCAAAAATTAAAGGTTGAAGGCAAAAAGTCTGGGAAAATATCACGCCATTGATGTCAAGCTTAACAGATGGTCCCAGATTGTTTTTTGGTAAACAATTTATAGCGGGCTATTTCCATTGCTGCTGAAGCTAAAAAATGTAACTTTATACCATTACATCTGTATCAAGAGTGAAACATAACAATTTTTCATAACCTCTTAAAGACATGGCTATTTCCATTTAGCTAAGAGTTAGTTTGGCCTTCTTATAAACAGCCAATCCACTGCACTGTGCCTTTCAAGTGATTTTTGCCTGGTTTTATCAAAGCCAACATACCCTAGTGAGGGTTTTGTTTTTTATATAACAGTTGTGTAGCTTATTTATGGTGTTTGCTTTATGTTGTGATGGTGAACATGTAGTAGTGTGATTTTGGGTGTCATTATCTATGTTGTTTCTTTTCTAGTGGTTTACAACAGCTGTTATGTTTTCAATGTTGCTGTATGTGGTTTAACCCCTTCGCTGCCAGGCCTTTTCCCCCTCAGGTGCCAAGCCTTTTTTTGGCTATTAGGGGCAGTTCGCGCTTAGGCCCTCATAACTTTTTGTCCACATAAGCTACCCACGCCAAATTTGCGTCCTTTTTTTCCAACATTCTAGGGATTCTAGAGGTACCCAGACTTTGTGGGTTCCCCAGAAGGAGGCCAAGAAATTAGCCAAAATACAGTGAAAATTTTGTTTTTTTCAAAAAAATGGGAAAAAGGGGCTGCAGAAGAAGGCTTGTGGTTTTTTCCCTGAAAAGGGCATCAACAAAGGGTTTGCGGTACTAAAATTACCAGCTTCCCCGCTTTCAGGAACAGGCAGACTTGAATCAGAAAATCCAATTTTTCAACACAATTTTGGCATTTTACTGGGACATACCCCATTTTTACGATTTTTTGTGCTTTCAGCCTCCTTCCAGTCAGTGACAGAAATGGGCATGAAACCAATACTGGATCCCAGAAACTGCAACATTTCTCAAAAGTAGACAAAATTCTGAATTCAGCAAGGGGTAATTAGTGTAGATCCTACAAGGGTTTCCTACAGAAAATAACAACTGAAAAAGAAAATTTTTGAAATTGAGGTGAAAAAAACATAAATGTTTCTCTACGTTTTACTCTGTAACTTTTTCCTGCAATGTCAGATTTTCGAAAGCAATATACCATTACGTCTGCTGGACTCTTCTGGTTGCGGGGATATATAGGGCTTGTAGGTTCATCAAGAACTCTAGGTACCCAGAGCCAATAAATGACCTGCACCCTGCAGTGGGTTTTCATTCTATACCGGGTATACGGCAATTAATTTGCTGAAATATAAAGAGTAAAAAATAGCTATCAAGAAAACCTTTGTATTTCCAAAATGGGCACAAGATAAGGTGTTGAGAAGCAGTGGTTATTTGCACATCTATGAATTCCGGGGTACCCATACTAGCATGTGAATTACAGGGCATTTCTCTAATAGATGTCTTTTTTACGCACTGTCTTACATTTGGAAGGGAAAAATTTAGAGAAAGACAAGGGGCAATAACACTTGTTTTGCTATTCTATGTTCCCCCAAGTCTCCCTATGAAAATGAAACCTCACTTGTGTGGGTAGACCTAGCGCCCGGCACAGGATATGCCCCAAAACACAACGTGGACACATCACAGAAAACAGAGCTGTTTTTTGCAAAGTGCCTACCTGTAGATTTTGTCCTCTAGCTCAGCCGGCACCTAGTGAAACCTACCAAACCTGTGCATTTTTTTAAACTAGAGACGTAGGGGAATTCAAGATGGGGTGACTTGTGGGGCTCTGACCAGATTCTGTTACCCAGACTGCTTTGCAAAACTAAAAATTTGGCTAAAAAAATATATTTTCCTCATATTTCGGTGACAGAAAGTTCTGGAATCTGAGAGGAGCCACAAATTTCCTTCCACCCAGCGTTCACTCAAGTCTCCCGATAAACATGGTACCTCACTTGTGTGGGTAGGCCTAGGGCCCGCGACAGGATATGCCCCAAAACACAACGTGGACACATCACAGAAAACAGAGCTGTTTTTTGCAAAGTGCCTACCTGTAGATTTTGGCCTCTAGCTCAGCCGGCACCTGGAGAAACCTACCAAACCTGTGCATTTTTTTAAACTAGAGACCTAGGGGAAGCCATGATGGGGTGACTTGTGGGGCTCTGACAAGGTTCTGTTACCCAGAATCCTTTGCAAACCTCAAAATTTGGCTTAAAAAACACATGTTCCTCAGATTTCTGTGACAGAAAGTTCTGGAATCTGAGAGGAGGCACAAATTTCCTTCCACCCAGCGTTCCCCCAAGTCTCCCGATAAAAATTATACCTCACTTGTGTAGGTAGGCCTAGCGCCCGCGACAGGAAACACCCCAAAACACAACGTGGACACATCCCATTTTTTTAAAGAAAACAGAGGTGTTTTTTGCAAAGTGCCTACCTGTAGATTTTGGCCTCTAGCTCAGCCGGCACCTAGGGAAACCTACCACACCTGTGCATTTTTTAAAACTAGACACCTAGGGAAATCCAAGATGGGTTGACTTGTGGGGTTCTGACCAGGTTCTGTTACCCAGAATCCTTTACAAACCACATAATTTGGCTAAAAATATATATTTTCCTCACATTTCGGTGGCAGAAAGTTCTGGAATCTGAGAGGAGCCACAAATTTCCTTCCACCCAGCGTTCCCCCAAGTCTCCCGATACAAATGATACCTCACTAGTGTGGGTAGGCCTAGCGGCCGCAACAGGTGTCACCCCAAAACACAACGTGGACACATCCCATTTTTTGAAAGAAAACAGAGCTGTTTTTTGCAAAGTGCCTACCTGTAGATTTTGGCCTCTAGCTCAGCCACCACCTAGGGAAACCTACCAAACCTGTGCATTTTTTAAAACTAGAGACCTAGGGGAATCCAAGATGGGGTGACTTGTGGGGCTCTGACCAGGTTCTGTTACCCAGAATCCTTTGCAAACCTCATAATTTGGCTTAAAAAACACATGTTTCTCACATTTCTGTGGCAGAAAGTTCTGGAATCTGAGAGGAGGCACAAATTTCCTTCCACCCAGTGTTCCCCCAAGTCTCCCGATAAAAACGATACCTCACTTGTGTGGGTAGGCCTAGCGCCCGCGACAGGAAATGCCCCAAAACACAACGTGGACACATCCCATTTTTTGAAAGAAAACAGAGGTGTTTTTTGCAAAGTGCCTATCAGTAGATTTTGGCCTCTAGCTCAGCCGGCACCTAGGGAAACCTAACAAACCTGTGCATTTCTGAAAACTAGAGACCTAGGGGAATCCAAGATGGGGTGACTTGTGGGGCTCTGACCAGGTTCTCTTACCCAGAATCCTTTGCAAACCTCAAAATTTGGCTAAAAAAACACATGCTCCTCACATTTCGGTGGCAGAAAGTTCTGGAATCTGAGAGGAGCCACAAATTTCCTTCCACCCAGCGTTCCCCCAAGTCTCCCGATACAAATGATACCTCACTAGTGTGGGTAGGCCTAGCGGCCGCAACAGGTGTCACCCCAAAACACAACGTGGACACATCCCATTTTTTGAAAGAAAACAGAGCTGTTTTTTGCAAAGTGCCTACCTGTAGATTTTGGCCTCTAGCTCAGCCACCACCTAGGGAAACCTACCAAACCTGTGCATTTTTTAAAACTAGAGACCTAGGGGAATCCAAGATGGGGTGACTTGTGGGGCTCTGACCAGGTTCTGTTACCCAGAATCCTTTGCAAACCTCATAATTTGGCTAAAAAAACACATGTTCCTCACATTTCTGTGGCAGAAAGTTCTGGAATCTGAGAGGAGGCACAAATTTCCTTCCACCCAGTGTTCCCCCAAGTCTCCCGATAAAAACGATACCTCACTTGTGTGGGTAGGCCTAGCGCCCGCGACAGGAAATGCCCCAAAACACAACGTGGACACATCCCATTTTTTGAAAGAAAACAGAGGTGTTTTTTGCAAAGTGCCTACCAGTAGATTTTGGCCTCTAGCTCAGCCGGCACCTAGGGAAACCTAACAAACCTGTGCATTTCTGAAAACTAGAGACCTAGGGGAATCCAAGATGGGGTGACTTTTGGGGCTCTGACCAGGTTCTCTTACCCAGAATCCTTTGCAAACCTCAAAATTTGGCTAAAAAAACACATGCTCCTCACATTTCTGTGACAGAAAGTTTTGGAATCTGAGAGGAGCCACAAATTTCCTTCCACCCAGCGTTCCCCCAAGTCTCCCGATAAAAATGATACCTTACTTGTGTGGGTAGGCCTAGCGCCCTTGACAGGAAACGCCCCAAAACACAACGTGGACACCTCCCATTTTTTTTAAAGAAAACAGAGGTGTTTTTTGCAAAGTGCCTACCTGTAGATTTTGGCCTCTAGCTCAGCCGGCACCTAGGGAAACCTAACAAACCTGTGCATTTCTGAAAACTAGAGACCTAGGGGAATCCAAGATGGGGTGACTTTTGGGGCTCTGACCAGGTTCTGTTACCCAGAATCCTTTGCAAACCTCAAAATTTGGCTAAAAAAAACACATGCTCCTCACATTTCTGTGACAGAAAGTTCTGGAATCTGAGAGGAGCCACAAATTTCCTTCCACCCAGCGTTCCTCAAGTCTCCCGATAAAAATGATACCTTACTTGTGTGGGTAGGCCTAGCGCCCTTGACAGGAAACGCCCCAAAACACAACGTGGACACCTCACATTTTTTTAAAGAAAACAGAGGTGTTTTTTGCAAAGTGCGTCCCTGTAGATTTTGGCCTCTAGCTCAGCCGGCACCTAGGGAAACCTACCAAACCTGTGCATTTTTTTAAACTAGAGACCTAGGGGAATCCAAGATGGGGTGACTTGTGGGGCTCTGACCAGGTTCTGTTACCCAGAATCCTTTGCAAACCTCAACATTTGGCTAAAAAAACACATGTTCCTCACATTTCTGTGACAGAAAGTTCTGGAATCTGAGAGGAGGCACAAATTTCCTTCCACCCAGCGTTCCCCCAAGTCTCCCGATAAAAATGATACCTCACTTGTGTGGGTAGGTCCAGCGCCCGCGACAGGAAACGCCCCAAAACACAACGTGGACACATCCCATTTTTTGAAAGAAAACAGAGGTGTTTTTTGCAAAGTGGCTACCTGTAGATTTTGGCCTCTAGCTCAGCCGCCACCTAGGGAAACCTACCAAACATGTGCATTTTTGAAAACTAGAGACATAGGGGAATCCAAGATGGGGTGACTTGTGGGGCTCTGACCAGGTTCTGTTACCCAGAATCCTTTGCAAACCTCAAAAGTTGGCTAAAAAAACACATGTTCCTCACATTTCTGTGACTGAAAGTTCTGGAATCTGAGAGGAGCCACAAATTTCCTTCCACCCAGCGTTCCCCCAAGTCTCCCGATAAAAATGATACCTCACTTGTGTGGGTAGGCCCAGCACCCGCGACAGGAAACGCCCCAAAACACAACGTGGACACATCCCATTTTTTGAAAGAAAACAGAGGTGTTTTTCGCAAAGTGCCTACCTGTAGATTTTGGCCTCTAGCTCAGCCGGCACGTAGGGAAACCTACCAAACCTGTGCATTTTTGAAAACTAGAGACCTAGGGGAATCCAAGATGGGGTGACTTGTGGGGCTCTGACCAGGTTCTGTTACCCAGAATCCTTTGCAAACCTCAAAATCTGGCTAAAAAAACACATGTTCCTCACATTTCTGTGACAGAAAGTTCTGGAATCTGAGAGGAGCCACAAATTTCCTTCCACCAAGCGTTCCCCCAAGTCTACCGATAAAAATGATACCTCACTTGAGTGGGAAGGCCTAGCGCCCGCGACAGGAAAAGCCCCAAAACACAACGTGGACACATCCCATTTTTTTAAAGAAAACAGAGGTGTTTTTTGCAAAGTGCCTACCTGTAGATTTTGGCCTCTAGCTCAGCCGGTACCTAGGGAAACCTACCAAACCTGTGCATTTTTGAAAACTAGAGACCTAGGGGAATCCAAGATGGGGTGACTTGTGGGGCTCTGACCAGGTTCTGTTACCCAGAATCCTTTGCAAACCTCAAGATTTGGCTAAAAAAACACATGTTCCTCACATTTCTGTGACAGAAATTTCTGGAATCTGAGAGGAGCCCCAAATTTCCTTCCATCCAGCGTTCCCCCAAGTATCCCGATAAAAATGATACCTCACTTGTGTGGGTAGGCCCAGCGCCCGCGACAGGAAACGCCCCAAAACACAACGTGGACACATCCCATTTTTTGAAAGAAAACAGAGGTGTTTTTCGCAAAGTGCCAACCTGTAGATTTTGGCCTCTAGCTCAGCGGGCACGTAGGGAAACCTACCAAACCTGTGATTTTTTTTAAACTAGAGACCTAGGGGAATCCAAGATGGGATGACTTGTGGGGCTCTGACCAGGTTCTGTTACCCAGAATCCTTTGCAAACCTCAAAATCTGGCTAAAAAAACACATGTTCCTCACATTTCTGTGACAGAAAGTTCTGGAATCTGAGAGGAGCCACAAATTTCCTTCCACCAAGCGTTCCCCCAAGTCTACAGATAAAAATGATACCTCACTTGTGTGGGAAGGCCTAGCGCCCGCGACAGGAAACGCCCCAAAACACAACGTGGACACATCCCATTTTTTGAAAGAAAACAGAGGTGTTTTTTGCAAAGTGCCTACCTGTAGATTTTGGCCTCTAGCTCAGCCGGTACCTAGGGAAACCTACCAAACCTGTGCATTTTTTAAAACTAGAGACCTAGGGGAATCCAAGATGGGGTGACTTGTGGGGCTCTGACCAGGTTCTGTTACCCAGAATCCTTTGCAAACCTCAAGATTTGGCTAAAAAAACACATGTTCCTCACATTTCTATGACAGAAATTTCTGGAATCTGAGAGGAGGCACAAATTTCCTTCCACCCAGCGTTCCCCCAAGTCTCCCAATAAAAATGATACCTCACTTGTGTGGGTAGGCCCAGCGCCCGCGACAGGAAACGCCCCAAAACACAACATGGACACATCCCATTTTTTGAAAAAAAACAGAGGTGTTTTTTGCAAAGTGCCTACCTGTAGATTTCGGCCTCTAGCTCAGCCGGCACCTAGGGAAACCTACCAAACCTGGGCATTTTTGAAAACTAGAGACCTAGGGGAATCCAAGATGGGGTGACTTGTGGGGCTGTGACCAGGTTCTGTAACCCAGAATCCTTTGCAAACCTCAAAATTTGGCTAACAAACACATTTTCCTCACATTATGGTGACAGAAAGTTCTGGAATCTGAGAGGAGCCACAAATTTCCTTCCATCCAGCGTTCCCCCAAGTCTCTCGATGAAAATGGTACCTCACTTGTGTGGGTAGGCCTAGCGCCCGCAACAGGAAACGCACCAAAACACAACGTGGACAGATCCCATTTTTTGAAAGAAAACAGAGGTGTTTTTTGCAAAGTGCCTACCTATAGATTTTGGCCTCAAGCTCAGCCGGCACGTAGGGAAACCTACCAAACCTGTGCATTTTTGAAAACTAGAGACCTAGGGGAATCCAAGATGGGGTGACTTGTGGGGCTCTGACCAGGTTCTGTTACCCAGAATCCTTTGCAAACCTCAAAATTTGGCTAACAAACACATTTTCCTCACATTATGGTGACAGAAAGTTCTGGAATCTGAGAGGAGCCACAAATTTCCTTCCATCCAGCGTTCCCCCAAGTCTCCCGATAAAAATGATACCTCACTTGTGTGGGTAGGTCCAGCGCCCGCGACAGGAAACGCCCCAAAACACAACGTGGACACATCCCATTTTTTGAAAGAAAACAGAGGTGTTTTTTGCAAAGTGCCTACCTGTGGATTTTGGCCTCTAGCTCAGCCGGCACCTAGGGAAACCTACCAAACCTGTGCATTTTTGAAAACTAGAGACATAGGGGAATCCAAGATGGGGTGACTTGTGGGGCTCTGACCAGGTTCTGTTACCCAGAATCCTTTGCAAACCTCAAAAGTTGGCTAAAAAAACACATGTTCCTCACATTTCTGTGACTGAAAGTTCTGGAATCTGAGAGGAGCCACAAATTTCCTTCCACCCAGCGTTCCCCCAAGTCTCCCGATAAAAATGATACCTCACTTGTGTGGGTAGGCCCAGCACCCGCGACAGGAAACGCCCCAAAACACAACGTGGACACATCCCATTTTTTGAAAGAAAACAGAGGTGTTTTTCGCAAAGTGCCTACCTGTAGATTTTGGCCTCTAGCTCAGCCGGCACGTAGGGAAACCTACCAAACCTGTGCATTTTTGAAAACTAGAGACCTAGGGGAATCCAAGATGGGGTGACTTGTGGGGCTCTGACCAGGTTCTGTTACCCAGAATCCTTTGCAAACCTCAAAATCTGGCTAAAAAAACACATGTTCCTCACATTTCTGTGACAGAAAGTTCTGGAATCTGAGAGGAGCCACAAATTTCCTTCCACCAAGCGTTCCCCCAAGTCTACCGATAAAAATGATACCTCACTTGTGTGGGAAGGCCTAGCGCCTGCGACAGGAAAAGCCCCAAAACACAACGTGGACACATCCCATTTTTTTAAAGAAAACAGAGGTGTTTTTTGCAAAGTGCCTACTTGTAGATTTTGGCCTCTAGCTCAGCCGGTACCTAGGGAAACCTACCAAACCTGTGCATTTTTGAAAACTAGAGACCTAGGGGAATCCAAGATGGGGTGACTTGTGGGGCTCTGACCAGGTTCTGTTACCCAGAATCCTTTGCAAACCTCAAGATTTGGCTAAAAAAACACATGTTCCTCACATTTCTGTGACAGAAATTTCTGGAATCTGAGAGGAGCCCCAAATTTCCTTCCATCCAGCGTTCCCCCAAGTATCCCGATAAAAATGATACCTCACTTGTGTGGGTAGGCCCAGCGCCCGCGACAGGAAACGCCCCAAAACACAACGTGGACACATCCCATTTTTTGAAAGAAAACAGAGGTGTTTTTCGCAAAGTACCAACCTGTAGATTTTGGCCTCTAGCTCAGCCGGCACCTAGGGAAACCTACCAAACCTGGGCATTTTTGAAAACTAGAGACCTAGGGGAATCCAAGATGGGGTGACTTGTGGGGCTGTGACCAGGTTCTGTTACCCAGAATCCTTTGCAAACCTCAAAATTTGGCTAACAAACACATTTTCCTCACATTATGGTGACAGAAAGTTCTGGAATCTGAGAGGAGCCACAAATTTCCTTCCATCCAGCGTTCCCCCAAGTCTCTCGATGAAAATGGTACCTCACTTGTGTGGGTAGGCCTAGCGCCCGCAACAGGAAACGCACCAAAACACAACGTGGACAGATCCCATTTTTTGAAAGAAAACAGAGGTGTTTTTTGCAAAGTGCCTACCTATAGATTTTGGCCTCAAGCTCAGCCGGCACGTAGGGAAACCTACCAAACCTGTGCATTTTTGAAAACTAGAGACCTAGGGGAATCCAAGATGGGGTGACTTGTGGGGCTCTGACCAGGTTCTGTTACCCAGAATCCTTTGCAAACCTCAAAATTTGGCTAACAAACACATTTTCCTCACATTATGGTGACAGAAAGTTCTGGAATCTGAGAGGAGCCACAAATTTCCTTCCATCCAGCGTTCCCCCAAGTCTCCCGATAAAAATGATACCTCACTTGTGTGGGTAGGTCCATCGCCCGCGACAGGAAACGCCCCAAAACACAACGTGGACACATCCCATTTTTTTAAAGAAAACAGAGGTGTTTTTTGCAAAGTGCCTACCTGTGGATTTTGGCCTCTAGCTCAGCCGGCACCTAGGGAAACCTACCAAACCTGTGCATTTTTGAAAACTAGAGACATAGGGGAATCCAAGATGGGGTGACTTGTGGGGCTCTGACCAGGTTCTGTTACCCAGAATCCTTTGCAAACCTCAAAATTTGGCTAAAAAAACACATGTTCCTCACATTTCTGTGACAGAAAGTTCTGGAATCTGAGAGGAGACACAAATTTCCTTCCACCCAGCGTTCCCCCAAGTCTCCCGATAAAAATGATACCTCACTTGTGTGGGTAGGCCTAGCGCCTGCGACAGGAAACGCCCCAAAACACAAAGTGGACACATCCCATTTTTTGAAAGAAAACAGAGGTGTTTTTTGCAAAGTGCCTACCTGTAGATTTTTTTTGCCTCTAGCTCAGCCGGCTCCTAGGGAAACCTACCAAACCTGTGCATTTTTGAAAACTAGAGACCTAGGGGAATCCAAGATGGGGTGACTTGTGGGGCTCTGAACAGGTTCTGTTACCCAGAATCCTATGCAAACCTCAAAATTTGGCTAAGAAACACATGTTCCTCACATTTCTGTGACAGAAAGTTCTAGAATCTGAGATGAGCCACAAATTTCCTTCCACCCAGCGTTCCCCCAAGTCTCCCGATAAAAATGATACCTCACTTGTGTGGGTAGGCCCAGCGCCCGCGACAGGAAACGCCCCAAAACACAACGTGGACACATCCCATTTTTTGAAAGAAAACAGAGGTGTTTTTCACAAAGTGCCTACCTGTAGATTTTGGCCTCTAGCTCAGCCGGCACGTAGGGAAACCTACCAAACCTGTGCATTTTTGAAAACTAGAGACCTAGGGGAATCCAAGATGGGGTGACTTGTGGGGCTCTGACCAGGTTCTGTTACCCAGAATCCTTTGCAAACCTCAAAATCTGGCTAAAAAAACACATGTTCCTCACATTTCTGTGACAGAAAGTTCTGGAATTTGAGAGGAGCCACAAATTTCCTTCCACCCAGCGTTCCGCCAAGTCTCCCGATAAAAATGATACCTCACTTGTGTGGGTAGGCCCAGCGCCCGCGACAGGAAACGCCCCAAAAAACCACGTGGACACATCCCATTTTTTGAAAGAAAACAGAGGTGTTTTTCGCAAAGTGCCTACCTGTAGATTTTGGCCTCTAGCTCAGCCGGCACGTAGGGAAACCTTCCAAACCTGTGATTCTTTTAAAACTAGAGACCTAGGGGAATCCAAGATGGGGTGACTTGTGGGGCTCTGACCAAGTTCTGTTACCCAGAATCCTTTGCAAACCTCAAAATCTGGCTAATAAAACACATGTTCCTCACATTTCTGTGACAGAAAGTTCTGGAATCTGAGAGGAGCCACAAATTTCCTTCCACCCAGCGTTCCCCCAAGTCTACTGATAAAAATAATACCTCACTTGTGTGGGAAGGCCTAGCGCCCGCGACAGGAAACGCCCCAAAACACAACGTGGACACATCCCATTTTTTTAAAGAAATCAGAGGTGTTTTTTGCAAAGTGCCTACCTGTAGATTTTGGCCTCTATCTCAGCCGGTACCTAGGGAAACCTACCAAACCTGTGCATTTTTGAAAACTAGAGACCTAGGGGAATCCAAGATGGGGTGACTTGTGGGGCTCTGACCAGGTTCTGTTACCCAGAATCCTTTGCAAACCTCAAGATTTGGCTAAAAAAACACATGTTCCTCACATTTCTGTGACAGAAATTTCTGGAATCTGAGAGGAGGCACAAATTTCCTTCCACCCAGCGTTCCCCCAAGTCTCCCAATAAAAATGATACCTCACTTGTGTGGGTAGACCTAGCGCCCGCGACAGGAAACGCCCCAAAACACAACGTGGACACATCCCATTTTTTGAAAAAAAACAGAGGTGTTTTTTGCAAAGTGCCTACCTGTAGATTTCGGCCTCTAGCTCAGCCGGCACCTAGGGAAACCTACCAAACCTGTGCATTTTTGAAAACTAGAGACCTAGGGGAATCGAAGATGGGGTGACTTGTGGGGCTCTGACCAGGTTCTGTTACCCAGAATCCTTTGCAAACCTCAAAATTTGGCTAACAAACACATTTTCCTCACATTATGGTGACAGAAAGTTCTGGAATCTGAGAGGAGCCACAAATTTCCTTCCACCCAGCGTTCCCCCAAGTCTCCCGATAAAAATGATACCTCACTTGTGTGGGTAGGCCTAGCGCCTGCGACAGGAAACGCCCCAAAACACAACGTGGACACATCCCATTTTTTGAAAGAAAACAGAGGTGTTTTTTGCAAAGTGCCTACCTGTAGATTTTGGCCTCTAGCTCAGCCGGCTCCTAGGGAAACCTACCAAACCTGTGCATTTTTGAAAACTAGAGACCTAGGGGAATCCAAGATGGGGTGACTTGTGGGGCTCTGACCAGGTTCTGTTACCCAGAATCCTATGCAAACCTCATAATTTGGCTAAAAAACACACGTTCCTCACATTTCTGTGACAGAAAGTTCTAGAATCTGAGAGGAGCCACAAATTTCCTTCCACCCAGCGTTCCCCCAAGTCTCCCGATAAAAATGATACCTCACTTGTGTGGGTAGGCCCAGCGCCCGCGACAGGAAACGCCCCAAAACACAACGTGGACACATCCCATTTTTTGAAAGAAAACAGAGGTGTTTTTCGCAAAGTGCCTACCTGTAGATTTTGGCCTCTAGCTCAGCCGGCACGTAGGGAAACCTACCAAACCTGTGCATTTTTGAAAACTAGAGACCTAGGGGAATCCAAGATGGGGCGACTTGTGGGGCTCTGACCAGGTTCTGTTACCCAGAATCCTTTGCAAACCTCAAAATCTGGCTAAAAAAACACATGTTCCTCACATTTCTGTGACAGAAAGTTCTGGAATTTGAGAGGAGCCACAAATTTCCTTCCACCCAGCGTTCCGCCAAGTCTCCCGATAAAAATGATACCTCACTTGTGTGGGTAGGCCCAGCGCCTGCGACAGGAAACGCCCCAAAACACAACGTGGACACATCCCATTTTTTGAAAGAAAACAGAGGTGTTTTTCGCAAAGTGCCTACCTGTAGATTTTGGCCTCTAGCTCAGCCGGCACATAGGGAAACCTTCCAAACCTGTGATTTTTTTAAAACTAGAGACCTAGGGGAATCCAAGATGGGGTGACTTGTGGGGCTCTGACCAAGTTCTGTTACCCAGAATCCTTTGCAAACCTCAAAATCTGGCTAATAAAACACATGTTCCTCACATTTCTGTGACAGAAAGTTCTGGAATCTGAGAGGAGCCACAAATTTCCTTCCACCCAGCTTTCCCCCAAGTCTACCGATAAAAATAATACCTCACTTGTGTGGGAAGGCCTAGCGCCCGCGACAGGAAACGCCCCAAAACACAACGTGGACACATCCCATTTTTTTAAAGAAATCAGAGGTGTTTTTTGCAAAGTGCCTACCTGTAGATTTTGGCCTCTAGCTCAGCCGGTACCTAGGGAAACCTACCAAACCTGTGCATTTTTTAAAACTAGAGACCTAGGGGAATCCAAGATGGGGTGACTTGTGGGGCTCTGACCAGGTTCTGTTACCCAGAATCCTTTGCAAACCTCAAGATTTGGCTAAAAAAACACATGTTCCTCACATTTCTGTGACAGAAATTTCTGGAATCTGAGAGGAGGCACAAATTTCCTTCCACCCAGCGTTCCCCCAAGTCTCCCAATAAAAATGATACCTCACTTGTGTGGGTAGGCCTAGCGCCCGCGACAGGAAACGCCCCAAAACACAACGTGGACACATCCCATTTTTTGAAAAAAAACAGAGGTGTTTTTTGCAAAGTGCCTACCTGTAGATTTCGGCCTCTAGCTCAGCCGGCACCTAGGGAAACCTACCAAACCTGTGCATTTTTGAAAACTAGAGACCTAGGGGAATCCAAGATGGGGTGACTTGTGGGGCTGTGACCAGGTTCTGTTACCCAGAATCCTTTGCAAACCTCAAAATTTGGCTAACAAACACATTTTCCTCACATTATGGTGACAGAAAGTTCTGGAATCTGAGAGGAGCCCCAAATTTCCTTCCATCCAGCGCTCCCCAAGTCTCTCGATGAAAATGGTACCTCACTTGTGTGGGTAGGCCTAGCGCCCGCAACAGGAAACGCACCAAAACACAACGTGGACACATCCCATTTTTTGAAAGAAAACAGAGGTGTTTTTTGCAAAGTGCCTACCTATAGATTTTGGCCTCTAGCTCAGCCGGCACGTAGGGAAACCTACCAAACCTGTGCAATTTTGAAAACTAGAGACCTAGGGGAATCCAAGATGGGGTGACTTGTGGGGCTCTGACCAGGTTCTGTTACCCAGAATCCTTTGCAAACCTCAAAATCTGGCTAAAAAAAACATGTTCCTCACATTTCTGTGACAGAAAGTTCTGGAATTTGAGAGGAGCCACAAATTTCCTTCCACCCAGCGTTCCGCCAAGTCTCCCGATAAAAATGATACCTCACTTGTGTGGGTAGGCCCAGCGCCCGCGACAGGAAACGCCCCAAAAAACAACGTGGACACATCCCATTTTTTGAAAGAAAACAGAGGTGTTTTTCGCAAAGTGCCTACCTGTAGATTTTGGCCTCTAGCTCAGCCGGCACGTAGGGAAACCTTCCAAACCTGTGATTCTTTTAAAACTAGAGACCTAGGGGAATCCAAGATGGGGTGACTTGTGGGGCTCTGACCAAGTTCTGTTACCCAGAATCCTTTGCAAACCTCAAAATCTGGCTAATAAAACACATGTTCCTCACATTTCTGTGACAGAAAGTTCTGGAATCTGAGAGGAGCCACAAATTTCCTTCCACCCAGCGTTCCCCCAAGTCTACCGATAAAAATAATACCTCACTTGTGTGGGAAGGCCTAGCGCCCGCGACAGGAAACGCCCCAAAACACAACGTGGACACATCCCATTTTTTTAAAGAAATCAGAGGTGTTTTTTGCAAAGTGCCTACCTGTAGATTTTGGCCTCTATCTCAGCCGGTACCTAGGGAAACCTACCAAACCTGTGCATTTTTGAAAACTAGAGACCTAGGGGAATCCAAGATGGGGTGACTTGTGGGGCTCTGACCAGGTTCTGTTACCCAGAATCCTTTGCAAACCTCAAGATTTGGCTAAAAAAACACATGTTACTCACATTTCTGTGACAGAAATTTCTGGAATCTGAGAGGAGGCACAAATTTCCTTCCACCCAGCGTTCCCCCAAGTCTCCCAATAAAAATGATACCTCACTTGTGTGGGTAGACCTAGCGCCCGCGACAGGAAACGCCCCAAAACACAACGTGGACACATCCCATTTTTTGAAAAAAAACAGAGGTGTTTTTTGCAAAGTGCCTACCTGTAGATTTCGGCCTCTAGCTCAGCCGGCACCTAGGGAAACCTACCAAACCTGTGCATTTTTGAAAACTAGAGACCTAGGGGAATCGAAGATGGGGTGACTTGTGGGGCTCTGACCAGGTTCTGTTACCCAGAATCCTTTGCAAACCTCAAAATTTGGCTAACAAACACATTTTCCTCACATTATGGTGACAGAAAGTTCTGGAATCTGAGAGGAGCCACAAATTTCCTTCCACCCAGCGTTCCCCCAAGTCTCCCGATAAAAATGATACCTCACTTGTGTGGGTAGGCCTAGCGCCTGCGACAGGAAACGCCCCAAAACACAACGTGGACACATCCCATTTTTTGAAAGAAAACAGAGGTGTTTTTTGCAAAGTGCCTACCTGTAGATTTTGGCCTCTAGCTCAGCCGGCTCCTAGGGAAACCTACCAAACCTGTGCATTTTTGAAAACTAGAGACCTAGGGGAATCCAAGATGGGGTGACTTGTGGGGCTCTGACCAGGTTCTGTTACCCAGAATCCTTTGCAAACCTCAAAATCTGGCTAAAAAAACACATGTTCCTCACATTTCTGTGACAGAAAGTTCTGGAATTTGAGAGGAGCCACAAATTTCCTTCCACCCAGCGTTCCGCCAAGTCTCCCGATAAAAATGATACCTCACTTGTGTGGGTAGGCCCAGCGCCTGCGACAGGAAACGCCCCAAAACACAACGTGGACACATCCCATTTTTTGAAAGAAAACAGAGGTGTTTTTCGCAAAGTGCCTACCTGTAGATTTTGGCCTCTAGCTCAGCCGGCACATAGGGAAACCTTCCAAACCTGTGATTTTTTTAAAACTAGAGACCTAGGGGAATCCAAGATGGGGTGACTTGTGGGGCTCTGACCAAGTTCTGTTACCCAGAATCCTTTGCAAACCTCAAAATCTGGCTAATAAAACACATGTTCCTCACATTTCTGTGACAGAAAGTTCTGGAATCTGAGAGGAGCCACAAATTTCCTTCCACCCAGCTTTCCCCCAAGTCTACCGATAAAAATAATACCTCACTTGTGTGGGAAGGCCTAGCGCCCGCGACAGGAAACGCCCCAAAACACAACGTGGACACATCCCATTTTTTTAAAGAAATCAGAGGTGTTTTTTGCAAAGTGCCTACCTGTAGATTTTGGCCTCTAGCTCAGCCGGTACCTAGGGAAACCTACCAAACCTGTGCATTTTTTAAAACTAGAGACCTAGGGGAATCCAAGATGGGGTGACTTGTGGGGCTCTGACCAGGTTCTGTTACCCAGAATCCTTTGCAAACCTCAAGATTTGGCTAAAAAAACACATGTTCCTCACATTTCTGTGACAGAAATTTCTGGAATCTGAGAGGAGGCACAAATTTCCTTCCACCCAGCGTTCCCCCAAGTCTCCCAATAAAAATGATACCTCACTTGTGTGGGTAGGCCTAGCGCCCGCGACAGGAAACGCCCCAAAACACAACGTGGACACATCCCATTTTTTGAAAAAAAACAGAGGTGTTTTTTGCAAAGTGCCTACCTGTAGATTTCGGCCTCTAGCTCAGCCGGCACCTAGGGAAACCTACCAAACCTGTGCATTTTTGAAAACTAGAGACCTAGGGGAATCCAAGATGGGGTGACTTGTGGGGCTGTGACCAGGTTCTGTTACCCAGAATCCTTTGCAAACCTCAAAATTTGGCTAACAAACACATTTTCCTCACATTATGGTGACAGAAAGTTCTGGAATCTGAGAGGAGCCCCAAATTTCCTTCCATCCAGCGCTCCCCAAGTCTCTCGATGAAAATGGTACCTCACTTGTGTGGGTAGGCCTAGCGCCCGCAACAGGAAACGCACCAAAACACAACGTGGACACATCCCATTTTTTGAAAGAAAACAGAGGTGTTTTTTGCAAAGTGCCTACCTATAGATTTTGGCCTCTAGCTCAGCCGGCACGTAGGGAAACCTACCAAACCTGTGCAATTTTGAAAACTAGAGACCTAGGGGAATCCAAGATGGGGTGACTTGTGGGGCTCTGACCAGGTTCTGTTACCCAGAATCCTTTGCAAACCTCAAAATCTGGCTAAAAAAAACATGTTCCTCACATTTCTGTGACAGAAAGTTCTGGAATTTGAGAGGAGCCACAAATTTCCTTCCACCCAGCGTTCCGCCAAGTCTCCCGATAAAAATGATACCTCACTTGTGTGGGTAGGCCCAGCGCCCGCGACAGGAAACGCCCCAAAAAACAACGTGGACACATCCCATTTTTTGAAAGAAAACAGAGGTGTTTTTCGCAAAGTGCCTACCTGTAGATTTTGGCCTCTAGCTCAGCCGGCACGTAGGGAAACCTTCCAAACCTGTGATTCTTTTAAAACTAGAGACCTAGGGGAATCCAAGATGGGGTGACTTGTGGGGCTCTGACCAAGTTCTGTTACCCAGAATCCTTTGCAAACCTCAAAATCTGGCTAATAAAACACATGTTCCTCACATTTCTGTGACAGAAAGTTCTGGAATCTGAGAGGAGCCACAAATTTCTTCCACCCAGCGTTCCCCCAAGTCTACCGATAAAAATAATACCTCACTTGTGTGGGAAGGCCTAGCGCCCGCGACAGGAAACGCCCCAAAACACAACGTGGACACATCCCATTTTTTTAAAGAAATCAGAGGTGTTTTTTGCAAAGTGCCTACCTGTAGATTTTGGCCTCTAGCTCAGCCGGTACCTAGGGAAACCTACCAAACCTGTGCATTTTTTAAAACTAGAGACCTAGGGGAATCCAAGATGGGGTGACTTGTGGGGCTCTGACCAGGTTCTGTTACCCAGAATCCTTTGCAAACCTCAAGATTTGGCTAAAAAAACACATGTTCCTCACATTTCTGTGACAGAAATTTCTGGAATCTGAGAGGAGGCACAAATTTCCTTCCACCCAGCGTTCCCCCAAGTCTCCCAATAAAAATGATACCTCACTTGTGTGGGTAGGCCTAGCGCCCGCGACAGGAAACGCCCCAAAACACAACGTGGACACATCCCATTTTTTGAAAAAAAACAGAGGTGTTTTTTGCAAAGTGCCTACCTGTAGATTTCGGCCTCTAGCTCAGCCGGCACCTAGGGAAACCTACCAAACCTGTGCATTTTTGAAAACTAGAGACCTAGGGGAATCCAAGATGGGGTGACTTGTGGGGCTGTGACCAGGTTCTGTTACCCAGAATCCTTTGCAAACCTCAAAATTTGGCTAACAAACACATTTTCCTCACATTATGGTGACAGAAAGTTCTGGAATCTGAGAGGAGCCCCAAATTTCCTTCCATCCAGCGCTCCCCAAGTCTCTCGATGAAAATGGTACCTCACTTGTGTGGGTAGGCCTAGCGCCCGCAACAGGAAACGCACCAAAACACAACGTGGACACATCCCATTTTTTGAAAGAAAACAGAGGTGTTTTTTGCAAAGTGCCTACCTATAGATTTTGGCCTCTAGCTCAGCCGGCACGTAGGGAAACCTACCAAACCTGTGCAATTTTGAAAACTAGAGACCTAGGGGAATCCAAGATGGGGTGACTTGTGGGGCTCTGACCAGGTTCTGTTACCCAGAATCCTTTGCAAACCTCAAGATTTGGCTAAAAAAACACATGTTCCTCACATTTCTGTGACAGAAATTTCTGGAATCTGAGAGGAGGCACAAATTTCCTTCCACCCAGCGTTCCCCCAAGTCTCCCAATAAAAATGATACCTCACTTGT
The DNA here is from genome assembly GCF_031143425.1 of Pleurodeles waltl. Classification (NCBI taxonomy): domain Eukaryota; kingdom Metazoa; phylum Chordata; class Amphibia; order Caudata; family Salamandridae; genus Pleurodeles; species Pleurodeles waltl. Next base: position 924,502,004 of record NC_090444.1, read on the forward strand.
GTGGGTAGGCCTAGCGCCCGCGACAGGAAACGCCCCAAAACACAACGTGGACACATCCCATTTTTTGAAAAAAAACAGAGGTGTTTTTTGCAAAGTGCCTACCTGTAGATTTCGGCCTCTAGCTCAGCCGGCACCTAGGGAAACCTACCAAACCTGTGCATTTTTGAAAACTAGAGACCTAGGGGAATCCAAGATGGGGTGACTTGTGGGGCTGTGACCAGGTTCTGTTACCCAGAATCCTTTGCAAACCTCAAAATTTGGCTAACAAACACATTTTCCTCACATTATGGTGACAGAAAGTTCTGGAATCTGAGAGGAGGCACAAATTTCCTTCCACCCAGCGTTCCCCCAAGTCTCCCAATAAAAATGATACCTCACTTGTGTGGGTAGACCTAGCGCCCGCGACAGGAAACGCCCCAAAAACACAACGTGGACACATCCCATTTTTTGAAAGAAAACAGAGGTGTTTTTTGCAAAGTGCCTACCTATAGATTTTGGCCTCTAGCTCAGCCGGCACGTAGGGAAACCTACCAAACCTGTGCAATTTTGAAAACTAGAGACCTAGGGGAATCCAAGATGGGGTGACTTGTGGGGCTCTGAACAGGTTCTGTTACCCAGAATCCTTTGCAAACCTCAAAATCTGGCTAAAAAAAACATGTTCCTCACATTTCTGTGACAGAAAGTTCTGGAATTTGAGAGGAGCCACAAATTTCCTTCCACCCAGCGTTCCGCCAAGTCTCCCGATAAAAATGATACCTCACTTGTGTGGGTAGGCCCAGCGCCCGCGACAGGAAACGCCCCAAAAAACAACGTGGACACATCCCATTTTTTGAAAGAAAACAGAGGTGTTTTTCGCAAAGTGCCTACCTGTAGATTTTGGCCTCTAGCTCAGCCGGCACGTAGGGAAACCTTCCAAACCTGTGATTCTTTTAAAACTAGAGACCTAGGGGAATCCAAGATGGGGTGACTTGTGGGGCTCTGACCAAGTTCTGTTACCCAGAATCCTTTGCAAACCTCAAAATCTGGCTAATAAAACACATGTTCCTCACATTTCTGTGACAGAAAGTTCTGGAATCTGAGAGGAGCCACAAATTTCCTTCCACCCAGCGTTCCCCCAAGTCTACCGATAAAAATAATACCTCACTTGTGTGGGAAGGCCTAGCGCCCGCGACAGGAAACGCCCCAAAACACAACGTGGACACATCCCATTTTTTTAAAGAAATCAGAGTGTTTTTTGCAAAGTGCCTACCTGTAGATTTTGGCCTCTATCTCAGCCGGTACCTAGGGAAACCCACCAAACCTGTGCATTTTTGAAAACTAGAGACCTAGGGGAATCCAAGATGGGGTGACTTGTGGGGCTCTGACCAGGTTCTGTTACCCAGAATCCTTTGCAAACCTCAAGATTTGGCTAAAAAAAACACATGTTCCTCACATTTCTGTGACAGAAATTTCTGGAATCTGAGAGGAGGCACAAATTTCCTTCCACCCAGCGTTCCCCCAAGTCTCCCAATAAAAATGATACCTCACTTGTGTGGGTAGACCTAGCGCCCGCGACAGGAAACGCCCCAAAACACAACGTGGACACATCCCATTTTTTGAAAAAAAACAGAGGTGTTTTTTGCAAAGTGCCTACCTGTAGATTTCGGCCTCTAGCTCAGCCGGCACCTAGGGAAACCTACCAAACCTGTGCATTTTTGAAAACTAGAGACCTAGGGGAATCGAAGATGGGGTGACTTGTGGGGCTCTGACCAGGTTCTGTTACCCAGAATCCTTTGCAAACCTCAAAATTTGGCTAACAAACACATTTTCCTCACATTATGGTGACAGAAAGTTCTGGAATCTGAGAGGAGCCACAAATTTCCTTCCACCCAGCGTTCCCCCAAGTCTCCCGATAAAAATGATACCTCACTTGTGTGGGTAGGCCTAGCGCCTGCGACAGGAAACGCCCCAAAACACAACGTGGACACATGCCATTTTTTGAAAGAAAACAGAGGTGTTTTTTGCAAAGTGCCTACCTGTAGATTTTGGCCTCTAGCTCAGCCGGCTCCTAGGGAAACCTACCAAACCTGTGCATTTTTGAAAACTAGAGACCTAGGGGAATCCAAGATGGGGTGACTTGTGGGGCTCTGACCAGGTTCTGTTACCCAGAATCCTTTGCAAACCTCAAAATCTGGCTAAAAAAACACATGTTCCTCACATTTCTGTGACAGAAAGTTCTGGAATTTGAGAGGAGCCACAAATTTCCTTCCACCCAGCGTTCCGCCAAGTCTCCCGATAAAAATGATACCTCACTTGTGTGGGTAGGCCCAGCGCCTGCGACAGGAAACGCCCCAAAACACAACGTGGACACATCCCATTTTTTGAAAGAAAACAGAGGTGTTTTTCGCAAAGTGCCTACCTGTAGATTTTGGCCTCTAGCTCAGCCGGCACATAGGGAAACCTTCCAAACCTGTGATTTTTTTAAAACTAGAGACCTAGGGGAATCCAAGATGGGGTGACTTGTGGGGCTCTGACCAAGTTCTGTTACCCAGAATCCTTTGCAAACCTCAAAATCTGGCTAATAAAACACATGTTCCTCACATTTCTGTGACAGAAAGTTCTGGAATCTGAGAGGAGCCACAAATTTCCTTCCACCCAGCTTTCCCCCAAGTCTACCGATAAAAATAATACCTCACTTGTGTGGGAAGGCCTAGCGCCCGCGACAGGAAACGCCCCAAAACACAACGTGGACACATCCCATTTTTTTAAAGAAATCAGAGGTGTTTTTTGCAAAGTGCCTACCTGTAGATTTTGGCCTCTAGCTCAGCCGGTACCTAGGGAAACCTACCAAACCTGTGCATTTTTTAAAACTAGAGACCTAGGGGAATCCAAGATGGGGTGACTTGTGGGGCTCTGACCAGGTTCTGTTACCCAGAATCCTTTGCAAACCTCAAGATTTGGCTAAAAAAAACACATGTTCCTCACATTTCTGTGACAGAAATTTCTGGAATCTGAGAGGAGGCACAAATTTCCTTCCACCCAGCGTTCCCCCAAGTCTCCCAATAAAAATGATACCTCACTTGTGTGGGTAGGCCTAGCGCCCGCGACAGGAAACGCCCCAAAACACAACGTGGACACATCCCATTTTTTGAAAAAAAACAGAGGTGTTTTTGCAAAGTGCCTACCTGTAGATTTCGGCCTCTAGCTCAGCCGGCACCTAGGGAAACCTACCAAACCTGTGCATTTTTGAAAACTAGAGACCTAGGGGAATCCAAGATGGGGTGACTTGTGGGGCTGTGACCAGGTTCTGTTACCCAGAATCCTTTGCAAACCTCAAAATTTGGCTAACAAACACATTTTCCTCACATTATGGTGACAGAAAGTTCTGGAATCTGAGAGGAGCCCCAAATTTCCTTCCATCCAGCGCTCCCCAAGTCTCTCGATGAAAATGGTACCTCACTTGTGTGGGTAGGCCTAGCGCCCGCAACAGGAAACGCACCAAAACACAACGTGGACACATCCCATTTTTTGAAAGAAAACAGAGGTGTTTTTTGCAAAGTGCCTACCTATAGATTTTGGCCTCTAGCTCAGCCGGCACGTAGGGAAACCTACCAAACCTGTGCAATTTTGAAAACTAGAGACCTAGGGGAATCCAAGATGGGGTGACTTGTGGGGCTCTGACCAGGTTCTGTTACCCAGAATCCTTTGCAAACCTCAAAATCTGGCTAAAAAAAACATGTTCCTCACATTTCTGTGACAGAAAGTTCTGGAATTTGAGAGGAGCCACAAATTTCCTTCCACCCAGCGTTCCGCCAAGTCTCCCGATAAAAATGATACCTCACTTGTGTGGGTAGGCCCAGCGCCCCGCGACAGGAAACGCCCCAAAAAACAACGTGGACACATCCCATTTTTTGAAAGAAAACAGAGGTGTTTTTCGCAAAGTGCCTACCTGTAGATTTTGGCCTCTAGCTCAGCCGGCACGTAGGGAAACCTTCCAAACCTGTGATTCTTTTAAAACTAGAGACCTAGGGGAATCCAAGATGGGGTGACTTGTGGGGCTCTGACCAAGTTCTGTTACCCAGAATCCTTTGCAAACCTCAAAATCTGGCTAATAAAACACATGTTCCTCACATTTCTGTGACAGAAAGTTCTGGAATCTGAGAGGAGCCACAAATTTCCTTCCACCCAGCGTTCCCCCAAGTCTACCGATAAAAATAATACCTCACTTGTGTGGGAAGGCCTAGCGCCCGCGACAGGAAACGCCCCAAAACACAACGTGGACACATCCCATTTTTTTAAAGAAATCAGAGGTGTTTTTTGCAAAGTGCCTACCTGTAGATTTTGGCCTCTATCTCAGCCGGTACCTAGGGAAACCTACCAAACCTGTGCATTTTTGAAAACTAGAGACCTAGGGGAATCCAAGATGGGGTGACTTGTGGGGCTCTGACCAGGTTCTGTTACCCAGAATCCTTTGCAAACCTCAAGATTTGGCTAAAAAAACACATGTTCCTCACATTTCTGTGACAGAAATTTCTGGAATCTGAGAGGAGGCACAAATTTCCTTCCACCCAGCGTTCCCGCCAAGTCTCCCAATAAAAATGATACCTCACTTGTGTGGGTAGACCTAGCGCCCGCGACAGGAAACGCCCCAAAACACAACGTGGACACATCCCATTTTTTGAAAAAAAACAGAGGTGTTTTTTGCAAAGTGCCTACCTTTAGATTTCGGCCTCTAGCTCAGCCGGCACCTAGGGAAACCTACCAAACCTGTGCATTTTTGAAAACTAGAGACCTAGGGGAATCGAAGATGGGGTGACTTGTGGGGCTCTGACCAGGTTCTGTTACCCAGAATCCTTTGCAAACCTCAAAATTTGGCTAACAAACACATTTTCCTCACATTATGGTGACAGAAAGTTCTGAAATCTGAGAGGAGCCACAAATTTCCTTCCATCCAGCGTTCCCCCAAGTCTCTCGATGAAAATGGTACCTCACTTGTGTGGGTAGGCCCAGCGCCCGCAACAGGAAATGGCCCAAAACACAACGTGGACACATCACATTTTTTCATAGAAAACAGTGCCTACCTGTGGATTTTGGCCTCTAGCTCAGCCGGCACCTAGGGAAACCTACCAAACCTGTGCATTTTTTAAAACTAGAGACCTAGGGGAATCCAAGATGGGGTGACTTGTTTGGATCTGACCAGGTTCTGTTACCCAGAATCCTTTGCAAACCTCAAAATGTGGCTAAAGAAACACGTTTTCCTCACATTTCGGTGACAGAAAGTTCTGGAATCTGAGAGGAGCCACAAATTTCCTTCCACCCAGCGTTCCCACAAGTCTCCGGGTAAAAATGATACCTTACTTGTGTGGGTGGGCCAGGTGCCTGCAACAGAATAAGGCCCAAAACTTGTAGAGATAGAGGGGATAGCGCTGCGAGTTTATAAGGACATATTCTTTTATACATCTTTAGACTGACTCTGCTTTGGGGACCCACATAAGTGAGGTGTCATTTTACTTGGGAGACTGAGGGGAAAACTAGGGAGTAGGAATTTTGTGCTGGAGCGGTGATCGTACAAACAAAAGTCAGGAAAATATGCTTTTTTAAGCAAATTTTTGCGGTTTGCAGAGGCGTCTGGGTAAGAAAATTTTGGGGGATCCACGCAAGCCACATCTCCCTGCACTCCTTGGGGTGTCTAGTTTTTAAAAAATGTCTGGGTTTGGTAGGTTTCCCTAGATGAAGGCCGCACCCAGGACCAAAAACACAGGTGGCCCCTCCCCCCCAAACACAGGTAGTTTTGTAATATATCATTTTGATGTGTCCACATACGTCTGTTATGTGCCAAACACTAAAATTGTGAAAAGAAACGCACTTAGGTTATGTGAAAAAGACCCCTCACCCACCAACCAAGTTGGTGGCATGCTTCATCATCGTGGTCCCACCTGAGACACCTAGCGTGTCTCAAGTGTGCTGCGACGCCTGATTACAGCGGAGCAGGTTTTGTCATTTGTACCACACATACTGGTTGGATTTGGCACAAGGGTGAGTGATGGTTCAGTAGATCAAATTTTATTAACAAGAGATTTCACAAAAGTGAAATGCACTGGTAATAACTGAAAGGCCAAAAAACTGAACCAATGACTCACAGCTCGTGAGCTGTAAAAGCCACGACAAGGCACCAACCGCTTTACAGTCCATTCACACACCTTTCATACATCACATGCACAAGACCATTCATGCCGCCAGCCACGGGCCCAGCACATTACAAGACTCGCATCCACAGACAGCGCCAGTCAAGGGCCCATCACTTTCATACGCCCACATGCCTGATACAGCAATCACACCAGCTGATGAGTGTGTGGACTGGCGTTTGGCTGGCACTGCCAGCCAAGCGCCACCCCACCCACACCACCAGCCAAGCCCCACGCACACCGCCAGCCTAGCCCCACGCACACCGCCAACCAAGCGCCACCCCACCCACACCGCCAGCCGAGCGCCACCCCCACCCACCCACACCGCCAGCCAAGCGCCACCCCACCCACACCGCCAGCCAAGCGCCACCCCACGCACACCGCCAGCCAAGCGCCACCGCCAGCCAAGCGCCACCCCACCCACACCACCAGCCAAGCCCCATGCACACCGCCAGCCAAGCGCCACCCCCACCCACACCGCCAGCCAAGCGCCACCCCCACCCACACCGCCAGCCAAGCGCCACCCCACCCACCCACACCGCCAGCCAAGCGCCACACCGCCAGCCAAGCACCACCCCACGCACACCGCCAGCCAAGCGCCACCCCACGCACACCACCAGCCAAGCGCCACCCTACACAAACCATCCCTTTTTTTTTGTTTTTTAAACAACAAAGAAACCACTAATCATAAATAAGTACAAAACTACAAACACAAAAGCTCTAACTGAATACATGACTAATGCCAACCGTGAAACCGAACATATAAAAATATAAAACAGCAGTTTACGCTCACGGAATTTCCCAATAATTCTTCTGTGTGTGGTAGCTCCTGAAACAGCCACCCACACACAGCCCAGGCTTTGAAGGACAATCAGGGCAGTACATCCTAGTCTCCTTCCTGATACCTCTTCGAGCACAGACTCTACATCTCTTAGCAGGAAAGTTTTTTTTGGCCGTGGGAGGAATGTGCTCAGCAAAGTGACGATCTTTCAATCTAGCCACATCCTCCACCACTGCTTCTCTAGGAACTCTTGCCTGTTCCAGCACAACAAGGCTAGCTATGATAGACTCCTGAAATTTCACAAATGTCATCCTTGACTCTGGAGAACTATCCTTGAACACAACAAAAGCATTAAAAGTTGCCAAGTGGAACAAGTGAACCGCTAATTTCTTACACCACACATAAGACTTACGAGCAGCAGTGTAAGGTTCTAACCTCAGATCTACTCTATCAACACCACCCATGTGCTTATTATAGTCTAAGATGCACACAGGTTTGCGCACTTCGGCAACCTGACCCCAAACAGCCACTGGTGAAGTACTCTCATCATGGATGGTGCTTAGCATGTATACATCCCTCTTGTCTACAAATTTCAGAGCTAGCAGCTCATCATTCCGCAAGGCACTGCACTGTCCCTTCTCAAGTTTTTTACAGACAATCTCTCTTGGATAGCCTTTCCGATTAGAGCGGATTGTGCCACAAGCAACAGTGTCCACTCTGAACAACTCCTTGAACAACCGAACTCCAGTGTAGAAGTTATCTACATATAAATGGTGACCTTTGTTAAACAGTCGTCTACCAAGTTCCCACACAATTTTCTCACTAACTCCAAAAGTGGGTGGACAACCAAGGGGGTCAATATTGGAATCCCTACCAGTGTAGACCCGGAAATTATAAACATATCCTGTACTACTTTCTGACAGCATATACAATTTAATTCCATACCGTGCCCTCTTGCTACGAATGTACTGCCTAAAAACCAAACGACCCTTGAACAGGACCAAAGACTCATCTACAGATATTTCTTTCCCTGGAACATAGATCTCTGAAAACCGATCTACCAAATGATCAAGGACAGGTCTAATCTTAAAAAGACGGTCAGAATCAGGATGATCTCGTGGCAAGGCTAAAGCATTATCTACAAAATGCAACATCCGAAGAAAAAGCTCATACCGGTTATGACTCATGATGGCAGGAAAAATAGCAGTTGCCATCAAGGGACTAGTAGACCAATATGAAGACAGCGATGGCTTCCTTATCAGCCCCATCAAAAAAGGTAAATCCAAGAACTTTTATCAACTCTTCCAGATTTGTGGGAATCCACCGGCTAGCTCTAGAGTGTGGCCTAAGTCTGGCAGCGTTGTCCCTCAAAAACTGCTCTGCATACAAATTAGTCTGCTCAACAATCTCTTCCAAAAATATATTGTCCATAAACAACTCAAAAAAGTTGACGGGCAAAAAGTTTTCCGTATTAACTCAACACCCTGGAAAACCAGTAAACGCAGGCAACTGTGGCTGCTCCATGTTTGGTGCAACCCATGTGTCAGGTCTTCCAACGGGAAGCCTTTCAGCCGCTGGGTCCTGCACCATTGGCACATCACTGTCCTCCTCTAAAACAAGCCCTTCATCAGCACTGAGAGTGGCTTCATCATCAGATGATTCATCTATGACAGAAAATTCACTTCCAGAATCCTGCACTTCCTCCTCTGCCTCAGATACAGAGTCAGTCTCATATTCATGGTCAGAAGATGACTCAAAAAGCACACTAACAACCTGCTGAGTGGTCATCCTACGGCTAGCCATGATCCTTCCTACAAAAATTAACTGGACAAATACACCACCAACAACCAGCACTGTGTAAGATAAATAACAAAGTATAGCTTTATCACTAAGAGTTATAAACTCAAAAACTATACTGCTCACTTGCCTGAAAAAGCTTGACTCACCAGCAACTACTCTGCACAGCCACAGCAATTACCAACAATATCCCACTAAAAAGAGAAAAAAAAAGAAAAAAAATTAGACATAAGACAACACAATAATCATTGTGCATAAATCTAAGGACAATTTCACACACAATCCTGCATTCAGTACACCACCTACAAACATGTCATTCATGCATGGCAACAATACTCACTTGGAGTAAATGTATTTACTTACCTAAAACATGCAACTACGCAAACCGCAGGACAACTACTGCCAAAACTGCAACAAGCCACAGCAAAGTCAGCAAAAGCTTTGAACTATAACAAAAAGGAGAAAAACTGTTATTATCATAAAAGCAAATACTTCGCCAGTTGACAAACACTCCGCCACCAACCATTTTTTAATTTTCCCTTGTGTCTAGTATTATCTGCTTGGGGGAAGATGGGCCTAAAAAAAAATAGGCCAATCTACCCCCAAGGGGGGGGGGGGGGGGGGGCAGAAATCGCCCAGATTACATTGCACCCTTTGGGGGGGCGACCCTTGCTCAAGGGGCCACACCCCCACACAAAGCACACACACACACATTTTGGGGGTGATTCTAAGTCTGGCGGGCGGCGGAGGCCGCCCGCCAGACTTCCCTCTCCAAAATACCGCTCCGCGGTCGGAAGACCGCTGAGGGTATTCTGGGTTTTGCACTGGGCTGGCGGGCGACCGCCAAAAGGCCGCCCGCCAGCCCAGTGCAAAACTACCTTCCCACGAGGACGCCGGCTCCGAATGGAGCCGGCGGAGTGGGAAGGTGCGACGGGTGCAGTGGCACCCGTCGCGAATTTCACTGTCTGCAATGCAGACAGTGAAATTCTTTGTGGGGCTCTCTTACGGGGGCCCCTGCAGTGCCCATGCCATTGGCATGGGCACTGCAGGGGCCCCCAGGGGCCCCACGACAACCCATACCGCCAACCTGTTCCTGGCGGGCGAACCGCCAGGAACAGGATGGCGGTATGGGCTGTCAGAATCCCTCGCTGCGCCGCCATGGAGGATTCAAATGGGCAGCGGAAAACCAGCGGGAGACCGCCGGTTTTCCACTTCTGACCGCGGTCAAACCGCCACGGTCAGAATGCCCAGCGGGGCACCGCCAGCCTGTTGGCGGTGCCCCCGTCATTTTAGCCCTGGCGGTCTTGGACCGCCAGGGTTAGAATGACCCCCATAGTATCCCTGGCGCTATGGGGATTCTGCCCCCCTTGGGGGCAGAAAGGCCTAAAAAAATAGGCCTATCTGCCCCCAAGGGGGGCAGAACTACCCAATAATACATACGGGCCCCTGGGGGCGACCATTGCCCAAGGGGCCGCCCCCCAACACATAAAAAAAAACAACAACAATAAAATCCCTGGTGTCTAGTGGCTTTCTTCCCTCCTTGGGGGCAGATCGGCCTAAAAATAAGGCCAATCTGCCTGCAATGGGGGCAGAAATGGCGATAAATACATTGGCCCCCCAAGGGGAGCGACCCTTGCCCAAGGGGCCACACCCCCACACAAAGCACACATACACACATATAGTATCCCTGGCGCTATTGGGATTCTGCCCCCCTTGGGGGCAGAAAGGCCTAAAAAAAATAGGCCTATCTGCCCCCAAGGGAGGCAGAACTGCCCAAAAATACATGTGGGCCCCTGGGGGCGACCCTTGCCCAAGGGGCCGCCCCCCAACACAAAAAATAAAAACCAACAATAAAATCCCTGGTGTCTAGTGGCTTTCTGATCGGCCTAAAAATAGGGCCAATCTGCCCCCAAGGGGGTCAGAAACGACGAAAAATACATTTGCCCCCAAAGGGGAGCGACCCTTGCCCAAGGGGTCGCTCCCCCACACTAATATCACACACACACACACATACTGAAATCCCTGGTGTCTAGTGGGCATTCCTGCTGCACGATCGCATCGCGATCGGGCAGCAGGAATGCTCAAAGAGACATCGAGGGAAAGGAAAACCCTTTCCTTTCCCTCGATGCCTCTTTCAGAGGCATCCCCCCCCGCACGAAGGTGAAAAACTCACCTTCTCCCTTAGATGCGCTGGAAGCAAATTGCTTCCATCGCGTCTTTCCCCCTTTCATGAAATCAGCGCGCGATTGCGCGCTGACGTCATGGGGGGGGTGAAAGGGGAAGGGATTCCGCTTTCAGCCCTGGCCTGGTGGGGTGGGGGGGTGGCCCTCGGGGGAAGCGAGACTGCCAGTCCCAGGACGTAATGGTTACATCCATGGCGCCACACGGGCGCTGCCATGGATGTAACCATTACGTCCGTGGCGGGGAAGGGGTTAAAAAACGTTTTGAAAAATTGCATTGGATGAAAGTTTGAAAGAAAATATGTTATAGCAGAGGATGCAGTATTACAAGATGTATTCATAGGTAAATTGTATAAATAATAGTTGACCATTTAGAATTTCATTAGTTATAACAGTATTGTAGGTGAGACACAATAAATAATTTTCTACTTAAAAATAATTTTACTGCAAAATGAGCAGGGTATTGATACCACCGGATTATATAATCAATGATGTCTGTAATGATGTCATTTGTGATTCCATCAATGATGGCATTTAACATGTCAGGTCATAGGCAGTGGATGACGGAGGAGTGAGGTATGGTTACTTAATGATAAGTGATGGGATTCAGAGTTTTTCGTTTTTTTTGCTATGTCAACTACACATTAACTGTGCTTTTTTCCAGTGATTTTCGGAAGGTTTTCTTTTTAAATTTGTTATGGTATTAGAACCGAAACTCACTATAACTATATCTTCACTTTAAAAATATTTGTGAAGTGTTTGTTTTGCTATGTCAACTGCACATTTACTGACCGTTCACCAAATCTAGATGTGTGAGCCAAGTGTTGGTCAAAGGGTTTTTGGGTTTATTTACCTGCCCCTTGGGCTGCAGTTGTGTCACTTTTTGTGATGCAGTGGTGGCGCAAACCTGGAACTCATATCTATGAAGCCACACTAAGCCGCTTTGCATGGCTTTGAATGGCCTCATAGATATGAAAGCAAGGCAGTGAAAGTTGCTGCGTCAACTTACTCTGTGCAAGGGAGGCATTCCATGGGCGTTGTTGTGGGTGTTCCCACACAACACCCATGGTTTTTGGTGCATCCCTAAATTTAGAAGACCATGTAAATCTGGGGATGGACCAAAACCTTACGCCTCCCCTGAGGAGGTGCAATGAGGCGAAATATCTTTGTTTCTCCTAGTTTTTCCTCTTTCTTTGTGTACTACGTTCTGCAGCACAAACAGGAAGAGGGAAATGCCTCTCAGGATAGTTTTAGTGCATTAATGTGTCCCTTCAGTTACAAAAACAATTCTGCATGCAGCTCAGGCACCCTTGCACTATAGCGTTGCCTTGTGTGAAAAAAGCTCTGCATTGTGCAATTCTCTTTTTCATGGAAGTACCATATATACACTGCATTAGCGTGTGAGTGTTATGCTTGCTACATTGCAAAATAATGCATGAAGGTAAGTGCCACTGCATGATGCAAAATGTGACTGCACTGTGCTACAATTTAAAAAGTGGTACAAATATTGGCACAACATTTTTTAATTGTTCCAAGATGGCAAGCTGGGACATAGAGAGAAGTCAGGAGCTCACACAGCAAGGACGGATATTCAGAAGAGAACTAGAAACTGAAAATGTAAGCTTAACGAGGAGGAGTTTGTGATTTTGATTATTGAAGTGAGGAGACAAGAAAATGACCTGTTCATCACACCAATACCTCTACAAATAAGAACGCTGCTGGTACAGAGGAATTCCTTACAAAGTCAACACATTTGCACCAACATGCCAGACAATGGAGGAGTGTAAGAAATGGTGGCCTGCGGATGCTTGAGAACCTGACAGCTGCTATGGTAACTGGTAGAGGTCCAGAAATCCAATAGATGCTGACGCCCATGGAGAGCAGGTGGCAGCAGTCATTTGCACTGAGATGGTTGGTAGAATTAAGGGCATCTCCATAACAACTTTTAGCATGCCACCATATGTGAGGATAAGCTACTTGAATAATCAAAAGGTGTACTCATGTTTATAATATAGTATAATATAGTTTGATAAAATGTGTGTCAAGTAAAAAATAATTTGAGGTACGTGCTTTTTGAGTTGGTATTTTACCTGACAAATACAATATAAAATTACAACATCTTATTAATGTTTATAAGTCTTTTATACTTTGACATGCATAATCTACTTACTTTTTTGCATATGGATTGTATTAAGTGACGTGATGCCACCAAAAACAAACCTTCGGCAATGGACTGCTATGCTCACTTATGCTTGTTGACACAAAACATACAATACATTTAAACCCAAATGAAAAATAAAGCTAATTCTAAAACCCACCGTGCACTGTCTATCTATCGTTTATGGGGTTAGGCAATGCCATTTAAGAAAATATACTTCTAAAGTTACAACACCCCCAAAGGTCTCAAAGCAAGTCTAAATATCCTCCAGCCCAGCCTCTTTAAGGGTTACGGGGATGTTATAGTTAGGTTCTGAAATTAAACGTACAAAACCATAGAGTTCTTTCAATTAACTATAACTCGTGCCATAACGGAACTATAACACACGCTCCTGCCATGCACAGGTTTTTCTTAAAATATGTGACTGCTAATGTTTCATTTATACTTTTAAGGACGTTATAAAAGTTTTCATGACTGCTGTAATATCTGGGGTAATTAGTAGTACATGACCAGGGCGCAAGTTATAGTTATCGTAGGGCGGGAGTGCAGAACTAATTACTCTACATAATATTTCATTGATGACATCTTCTATGGCATCTTTGATACTATCACTGCAACATTTGCAATAAAGTTATTGATAAGAAAACTATGCATTGCAAGAGCGTTAGAGGTAGCTTAGAGCATGAGTTTTAGTTTCTTGCAATAACTCTAACTATCATTGCTAAATTTATATGGTTTTGTACAAGTAAATTCAGAACCTAACTATAACGTCCCTGTAACATTTGGTTTTTAATACACACTCATATTATATATCAAAATATTTTATGTACTTTATTGAAATAATGCATTTTTTAAAATTTATAAATGGAGCTCTCTATGCCCGTGGTGAAAATCTCAGTCCCATTGGCAGATGGCTATCGTCTAAGTGGCATGTAAACTATCCTTGTAAATCTACTCATAGTAACTTTATGGTTATAAATACCATTGTGCAAGCCTACACCACTTAATTAGAGGCACTGGAGATATGTAAGTGTACTCCTAGGTGTAACTCTACACACAGACATTGCAAACATTAACTAGGTGTTCTAGTAAATATACATGTATGTTAATAATCACAATTAACATTGCTTTTTTGACTCATTCTCTATGTGTCTAAGAAGTAGCAGAACAAAATCAATGAGTGATGACTCATGAACTAATGAAGAAGAACATGTCACAATAAGGAGATGGAAGGAAAGGGGTGTATACCAATACAGATAGAAGACCCATGAAATTGTGTGTTCCATTTCCTATGTCGTTGCCTCTCTTTTGCTATGTCACTGTCTTCCAATGTCTTTATCAGTGTAAATCTTTACCAACTTTTCCCTGTCCTGTTGCATCTCTCTTTCTTTAAAATGTGTTATATTTAACTTTGAACTGCTAACTGCCCCAGTCAGGACTTCTTTATATTAAACTCTGATGTATTTACTTAAAATATTGTAATGTTTTACTCTGCAACCTGCTTCAATCAATTGCACTTGTTTAACTATGAACAGAGTTGTTCCAACTATTATCTTTTAACTTTGAGGTTATTTTTTTAACTTTTAGCCTTCAAACGTTTTCTATATTTATAACATTTTAACTCTTTACATTTTAATTAAAATTTACAGTCTTCAAATAGTGCCCTGTAAGAACTTGTGTGTGTTAAATAGTGCTGACTGTTCCATGCCTACTGTTCCATGCATTCACAGTATCCATATCTGAGTCTCTCTGTTGCTACATCTCTATGTATGTGCCCCAGGGTGCTTTGTTCCTATTTCATTTCTAGATCCTAAAGTCCTTTATTAACTTTCAGCATTCCTTACACCACATATTTTCACATTTTTGATTTCCATATCTTATTAACTGCTTAAATGTTCTAGCTTCAAAATATATGATATAATTACACTCCGACCTTGAAAACATTAAACTTTTTTTTAAACTAAGCTTTTTTATACTTTGTTATGTTTTAATTTGAAAATTAACATGGAAACTTTCAACTTTTTATATTTTTTAAATTGCACAACCAACACCTGAACTATTTAAAAAGTAATAATTTAACTTGTTTTCGTTTAATGTTGTAATATTTGAAACACTTAGGCCCTCATTATGAGTGACTCGCCGTGGCGGTCTCACCGGCGCAGAGCAGAAGGTGAAGACTGCCGTATTGTGAGTTGTGAGGTTTGGCTAAAGCCAAACCTCCACAACTTCCCCCGGGCCGTCGGTGGCGTTGCACGGCCAAAACCGGCAGTGTCCTCCTCCAATCTGGTGGTAGACCTCAGGCCGCCATCCGGATTACGAGGTTGCACACCGCAAGGCTTTCCGTGGTGGTCACCCCATCACAAAAAGCCTGGCGGTCTCGCACCCAGCAACAGGAATCTTCATTACTGTTGCTGGCACACACACACATGTCACCACACATGCACACATCCCCCCCATCTGTCCATACACTCACAGACACCCTCCACCCCTTCACGCACGCATGCATTCACATACACACCCAATCAGCATATGCATACATGCACTCAGACACACCCGCTCACTCACACTCATCCATAGAGACACCCCCATACACTTACACATACACGCACCCACACATACACTTGCAGACATTCAGCACCCCCTCCGCAAACACCCACACCCACGTACCCAAGCACACCACAGACCTCCTCCCCCACTTTCGGATGCCCACTTACCTCTTTCTTTGAGTAGAATGTCCGGGAGGGAATGGGTCCTGGCGGTCTTCCCTCTCTGGCACCACCACGCCAGCAGGACACAGCTGAGCCATATTACAGCTAGTAATACAGTGGGAGGAGTCCTGCTGGTGTGGTGGTGCCAGCGAGGGAACATCCTCTGCATTGCTGACCTCCAGAATGAATGATGGCTGCTCTCCGCCTCAAAATGGCAGTGAGCCACTACCACTCGTAATATGGCAGTCTGCTGACCGCCAGCACTGGTGGTCGAATGGCGGGTTCGACTTTGGTGGTCAATGGAATTAACCTTCAAGGTCGTAATGAGGTCCTTACGATTTACAAGAAATGGAGCCAAAAAATGTAACACCACGTTAAGATATTTCCTTGCAGTATGTTAGCGCCATATTTACAATATGGCGCAACATGGCGATATGGAAAGCCTAGTGCTACAGAGAATGGCACTAATCTTAGCAGTGTGTTGCAAGCAAAAATGGCACTAATGCTGGAAAGGTAGCGCTAACCTGAGCTCACAAGAACACCAAGCAGAAGCCTGAAAATAGAAACTCTGGACAGGAGAGACCCCAATGAGCCAGGTATCAGCCAGGATGCCCATGCAGAATCTCAGGAGAAGGGGAAAAGGAAGGGCAAGTTTAGGTTCAGTCAGGAGGAACATGAAATACTGATCGCAGAGGTGACAGAGTACCAACACCAGCTCTTTGGCACATCTAAATTGCCAATAGGTAGGAAGAAGGCCATTTGGCAGTACATAGTAGATAAAGTCAACAGTGTGGCTGAGGTTAGAAGAACTGTGGTGGACTGTAAGAAGCGCTGATACAATTGCAAGCGCAGAACTAATGAGAAACTGGCCAGCAACAGAAAGGCAGCACTGCAGACCGAAGGTGGAAGCCCCGCACCCCAGGAGCAGCTGGATAAACTGGTGGCAGCAGTCATCTCGGATGAGGTGGTGGAAGGAGGACACTGCAGCAATTGATAAGCTACAACAAACACAGGAAAAGTTGCAGTGGGTGGCAATGTTGTAACTCACAAATGACATAAAGGGGAGGCACTCTAGAGGCACTGTATGCATGCTAATGGGTTGCATGGGGGCACACTAATGGCTAAAGATCAAATGCATGCAATGTCCACAGACCCGCCTCCCCCAGTTATCTGGACAAACCAGTACACAATCTTCAAACCACTACTTTCACTGTGTCAACTGCACCATCTAGCCATGTCTAACACACAAAGGGAAGCACATATCAGGCATGTTGCACATGTGGGGGGCACCAAGGGCTGGGAAAGGTCCACCTGTACCACTGGGAAAGGGCACTAATGCAACTTGCACACATCAGATGGGGCACCACTGTCTTCACCATTTGCGCTACTGTACATTTTGCTGCCATGTGCCTACGCAGACACATCTGCACCATACTCCAAGAGGGCCTGTGTTGAGGGGATGACTTCCCCTTTTGTGTATGGAGGGACACCTTCTTGTATGGACACATACACACAAGTTGGATGCATCTTACTATGGATGGGGCAGGATAATGCACACAAAACAAGAGATCACATGAGAGTTATCCCCCTGCATTACTCTTACAACACGTGGGGTGGCATAGGGACCTGACACAGTCCCTAAAATGCAGATCTCGCAATGCAACAGAATCTGCTTGCTTCCATGGGTCTTGCATGTGTACACCACAAACAACACCCATGGCCATCCAAACACCATGCAATGTGCAGCAAGAAATGGATCACATGCAGATGCAAATGAAAAGATGCATAAGTGAGACGTGATATGATTTTTACATGTGGACTTGCACAATGTGTCAACAGGGGGTTATCTAAATTCATGTCCAGGTGGCGCTGTGGGCAGCCAGGGGCCCATAAATGAGGGACTTGATGTGTGGCTCAGTACCATTAAAATTAGGCAAACATGAATTGCAATCTTATGACTGAAAGAATAGCTAGTACAGGACAACAGTAACATGTCTCTATCGCTTTTCAGAGACTGAAGAATTACATCCTGGCCATCTGCTTGTCCTGGACTTCCAAGACAATCTTGATGAACAGCTACCAACCATCAATCCAGACACCATCCAGTAGATCCTGGGTTCTATCCAGTCACCATCTGTGGTTATAGGGAGGACACACAGAGTTGCAGGGTCTCCAGGTGGCTCACCCAACAGAGCACACTCACCACCTGCCACCTCACACAAAGCCCTAGACTCCCAGGACCCAGACATTGTTTTCCAAAGTCAAGCAGTAGGTGTCCAGCAGGAGGTGGCACAAAATATGCAGGTGGGGATAGAGACCATGGCGGGCATCCTAGCTAAAGAAAGAGGTGCCTCAGTCCCAGTAGGGAGAACTCTGCTGCAATCGGAGGCACCCACTTCTCTTTGCATGGACTGAAGAAATCCCTGGCAAAAATTGCTGGCATCATGAGGCAGAGGCACAAACAAATGCCCTACCAAAGTGGTGCCAGCAGAGTTGGAAACAGGCTGGGGTAAATGCTCACTGTCATGTAGTCCATGCAGCAGGATTTGGTACCCATCAAGGAGTACTTGACTGCCTACCACTGTGATGTTGCTGCTGTGTTGAAAAACCAGCAGTTTCTCCTTGCAGCAGTGATGCCTCACATGTTCCCACAGATGAAAGCTACTGAGACCCACAATTCCATTTTTTTATGCCCCTGATGTTAGTGTGAATCTCCCTCAACTCGAACTCCAGCACAGTCCCTGGCAAAGGAAGCACCACCACATAAGAGGATACAGATGTGGAAGAAACATTTTTCACCCGTAAAACAGCCCAGTAGCTACAGTCTGTTGCACATGGACTGTTTCTCTTTAGCTCTGTGTTTAGGATCATGCTAGTGCTGCTAAAGCAATCTATGTCCCTACTTCTCTTTCCCATTGTTCATCAATCAGACATATGGACTGTCAATGTGCCCCGTCCTACATAATGGCAATCTTATCACCTTTTGACTGAAACGCACCTTTTCCACACATGTCTGATTACATGTTCCCCTACCTCCGGACCCTTTTTGGGCATCCAATGAATAGGGATCTGTCATGGGGTCTATATCCTGTGCAATGAACTGAGTCAATAACTTCAATAACACAAGTAAATAAATGCACTCTACACATGATCTGTGTCAATTCTGTACCTGAGCTTGAAACTATTTGGACCGAAATGCATCATGTGATGCTAAGACAATGAGGGGGACTATGTAAATAGAAATGGAGCTGTGCATTTCCACAAATGAAGTTAATACACTAATGTGTGTCATTCCCAATGTGTAGATTAGGGACATATTGGAAAGAACTAAGTTAAAGTGTGTGCCTCCAGAAGCTAATTTATATGATATACAGCCCAGTCCCATTGCAGACATCCTAGCACCATGCTGCAATGTGTGGCAGTCTTGCAGGTAGTAGTTGCAGTATCTGTAGGAAGGTATCCCTTTCAGAATGATAATCCCTAATGTATCTTTGAACTCTTCATGTGTGTTTTAAAATTGTGCACACATAGTAAAAGCTAATCTGTGAAGCCATAATCGTGTCAATCCAAAATGTGCCATGCAAACCCCAGGCCGGGCTGGAGTCAGCATATTTTCATTTGCCTCAGGTACATGCATCATTGTATAGCTGCTGTAGTGTCAAATGCAATGGATTTTGCTTGGGTATGGCCAAAACACCACCCATTGAATGCCCCTCTGCTACATCCCCCTGCTGCAGGGGAGCTACACCTATAAATTGGTGCTGTGTTGCCCACAGTGCCACTGTGCAACTTGTACATATGTGAAAGAAAACATCACCACTGTACTGTCACAATACATGATGGCATGGTGGTGTCAGTGCATTGAACATATGCCACTGAATAACTACCAAGGGGATATGTGTGTCTATGAGTCGGGCGCAATGCCACATATACTGACTTCAACATGGTTGAGGTGACTGAGAATTATGACGAGGGCCAAGTAATACATGAGGCATCTCAGCATTGCATGTGTCATGGAGCATGCATGTATTGTGGCACATACAACACAAGTGGCTGGGCTGAGCAAGTCTGGTACTTACATCGTACCATTTATATAACAAAAACCTAATGCATGTGTTCTGGCCTATCTCCCTGCTCGCCTTCCCGGCAAAAGTCATCAAGAAGGCTGTCAACAGACAACTAACTCCCTTCTTCGAGGAGAACCGCACCCTGGACCCTTCCCAATCCGGATTTCGCAGCAACCACAGCACCAAAACCGCCCTCATCGCCGCCACCAACGACATCAGAACCATACTGGACAGCGGCCCTCATCCTCCTGGACCTCTCGGCCACATTCAACACCATCTGCCACCACACCCTACACTCACGCCTCAGCAATGCTGGAATCCGCGACAGAGCCCTGGACTGGGTCACCTCCTTTCTCACCGGCAGAACCCAGAGAGTCCACCTCCCCCCATTCCGCCCAGAGGCCACCGAAATCATCTGTGGCGTACCCCAGGGTTCGTCCCTCAGCCCGACCCTCTTCAATGTCTACATGGCCTGCTTGCTAACATCGCCCAATCCCACAACCTCAACATCATCTCATATGCCGATGACACCCAGCTGACCTTCGCTCACCAAGGACTCGGCCAAGACCTTCCTCCACGAAGGAATGAAGGCCATCCCCGAATGGATGAAGAGCAGCTGCCTCAAACTCAATTCCGACAAGATGGAAGTCCTCATCTTCCACTCCACCCCCTCCGCATGGGATGACTCCTGGTGGCCTGCCACTCTCGGAACCACTCTGACTCCCACCGACCACGCACGCAACCTAGGATTCATCTTGGACCCCTCACTATCCATGACCCAGCAAGTCAACGACATCTCCTCCTCCTGATTCAACACCCTCTGCATGCTCTGAAAGATCTACAAATGGATACCCACCGAAACCAGAAGAACAGTCGCCCCAGCCCTTGTAAGCAGCAAGCTGGACTACGGCAATGCCCTCTACGCAGGAATCACACCCACACACCAGAAGAGGATGTAACGCATCCAGAACACCTCTGCACGCCTCATCCTGGACATCCCCCGCCAGTGCCAGATCACAGACCACCTGAAAAACCTGCACTAGTTCCCAGTCAACAAGAGGATCACCTTCATACTCCTCACCCACGCTCACAAAGCACTGCACAGCACTGAACCAGAATACATCAACAGACAACTCCCCTTCTACACCCCAACCCGGCATCTCCGCTCCACTGACCTCGCCCTCGCAACCGTCCCACGTGTCCACAGAACTACAACTGGTGGTAGATCATTCTCGCACCTCGCCGCCAAATCGTGGAATACACTTGCCACCCACCTGCGCCAGACCAAAGACCTCCTTACCTTCAGGAAACTTCTCAAGACCTGGCTGTTCGAGCAGTAGCAGCCCCTCCACCTCCCCTTTTCCCCCCTCCCCTCCTCAGTACCTTGAGACCTTCACAGGTGGGTAGTGCCCATTACAAATTCCTGATTGATTGATTGAGGATGTGAGGGCCAGGGACGTCTGACTCTGAACAAAAACCTTGATTTAGGGAGGGTGTATTGATAAATATTCCATTGACAGTGCAAGTCACATACCTTCAAGACACAGTAATATGCAATTACATTACCTGTGTCAGGATGTGTATCCATCCACAACCAAAGTGCCACATACCTTGCAGAAATTTGATTTGATTAGCTGATATTACACTATTGGCAACCTGACAGGCACCTCAGCATTGGAGATACATAATGTCATATATATCACAAATTACTGCTGCTCATGTCACTAAAATGTGACAAACATTGCCTGTATAGACATGCTATCACATAAGCAATAGACGTGATGGAGAGCGAGCTGTATGGTTTAGCAAGATTTATTGAACTACATATTTAAATCTAAATACACACTAACTAAATTACCTAACTAAACTATCCTATCATTCACTAACTTCTCCTATCTTATAACTACAACTATCTTACTTTATCTTAACCTATTTTAAACATCACACACCACAATTAAACATCAACCCCTTACCCCTTAAATTACATCGAACAAAAGTTACTACAGCTAAACATTGACTAACTAAACATATGTGCTAAACAAATATATATATTTTTTAATGTTATCAATTTTTTTGTTGTAAAATATTTTCGTACATAGAACATTGACCTAAGACATCTACCCCACCCCCCCAAACTATCACACTTATAACCACCAACTCTAACCCCTACTAATACACAACTATGGCCTAAAACTAACTACACTACACTAACTTAACTATACAAATCTATCTAAAACAAACTATGAAAAAATGGCAGTCTGAACAAGGGTAAGGGAAAACTGTCTATTCACAGATCTTAAAGATCAATGTCTCTTCTGGTTGCCCTGCCTGTCCTTCACATTGGTCAAAATCTATTCAACCGTATGCTCAAGCCGAGCAATCCTGTACTTGTGATCAGCCAGTTCAGTACTCAGGTCCTAAATGTAAGGTGGCTCAACATGGTGCTGGTCAGGCTGGGATCCTACATGTGGTGGCCGTAAAGTAGGTGGCATAGGTGCTGAGGATGGTCCTGCTCCTGATGGTCCTCCAACATCAGTTATAGCTGACCTGCATGCTGGTTGGGTGGCAGATCCACCATTGTCTCTTCTTGGTCCCCCAAGTGGGAATGCCCACCAGCTCCCTGAGGCCTTTTCCTGGTTGTAGAGAGCCTCCATTCGTCCGTACCCCCTGAGACCTGCCTGACGTGGCAACACCTTTCTGCCCATTTAGTAAAATTCCTTTTTTTGACAGGGGCCATGTTGGCAGCTGCATGAAAAATAGGACATGCTAGGATACTGTCTGTCAGGCAAAAGATAAACAGGCATGCATTGAAAACAGCAACCTCTGACATTGATATGCACATCTAAATAATTTGCACTTATGGCCAATGTGTAAACATTTTGTCCCATCTTCAACCGTCCTAGAAACGGTACTTGTTCAAGGTGTCACACCTATCCACTGTGGAACGATACAAATCGCCATCCTTGATAATTTTCTAAGGATCATGACACCTTTGACTACGATTGATGAGCACATTAACCTTGTGACCACGGTATTTTATTCTCATCATGTGGGATAGCCCTTCTATGTCCCTTATTCATACCTCTTAGACCTCTGCTTTGATTGCTTGTACAAAATCCATATGAGCAAAGAGCGATACCGACACGTAGGCTCACAACAGTTGGTGCCTGCTATGGCAAGGATGATGTCTGACAACATTGCTACATGGAAAATGTCTGTGACATGTAAAATATGGGAGATTGATGGGAACAGCAGTCACCCATGTCACACAGAGGAGGGTGACACAATACTACTATCCACACAGCTCTGTGCCTGGTTAATTGTGGCATAACTGAAGGGAGAATCCAAGAGTACCTTTATGTGTAGCACTATGTTTACCATACTTTCTATACAGGTCAAAAACATATGCTTGGATGTAGCACCAGAGGACTCAGTGTCACCATCTCATATATGACTCTTGTCAAAGTCCTATTCTGAATGGGGAATTTGGGACAGCACTGGCTAGTGTTGTACACGGTGTGAAGCTGTTTGCATCACATTATGGACAGTTAAAGGTCCAGCACTAACAGCGAATGTATGACATGATGGCATGTAGTCTGACAAGGTTGTATGGACAGCCCTCAGCCCACACAAACAAGTCAAGATATCTGAAGATGATATGTGTTGGCAATGTAGTAACTAACGACACTGAGTATGAGGCACGACACCGTCATACTGGTTGAGACGTGGGTAGTTCTGAATGGTTGGACATTGTCCACTAAACAGCATAATGAGGAAAGTAATCACATAGTGACATATTTCACCATGAACTGAGTTGATGTGTGCCATGTGTGGCACACAGTGGAGTCACATGTTTAGCAAACAACATACACACATGTCCATATAATTGTCATCTGGTCCTCAAATTCATACACATTTACCAAACGTCAACACTGTTATTGACACTCTCATACCATGACACATATTTTGAAATCTCTACCTGTACATGTTGACACCAGTGCATTGTATACTAGGGATCCACATATTAAACACATGTGCAACAAATAGGTCCACATCCATGTTTTGTATATGAGGAATGTAATGGCATACATGCAATTGTTCTAGAGCATCACAGATAACCAGGGCACATTTCACAACATACTTTCACCACAGAAAATGTAACCAGATTGACACTTACTGGCTGATTCATGGTCAGCAAAAGTGGAGACCTCTTCCATGGTATAGGGAGGGGGACCACCTGCAAGAGAAAACATGAGACATAGGCCCTCATTCTGACCCTGGCGGTCTTTGACCGCCAGGGCGGAGGACCGCGGGAGCACCGCCGACAAGCCGGCGGTGCTTCAATGGGGATTCCGACCGCGGCGGTAAAGCCGCGGTCGGACCGGCACCACTGGCGGGGTCCCGCCAGTGTACCGCGGCCCCATTGAATCCTCCGCGGCGGCGCAGCTTGCTGCACCGCCGCGGGGATTCTGACCCCCCCTACCGCCATCCAGATCCCGGCGGTCGGACCGCCGAGATCCGGATGGCGGTAGGGGGGGTCGCGGGGCCCCTGGGGGCCCCTGCAGTGCCCATGCCACTGGCATGGGCATTGCAGGGGCCCCCGTAAGAGGGCCCCTACATGTATTTCACTGTCTGCTGCGCAGACAGTGAAATACGCGACGGGTGCAACTGCACCCGTCGCACAGCTTCCACTCCGCCGGCTCGATTCCGAGCCGGCTTCATCGTGGAAGCGTCTTTCCCGCTGGGCTGGCTGGCGGTCTGAACGAGACCGCCCGCCAGCCCAGCGGGAAAGTCAGAATTACCGCCGCGGTCTTTCGACCGCGGAACGGTAACCTGACGGCGGGACTTTGGCGGGCGGCCTCCGCCGCCCGCCAAGGTCAGAAAGAGGGCCATAGCATTGTGATTGTTGATCAAAGGACAGCATGCATACATATTGGACATCAAACAGATTTCCTAAAGTACATAAGGGAATTAGGTTACTGATAACTAAAAAAGGTCAAATGAGATGTCTTTGTGAAATAAATTGGTTAGGCCAGCTTGACATGTTTACCTGTGTGTAGGGAGAATAAATATGTGTCCCGGCCACATTGTTCACTTGTTTCAAATGTCTCATTAGTGCATCATTTACGACATCTGTCAATCCCTTAGTCGTCAAGGACATATCTTCCTGTGAAAGTCTTCCTGTCCATCCATGGCACACTTGTACCAACATTGCTGCACATCATCTCTGTGTCAAAAAGATCATACATACTATACCGGGGACAAGGTGAGGAATGTGCAATTTGCCTACTGTATGTTGCTTAACTGGCCTTTTCATTGATACATATCTTCAAATTGGACCACATTCACTACACAGCCCTGATGCTTTACCTATAAATGTTGGCATATGTCAAACAGACATGCAGTAGCATTTGCACAACAGGAGTCACCTACAAAGTTCTTATACTTATACCAACTATTTCACCAACCTTAATACCGAGGAAGCCCAGCAGGTCATGTTCACAAGCAAATAGGTCTGCCTAGAGATGTTTATGTTGCAGGACAGTCCTCTCCACCTTAGAGATCTAGGTCTTATGTGACAGAACCTTTCTCCAACACAGTGTGGTACCACTGGATCATCCGGCTGCCCTGGGCCACCATGTGGGAGAGGTAGTGCAGGACTAACAAATAAAACCCCTCACCTCATCAGCTCCAAAATGACGACCCTACCCTTCCCCGACATTCTACCCTTCCAGAGCACTTTGAAGTCCCCAAAACAATACAAACCCTGCCCTAACTCCAACTGACCCAACTACTTACATACCCCAAATACAAACACCCCACAATACAATGACCAAACAGAACACAAAATAAATATAAGACACCAAATGGACACAATGAACACTACAGGGACACAACACAGCACAACAAACCACTCCAACTGCACTCCATATCTCTGCTCACAACTATAAGAAACTCTCTCCAAGACAGACAAAAAGACTGTGAGTTGAAAAGGAAAGTGAAAGCAACTTTGCAGGTCCTGTTTTGAAGAATAGCAGATCCATTACATCACTTCCTGTGCATATGCACCACGTTTTCGGCAATGTGTCTTTTTTTAACACTACTCTCAGAAAGCATAATTTTCCCATATTGTCACAATAGTAAAACATAGAGAAGTACATTTGTGTTGCATGGTATTCATTGTATATTTTAAGCGCAACAGGTGTAAAAAACACGCATTTGAACTATGCATCGTTTTTTGGGTAGAAATGTGTGTAATGTGTGTATGCCGAGGTAAGGTGTCATGTTGTACACATGTTCAAATTTTTCCAGTCATGTGGATTGATTTTCTGCTTATTTATGTTCGTATGGCACATACTGGTCTCTGCACATGTGTACAATGTATGTGCAAACAGTTTACAGGGATGATGATACATGCCTGACAAGGATATGTACATGCCAATATTACATTCTGTTATATTCTTGTACATGTGAACTACAGATATTTCTTTCAATTACGAACTTTGTGTTGTCATCAAATTCCACTGCACATGTCACACCCATGAATGTCATGTACTTGACATGGAATGGGGTCTGTATAATTACGTGTTGACTTGTGCACATGTCATATAGTATGTGCAACATCCTAAAGTGCATGGTGCAGGCTGTCATGCAAGGTTGTGAGTGGGGGGGAGGTCAATTAATGCTGCAGTCATATTTTCGGATGTGATGGACGGACAACTGTTATGGTGTATTTTTTATTGCCGTAACATGCATGTGATTTGCATATTTTCTTCATGTATCTTTATCTCCTGCAAACTGGTGTGTTCTGGGTTGTCACTTCTAGAGTCCATGTTGTCAATAATGGGGCAATGAAGTCCTTCCTTGCTCATAATGGTATATGACATGTTGTCCTACGTTGAAACATCTCTCTTGTACCTATGTGTGCAGAGGTGGTTTCTCCATACACCAGGCCCAGTGTTGGATTTGTGCATTTGCCCATGATCAAAGTTATGATACACACAATGCAGGGGGCAACAAGGGAGTACAATTAGGTAGTATTTTTGTAAATGTTCCTTACACAAACACTTTGATAGTGGGATTTCTCTACATGTGTTATTTCACAGACTTACTTTTGACATGTACTGTCTATGGCAGGGCTGGCGACAGACAAGGATTACAGGTCACACATCAGTGCACACTAAAGTATAGTAACATCTACACTCCCCTGCCCTATTAACTACTAGTGACTTACAGGCCTATTGGTGTTAGCCATACCCTATTGTCTACTGGGACTTAGTGGCAAATTGGTGTTGGCCATGCCCTAGTATCAACTAGGGACTTACATGACATTGTGATGTTTGTTTTTTATATATTCCTTCTTTGTTGTAATATTTCATTTGTAAATATTAGGATGGGTACATGTGTTGCAACCAGGGGTACACAAAGTGTCAGTGTCAACGTGCCTCTCTCATTGTTAAGTGCTGGGCTACAACACTGGGTGTGTTGCTGACAGTCGGAGTGTGATGTAAAGTAGCATACACAATGTGTAAGCTTGTGTGCTGGCTCACATGGCTACAGTGTTGATTTGTAGACTGAATTTGGACTTTTTGTAGTGATACCTACTAGTTGCAGCTACCTTGTCAACTGTAGGTTTCAGTTGTCATTTGGCTGCCACTGTTTGCATATTTTTTAAAAGCTATTAATCTTCCTCATCCTCACTGCCCAGCCATTCATGCATCTTACAGTGTTTGGTCCACACAATACTTGCTGATACACTTTTGTTTATCTAGAGGACTTTTGCTATTTGTTGTGGCAGTTCTGTTGTACACAGCATTAGTGGCTGACTCCACACATTTACAGACTTCAGCCACAAC
This sequence comes from Pleurodeles waltl, assembly GCF_031143425.1. Taxonomy (NCBI): domain Eukaryota; kingdom Metazoa; phylum Chordata; class Amphibia; order Caudata; family Salamandridae; genus Pleurodeles; species Pleurodeles waltl. Next base: position 924,529,715 of record NC_090444.1, read on the forward strand.
CCTTCAGTCTGTGAGTGGCCTCCACAAAGTATCTGGCCAGTTGAGTAGAGCAGTGCTTCAGTTGCCCTTCAAAATGTGCATGTTTAACATGTGCACTCCCACACAGTTGTAGCCAAGTTTCTTTATCGGATGCACAATAACTGTGGGTTGTCTGTATGTTTAGTTCTGACAGATATGAATGCAATATGTCTGTGGTTATGTCTGTGTCCTGAGTACCACATGAACATTTTCTAGGTTTTGAGACATACAATCTCGTACTTCTACATATTTGCAACATGCCAACTGATTTGACAGGTGATGTGTCCTCTGTATTTCAATCACTGTCTGTCATACATGTGAGTGCCACTGAGGGGTGTGTTGGTAGTTTTCAACTGTGTTGGTGCCAGTCAGACATTGATTTGTCACATAGCTCACAGTGACCTACTGATGCTGGCACTGCCTACTGCTGTCCTATCTATGCCTAACATATGGATGGCATTCATCACTTAGATATACTTTTTTTTCTGCTGTCATGTTTCTCTCTGACCAACTTTTGTGATATGAGTGTAGCTATGTGATCACTATGTGCAACTGGCAGTGCATACATTTAAATTTTACATTCCTTCATCACACCATTGTGTGTGTGGTTTTTGGACTTCTAGAGTATGTGGGTCCTTGTCTACCAACTGCTGTGGGCTAGTCATGGTTTCAGGTTTGTATCTGATTTGCTGTTGCATCCTAATGTCAAAAATACTCAGTTGTGTGAAAAGGTGATTTATTGATTTATTGACATCAATGGTGCACAGTAGGTAAATGTTACCAATATTCATGAAAACATTTGCACTAAATTTGCCCTTCTGCATGCCCCAGCAGGAGTATTAAGTAGGCCTCTTTCGTGTGGTGGGGCATCATTGTCCTCATCCTCCTCCGTGGGGACTTCCACCTGCTCCTCCAAAGGGACATTGGTTCTCACACATTTATTGTGCAATATGGCACACACAACTATTATTTTACACACAAGTGGTTGTGAGTACAACAGTTTGCCTCCAGATGAATTGAGGCTTTTGAAGCGACCCTTCGTAATGCCAAATGTCCTCTCCACCACATTCTTGATCTTTTTGTGTGCCTCATTGTGTGCCTTCTCAGAGTCCATTTGTGGGTTGCCAAATGGGGTCACCACACTCAGATGGATGAAATATTCCTGGTCCCCTGAAATGGAAGAGGAGGGACAGTGTTAGACTTGCCCATGTGTATCTTTTCAACTGGCCTGGTACAGTACTGGTATATGAATTAGGGAATCAGACTTTCTTCTTGCGTTGTGTGAGTTCCTGTTTGCAAACATGATTATATTGGTGTGTTGTGGCACTCCTTTCAGTTGAGTGTGCAGCCTCAGGGGCCTGGGGATTGTGTTATTTGATTGGCATTACTGTTCACCCATAAAGGATGTGTGTGATGAAGAAGAATGTGGAAGAAATGAATTGTAATCTACGACCTACCAAACAGCCATGTTGTGTGAGTTTGATCCTTTTGTGTGTGTTCTGCGCCATAAGACAGGTGTTATGCTGTGTGTGTAGCCTGCAAAACCACCCCACCCCTCCTTGGACACGGTGCTCCTCCCTTGCACAAATGGTTATTTTCCATATTTCCTGACTTACATGCATGTGTATGTATGGGCATCATGCAAAGTGTGGCATAGTAGCTTGGGATGTATTGCCATGTTTGTAGATATTGGGGTAGCCTCTCTGTCAAAGGATGGGGCACAAATTGTCTTGCAGCATCACCCTACACCATTGGGGCATACCAGCAGTGTTCCATGACTACTAGATATGGAGCATTGCTGTCCTCACCCACTGTGCTGACACTCACTCAGCACAGTGACAATCACTCAGCTGCCAAGTTTCAGCATAGGCACCCTAGCACCTTGGTACTATGATGCCTGTATTGCAGGGGTGATTGCTTATGTGCATGAATGTGTCCTTTTGTGCACATGATGTATCAATGTTGACAATTTGCTATTTCTATGTGTGTTGTAGTCTTCTGTACACATTGGGAGAGCAATAACAATTGATGTGTGGAGTGTTTCTCACTTTTGCACAATAGTGTTTGCACCCCATGGTATGCTTAATTTTTGGTGCTGCCTCAGGTGTACATATTGCTGTATATGTGAGCCAATTGCAATATGCAATATGTTATGTGGTGTGTTGTAAAATGGGTAATTGGTAAGGGCAGGAAAGTACATACACTTAGCAACAGGCCACTAACCTCCACTTAGGTCCAGTTAGGTCTCAGTAAATTAAACCCAGCTCAACCCTTGGTAGCTTGGCAACGAGCAACAAGGCTTAACTTAGGAGACAGAGTGTAAAGCATTCAAATATCACAAAACAGTAATTAAATAAAACACAGGTAACAGTTTAAAAATCCAAAATCAATTTATAAAACTAGATTATATTTTTATCTTTCAAATTACACAAAAATTAATAAAATCGGATAAGGGGAACCGGAGAGTTGAATTTTTAAAGAATTATTGTTTTCTGGTGCATAAAAACAAAAAGCGCCAATCTGGTCATCTGGTCGCACCTCGACTGGGGCAAAGTCAAAGTTTAAGACCGACCGCGATGGAGCCTCGCTTGGCTACAGCCCGCGGGGAGGCCTCGGTCAAAAGTTTACCTTAGGACTTAGTCGTTTTTCTGAAGATTTTCTTCAGCGGGACGAACCTGTCAGTCCAATCCGACCTCTTGGAATTCTTCCTCAGATACGCGTCGCCGGAGCCCTCAGTGGAGATTTTTACCTTCGGACGTAGTCGTTTTTTCGAGGTGAAAATCCTTCGACCGGGGCAAACCTGGATCTTGATTCAACGTCTTTGGAGCCCTTCTCGGATACGCTGGCTGGGAGGTCCCGGTCAACTTCCTATGTTCGGACTTAGGGGGTTATTCTAACTTTGGAGGAGGTGTTAATCCGTCCCAAAAGTGACGGAAAAGTGACGGATTTACCACCAGCCGTATTACGAGTCCATTATATCCTATGGAACTCGTAATACGGCTGGTGGTATATCCGTCACTTTACCGTCACTTTTGGGACGGATTAACACTCCTCCAAAGTTAGAATAACCCCCTTAGTCTCTTTTTTGGAGATTTTCCTCACCGGGACGAATCTGCAAGTCAGGCCGGGTTACGGTTGAGGCAAGCCGGCTAGTTGAAGCCAGGTAAAGTCCTTGTGGTGAAGCCCAAGTGTGAAGCTGGTGCAGTCCTTCAGAGTGCAGGGTCCAGGTGCAGGCCAGGGGTCCAGCAGGGCAGTCCTTCTTCTTCTGTAGTTCTTCCTGGTAGGGATCTGGTAGGGAACTGAGGTGTGGGTGCAGGTCTGCCAGTTTTATCCCTGCTCCTGGGTGAAAAACAGCGGGATCCTGGTTCTCCAATCAGGTGCAGGGTCCTTCCCCCTGGGATGACCACTTCCTGGGAAGTGTGGCAAAAATCAATCCCAGGGAGCAACATTCCTCAAAAATCCACCATGGCTGAAAGTGATTTTTGGAGGTTATATCTGGCTGAGCCCACCCACTAGTGTGGTTAAAAATCCTAAACACACCCCTCTCCTGACCTTTCCTAATCTAATCAAGGGGGCACCTAATTGTCTGGGTTTGCAAGATGTGAGGGTGTTGCTGGGTTGCTCCAAATGTCCTTCTCTGCCTTTGAAGACCAGTTTGGCAGCCCTCCCCCTTCCTGCCTCACCATCTGCTGAGGGGAGATCTCCTCCCCAAGGCACATCTCTTTGTTTGGAGCCAGGCCACTTCACACCTCATCAAGGCAGCCTGGCCAGGCTGCCAGAGGCTGGCCAATCAGAGCACAGCAGCAAAAACACTGCAGGGCTGAAATTGGCAACGTTTCAGGTAAAGTTTAAAACTCTTTACCTGGACAAGTTATATTAAATCCCACAACTGGAAGTTGTGGGATTTACTATAACAATGAATTTGATACCATACACCTGGTATCTATTACTTAAGGGGACTTTAAAAATTAAAATAAAGTCTCCCCATTCTAGCCTATGGAGGCCATTCACTCCAATGAGGGAACAACAAATGTGGCTGTTTTACCTCACCAGGGTTTATAAAACTATTTTTATAAGGTCACTGCTTATAGTTACATGGAATCCAGCCCTAGGGGCACATAGGCCACACCTTAGGAGTGACGTATATGTAAAAATAAGGTAGTTTAAGACTTTGGAACTTCTTTTAATTCCAAAGTCGAATTTGCATATAACTTTAATTTAAAAGCAGCCAGAAAGGCAGGCCTGCCTTTAAAATGACACTGGGCACCTCAGCAGTGCACTACCTATGCTGGGGTCCCTAAACCTACATGCCCTACCATATACTAGGGACTTATAGGTAGGTTGACTTAGCCAATTATAATTAGCCTAATTTGCATACTGATTTTACACAGAGCACAGGCCCTGGTACTGGTTAGCAGTACCCAGGGCACCATCAGAGTCAGGAAAACACCAGCAAAAAGTGAAAAATGGGGGCAAAAAGTTAGGAGGTCTCTGCAATCAGCCCTGTTCTCTCACACAAGCCCCCCCAGCCCACACGCCCAGGAGACTCACCCCAACCCTGGGAGAGTCTTCCTGGCTTGTCAGGTGAGGAAGACAGTGAAGAGAACACTTGCTTACTTACTAGTAGGCCATTTCCATAATGTCCATCCTGGAAGTGTTGGTTGATGGAGGAATGGCGGAGGATGTGGGCATCATGCACACTTTCAGGATAATTGACCAGTACATTGGTGAATAGTCCCTTGTGGTCCACAGTGGCCTCCACATTGATTGAATGTGTATGCTTCCTGTTCCTGTACAGGTATTCAGTTTTGGCAGGAGGAGCAAGTATCACATGTGTGCAGTCCAGGGCACCCAGCACATGGGGAACTCAGCAACTACATAAAATCCCTGTTTGCTCTCCTGCTGCAGTTGCTGGTTGTTGGGGAACAGGATATGGAGAGGAGTGAGGTGGATGATGGCATCCAACACACTTGGCAGTAGGGCTGAGAGGGAGGGCTGGGATAATCAACCCATTTCTGCCACAGTTTACTGTAAAGTGCCAGAGGCCAGCATGTGCAGCACAGCCAGGAGCTTGGTCATGGGAAGTATGTTGGTTGACCTATGCATCCTGGGTGTAATTGCTGGTGCAATGTCATTAAGCAGCTGCACAATGGACTCTGGCTTCTACTGGTAGTATCTGATTACAGTTTCCTCTCTTTGGCCAAGTATGGATATATGTTGGAGACAGATTTGCTATCTTCTTCTGCGCTGCCTTTGTGGTTGGTGTAGTGGGGATGGAGGGTCCTGAAGTGAGAATGGCAGTGCTTGGCACCATTGCTGTCTTCTTCTCCTCGTGCCTAGCAGGAGCAGTAACAGGCCCATGTTTCTCTGGTGGTTGCCAGAGTGCTTAATGTGTGTTTTCCTTTTATACCTGTGGCTTTGCACCAATTTAACGCCTGCTCTGACCAGATGCTATGATTTCAGCGTTAATGGGTATTTGCGCCATTTTTCTGATGTGCGCGCAATTTTTCGGCATGCTTGCAAATATTGCATTAGGCAGTTAGCACCATTTTTCAGTATGGAAGACCTACCCCGCATATGATTTTCATTCAACTGCTCGTGGTTAAGCGGCCCTACAAAAAATGGTGCAGTGTTTTGGAAAGTGGCGCTGGACAGGTCTAGCACCACTTTGTAAATATGGTGTTGATTTCTTGGCGCTATTGCCCCACAAATTGTGGCACAATGGTAGCGCTAAAACGTTGAAAATATTTAAAATGTTTATTTTTCAATTTTAAACTTACTTTTAGAAGCACATTTTCATGTTGTCAAGTGTAGTTGTCAAGCAGCAGGGGCATTAGCTGAGTGTTCCTACATCTTAGAATGGTGTAGCAGCTGTAACGGCACATATAATAGTCAGGATACGTATAATTACAATATCTGTGAATAGACTGACAGAGGAAAAGAGCAGAAAGTATAGGAGTCTTTATGTAGCCTAGGTGTAGCATGTGTTGTGTTATTTATAATAGTCTTTAGTGCTAAAGTCAGGATCATGTCTCTACAGTGTTATTTTTTTTTATGAAAGATTTGCTACCTGCTGATTGTATGGTTCATATGTGTCCCTCTCCACAAATGCTTTTAGGATTACTTTCAATGGGTCTTGAGCTAAGGTATTTTCTGCCCTGATTATGAAAAAGTTTATGCACAAAAGCATTTTGAAGTACAATTACCATTATTTTGTACTCCTCTAGATGCTGGTGCTTCAATTTACACTCCTTTTTAGGGTTGAGCGTGCAAGCTCTGGCCCCTGTTATAATCTCTTTGTGGGCTTTCAACCATGCCTATGTCACACCCATCAATTTCGTTGGTTTGTAGGTTTCCTTTTAAAATTTGCTTGATTTCATTGGTGAAAGGCATGCATATGTCATGCCTTTTCTGGTGTTTAGCCCACCTCAAGAGCACCAGCCAGCTACTGAAAACATACCAGGCTCCATGTTTTCCATTTGGATTCTGGACTACTTTTTCTTTTTATTTCGCAGGCAGTGTGATCTTGCTGGGCAGTAATCAAGCGTTTCTCATGACTACCAGTTCAATTCTATTGTTTATCCTAGAGCTCCTTCGCGAATTGAAGGTTTTACACAGCGCGATCGCACTCTTTTTTTCAACTATTTATTTGTAATAAAAAAAAAAAAAATCCCAGTCCCTATCCAAATCCCGGCCCACCCCTCCCCTTGTTCTCTCAAGGTGCCACTGGTTGTAATCACTGCTAGCTAGCCTGTTTTAGGCTTATTTTATATCACCGCCGTCGTTTCTGTATATGTGTGCTTGCACGAGTGTATACTATACACACACACTTTCAACTCTATGCCAGTGGCATGGATGCGCGCATATTATATTACGGTTTTTTCCCTTTACGTTGTGTAAACACGTATTATTTTTTTATTGTTCCCGTTTACTGGTGGCGCTCTCTGTCACACACTCATTCTTCCCTTTGCCTTTCATTCGCATGTGTATACACACTCTTCATCTAGTATGTGTACAGTACATGCCCACCCTCACAGCCTGTGCGGAGCACCGTCCCTGTGCAATGCAAAATTTATATAGCAAAGGAGAAAAAAATCTGTTGACGGTGTCATTGTACCCTGCAAGATGGCTTTTTATAAATTTAAACAAAGTCATCTTTTGTTTATTTAGAGATGGAGAGAGCATGTGCGGTAGGTGGGAGCCTGGGGGAAAATGCCAGGTAGTTGAGAACTTGCAGGCTAGCCGAGGCCTAATTCCTGCGTGCGACAGCCAGCAGGGCCTTCTGTTTGTTAGTGTGCCCCAGAAGCACATTATTTTCAATTAGTCCTGCCGGCAGGGCATGCTTCCTACGCGCTCCCGCGTGCGTGTCAACTTGGCATACTTACTCATGCGTGAAGTCTTCTTTCCCTATTTATTGTGGTTTTTTTTTGCTTTAGCTTAGCAGCTGCTTCAGGGGTCTAGTGATGTATACGTCGCATTCTAGGGAAATATTCTAAATACCTTATTAGAACGTGATTTTGCGTCTGATACCTTGTAGATTAGTGCTTTCCCGCACTGCACCCCCGCCCCATATCAGCTGAACAGTGAAAGCCTTGTAGCATCCGAATTTTGGGAAAAATAAAAAGCACAAGAAGGGTCAGTCACGCATATCAAAGTCACCATTTAAGGAGTATTTAATTTTTTTCCTAGAGTATTTAATTTTTTTCTTAGACTTGTTCTTGCAACCACCTAATCATTCTCGTGTTAACCTATTCATGGTGGTGCCCCAATTACAGCTGCAGCTAACGATGGGCGGCCAGCAAAGGCGAAACCGGACCGGTCTTTTTGCTCTGATTAGTCTCCTTCCTGCTCATGGTGTGGCGCTTTGAATCGGCTCCCTTATATGAAATTGTGTTACTTTTCATTTTCAGTTTATATGGCAAGAAAAGTCCAGTTAGAAGTTTACAACCCTGATGGCTCTAACTCGAGCAAATGCGAGACCCGTTGCATTGCAAATACTTATTTACATTTGTAGCACTAATTGACACCCTGTTCTACTGTTTCAGCTCTCACCCAAGTACATATTACTATTTGGAATCATATGACCGTTAATAACTGACATTTGATTTTCTAATATCGTGATATAACATTATCTGTGAGTGCATACTAATAGCTGAAATGGAAAAAATGTATGCTGCTAATTTAAAATTTGAAAAGTCCTAATAGTGGAATAAAAGGTGTGTCATCTCTGAACAGCTTTGTTACTTCATTGTACAAACCTGTAACTCTGAAGATAAAAATTGACGACCATGTCCTTTTATATGAGGATAATTTACTGTGATTTGGATGACAAATGTTGTTCTGAAACTGTTCACACTCAGTACTATATGGGAAGCCGTTCATGTCAAAATTACAGCTCCCTATATAGGACCCCTACTGGAATGCGTAGCGTGTTGCAAAATGAATATGACATACACCGGAATGAATTTACAATGTGTCAAAATAAATATGATACCTGGCAGAGTGAATCTGGCTTGAACCAAAACAAATATGAAACCAGGCAAAGTGAATATGCTACTTAGTGATTATTATGAATAACTCACACTCAGAATTGAATAAGAGATATACTAAAATATATATCAATCATACTGAAATAAATATGGCCCTCACTGTAAATAATAAAGCAATCACTGAAACACATATAATATTTGTCAAAAAGAATGAGAGATTTTTTTAAATGACTGACATATGCCAAGAGGAATATGACAGACATTGGAATGAATATGACAGCTTGAAATGAATATAAGGTACTGAAATGAAAATGCATTATTCTGAAAGGAATATAGGTGGTCATTACAACCCTGGCGGTCGAAGTTAAAGCGGCGGTAAGACCGCCAACAGGGCGGCGGTAAAAAAAAATTGAATTACGTCTGTGGCGGAAACCGCCAACATAGACAGCCACTTTAACACTCCGACCGCCACGGCGGTACAAACAAACAGCGCGCGGTCACCGCCAACAGACAGGCAGAGGACAATGTACCGCCCACACTATTACAACCTACCAATCCGCCACCTTTTCCGGGGTGGATTTACCGCAAACAAAAACATGTCGGAAACAGGACTTCGAAGGGAACACGCTCACCTCTGCATACCCCACGAGGAAACAGGACGCCATGGAACCAGAGCTCCACATTTTTCCAGCCCTTATCTTCTTGCTCCTCTACCAGGAGCACGAACGCCGGCGGCGAAGACCACGGTGAGTACTGCACCTATGACACAGGGGAGGGGGAGGGGAAAAACAGTGACACACACATGCAGCACGCAACACCCCCATCCCCACCCTCACCCACGACAACACACACACTAATACAGCATGATACATTACAGTTACACCCCCTAACCCCCCCCGGAAGATTGCAAAGACAAAAGGAAATGAGGTGAACAATTGTAATATAATCAAATTCAGTATTCAAACAATATACATACACTATGTACAAATATATACACCAATAATATTAGTCCAAGGTATTCCACCATTAAAGTCCATGGACCACTGGGCCCCAAATGAATGGGCGAGGCCCACACAAGATACCCGAACAAGACGGAGAGAACACTGCAGGGGCATCAGATAGAAATAAAACAGGCACCTCAGGGGGAAGGGAAGGGGGGGAACCTCAGCCGGTTGAGTGGACGACGCCAAATCCACGAGGGGGCCCCATGCCCACTGTTCAATCCTGGGGAGTGCAAAGCCACAGTCTCTCAAGTCTCTACAGTGGGTGGTTTGCCCACTGTTCAATCCTGGGGAGTGCAAAGCCACAGTCTCTCAAGTCTCTACACTGGGTGGTTTGCCAACTGTTCAATCCTGGGGAGTGCAAAGCCACAGTCTCTCAAGTCTCTACAGTGGGTGGGTTGCCCACTGCTTCATCCTGGGGAGTGCAAAGCCACAATCTCTCAAGTGGATGACATTTTCCACTGGTTCTGGAGGGGGCCTTGTGCCCAGAGTGCTTCATCCTGCTAAGGACTGAGGTAGTGGATGTCTTTCTCCACAGGTTCTGGAGGGGGCCTTGTGCCCAGAGTGCTTCATCCTGCCAAGGACTGAGGTAGTGGATGTCTTTCTCCACAGGTTCTGGAGGGGGCCTTGTGCCCAGAGTACTTCATCCTGCCAAGGACTGAGGTAGTGGATGTAACTCTCCACTGGTTCTGGAGGGGGCCTTGTGCCCAGAGTGCTTCATCCTTCCAAGAACTGAGGTAGTGGATGTAACTCTCCACTGGTTCTGGAGGGGGCCTTGGCCCAGAGTGCTTCATCCTGCCAAGGACTGAGGTAGTGGATGTCTTTCTCCACTGGTTCTGGAGGGGGCCTTGGGCCCAGAGTGCTTCATCCTGCCAAGGACTGAGGTAGTGGATGTAACTCTCCACTGGTTCTGGAGAGGGCCTTGGGCCCAGAGTGCTTCATCCTGCCAAGGACTGAGGTAGTGGATGTAACTCTCCACTGGTTCTGGAGGGGGCCTTGTGCCCAGAGTGCTTCATCCTGCCAATGACTGATGTAGTGGATGTCTTTCTCCACTGGTTCTGGAGGGGGCCTTGTGCCCAGAGTGCTTCATCCTGCTCGTGGTGGCCTCAGTACCGTCAGAGCTTTTGGCGCTCATGGGCCTGCGGTGCTTGTTGCGGTGGTGTCCTTTGCAGCAGTGCTTGTTGTAGCGCTGTCCTTGGCAGCGGTGCTTGTGGTGGCGGTGTCCTTGGCAGCAGTGCTTGTGGCGGCAGTGTCTTTGGCAGCGGGGCTTGTGGCGGCGGTGTCCTTGGCAGCGGTGCTTGTGGCGGCGGTGTCTTTGGCAGCGGTTCAGCTGCTGGCGGTCCTGTCTGGGGCAGCGGGGCTGCTGCTGGCCGGCTCCTTGGCAGCGGGGCTGCTGCTGGCAGTCCTGTCTGTGCCAGTGGGGCTGATGGCGGTCGGCTCCTTGCCAGCGGGGCTACTGATGGCGGTCCTGTCTGGGCCAGTGGGGCTGCTGCTGGTTGGCTCCTTGGCAGCGGGGCTGCTGCTGGCGGTCCTGTCTTGGGCAGTGGGGCTAATGGCGGTCGGCTCCTGGGCAGCCGGGCTGATGGCGGTCTTCTGCGCCGTGTTGATCTTCCCAGACTTGCCGGTTTTCTTGTGCACCTTCCCCACCTTGGAAGGTGTCGCAGCTGACTGCACACTCCCACCTGTACCCCTGGGAGCGGCTTTGGTGGCTGGTGTCTTCCCCCTCTCCCGCCGGGCACTGGCCAACTTTTGCTGCTTGACAGGTGGGGGACTGTCCGTGCTGTGGCTCCTTGCCACACTGGCTTCCCAGCTGCCTGGTGCACTCCATAATCCGGTGACTACTGCCACCAGTGGTCCTGCCGATGTTGTGGCTGAGGTGCTAGGTTGGGACCTGGAGAGTCGGGCCCTAGGAGACTGACGGGGTGGGGAAGGTGAGGGAAAGAGGTCAAAGGTGGACAGGAAAAGTTTCTTAGGAACACTGGGACGGGTAGATGGAGGGGGTTTGGGAGTGGAGGAAGAGGTAGTGGTCGTAGGAGGTGTACGTTTGGTGACTTTGGGTGAAGGTGCATGGGCTGGTGGCTGTTGTGAGGTGGATGGCTGTTGGGTGTGGCTGCATTTGTGTACCTTGGGAGGTGGGCTCAAAGACACACTGGGAGAGGACACAGGGGATGTATGAATGGTAGTGGGGGTGGTGACTGCACGTGAGCGGGGTGTGGTGGTGGGTGTGCTGGTGATGGACGTAGTAGCTGAAGATGTAGTGCATGCAGGTGTGAGTGGTGACGAGACTGGGAGGGATGAGGGAGACGAGGAGGAGGGGGACACAGTGGAGGCAGTGGATGTTGGTATGTCTGCATGTGTGTGATGCTTGCGTGAGTGCCTGTGGGATGTGTGCAGCTTATGTTTGCCTGAGCTTCCTTTGTCTGTTAAGGTGTGTGCATGCTGGTCTGATGGTGTGCTGGGGATAGGCTGAGGTACAGGGGTGTGGGTCTGGGTGGAGGAAGTTGGAGGGGGGAGGCTAGAAACAGGGACAATGGCTGCCGTCAGTGCTGAGGCAGAGTCTGAAAAGCTCGCTGAAGGGCTGCTTGACCAGAATGAATGCCCTCCAGGAATGCATTGGTTTGTTGCAACTGCCTGTCTGCAGCCTGGATGGCATTAAAAATGGTAGACTGTCCAACAGTGAGGGATCTGAGGAGGTCAATGGCCTCCTCACTGAGGGCAGCAGGGGTGACTGGGGCAGGGCCTGAGGTGCCTGGGGCGAAGGTGATGCCCACCCTCCTGGGTAAGCAGGCACGGGGCAAAGGCTGAGGGGCTGCTGGGAGGGCGGTGCTGGAGGGGGTGGTGGCGGCTGTACCCGTAGAGGCGGGGGGCACAGATGGGCCCGTCACTGCAGGGGAGCTCTCATCAGAGGACGAGCCCGTATCACTGGTGTCAGCTCCTGTCCCCGCCGTGGAGCTCCCCTCGCCATCCGTTCCACTGGTGAAATCAGAGTCCATAGTCTTGCCCTCCAGGGCCATGTGGGATGCAGCTCCCTCCTGCTCCGGTTCCACTGCTCCTCCACCTGGTGATGCCAATGCACAAAAGTACAGGGAGACCACAAAAAGGAGGCGGTGAGACAGAAGAAAGACATGTTGAGTGCATGCATTACCGCTACTGTTGGCGGACACGACAGACACAGAAGCTCCCTGCACTACGCCGCACACTTGGGGTCCACTATTCAATTCCTGGGACATGGCCTACAAGGCTATGGATGATATCTGCACACATGGATGTCACAGGAGCCTGACTAGGTGTAGTTGGCACTGTACCCAGGTGGGGTGGGGTGCCACTGGGTCTGCCTGAAAAGGGGGACTTAACTAGCACACTCGCCCTGGCCTAGGGGAACCCACAGCCCACCTCCCCACCCAGACACCTCCACTGTGCACTGAATCAGCAGAATGAGAGTGTACTCATCCCCTTTTGTCTGCTGTGATGCCCTCAACCGCCCATCCAACTCCGGATACGCCACCGCCAGGATCCTGAACATCAGGGGGGTCATGGTGCAACGGGCACCCCTCCCACATTGGGAGGCCATCCCCAGCTGGGCCTCCGCCGTCTTCTTGCTCCAGCGGCGAATGTCCTCCCATCTTTTACAGCAGTGGGTGCTCCGTCTGTGATAGACCCCCAGGGTCCAGACGTCCTTGGTGATGGCACGCCAAACATCCTTCTTCTGGTGGGCGCTGACCTACAGGAATTGTACAGGGGAAAAAGAAAAGTTATTACCAACTGCACCGTCACAGTCATTGGCCCGCATCCCTACCCTTGCCATGTGGCACATCCACTCACCGGCGTTTTATGCACGCCTCATTCTCCCCCCCCTATCTTTCATCCAAACCACTCCACACAGGCATTGCCCTTACAGCATGCTCCCAGTGTACATACCTGTTTGTCTGGAGGACCGTAGAGTAGCGTGTACTGGGGGAGGACCTCATCCACAAGTTTCTACAGCTCCTCCGTGCTGAAGGCAGGGGCCCTTTCCCCAGACGTACAAGCCATTGTCTCTTCCAGAATGAGGTCACAGCAGCACTTGCAGTGTAGGTCCTCTCCTGTCGAAGATCAGGTATTGAGTGATTTTACAGATGAAAATGACGGTCACGTCCGCGGCGGTGCGTACCGTCACCGCTGGCGTACATCGTCATTGGCTCCTGGGACCCATAGGGTCCAATGTTAACCAATGCAGAATTGCGCCGCGGTCTTCGACCGCCTACCGCGACGGTGTACAATGCCAGCGCAGTTACCTCATATCCCATTGTCCCACTTTACAGGTCAGGCAGCTGCCATTTCAGGTGCCCACATGGCTTTATTTTTAACTGCATCACACATATCTAGGCCTTGCCACCATCCCACAGGAATCCCCCCTCAAGTGCAGGTGCTGTCAGTACTCCATTTCCTTACAAGTGGGTCATTTAAAACTACAGTGGCCATAGCATTAGGGATGTCCCAGCCTATGTTTTCCAACGTGTTGTCCAGAGTGTTGTCTGCCTTGCTGAAACACATGCGGAGCTATATCGTTTTCCCTTAGATGGAGGATTTGCCTACAGTGAAAGGTGACTTCTCTGCCCTGGGACATATCCCTAACATCATAGGTGCCATTGATGGGACACATGTGGCCTTGGTCCCCCCCGCAGTAGTGAACAGGTGTACAGAAACAGGAAGAGTTAGCATTCGATGAATGTGCAGATGGTGTGTTTGGCAGACCAGTTCATCTCCCATGTTAATGCCAAATTCCCTGACTCAGTGTATGACGCCTACATCCTGCGGAATAGCAGCATCCCTTATGTGATGGGCCAACTCCAGAGGCACCGTGTGTGGCTACTAGGTGAGCACCTGGAATCAATTCAGTGGGAATAGTTGTCTGGGTCTGGGGATATCCCTAAGAATCAGTTTGTATCTAACAGTTGTCCCTCGCCATTTGCAGGTGACTCTGGTAACCCTAACCTGTCATGGCTACTGACCCCAGTGAGGAATCAAAGGACAAAGGGCAGAGGAACGCTACAATGAGGCCCATGGGTGAACTAGGAGGATTATAGAGTGGACCGTCGGCCTCCTGAAGGCCAGGTTCTGGTGCCTCCATATGACAGGTGGTTCCCTATTCTACTCACCAAAGAAGGTGTGTCAGATCATCGTGGCCTGCTATATGCTTCACAACTTGGCTTTGCGACAACAGGTGACTTTTCTGAAGGAGGATGGTCCAGATGGAGGTGTTGTGGCCACTGTGGAGCCTGTGGACAGTGAAGACGAGGAAGCAGAAGAAGAGGACATAGACAGCAGGAACTCTGTGATCCTGCAATACTTCCAGTGAGACACAGGTAAGAAGACAAACCTGCCTACTACATGTACTTTAACACTACTACCTCTCTAATGTCTCTGTTCTTTTCACCCAGTGTATGGTCACTGAGTTGTCACTTTCTCTTATGATTTCACAGATGTGGGTCCCACTGTGTGACATCTGCTTTGTTTCCTCATGCACTAGAGCTGTGTGACATAGGTATGTTGACATTACCATTGAAAGAGCATTTTGTCACTGTACTCCAGATTGTTTTGTGCTTTATGGGTGTTTATTTAAGTGCTTAATATTGGAGGGGGTTGTTAAATGGTGAGGGGTGATGGTGGAGGAATGTCCATGACAGAGTCCAAGCTATTACTCTCACAGGTGCATTGTCCAAAGGGGCATAGGAAGTGGAGCTGGGGCAGTTTAAGTATGGACAGGGTGACAAAGTGGGACAGAAGGATGACAATCAGGGTGGTCTCATTTCTTAGCGGGGTCTTGGCATCATTCTCTGTCTTTGTCCTGGATCTCAGGGACCGTTTGCGGGGTGGTTCTCCATCTAAAGGGGGTGGGGTGCTGGTGTGGTGGTCCTGTGGCGGTGCCACCTGTCCACTAGTGCCGGCAGAGGTGGTGGGCAGTTCATCGTCCAGGCTAGTGTCAGGGGCCCCTTGGTGTGCCACAGTGTCCCTCCTGGTGTTGAGGACTTCCTTCAGCACCCCTACAATGGTGCCCAGGGTTGAATTGATGGATCTGAGTTCCTCCCTGAAGCCCAAATACTGTTCCTCCTGCAGCCGCTGGGTCTCCTGAAACTTGGCCAGTACCGTTGCCATCGTCTCCTGGGAATGGTGGTAGGCTCCCATGATGTTGGAGAGGGCCTCGTGGAGAGTGGGTTCCCTGGGCCTGTCCTCCCCCTGTCGCACAGCAGCCCTCCCAGTTCCCCTGTTTCCCTGGGCCTCTGTCCGCCGAACGGTGTGCCCACTGCCACTGCCCCCAGGTCCCTGTTGTTGTTGGGGTAGTGGGTTATCCTGGGTTCCCTGTAGTGGTGGACACACTGCTGATTGACGTGTCCTGGGCCCGCTGGGTAGGTGCTGTGCTGGTGTTTCCAGAGGGGGGAAGCTCTGTAGTGGCCTGTGACTGTGTGAGGGGAACCGACTGTCCCGAGGTCCCAGATGGGCCGGGCTGGTCGTCTAGATCTAGTTGGACAGAGCTGCTGTCATCACAGTGGGCCTCTTCTGTTGGTGGAGTGGACATGTCTGGACCCCCCTGTCCGGTGACGTTGGGTAGGGGTCCTGCAGGGTTGTAAAAGCATGATTATTGCATCTGTGTGTGCCATGGTGTGCAATGGGTGGGTGACTGTGTACCCCAATACTTTCATTCCTGTGTAGGACCTTGTGTGATAATGGTTTAAGGGGGTGTATGTGCAGTGGCCATGCATTGGTGATGGGTGTCCATGCTTTGGTGTTGCATGCAGGGCTTGGTGTTGGGATGGGTGGTTTGTGATATTGGGACATTAGTGGGGAGTTGGAGTGATGGAGTGAGGGTGAAGGTGGGGGTATGTGATAGCATGCAGGTAGGGTGGGGGATGTAATAGTTAAGATTTGACTTACCAGAGTCCATTCCTCCAGCTACTCCTACGAGGCCCTCAGGATGCACAATAGCCAAGACTTGCTCCTCCCATGTTGTTAGTTGTGGGGGAGGAGGTGGGGGTCCGCCGCCAGTCTTCTGAACCGCAAGGTGGTGTCTTGAGACCACGGAACGCACCTTCCCCCGTAGGTCGTTCCACCTCTTCCTGATGTCATCTCTATTTCTTGGGTGTTGTCCCACTGTGTTGACCCTGTCCACTATTCTTTGCCATAGCTCCAGCTTCCTAGCTATGGAGTTGTGCTGCACCTGTGATCCGAATAGCTGTGGCTCTACCCGGATGATTTCCTCCACCATGACCCTGAGCTCCTCCTCAGAGAACCTGGGGTGCCTTTGACGTGCCATGGGGTGGTGTGGGTGATGTGTGGGGTGGTGTGTGTTGCGATGTGTGGGGTGATATTTAGTGGTATGTTGTGTGAGGTGCATGGATGTTGTGTGAGTGATGGTGTTGTGTGCCTGTAGATGCTCGTTTGTAGATGGTGGTGTCTCTCTCTGGCCTTCTGTCGCAATTGTGGTCGTAAGGGTTTGTGGCTGATGTGGGTGTGTGTTTTATATTGTGTTTGGTGTGTGGGAGTTCTGTGTGTATGTGTATCAGGTGTGTGTATTTCGAATTGTCCAATGTGGGTGTGTTTTGTAAATGTGTGTGTATTTTGAGCACGGCGGTGTGTACCGCCAATGGAATACCGCGGTTGAAAGACGACCGCGTGGATTCGTGGGTCATGATAGTGTGGGCGTATTCCTGTTGGCGTGATGGTGGAGGTTTTGTTTTCGCCAGTTTATCACTGACCTTTGGTGTGGCAGACTTTTGTGGGTGTCTCACTTTTGGCGGATTCCGAGCAGTGGGTCATAATGACCGTGGCGGAATTCCACTTCCGCGGCGGTGTGTTGGCGGTCTTCTGCATGGTGGTAAGCGGCTTTTACCGTCAATGTTGTAATGACCCCCATAATGTGCAATGAACTTTACATTTATAAAAAAATTAATATGGTTTGCATTGAAAGTAATATGATACACATTGACATGATTATAATATGTGTTTGCAACTGGTATGAGTCATCTTAAAATCAATATCATGTGTTAATATGAATGAGACATCTATTTAAAGGAATATGACACATGCTAAGATGAATATGACATGATATGAATATGAGCCATTTTGAAATTAATTCAACATGCCTTAAACCGAATATGACCCATGCTGACATTAAAATGAAACTTGTCAAAATGAATGTTACGCTTTGAAATCAATATGATACACAGCAACATGAATATTGCATATATTGACATGAATTTGACCTTTGTTTAAATGGATATAACTCATACTAAAATTATAATCTCAGGTGTTAAGATGAGTATGACATCCACTGACCCGAATATGCCATTCATTTAAAGCAATATGACACATGTTAAGATTTATATGAACCAATTTCAAATGAATATGATATCTGATGAAGTTGATATGACCCATATCAAAATTAATATGACATTCATTAAAATTAATATGACACTTATTGAAATGGATATGAAACTATGGGCCAGATGTAGCAAAGTATTTGCACGTCGCAAACGGCGAAAATCGCCGTTTGCGAGGTGCAAAAGCCTCTTTGCTATGCAGAAATGCATATTGCGAGTCGGTACCGACTCGCAATATGCATTTCCGACTCGCAAATAGGAAGGGGTGTTCCCTTCCTATTTGCGACTCGCAGTGGGATGCAATACCATTTGCGACCGCGTATGCGGTCGCAAATGGCATCGCAGTTACCATCCACTTCAAGTGGATGGTAACCCACTCGCAAATTGGAAGGGGTCCCCATGGGACCCCTTCCAGTTTGTGACTGGACCCAAAAATATTTATTCAGGGCAGGGAGTGTTCCAAGGGACCACTCCCTGCCCTGAAAAAATACCGAAACTAAAGTTTTCGGTTTTTTTTTAAGTGCAGCTCGTTTTCCTGTAAGGAAAACGGGCTACACTTAAAAAAAAAAAACTGCTCTATTTAAAAGCAGGTCACGAACATGGAGGTCTGCTGACGTCAGCAGGCCTCCATGTTAGCGAGTGCCTATACTCGCTATGGGGCCGCAATTTGCGACTCCCCTCATGAATATTCATGAGGTGGGTCATTGCGACCCCATAGCGAGTTGCAGTCGGTGTCTGAGACACCGTACTGCATACGAATTTGTGAGTTGCAAATTGCGAGTCGCATGGACTCGCACTTTGCAACTCGCAAATTCGTCAGTTGCTACATCTGGCCCCAAATGAGATAAATATAGCATGCTTTGAAATGAATAAAGCACATATCGAAATGATCACAAGCCATGTGTAACAATACATATTGAAATTAATATTAAATATTCTAAAAGTATATGATATGAACACAAATTAATTAACTAAAATAAATATATGTTTTTGACTATGCGCTACATTTAGTTTTTGCCGGCTTTTGGACTCTGAGCACTTTACAACTGCTGACCAGTGGTAAAGTGCAAGTACTCTTTGTCTAAATTGACCTGATGATTGGTTTATTCATGATTGGCATAGTTGTTTTACCCGTACGTCCCTAGTATAGTGCAACATGTGTGCCCAGGACCTGTAAATCAAATGCTACTATTGGGCCTGCAGCACTGATTGTACCACCCACATGAGTTGCCCTGTAAACATGTTTCAGACCTGCTACTGCAGTGTCTGTGTGCGCAGTTTTAAAATGCCATTTCAACCTGGCAAGTGCACCCACTTGCCAGGCCCAACCCTTCCCTTTTACTACATGTAAGGTACCCCTAAGGTAGGCCCAAGGCAGCCCCATGGGCAGGGTGCAGTGTATTTAAAAGGTAGGACATATACTAGGGTATTTTACATGCCCTGATAATGAAATACTGCTGTTGGTTTTACCTGTATGTCAGTATGTTTTTGCCTGTCTCACTGGGATACTGCTGGTCAGGACCCCAGTGCTCATAGTTTATGGCCTAATGTGTGTGTCTGTATTATGCTTGACTGTGTCCCCGAGGCTCTGCTAACCAGAACCTCAGTGTTTATGCTCTTGCTGCTTTTAAGTGTGTCACTGGAGGCTAGTGACTTAATTTACCAATTTCACTTGGCACACTGGACCCCCCTAATAAGTCCCTAGTATATGGTACCTAGGTACCCAGGTACCCAGGGCATTGGGGTTCCAGGAGATCCATATGGGCAGAAGCATTTCTTTTGCCACCCATAGGGAGCTCCGACAAACTCTTGCATAGACCTGCCATAGCAGTCTGCATGAAATTGTGCACACACTATTTCACAGCCATTTTCACCGCACTTAAGTAACTTATAAGTCACCAATATGTCTAACCCTCACTTGCTGAAGGTTAGGTGCAAAGTTACTAAGTGTGAGGGAACCCTTGCACTAGCAAAGGTTCCCCCACATAGTTCAGGGCCATTTCCCGGGACTTTGTGAGTGCGGGGACGCCATTACATGGGTGCACTACATATAGGTCAATACCTATACGTAGCTTCACAATGGTAACTCCGAATATGGCCATGCAACATGTCTAAGATCATGGAATTGCCCCCCCATTACAAATCTGGTATTGGGGAGCCAATTCCATGAATCCTGGGGGTTCCAGCATGGACCCCCAGTACTGCCAAACCAGCTCTCTGAGGCATGCACAGCAGCTACAGCTGCTGCCACCTCACAGACAGGGTTCTGCCCTCCTGTGGTCTGAGCAGCTCAGTCTCAGGAAGGCAGAACAAAGAATTTCCTCTGAGAGCATGGTGTTACGCCCTCTCCCTTTGGAAATAGGTGTTACAGGCTGGGGAGGGGTAGCCTCCCCCAGCCTCTGGAAATGCTTTGAAGGGCACAGATGGTGCCCTCATTGCATAAAGTAGTCTACACCGGTCAAGGGACCCCTTGTCCCCTGCTCTGGCGCAGAACTGGACAAAGGAAAGGGGAGTGACCACTACCCTGTCCATCACCACCCCAGGAATGGTGCCCAGAGCTCCTCCAGTGTGTCCCAGACTTCAGCCATCTTGCTTTGCAAGGTGTGGGGGCACTCTGGAGGGCTCTGAGTATCCAGTGCCAGCAGGTGACATCAGAGGCCCCTCCTGATAGGTCATTACCTGATGAGGTAGCCAAACCCCCTCTCAGGGCTATTTATGGTCAATCCTGTGGGTTCTCTTCAGATTCTGCTTGCAAGTTTTCTTCAGCAATCCAGTGCAACCACTACTTCACCCTCTGACCTCAGATCAACTGCAGCCTGCTCCAGGAACCGCTGTAACAGCAACAAAGTATCCACAAGGGATGCTTTTCTTCTGCAACTTCAGCTCCAGCCAGCAACAGTTTCCACGGTGTGCACGCTCTTGTGACTCCCTGTCTTCATCCTGCACCAGAACGACCAAAGAAATCTCCAGTGGGATGACAGAGTCACTCCCCTGCTCATGCAGGCACCTTCTAAGACAACGACAGGTTCTCTGGGACTCCTCTCCTGATGACGAGCGTGCTCCTTGGAACACAGGTGGTGGACCCCTTTGACACAGACTGTCCTAAGGTCCAGCTGTCCAAATTTGGAGGAGGTAAAAGCTTGTCTTCCCCGTTTGCGACAGTACCCCTGTGCACCACGTCATCTTCATATCCTGAGGCCTCTGTGCACTATTTGCAAGAATCCTTCATGCACAGCCTGGCCCAGGGCCCCAGCACTCTATTCTGTGATGCTCAACTCCCTGAGTTGTTCTCCAGCGGTGTGGGACCTTCTTTTGTAGTGCTGCAGCAACTGGAATTTGCACCTTCTTTGTCCCCGTGTCTTGGGACCTCTGTGGGTGCTGCCTGGTCATCTGTGGATTCCCTCCAGTGTTGGGAGCCCCCTCTGCCTCCTCAGTCTGAGTTGAGGCCCCCAGGTCCCTCCTGGGTCCAGGCAGCGCCTTTTGGACACAATCTGCGACATTGCTTGAACCAAGGCTTGTTGGACTAATCCAGTGCTACAACTCACCTGCATCCAACATCTCCATGTGGGACATCCTTTGCATCATGCAGGAACCCACAGCCATCTTCTTTGGTGCTCTTCTGCAGACTTTTTCCAACCGGAGAATCCTCTTTTGCACCATCTTCTAGGTTGGCAGGGGCTCCTGTCCTTCCTGGAATCTTCTGCAACTTCTGGACTTGGTCTCCTCTCTTTACAGGTCTTCAGGTCCAGGAATCCACCATTTGTTGCTTGCAGTCTTGCTTGGTTATTGCAATAACTCTATTCACGACTTTTAGTGTGTCCTAAGGAAACTTGCAGTACTTTACTCCTACTTTCCTGGGCTCTGGGGTGGGGTATTTTACCAACCTTTGTGGTTTTCTTACACTCCCAGTGCCCCTCTACACACTACACTTGCCTAGGGGGGAATTAGTGATTCGCATTCCACTTTCTTAGTATATGGTTTGTGTTGCCCCAAGGCCTATTTCTTCCTATTGCATTCTATGGTATTTTCTATTGTTTGCACTATCCTATGACTATTTACGTACCTGATTTTGGTGTCTAGTGTATATATTGTTTATAATACTTACCTCCAGAAGGAGTATTGCCTCTAAGATAATTTTGGTCTTGTGTCACTAAAATAAAGTACCTTTATTTTTGGTAACACTGAGAATTGTCTTTTATTGTGTCTAAGTACTGTGTATAAGTGGTATTGCAGGAGCTTTGCATGTCTCCTAGTTCAGCCTAAGCTGCTCTGCTACAGCTACCTCTATCAGCCTAAGCTGCTAGAACACTACTACATTTCACTAATAAGGGATAACTGGACCTGGTATAAGGTGTAAGTACCTAAGGTACCCACTACAAGCCAGGCCAGCCTCCTACAATAGCTCACAACCCACAGCCCCACACACCACAGTCACCATACCCCCAGACACCACCACAACACCCACAGACACATCCACCACATTTGCTGTTGCTTTTAAATATCTGACTTTGTGGGAAGTGTTGGTCACCCAAGACAAGGGTAGATGTTCACTGTATGGATAAGTGGGTGTTGATCCAATTGGGGTGTCATTGCATTGTGTTATGCTTGCTAGGGTAAGTATTTCATCTTGTACTGGCCAATGTCAGAATGTATGGTGTGGATTTGTCCCCTGATATAGATTGTACTTTCGTCTCGTGGGGGAGCTAGAGTTTTGTTTGTCCACACATGGAGGGTGTTAAATTGTGGCAGCTTCCTTTGAATTTGAATGACCATGTGTCCACTTTGATGTGTGTACCTTACAGTTACATCATCTAGATGTCTGGACCATGCTGTTGCCGGTGTCTGTGCTTTTTTGACTTGCACTTACACATTTGGCAGCTAGACATATCACTTGGCTCAAATATTGTTTGTCCCTGAGATACATGAAGGGTCAGTTCCTATGCAAATGCTGTTGTAGGGGCATGTGCAAATTGAAATGTGTTCATGAATGCTCCTGATGTCGCCATCACTATTATGCAGGTATTGTTTGCTTTGAGAGCTTTGGATATTCGTTTCACAACCTATTGTGCATCCCATTGACCTTCAATTGTGTTGCAATGTGGGTGCTGTGTGGGTCCATCGATGAGCAGCACCTGCAGCAGGACGTGTGTGTGATGGGCTCCATGGCGGCACAGGTCTTGTAACACTGCCTGCAGGTGAGTTGCTTCCTTTATGCTTTCCGTTTCCACCTGCTGGGATGTGGTCGTTGGACTGCCACGGTCACGCTGGCAGTAGGCAACATCATAATGTTTCCATCTGAAAGACCAGCTCCGTCGGCCATTTTGGCCTGCCTCACCACCGCGGTGGTCTGGATGGTGGTGCTGGAGGGACTGTGGCAGTCTTTCCCTATGGGACTCCCAGCATCGTAATACTGTGGTCTGACTGCCAAGCAGATGGCGATCACACCACCGCCACGGTGGTGCACAAACCACCATACTCGTAATGCGACCCTTTGAGAATGTGTAACATTAATTTCAATATGTAATATTATTTTTAAAGCAAATCCACATAAGTTCAGAGCAAGCCATATTCATTTAAACAGCAGTCATATTCATTTAAACAGGGCTTGTGTTCATTTCATTTACCTAATTCATTTCAAAGCATGTTACATTTATCTCATAGTTTTATTTTCATTTCAAAAAGTGTGGTATTCATGTTATAGAATGTCATATAACTTTTGATGTGGGCCATACTAATTTCATGAGGTGTCATATTAATTTCAAAGTGGCTCATATTCATCTTAACATGTGTCATATTCCTTTCTATGAATGTCATTCATTTCAATGGATGTCATATTCACCTTAACACCTGTCATAATAATTTTAACACAGGTCATATTCATTTCAATATAGGTCATATTCATTTCAATATATGCAATATTTATTTTGCTGTGTATAATAACAATTTCAAAGCACAACATATTCATTTTGACAAGTTTCATTTTAATTTCAGCATTGGTCATATTCAGTTTAAGACATGTTGAATACATTTCGGTGGAGCTCATATTTGTTTCAATGCATGTCATATTCATCCTAGCATGTGTCATATTTCTTTCAATGGATGCTTCATTCATATTAACACATCTGAAGTTTAACATGAATCATATCCATTGCAAAATATATTGTAATCATGTCAATGTATATTATATCACTTTCAATGCAAGCCATATTCATTGTGGTAAATGTCATGATCATATTAATGTTACTCGTATTCATTTTAAAACATGTCAAATTGATTTCAATGAAGGTCATATTCATTTCAACGGATGTCATATTCATTTTAACATGTGTTATATTATTTTCAATTAATGTTAAGTTTATTTCAATGGATGTCATATTAACACTTGTCATATTCATTTTAAGGTGCAACTTATCAATTTTACCATATATCATATTAATTTGAATATGTATCATATTAATTTCAAGGCGTGCCATATTCATTTTAACAAATCTCATGTGAATTTCAGCTGCGGTCATACTCATTTGAAGACATGTCAACTTCAATTCAATGGGGTTGCATTAATTTCAACACAAGCCCTATTCATTTTCAATCATCTCCTATTCATTTCTGTGTGTCTCATATTCATTGCCATCTAGGTAATATTCATTTCAACACAATTCAAATTCATTGCAGCATGTTTAATGTTGATTTCAATGTACATTGTATTAGTTTCAATGTGCATTGTTTTCTTTTCAGAATATAATATATTCATTTCAATACTTTATATTACTTTCAATCTGCCATATTAATTTCACTGTATGTCATATTTCTCTTGGCGTAAGTCAATCATTTCAAGAAATGCCCCATTCTTTTTGGTGAATATTGTATTTGTTTCAGTGATTGCTTTATTGTTTACAGTGAGGGCTATATTAGTTTCAGTATGATTTATATATATTTCAGTATATTTCTTATTCAATTAGGTGTGTGTGTTAGTCATATTAATCACTAAGTAGCATATTCATTCTGCCAGGTTTCATATTTGTTTTGGTTCAATTCAGATTCACTCTGCCAGGTATCATAATTATTTTGACACATAGGGGGTCATTCTGACTCCCGCCGGCCGCGGTAACCGCGGTGCCGGCGGGAGCCGCCAGAATACCGCTGCACGGTCAGAAGACCGCCGCGGTTATTCTGTGTTTCCCGCTGGGCTGGCGGGCGACCGCCAGAAGGCCGCCCGCCAGCCCAGCGGGAAACCCCTTCCCACGAGGAAGCCGGCTCCGAATGGAGCCGGCGGAGTGGGAAGGGTGCGACGGGTGCAGTAGCACCCGTCGCGATTTTCAGTGTCTTCATGGCAGACACTGAAAATCTTTGTGGGGCCCTCTTACGGGGGCCCCTGCAGTGCCCATGCCCTTGGCATGGGCACTGCAGGGGCCCCCAGGGGCCCCACGACACCCCTCACCGCCATCCTGACCGCCAGGAACAGGATGGCGGTGAGGGGGTCGGAATAACCATGGCGTTTCCGTCTCTGACCGCGGTCATACCGCCGCGGTCAGAATGCCCTTGGGAGCACCGCCAGCCTGTTGGCGGTGCTCCCGCGGTCCCCGGCCCTGGCGGTCCATGACCGTCAGAATGACCGTCATAGTGCATTCATTCTGGTGTGTGTCATATTCATTTTGCAGCACGCTGTGCATTTCAGGAGGTGTCCAATATGGGGAGCTATAATTTTGACATGAACGGCTTCCCATAGTACTATTGATGTGTGCTGTCCAGTTGTAATTGAAAATAGTTAAAGGATTGGGGTGCGGGCAGAATGAGCTATGGACACATGAACAAGCAGATCTGTTTATCCAAGTTTCTGCTTCGTATATGATTGCTGACAAAAGGGACTGTAGCCACGATGCACATCAACTGATATCATATTGGCTCTGTGTCACCAGCACCCTTTCCGCTCTTGTGTCCTACACAATGGTAATTATCAGCCAGACTGACAAAGGTGACTGTCTATCCAAGGACTATACCACCTTCAAATGCCTCCTACCATACTCTGCAACTTATATGCACCCTGGACTGCGGAAAAATGTGTAAGTATATACCATGCAGGTAAGTGGAGCTAAGTTGGATTTAGTCACAAGTCAGTTGCCTTCTTGTCTACCAATCTACAACTTTGTGTCCAAAACATGTTGAAATTCAACCAAGAGATCAGTTACTCTTTCATGGTTCTTACAGTCTTTGAATTATGGAACAACAAGCACAGTGAACGCATTGCTAGAAAACACAATACTGAAGAATATCATATTTCATTTTGGAAATGTTTGAAACTCGGCCCACCCAATTTGCTTTTCTCATCTCACAAAACAAAAGGACATGAAGACACATATCAAAATACAAGTTACCTTTTCTAACTTACCCTACACTTCCATGCCTACTCCACCATCCCAAAAACGCACACTAAATGACAATACAATTAATGACTCAAATGAGTCAAGGAAACAGTGCATTGCAGCTTCAAGGAAAAGGCACAGGCAGCACCTTATCCATTACCATGACTTATCTGGCTCATTCTATTACACGTTCTCCCCTGCCTCCTGCAGCACAGGAGGTGTAAAAGAGGACCACACATCTATCACCGTGCTATAACCCTTTGTCTCTTGTAACAGTTCAAAATTTATAGAAAAAATATGTTGTTTTAATGGCAGTCTCTAGAGACCTTAGAAAACAAAATACATTTTATACCAAGATCCAGGCATAGACAGCATCCCATCCACAGACATCCATTGGATTTTTAGCACCTCCCTGGCACTGACTTCGTACCTGTCTAATGGTGCACAATTAACCCAAAATATAAATAATACGCAAAATTTATGGCCTACCTCCCACAACATAACCAATGATGTTCTTGTAATATTTGCAATGTTTTGTCCATTATGTCGCTTTGTGACTTTGCTACCATCTTGTTTGAATTTGTCATGAATGGCACATTTAAGCTAAATCCTTGGAGATAGTTGATATGTAAACACTTGAGAGGATATTGATGTGTCAGTTTAATCTGATTGAATGCACAGATGCAAACTATATAACCACATTGTATGCATGAAGCACCAGTACATGTTTTGAGTGTTCTCTTGTTGTAGTGCAATGGTCATGTGGAGTGTGTCCTGTATGTATTACTGTGGAAGCAAATGTTTTGCAAACACAAAGGCCTTGATCTATGTTTTGCACTTGATGGTGCCAGAAGTGTGGTGTTGGTGGTGATATGCCTATGAGAATCATGCTGTTGCCTGGCTGTCCTGTGGGAGTGAAGATCAAGGATAGGCAATGCAGTGGCCCCATTTAAAGGCCCCACACCAGACTCCTTAGTAAAATTGGCCCAAAGTGTGCAGTCTTTCTTATCTTTACAAGTGTACTGTCTCTATCTGGAGGCTACTGAAAGTGTCTAGCAATTTCAGGGACGGTGTGGAACAAGGAAGGAGGACAGCAAGCCACATCATTGCCTCACAGCCACTGTGGGCATGTGGGGGTGTTCACTGTAGAAGGACCTTAAGCCACTCTGGGACTGATTTAGAACTCGGCCGTCTGGTTACTCCATCACAATGGTGATGGATTTCTTGTCTGCTGAAATCTAAATCCCATTCTATCATATCATATGGAGTAAGCCATCTGCCGAGTTCTAAATCAGGCCCTCCGTTTTTTATTGAGGTTATTTAAAAGGGACTGAAGAATCTCCCATCCTAGCCCTCTAGCCCAAAGGGAAAATGTCATTCTAAGGGGGATGGACGAATCATCTTTACTGTTGCTTAACAATTATATTGAAAGTTCCCAAGAGATTGGAAGAAATTGACACAGTTTCTCTGAGCAAACACAGGAGTTCACTCCATGGGATATATGTAAAAAACTCTCTCAGAGACTGATATTTACTCTCAGAATGAAGAGAATCCCTCTAATAGTTGCTAAAATACAAAGCAAAGTCCAACTGTGGTAAATAAAGAAAATCTCTATCCTTATCTGGTTTAAGTACCTCGGTCTTGGGAATGGATGCTTCTGACCAAGTTCCAATTGTGCTTTATCAGATGCAATTTTGCTTTCTTTTGGGACAATAATGTATAGCAACAATTGGTAGCTGTCCTTGTGATAAATACTTTCCCCTGACTTTGATTCTATTTTTATTCTTTTGTACATTTTATCAGTCCTTCTTGTGTAAATTATTTCAATATTAGATTATAATTTAGGAGATAGAGACCAGCATTTATCTTTCAGCAAATACTTAACCATCCAGAAATCTGCCTGAGAGTAGGCTTTTTCATCCAACTTGCTATTTACAATTCAAATACTTTGCTATTTTGAGTCTGTTTCTGAGTGGGTTTGATACTATTTGTAGGAGCGGTCTCTCCTATAATTTGATGCCCTATAGTGTTCCCACTAGCATTAGTGTCATGGTTCCTCAGTTATTTCCCTTTTTCCAGGGGATGTTATATCTTAATTTTAATTACTTTAATACTTTAATATTTTAGCTTGTTATTCACATGTAATGTGTTATATTGGATTATGTATGCTTTTTGTTATTCTTAAGTAACATTTTGTATTGGCTTATGCATGGCTGTTTATGGCTGATTGCTGTGCTTGTATGGATACTTCTGAATGATCGGACAAAGAACAAATAAATTGACTATATTTTTCAATAGCACTCTGCTATCCCTTAACTGCAGGTATGTTCCTTGCTGCTGCCACCATTAAGGGCCACCAAGATCACACTTTTCTTCTGGTGCCATGGCACCCTCCCTCGGCCAAGGATACATCATTCCCCAAGATGAGAACATCTCCCACTGCTTCGCCTTCAGTTCTGTGTATAACTATAAATTATTGTAGCAATTGATGGTTACAATTACTTCTTTGTGAAAGGCCTTTTTCACAAACTACTGTTACAGATAAATAATTTAAAAAAATTAATTGTTTAATTCTTTACTGTGAAGCATATCTTCTGTTCCACAATATAGCACAGGATATCATAAGTACAATAAAAAGCACTAAATTCTGTATTTTGCACCTGAAATTGAAGGCAATGGAATTCTGATCTTTGTGACATTTTAGATGTGTTTTGTCGATTTTTTTGAAGTTTGCAAATATTAAATATCTACACTTTGCACACCACCTAGGCAATATAAGCATAGAGAAATTAAAAAAACTTACAACAATTGAAATGTAGGGTCATATTATTAGCCCCCAATAGTAATGCAAATAGGTTCTTCACATATTATTATTAGATAAATATGTTATATGCTAGAAATGAAAAAGAAGAGAAGATAATATTTAATTTTGGACAGTGGTGAATAATCCTTATTGTCATCCACATTAGTAGTTATTTAGGTTTTTCAGCTATCTATATGAGTTTAAAAGTTCTTAACAGTGAAATTGACTAACCACCCAATGGTTTAGACTCTGTAATGCTCCTTCCTATCTTTCACAATATAACAGGGTTGTCAGTCTAGCAACTAATCTATAACATTGGCACTTAATGGTGTTTCTAATATCTCCATACTTGTGCTTTTATTTGTTGATTTCATTCCCAACGCAGGACCACCAAACTCATGGGGAGGATTTCACCATGCCCCATTACAAGGTTTCCGCCAACCTGACCTGGCTGACTGGCGGAAACCTTGAAGCAGAACATTCCCGCCAGTCAGTACAGCAAGAACAGTGCTACGAGATAGCATTCAGCTCCCTTAAAGGAACCGAGTTCTTTCTCATAGCACTGAGGGGGTAAACCATCACCTTCGAAATGCACACTGTCTGATGATGCTGGGCAGGGGGGACCCCGCACTGCTCACTACGTGGTCGTGAGCATTGTAGGGGCCTCCTGTGTACCCCCCTGAGCTACCTTGCTCCAGCCTTTTCATGGCTGGGTCCAAGCCAAGAAAAGGGGATTGTAATCAGCATTTGGTGGCACTGAGTTTGGTGCCACCATGGCTGATTACAAGCCTGACCACCGTCCTGCCGTTGGGAAAATGTTCCCGGCAGGGACGGAGAACCCTTGGTGCCCTGCCCGCCAAAGTTGCAATTTGGTGGTGGAACCATTGAAGCCACACCACAAGTCTGGAGTTCTGAACACCGCCAGACTCGTAATGAGTCCCTATATTTTGATTATCCTTTCCCTTCTGATTTAGAGCTTCTCTTTGAATTCAGCTTTACCGTAAAGACCTCAGTTTTGTTGCACTGGATATCATTTCATTAACAGTGTTTCACAGAAAGATTAAACATTTTTTAATGTTGCCTGATCTACAACATACTCTGTTTGATGGCCTGAAATCGTGCTTTAGTTGTCCTTAATTACATCCAGTGTCATGGCTTGTCACAGTGCCCACAACCACTCCTACCCACCTTTTGTCTTGAATACTGGACACCTTCCCACCTCTTGCTCAGGGCATCATCACTTAGGATGCCATCTACACTGCTTTACAGGACAAATTCTGGCCAAGAGCGTGGCTGTCACATTGCTGCCCAGTTGTCTCCCTACATCACCAGAATAGCTAATTCTATCCAAAGGTTGGCACCCCAAAAGCCTTGATCATATACCTTATCCATGTGGCAAGCTGCAGTGGGATGATCTACTACAGGATTTAGTGATCCAAGTTTTCCAGCACTACCCACAGGCTAATAGGATCTAAGGATTCAAGGATCTACTGCAGAATTCAAGGATCCCCTTATCTACAAAGGCCATACCCAGAGTGTAGCCGGGTGCTTGGCATTGATCCATGTTGTTAAGAGAAAACCTCGGCTTTGGCTCTTCAACTGTGTTGCTCTGCTTAGACCCAGACCTTCACCTGTGTTTCTAGCTCCCCATTTGAGATAATTGTCAAGCCTGGAGTTAACAACATCTTCCCAGATGTTTTCTGTTTGGAACACTTCTTGAAATTCCTTCTGCCAAAAAACATTCCGTACATCTTTTGAACTTTTCAGCCTCTTTCAGCATTATCTTCAGAGTCACTAGGTTAATGATAGCTAGGGAGAGTATATATTATTTGTTTGGATTGTTGGACTACTGTGGTGTTCCTTCATCTAGGTACTGGGATTCTCCCGCACCCTCAAAGTTGTGCTGTCATAACAGTCTCTTGGCGTCCTCACTGTTATATGTAAATGCTGTTTAACATTTGTTTCTCATTGGTGTCTCAAGCTGTGAAACAATAACAAGTGTTATAGTACACTGGAACAAGACAAGTCTCAGGACAAATCTATTGGTTTTAACAAGATATAGGTACTGCATTACTGATCTGATGCAGGTTTACCATAGTGCAGCAGTTATTAGAGTAAATCTTGTGTATGTCTCGTTTCCTGTAGAATGTTACCATTTGAGAAAAGACCATGTAAATGGAAAAACTACGTATGTTTTAAGTTGATGTAAGAGTAGGTCTTCTCATTTGTATAAAAAAGCTGTCAGTCATGAGAGTCTGCAGACAATTTGAGAGAAGCTTCCTCAGATAAGATGAACTGTGAGATTCAAAACCAATGACATCTGTTGTGTGCCTTCGCTCATGTCCCTGTTCCCCTTCCCCTCTCTTCACCATCAGCACTAAACTTAGTCTTCGACATTTTCTACACTGTTGACTGGAAAGGAGATAGTTGGGTTCCATGGTGTTCCTGCAGCACCAGTCAGGCATACAGGTAAGTGGTGACCTGAACCTGACGCCCAGCATTCTGTGCTTTAAATATTTGAGCTGCAACTGTGATATTAAGGTCCATTTTGTTTGGTTATATTGTGAATGCAAATTTTAGGTAACTCAAAAATCACATACAATTACAACCTATCATACAATCTATTCCAACACTACAGTGCTCATCTTTTACTAGGGCACACCTGTGAGCCTCACTAGGCATTTTTATTCCTGTAGTCTTAACTTTATTTCACAGCTCAATGCTTTCCAAATTGGGGCAAGAGTTCTGTACAACATAGTTATTGTGCACGCCTTCAGATTTTTCAATTTTTCTACTTCTGAGAAATTTCTAGGGAACTTGAGTATGTCTATGTATTTATTATTGAAAATGTTTAATCCATAACCTTTCTAGAATAACGTTGCAGACTATGCTGCTCCTTTAAATGATTTCGGAGCAAATATGAGCCAGAAAAGTGAAGTACTGATCAGGAGCTCCAACAACTCTTTACTTTAACTGCAGTATATTGTGTGACAGCACACTCCTTCTGCACTCTGGTGCTTGTACTAGGGATATCTGTGAGTCTCCAACCATTATGGACTCTCAAGTGTCAACATTTCTCTACAGTTCAATACAGTTCTAGTGGGGGTGAGGTTCTATGCCACAGTCGTTGTGCAAGTCTTCTGATTTTTCAATTGTAGATTTCAAAATTAAATTGTGAAATCTGAAGGATTGCAAGACTACTGTGTGACCAAACCCCTTGTACCCATAAAAGTGTGTGATCCGCTGCTGCATATTTTGTTAAGCATCTTATTCTAAATTATAAATTGAGATTTTGCCTTGTGCAGGTTTGTGAAGTCCAAAGACTCTTCAAAACCAGTAATTTTAAGCTACTATTTATTGCTTTGGGTTCAAGCACTCAAGGTCTTTGCCCAAAGGAGGCCCTCTTTAAATAATGACACATACCATCAAGAGGGACAGGCAAGACCCTCTGCCTAATATAGAATTATAGGTTGATAGAACTTCGGTTGGGTTCATCTTTCTCTATCTTATCCACCAATTTACTAATCCTATTGAATGTAATCCCCAAAAAGACCACTTCATAAAATACTTTAAGCTTTTTATGGTAAAATGATGGCTGTTTTTGGAACATGGGTGTTGCCTACAGTGAGGATCTTACAATTTACCACATTCATCGCTAGTGTCTTAATCATGCAGTATGTTATGATTCAAAACTGTATGACAATTTGTTAAAGGCATTATCTATTAAAATACCTTATTGGTGTAAATTAGACAATGTACCTATGCCTTTGCATTTTCACTGGCTGTGTCAGTATCCTTCTTGGTAAGGCTGCATTCTAAAGGTGACCTCTACATTTCACAGAGACAAGATTATTTTCCTGCTTTTTGTTTCTTTTCACTGTTCTGATTTTCAGGTGGCCCTTTGCCCCTTTAATGTTAATGTGGGAATGTCCTTTACCTGAGTAAGACTGATTTTATTTTTCTAAATGGCAAAAGTAAGAAAACACTTTGCATAGCAGGTGGCTATGCATAGCACCTCTGGACCTTAGCCATACCCTGAGGCCAACTTTGGTGGTCATTATGAGCCTGGCATTGTTGGACTGCCCCGCCGCTGTGTCATGAGTTTGGCGGTGAATTGTGAGAAATACAGCCACTTCACAGTATGTACCGCCAGTGCGGTATGGCCGTAGATGATGGCAGTAGCCATCTTCAGGCCAGCGGAAAGGCCCATTCCGCCCACTGTATTACGATTCACCACTCCGCCACAATTTCTGGGTTGGAACCACCACCTCACAAATCCTGGCAGAAAGGAGCCGTATAAAAGGAAGCACTCACAGTAGGGACACAGACAAGGCCGATGACGACATGGAGCGTGAACTTGAGATCTTCCCGGTGCTAATCCTTGCAATACATCTCCAGGACCATGACCGCCGACGAAGACTACAACAGTGAGTACAGGCACCTAGCACACAAGGGAGGGAAGGGGATAATTACACACCCACATTCCACACACATCCCCCACACTGACTACCACACCCACATACCCGCACATCAACACCCATACACATACACCCCCTCCCCCTAACACGCTAACACTCACACACACACATACACACACACACACATTAGACAAACAACATATACATTCTGTACAGAAATATACTTACCTGACACATGCAGAGAAATAAATCAATGGATGCACATACCCGTGTACATGACCCTCCCATATCAAAATGCAGGACAACAGAATATCATTGCTTCAACATGCCTCTTGGCCAGATGTATTAAATGAGAACAAATAATAAACTGTACAAACAAGGCCATGGGCCAGTCCATAGAAAATGTCTGATTGTGCCAACAAGGCACATACTTGACTCTTACCACGACAATGGCCTTCACAGGGCAGGGGCGTCAATGGTGCAGGCAGGCACCTCAGGGGAAAGGGGAGGGGGTAGAGGGAGTGGGGACTCAGGTTTGAAAGGGGGGATTTGGACTTAGGAGTCAGAGGGGGTGGGTGTTTGTGCTTGTCCTTGGAAGGAGTGGGAGTGGTTTTGGACCGGGGTGGGAGAGGGATCAGGCCTCTTACAAATTATTTTTCTCACCCGGAAAAGGCAGGGGACTGGGAAGGGAGTACTGGGGTGGAGCTTGTGGGGGAAGGACTGGATTTGGGGAGGACACAGGAACGTTTGGGAACAAGACGGGGTCAGCCAGTGGGTTCAAATAGGGCTACATGGGAAAGGAAAAGCTTTTTAGGTGCAGTTGGAGGGTGTTTGGAGACGGGTATGGGAGTGGAGGTTGAGGGAGTGGTTGTAGGTGGTGTAGGTTTGCTGTGAGTGTATGCAGGTGCATACTGAGGCGGTCATTCTGACCGCGGCGCGCGGCGGTCGCCGCCCGCCATGCGGTTACCGCCGAATTGCCGCTTCGCGGTCAGGAGACCGCGGTGGCCATTCTGGCTTTCCCGCTGGGCCAGCGGGCGACTGCCAAAAGGCCGCCCGCCGGCCCAGCGGGAAAGCCCCTGCAACGAGGAAGCCGGCTCCGAATGGAGCCGGCGGAGTTGCAGGGGTGTGACGGGTGCAGTGGCACCCGTCGCGATTTTCACTGTCTGCAAAGCAGACAGTGAAAATCTGTATGGGGCCCTGTTAGGGGGCCCCACGACACCCGTTCCCGCCATCCTGGTTCTGGCGGTGAAAACCGCCAGAAACAGGCTGGCGGGAAGGGGGTCGGAATCCCCATGGCGGCGCTGGAGGATTCCCTGGGCCAGGGGAAAACCGGCAGGAAACAGCCGGTTCCCCTTTTCTGACTGCGGCTTTACCGCCGCGGTCAGAATAGCCCTGGAAGCACCACCAGCCTGTTGGCGGTGCTTCCGCTGCCCTCCGCCCTGGCGGTCAGAGACCGCCAGGGTTGGAATGAGGGCCTGAGTCTGCTTATGTCTGGTGGATGCATGTTAAATGGATGAGTGTGAGTGTGTGTGTGTCTTGGGAGGAGGGAGGTAGAAATAGTGGGAGAAGACAGGCAGCTAGTATAGATGGATGTTGTGGTGGTGCCTCTTGGTGTGGTGAGTGTGCTACAAGTGTCTGTGAAGGTAGATGTGGTGAGTGCGGCTGTGGTTTCTGGGGTACATGTGTGGATGACTGCAGTTGTGGTGATTGTGCTAATGGGGGCAGGAGCAGTGACTTAGGGTGCAGTGCATGTGGGAGTGCGTGGTAAGGTGACAGACAGAGAGTGGGGTGGGGGATACAGTGGGGGAAGTTGATGTAATCGTATTTGCAGTTGCATATGGAGTGTGTGCATGCTTGTTGTTGGATGTGTAGTGCATGTGTTTCTCATTGTGTTTCTTGTATGTTGTCTTGGGTGCATGCTTGTCTGCATGTATGCTTGAGGGGAGGGTGGTGCTAGAAGGGGTAGAGGTGGTGGGAGGTGGGCAGCCAGACCAGGAACACTGGCTGCCATCAAAGAGGAGGCCAGAGCCTGAAAAGATCTCTGTAGGACAGACATGGCACTGTGAATGCCTTCCAGGTAGGCATTGCATTGCTGCATCTGGGATGCCAGCCTCTGGATGGCATTCACAATGGTTGTCTGCCCCACAGAGATAGATTTCAGGAGGTCAATAACCTCCTCAGTGAGGGCAGCAGGGCTGCCTGGGGCAGGGAGAGAGGTGGCTGTGGCGAAGGAGACGCCCACTCTCCTGGGTGAGCGGGCAAGGGCAACTCGGGGGGAGCTACTGGGAAGGCAGTGCTGGTACAAGGGTGGCGGAAGATGACAAAGATTGGGTGATCCCAGAAGGGTCCGACACCAGCAGGGAGCTGCCATTGGAGGAGGTATCAGAGTCACTAGTAGCAAGGGTAGTCACCTCCCCCATGGTACTCCCCTCACCCTCCAACCCACTGGTCCCCCTTGGCGTTGGTGGCCTCTCCCTCCTGGGTCCTATGGGCTGCAACATCCCCAATCGCCTGTGCCCCTTCTCCTTCGCCTGATGATGCTAATGCACACAAGAACACAAGATGACAGAGAGGGTGTGGTAGAAAAAGAAAGGGATGCAGGCTGTCAATAACTGTACATTTACAATGTAGGCATAAATGCAGTCACTCACATTCCAAATCCTATCCCTCACCATTACCAACTCCATGAAGGAAAGTACCTATGATAGGAAATCCATCTCCCACACTACATTGACACACTGACCATTTACTGGTCAAGCACTTCACCATCCAGTCCCTACATCCCCACCCAGGCAGACAATGGCAATTTGGGAGTGATCCAGATCCATAACAATGTGAAAAATCGAAGAGGTGGTACATCAGATCCACAGTCCTACCCATAGGATCCATTATATAGCCACATTTCCACCAATACCCAGATGACTGCACAATCCCAGTGACTTAGGGGGCCAGGTGAATGCCCACACCTGTCTATGACCCTGAAACTACCTGCTACCCACCCTATTGCATCGAGCTACACTGTACAAAGAGCAATCAGAACAGTGCTGGCACTCACCCCCTAGTGGCTGCTGTGCTGCCTTCAAGCTCCCATCCAACTCCAGACTGGCCACTGGCAGAATGCGGGTCCTTAGGGGGGTCAGGGTCCGATGTACACCCATCCTCGTTGGGAGGCCTTATACAGCTGGGCCTCTGCAGTCTTCCGGGCCCAGCGTCTCAGGTCTCCCCACCGCTTCCTGCAGTGGGTGCTCCACCAGCTGTAGATCCCCAGGGTCCGCACTTCCTTGGCGATGGCTCACCACATCCCCTTCTTCTGATGGGCACTAACCTGCATGGGAGACACATAGAAGAAAATTGCTATAGATTTATCTCCCGCATTAACATATGGGATACAACACAACTTGTAACTGTACCTCTGACAATGACTCTCAATCATTCCCCTACACACATACAGCCTGTCAGACTACAGTTATCCATAGGGACATCCAACAGTCGCAATTACATGCATCCGCTGCACTGGCACACACTCCTAGGATGCTATAATGCCATACACCTGGTCCTCTGGTGGCCCACACCGCTTGGCATACAGTGGTAGGACCCCGTCCAGAAGCTTCTCCAACTCATCCAAGGTGAAGGCCGGGGCTCATTGCCCTGTAGCATGTGCCATTACTTCAACCAGAGGCAGGACACAGCAGCACACACAGTGGAGTAGTGGCCATCTTGAGGTGCAGGAGTCAAGTGTCAAGGGCTACACAAAATGGCGGTGAGGACCGCAGCAGTGTGCAACGTCACAGCAGGCGGTGGTCATGATTGGCCCCTGTTCCCCATAGACACCAATGTTAACCAATGGGGAGTTGCACGGCGGTTCTGACCGCCTACCGCCATGACGACTAACACCAGCAGAATGATGGCACTTCCAAATGTTCTCCACATGTAGAATAGAAGGCTGCCATATTAAGAGCTCAACTTGTGAATATATAGTACAGGGACAGTGTTAATGATGGAATAGTCAAACTTACAAGTGTCCAAATGGTGAAATTACACATCTCATGACTAATATAATGGTAGCCTGTATGCCTACAGGTGTACATGTCCCTGGCACACCAATCTCTACATATGTTATAAATGTTGTCAATGACTGCCCTCAACATTCAACAGTTATATGTGTGCAGAGCTGTGAATGAATGTATGTGACACTTGTATTCAGACAGTTGACCTCTACACATCATTGTGTTTTGCTCCTCCATAGCCATTAACCCATGTGTGGAGGGACAGCTAAACCAGTGTACAGACCCCTTGTTGACCTGGCTGCCATGGAAGAGTGCCACATTATCATCAGCTACCGGCTGAATCGTGAGCTGTGTTCCCAATTAGAGTCTGATCTAGTGCCTGCCAAACAAAATCCCTATGTTATCCCTCCCACAGTACAGGTACTATCTGTCCTACATTTTTTGGCTACCGGGTCCTATCAGTCGACTGTGGGATTGGCATCCAGTATGTCACAACCAATGTTCAGCAACATCTTGGCAATTGTCCTGACTGTCTTGTTGCAACACCTCCAGAGTTACATACATTTTCCAGAAAGGGCAGATTTTACCACTGTTAAGTCTGATTTTTTCTGCTACAGTCAACATCCCCCATGTGATTCGTGCCATTGATGGCACACATATCCCCCTTACATCCCCCCAGAGCCACTGAGCTAATGTATCGGATTCACAAAAACTTCCATTCAATAAATGTGCAGGTGGTGTGTCTTGCAGGTCAATACATTTCACAGGTGGCAGCAAGATTCCCCGGATCAGTACATGATGCCTACATTTTGAGGAACAGCAGTGTCCCTCAACCTATGCACAGCTACAGAGAGAGAGAGCCCGTCTAGTAGGTGAGTGTGCATGTGACAGTTTAGCAGTGCTACCTAACTTTCTCACATTTAGAATTGTGCAACTGTGTGTCATGTGCTATCTTCCTCCCCTTTTGCCAGGTGATTCTGGCTATCCTAACATGCAGTGGCTACTAACACCTGTGAGATATCCCAGGACAGTAGGGGAGAACCGGTACAATGATGGCCATGGTCGTACCAGAAGAGTGATTGAGAGGACCTTTGGGCTCCTGAAGGCCAGATTCAGTTGGCTGCATATGTCCAGAGGATCCCTGTGCTACTCCCCAAACAAGGTGTGTCTGATCATACTAGCCTGCTGGATGCTGCACAATTTGGCCCTCAGGAGACATGTTCCACTCCTGGAAGTGGAGGATGGAGCAATGCCATCCGTGGGACCCTAGGGGATGGAGGGCAGTGATGAGAAGGAGAGGGGGAAGATGTAGACTCCAGGAATCAGCTGATTCAGTTCTACTTCCAATGAGTCTCAGGTAAATGTTCCACTGTGAATATGACTACACTGTGCAGGATCCCAGTTGCTGGTGGACATTTTACCTACACTGTGGTGTGTGGGTAGAAGTATGTGTATATCTAAGATTATGTGGGGACCCACTGTTGGCCATCTGCTGCATGATATTCAGACTGCTTACTGTTCTTTCACACTGCAACAAGTGCTGTATGCGACAGTATGTATTATTTTACCATGGATTAATGACAAGGGTTTTGCGTGGAAGTATTATGTACAATACTTGTGGTCGAGCAAAGGGTGACAGTAATATTCACTTACTGGAATGGCTAGACAGTATTGTTGATATGTTACATATTCTACAGCCCTATGTACCTGATCATGTTGGACAAAGTGTAATGTTACAGGTTTGAGTAGTGAGTAGGGCACAATAGTGTGTGTTACTGCACATCTTCTAAGATCAGATGCTGCAATGGGCTGTGTGTTTATTTCGCACCACTTATGTGGCTTATGTTGTATGAGTATAGTGCAGTAAATATGTATTACATGTCTGTTTCTGACAGGTGTCGCAGTGGTGCCTACCCCTATGCTATGGCTGCATCATGGAGGAAAAGGTTTATGTTTGTGGACACACCTGGCCAAAGCTTTGACAAGAACTTACCATACCCTTCTCTGAACAATGAATCCCTGCAACATTTCTCTCCATATGTACATATTTGATAATGATAGATACTATACAATCGCATGCATTTTGAATAAATGACAAGATCTGTTGGTGTGATCAAACTATGTTTATTAAAGGAGTATTACCAAAGGGATGGCACGGTGCATGGGAGTGGGCAGATGGTGTACGACATACTCAGTTGAGTTGTCCACAGCTGCTGGTAGCACAGGGGCATAGTCCATGGGGCGACAGGAAAATGGAGATATGGCAGTGGATAGTCAATAAGGTGGCTCAGTGGCACACATGGGAGACAGTTCAGGGCAGAGTCACTTCCTGGCCGTGAGCTTGGTGTTGGTTACAGTGTCACTGGGATGTCTGGATCACCGGCCACATTTGCGAGGGGGTTCCTGGGGTACAGGGGAAGGGTTGCTGGCCATTTTACTAGCTGCTGCTGATGTTGAGTGCTGGGCTGTATCCTGGTTGTTGGAAGGGGCCTGCTGGTGGGTGGAGGACATGATGTTGGGCATCCTCAGCAGCACCCTTGCAATGGAGGCCATGCTGGCTTTCAGTTGTTTCCATTGCTCAATGGCCTCCTGCTGGTGTGCCACCTGCAGCCTCTGGTTCTCCTGCAACATGGCCAGGATCTGGCCGATCCAGTCCTGGGAGTGGAGGTATGCCCCAGGCCTTCTGAGATGGCCTCCTGGGCATCCGAGTCCCTCCTTGAACCAACCCCCTGGGAAATTGATACCCTCCCAGTGACCCTAGCCCCCTATGCTCGTGTCCCCAGCACAGTTAACACCACCATGGAAAGGCTAGCGGAATATGGGACTCGGGGGCCCCTGCACAGCCCCGTTGCGCATTTCACTGCCAGAATTACAGACAGTGAAATGCGGGACGGGTGCTGCTGCACCCACCGCACCGCCACATTGCCACCGGCTCTGTTTCCCACTGGGCTGGTGGGAGGAAACCCTGTTCCTGCCTGCCGGCCCAGCGGGACACTCAAAATAGGGCTGGCAGGGACTTGACCGTACTGGCGATCAAATGGTGGCAATGAGTTCGGCAGGCAGCACCCTCTGAAAGCTTTTCGCGAGGGAATGAAATTTCCATCATCAACAGCATTGTCTCTCTTCAATTCAGGAAGCATAAGAGTAAATTTAAAAACAAAAATCATCAAGAATTAGAATCTGATGGCATACATTCTCCCACACTACGTGGTAGTTTAAAACTTAATAACATTTAGATATATACCCATATCATTAGGAAGACAAGAAGGAATATTAATCAAAAGCACAGTTTGGGTCCTCTATTAAAAGTTATACACTAGTGTTTAGGGATTTTGCTCTAATGTGCCAAATCGCTACTAAAAACGTAGCCACCGCACATACCACGATCCCGTGAGGGCTTGTTCTGTAAATTCTGAAGGCCTAATGCCGGTCCTTAATGCCCAGGGTTTTGCAGAGTGGTGTAATCCAGGCGGCCCTCTGCTTGTATGCAGGGCAATGGAATAGGACGTGGCTAATATTTTCTATGGTCTGACATCCCATTGGGCAAGAGGTTATTAGACTTCTGATTTGCTTCTATTTGGAAGTCAGCTCAGGTAGCGGTAAGGATCCAGTTCTAGATCTGATTGAAAGTGCACATGCCAAAGGCTGTAAAATAGTGTCAAAGTAATGGTCAAATTCATAGTGGCACTTGACTGATAAAAAGCTGTCCATCAAGCTGCCAGATGAAACTGATTCTAGTTCTGTCATTTGTACACGCACCCAGTATACATCCTTCAGATTCTGAAGGGCATTCTTTGGAAGATGCTAGTGATCTCACCAATAGGAGTCCAACCTAAGTTTAAAAAAGCTACTTTTTACATAGCTACACCACTCAATTCTTTTGACTTGTGAGGCACCTACAAGCGCTCTTAGCCATATCCTAAATGGATCTAAGGCATCCATAGATCAGATCCTGATCTAATAATGTAGTGGCCTCAAGGCAGCTATGTCTGCAATGGAATGCAGATTCAAGTCCATTCAGACAGGCAGCATAGGTGAGCTCGAGGGAATTTTTAACAAGGCCTTCAAAAATAAATTTTCTGCTCTTTCTAAGTCATGCGATTTTCTATGGACCCATCGTTGGTGTAGTAGAGAAGCTGGGGGATCTACCGGCAAATCTTAGGATGCCCCCTGCCTTTTATTTAAGGGACATGG
The DNA here is from genome assembly GCF_031143425.1 of Pleurodeles waltl. NCBI lineage: Eukaryota > Metazoa > Chordata > Amphibia > Caudata > Salamandridae > Pleurodeles > Pleurodeles waltl. The sequence continues at coordinate 924,571,362 of NC_090444.1, forward strand.
TACACCTTAACAGTTGGGCTGACCATTTGTAGGAATTCTCTAGTCTGACTCGTAAGTAGTCAAAGTCTGAAACTCGTTTGAGAATCCCACCATCTAACAATATTGTTTTCTTCACTCTATGCTTTGTGTTCCCAAATACCATATATTTGGTTTTGGTACTGTTTATTTGTTAACCGTAATCCCTGCAGAATCCCAGGAATTTCTCCATGAGGCTAGATAATCCAGAAACTGTGATAATAATAAAGTGTAGTCAGTGAACAGTAGACACAGGGGGTCATTCCGACCCTGGCGGTCAGTGTTAAAGCGGCGGCCAACCCGCCAACAGGCTGGCGGTCAAAAAAATGGAATTCTGACCCTGGCGGGAACCACCAACACAGGCCGCCGCTTTAACACTCCGACCGCCACGGCGGCACAAACAAACAGCGCAGCGGTCACCGCCAACAGCCAGGCGGCAGACAATGTACCGCCCACCCTATCACGACTCACCAATCCGCCACCTTTTCCGGGGCGGGAGCCCCGCCGATAAAAAAACGGTGGAAACAGACATTTCAAATGGAAAACGCTCACCTCGACACACTCCACGCGGAATCGGGACAGCATGGAACCGGAACTCCACATCCTCCCAGCCATTGCCTTCCTGCTCTTCTTCCAGGATCACGAACGTCGAAGCAGACGACAACGGTGAGTACTGTACCTACGACACAGGGGAGGGGGGAGGAGGAAAGGTTACGGGCACACACATACGCCACACACCCACCCCCACCCTCACCCCCACCGAAATACCTACACACCAATGCAGATTAAAAAGTCAGAGTTACACCCCCAAACCCCCAAAACAAAAATGCTAAGACAAAAGGCAATGATTGTAAAAATAGAACTATATTATAGCAATAATTAAGTATAGCGAACTTAGCAATATATAGAGAATTATTACACATCTAGAACTCTATATATACAAGTAGCAAAAGTCCGGCACAGTATTGCAAAGTTCAAATGTCCGTGGGCCAATGTGCAGCAACACATGGGCAAAGCCCACACACGAGATCGAGTCCATTGGAGAGAACACTGCTGGGGCATCACAAAAATAAAATACAGGCACCTCAGGGGGAAGGGAAGGGGGGGCACCTCAGCCACATGAGTCCACGACGCCAGATCCACGAAGGGCCTCCATGCCCACTGTGCCAGCCTGGGGGGTGCAAAGCCACAGTCCATCAGGTGGATTACAGACCCACTGGTCATGGAGGAGGCATGGTGGGCAGAGTGCCTCGTGAAGCCCTGCCCGACACAGATCCGGGCCTGCCAATGGGCCAGCGGTGCTTGACAGGAGGGCCCAGCGGAGCGGTGCTTGAAATGAGGGCCCAGCGGAGCGGTGCTCGACAGGAGGGCCCAGCGGAGCGGTGCTTGAGATGAGGGCCCAGCGGAGCGGTGCTTGACAGGAGGGCCCAGCGGAGCGGTGCTTGACAGGAGGGCCCAGCGGAGCGGTGCTTGAGATGAGGGCCCAGCGGAGCGGTGCTTGAAAGGAGGGCCCAGCGGAGCGGTGCTTGAGATGAGGGCCCAGCGGAGCGGTGCTTGACAGGAGGGCCCAGCGGAGCGGTGCTTGAGATGAGGGCCCAGCGGAGCGGTGCTTGACAGGAGGGCCCAGCGGAGCGGTGCTTGAGATGAGGGCCCAGCGGAGCGGTGCTTGACAGGAGGGGCCCTGTTCAGCGGTGCTCCTCAGGGCGGGGCCCTGTTCAGCGGTGCCTGTCTTGGCGGGGCCCTGTTCAGCGGTGCTCCTCACGGCGGGGCCCTGTTCAGCGATGCTCCTCACGGCGGGGCCCTGTTCAGCGGTGCTCCTCACGGCGGGGCCCTGTTCAGCGGTGCTTCTCACAGCGGCCCCTGGTCAGTGGTGCTCCTCACGGCGGGGCCCTGTTCAGCGGTGCTCCTCACGGCGGGGCCCTGGTCAGCGGTGCTTCTCACAGCGGCTCCTGGTCAGCGGTGCCTGTCTTGTGCTTCGAGTGAACCACACCTGGCCAATACTTCCCGCTCAGTCAGCATCGGACCTTTCCGTTGCGGGGCCCTCCTGTGATGGAGTCCTGGGGCCCTGGGTCTCCTCCGATACCCCCGGAATGGGGCTGGTGGGGCCCTCATGGCCAGGTCGGCTGCTCCCTGCCTTTTGCGCTTTGCTGCCCTTGCCCTCCTTGGCAGACTCTCCGTGGCCCTTGGCTCCCTTACCCGATGTGGCAGGTGACGGTGCAAGGCTACCCTCCTTGGGGGCAGGCGTATCAGGCCTGTCGCGCCTGCCCTTCAGTTTTTTGCTCCTCTTCCCAGGGGGGGGGGGGCTGGCTGTGCCTTTGCTGCTGGCCGATGTCCCTGCCCAAGGAAAGGGAGGACTCCAAAAACCAGGCACGACGTTCTTGGGAGTTGCTGGGCTGGTGGTGGCTGAGGTGTTTTTGGAACTCTTACGAGATGGAGGGGGTGGGTCAGGTGAGGAAAAGAGGTTCACTTTAGAGAGGAATAGTTTTTTAGGAGCAATGGGAAGGGTAGCTGGAGTGGGTATGGGAGTGGAGGAAGAGGATGTGGTTGTAGGAGAGTCAAGTCTGGTGTCTTTGGGTGCAGGTGCTTGGGCTGGAGGCTGTCGTGAGGTGGATGGCTGTTGGTTGGGTGCCTGCCTGCGTTTGTGTGGTTTGGAAGCGGGGGTGACAGACACACTGGGAGAGGACACAGGGGCCGTGTACATGGCAGTGGGGGTGGTGACTGCACGTGTGCGGACTGGTCTGGAGGGTGTGCTGGTGATGGGTGTACTGGCTGATGGTGGTGTGCATGCAGGTGTGAGTGTAGACATCACAGGGAGGGAGGAGGGAGACGAGGAATTGGGGGACACAGTGGAGGTAGTGGCTGTTGGCATGTCTGCATCTGTATGTTGCTTGGGTGAATGCTTGTGTGTTCTGTGGTGCTTATGTCTGGATGAGCTTCCCTTGGGTGTTGAGGTGTGTGCAGGCTGGTCTGTAGGTGTGGATGGGATAGGCAGAGGAACAGGGGAGTGGGACTGGGTGGAGGGAGTTAGAAGAGGGAGGCTGGAGACAGGGACAATCGCTGCCGTCAGTGCTGAGGCCAGAGCGTTGAACGATCGCTGCTGGGCAGCCTGACCCGAATGAAGGCCCTCCAGGTATGCATTGCTTTGATGCACCTCCCTCTCCACACCCTGGATGGCATTCAAAAGGGTAGACTGCCCAACAATGATGGTCCTCAGGAGGTCAATGACCTCCTCACTGAGGGCAGCAGGGGTGACTGGGGCAGGGCCTGAGGTGCCTGGGGCGAAGGAGATGGCCGCCTTCCTGGCCGTGCGGGCACGGGCCGAAGGCCGAGGGGCTGCTGGGAGGGCGGAGCTGGTGCGCTGGGTGGCGGCTGTACCTGTAGTATCGGTGGGCACGGATGTTGCCGCCACCGCAAGGGAGCTCCCATCCGAGGACATGTCGGTGTCACTGACGTCTGCACGGGTCCCCGTGGTGGAGCCCCCCTCGCCCTCCGTCTCACTGGTCATGTCAGAGTCCGTTGCATGGCCCTCTGGGGCCATGTGAGATGCAGCTCCCTCTTGCGCCGATGCCACTTCTCCTCCGCCTGATGATGCTAATGCACACATTCACAGAAAAACAAAGAAAATGGGGGGGGGGGTGGAGAAATAAAGACAAGTTGAGTGCATGCATTGGGGACACCGTTGGCGGAGAGGACAGACACAGAAGCCCCCTGCACTATGTTGCGCACTTGGGGTACACTACTCATTCACTGGGACATGCCCTACAAGCCTATGGGCGACAACTGCCCACACAGAATACACAGGTCCATGAATAGCGTTACTAGGCACCCTACAGAGGTGGGGGGTGGGGGCACAGGACCATACCTCACGGAGGGGCCTAGCCTACAGAAATCGCCCTGGCCTAGGGATACCCACAGCCCTCCTCCCCCACCCAGGCACCTCCACTGCGCGCAAATATAGCTGAATGTGCTGGTACTCACCCCCTTGTGTCTGCTGTGATGTCCTCAAGCGCCCATCTAAATCGGGGTAGGCCACCGCCAGGATCCAGGACATCAGGGGGGTCAAGGTACGACTGGCACCCCTCCTAGGTTGGGAGGCAATCCCCAGCAGAGCCTCGGCGGTCTTCCTGCTCCCGCGGCGGATGTCCTCCCACCTCTTGCGGCAGTGGGTGCCCCGTCTGTTGTGGACCCCCAGGGCCCGGACGTCCTTGGCGATGGCACGCCAAATATCGATCTTCTGATGGGCGCTGACCTATGTGACATGTACAGGGGGGGAAAAGAAACATCATCACTTTTCTGCATGCTCGATGTGAGTGGCCCCCCCTCCCCAAACTTGCTATGTGGCACATGCTCTCATCTGTCGTGCCATGCATTCGTAATTCGCTCCCCTCCATCGTACATCCACCCCACTCATCACAGGCATTGCCCACTATGCATTGGCCCCCGTGTACTCACCTGTTGGTCTGGAGGACCGTAGAGTAGCGCATACTGGGGGAGGACCCCGTCCACGAGCTTCTCCAACTCTTCGGAGCTGAAGGCGGGGGCCCTTTCCCCAGTCGCAGCAGCCATTGTCACTTCCAGACCGAGGTCACAGCAGCACTTGCAGTATAGGTCCTCTCCTGTGGATGCTCAGGTCTCGTGTGATTAAGCAGAGAGAAAATGGCGGTCACGCCCGCGGCGGTGCGTACCGCGTCGGTGCATACCACGACCGCCGGCGCACATCGTCATTGGCTCCTGAAACCCATAGGGTTCAATGTTAACCAATGCTGCTTTGCGCCGCGGTCTTCGACTGCCTACCGCCACGGTGTGCCATGCCAGCGCAATGACCTCACTTCACATTGTCACACTTCACAGGTCAGGCAGCCGCCATTTCAAGGGCCCACATGGCTTAATTCCTACTGCGTCACACATGGCTAGGCCTTGCATCGACACTCATACAAGCCATTCAATCCAGAGAGATTCGTGTACTGTGCAGGCTGTGGGAACTTACCTGTGGGTTGATTGACTCTGTGCTCCATGTTGTCCTTCCTAGGCACCGTCCGCTGGGACTTGCGAGGAGACGGAGGAATTTTCCCGTGTACAGACCGCTGGTGGACCTGTGGACAATGGAAGAACGACATGTCATACTCACCTACAGACTCAACAGTGCCACTATACAGGAACTGTGTGCCCAGCTGGAGCCAGACCTGATGTCACCCATCCGCCAACCCACAGGGATTCCGCCTCTAGTGCAGGTGCTATCAGTACTCCATTTTTTGGCTAGTGGATCATTTCAAACTACAGTGGCCATTTCATCTGGGATGTCTCAGCCTATGTTTTCAAGGGTATTGTCCAGAGTGTTGTCTGCCCTGATGAAATACATGCGGAGCTACATCATTTTCCCTGAGGTGGGTGACTTGCCTACAGTGAAGGGGGATTTCTATGCCCTTGGACACATTCCCAATATCATTGGTGCCATTGATGGTACCCATGTGGCTTTGTTCCCCTCAAAAGACAATGAACAGGTGTACAGGAACCGAAAAAGTTATCATTCGATGAATGTCCAGGTGGTCTGTTTGGCTGACCAGTACATCTCCCATTTAAATGCCAAGTTCCCAGGGTCAGTGCATGACGCGTACGTCATGCGAAATAGCAGCATCCCTTATGTGATGGAACAGCTACAGAGACAGCGTGTGTGGCTAATTGGTGACTCTGGTTACCCCAACCTGCCTTGGCTATTGACCCCAGTGATGAATCCCAGGACAAGGGCAGAGGAACGGTACAATGAGGCCCATGGGCGTACTAGGAGGGTGATCGAGCGGACCTTCGGCCTCCTGAAGGCCAGGTTTAGGTGCCTGCATATGACAGGTGGATCCCTAATGTACTCACCAAAGAAGGTGTGTCATATCATCGTGGCCTGCTGCATGCTTCACAACCTGGCTTTGCGACGCCAGGTGCCTTTCCTGCAGGAGGATGGTCCAGATGGTGGTGTTGTGGCCGCTGTGGAGCCTGCGGAGAGTGAAGAGGAGGAAGACGAAGAGGACGACACAGACAACAAGGACAGAGTGATACTGCAGTATTTCCAGTAACTCACAGGTAAGAATCTACTCCTGCATTTTATTATATCTGTAACAGTACTGTCTGACCTTTCACCCCAATGAATGGTAACTTAGTTGTGAATTTGCCTTCCTATTTCAGTGATCTGGTCCCCACGGAGTGCCCTCTGGTTTATTTCCCCATGGACTACCGCTGTGTGACACTGGTATGTTGTCATCACAATGTAATTGGACATTTTTGGTTGGTTATATCGAATACATTTGGTTTAAAAAAATAAATAGCAGACTCCAGATGGTTTTTGTGCAATAATTGTGTTTATTGAAGTGCAAAAATTGGTGTATAGTTCAAAAAGGGTGATGGGTGATGGTGGAGGCATGTCCATGGCAGAGTCCAGACTCTCGTTCGCACAGGTGCATTGTCCATATTCCTGTGGAAGGTGGAGCAGGGGCAGTTCAAGGTTGGACAGGGTGAACAAGTGGGACAGTGGGATGACATCCGGGGGGATCCGTGCATGGCGGGGGCCTTGACATCCTACTCTGTCTTCTTCCTAGATCTCAGGCCTTTCTTGCGGGGTGGTTCTTGTTCTGCAGGGGGTGGGGTCCGGGTGGCCCGTTGCTGTTGTGTCGGGGCCTCCTGACCACTAGCGCAGGCGGAGGTGGTGGGCTGTTCTTCCTCCATGCTAGTGGCAGGGGCCCTTTGGGGGGCCACATGGTCCCACAATGTGGTGACAATCTGGTTGAGTGCCACCACGATTGTACCCATTGCGGAACTGATGCTGCGCAGTTCTTCCCGGAACCCCATGTACTGGTCCTCCTGCATGGCCTGGATCTCCTGGAACCTGGCCAGGACCGTCGCCATCGTCTCTTGGGAGTGGTGGTACGCTCCCATGATGGTGGTGAGGGCCTCTTGGACAGTGGGTTCCCTAGCCCTGTCCTCCCTCTGTCGCACAGCAGCCCTCCCAGTTCCCCTTTGTTCCTGGGCCTCTGTCCCCTGGACGGTGTGCCCACTACCACTGCCCCCAGGTCCCTGTTGTTGTTGGGGTGGTGGGTTGCCCTGGGTGCCCTGTAGTGGTAGACACACCGCTGCTTGACCTGTCCTGGAGACAGAGGCATGGGCCCGCTGGGTGGGTGCTGTGCTGGGGTTTCCAGAGGGGGGTAGGTCTGCTGTGGCCTGTGGCTGCCTGAGGGGAACCGACTGTCTAGAGGTCCCCGATGGTTCGGGCTGGTCATCAGGTTCTAGGTCGACAGAGCTGCTGTCATCACTGGGGGCCTGTTCTGGGGGGGGGATGGACATTTCTGGACCCTCCTGGCCGGTGTGTTGGCGTTCGGGCCCTGCAGGGGTAAAAGAGTATGGTTATTGCTTCTGTGTGTGCCATGGCATGCGATTTGTGGGTGCCCTTGTCCCCCAGTGCTGGCATTCCCTTGTGGGAGGAGTTGTGAGGGTGGTTTGGGGGGGGATGGGTATGTGCAGTGGTCATGCTTAGGTGATGGTTGTCCATGGTTTGTGTTGGCATTCAGGGGTTGGTGTTGGTTTGGGTGGGTTGTGCTGGTGAGACATTAGCATGGAGGATATGTGCTGGGGGGTTGGGGGTGAGGGTGGGGGTGTGGGTTGGAATGCTGGTGGTTGGGGGGGATGAAGTAGTTGAGATTAGACTTACCAGAGTCCATTCCTCCGCCTACTCCAGCGAGGCCCTCAGGATGCAGGATGTTCAAGACCTCTTGCTCCCATGCTGTGAATTCGGGTGGAGTGGGTGGGGGTCCGCCGCCAGTCTTCTGCACAGCGATGTTGTGTCTTGACACCATCGTCCGCACCTTCCCCCGTAGGTCGTTCCAGCGCTTTTGGATGTCTTCCCGATTTCTGGGATGCTGTCCCACAGCGTTGACCCTGTCGACGATCCTTTGCCATAGCTCCGCCTTCCTGGCTATTGTGGTGTGCTGCACCTGTGTGCCGAAGAGCTGGGGCTCTACCCTAATTATTTCCTCCACCATGACCCTGAGTTCTTGGTCCAAGAACCTGGGGTGTCTTTGGGGTGCCATGGGGTGGTGTGGATGAGGTGTGGGGTGGTGTTTGTGGTGATGACTGTGGTGGAGTGTGGTGTTTTGTGCGTAGATGTAGTGTGGGGGATGATGTTGGGTTCCTGTGTGTGTTGTGGTTTGCGTTCCCTGTGCTCTCTCTCTGTGTATTGCGCCTTATCTCTGAATTTCGATTTGTGGGGGTTTATGGGTGATGTGGGTGTGTGTTTTATATCGTATTGATTGTGTGGGAGTGGTGTTTGTATGTGTATCAGGTGTGTGTATTTGTAATTGTCCAATGTGGCAGTGTTTTGTAGATGTGTGTGTATTTTGAGTGCAGCGGTGTGTACTGCCAATGGGATACTGCGGTTGAAAGACCGCCGCGTGGATTCGTGGGTTGGAATGGCATGGGCGTATTTCTGTTGGCGTGACGGTGGAGGTTTGGTCATCTCCAGTTTATTGCTGACCGCTGATGTGGCGGCCTTCAGTGGAGGTCGGGTTTTTGGCGGTTTGGCAGTTGTGGGTCAGAATGACCCTGGCGGTTTACCGCGGCCGCGGCGGTGTTATGGCGGTCTTCTGACCGGTGGTAACTGCCTTTTACCGCCAGGGTCAGAATGACCCCCACAGTGTCTTTGTCCCACCCAATTTGGGGGCATTGTTTTCACAATTATACAGATAAGAGATACAGGCATTTATAAAAAGTAGAAAGAGTGTGGGGGCCAGCACGCAGCCCTGTCTCATGCCTTTTGTACTACATCTAATATTTTCAAGTGATCTCTCTGCTTTGACTCCATCCGGATGACTTGATGATCACACCATTCAGATGTCACCCCCCAAACACACACATTCTATTTCTCTTCTCACCTTTATTTGACACAAAGTTTAGTCACCCAGCTCTTACATTTCTTGGTTTTCAATGTTTATCACTCTCCCAAGGAAGCATGTCCTGATAACAATGATTTTTCATCGTCTTAGTATCTCAGAATTTTCCAAATCTGTGATTAATTGTGTAGATTTAATTACTGAATTTTATCTGTTTGTACAGAAACTGTACGAGCTGAAAACAATTGCAATTATTTTCTGTGAACGTTGTAATGATTTATTACTGCTTAAATTGTTTAACAGTTTCCTTTAGTCTATTTGGCTTTCTGTATTTTTTTTTACATTTAATCAGAATGCAATATGTTGGTCACACATATATTATTCATGGCAATTGTGCTTATATGTATGGGTGTAACACAGGTTGCACAAGATAGGTAGCTAAAAGTTTCCTTGGCTTCGATGTCTCTCCTTTTCAACAGCTCTATCCCTTTTACAAGGATCATTGGAATCATTTGACAGAGTAGGAAGAAACTATTTGGGATGGTTCAATAAATTATGTTGTAAGAAAGGGCTAAATATGATAGCATTACTTCAATATTTTGTCAATTTTTCCCAATTTAATTCTATCTGGGCAAAACTTTCACCTCATAAGTACTGGTTTAACACCCAAACAGACTAATGAGTAACTAAAAGGTAACCAGTCTACCATTGTGAAAGGCTCTTCAACTTGCTATCGCGAATTCAGTAACTTGACACGTTTTGCACAGTAAAATTTTTTTTTGCTTTAATCTGCAAATTAGGCAGCATATAATGGATTATGTGGCAAATACGGCAAATCTATGACAATGTGGAAATCCTTGCTGTACAGAATTGCATAATTCCTGTGGTCCTGCGTGTTACCTACATTATTAATTCTATGATCTGCTTTCCCTCTCTGAATGCTTTTATTCTCCTTCTTGCTCAAAAGAATACCCACTCTTCTCTTTCCACTTTGCACTGCTTCTGTGCTGGCAGTATGGACACTGCTTAATTTGAGCCAGTGGTTGCTGATGGGGCCACCAACACTCATTTCTGGGGGCCTGTATATTTCTTTACTCATCAGAGAGCAAAAAAGGAAAAGAACACAAAGGGGAAAGAAAGAGAAAGATGGAAAAACCACGACAAAGAGAGAAAGCTTAAACCTGCAAGAGTGAAATAAAGCAGCAGGGAATGTGTGTTAGTGAATTAAAGAGACATGGCATCAGAAATACGCAGCCTTAGTACTCGGTGTGCTGACAGTTAATAGTACTGACCACGGGCTTGAGAGCAGAGCTTTGGGCTTCTGCACTGATTCATTTACAAATTAAGCACTGAGTATGGATAAAAATACATATGATGGCACTGTGGAAACACATAGACATTTCCCAGACAAATAGTAGCTGTTAACTGATGTCTAAGCTTTCTGACCTTCTAGGTGGTTGAGCCAATCTGAAAATTCCTTTCAAGTAGAAATTAACTTTGAGAAGAATAAGTAACTTCTGTTATATTACCCAGATTATTACCCTAAAGTATCACAATGATGTATTAAGTAAAACACATTGCTCGTATGTTAACAAAATCGTATTCAATATTCAACAAGTTGTACAAAAAATAATAGATGACATAAACTTCTCTACTAACTCTTTGTCTACTAGGCAGCTGTAGACTTAAGGCATTGGTTGTGAATCCTTCAATATTTAGTACATTAACACACATTCAACCACACATATTTGTAAGAGTTTTGAATCAGAGGCTACATCATATCTGCTATCAAGGAGATCTCGTCCTCATCTGATTATGTTGAGACAAGCAAATATATCTTGTAAGCAGGCTGTGGTTTGGCTGTGCCAATATAGCCTTGGTCTCCATCAGGACAAATAGTCACTAGAGACAGAATAATCCCGGAAACCTGTTTCACCAAGTTTCTTTTATTGCACTTGTGAAGGTGTACATGAAAGAGCATTGGGGAGAGCCAAATATAATCCAAGCAATTTTGTGAAAATCTAATTTTAATCCAATATATCTTCTTGCAATTCCACCCATCATTGTGATGTCACCATCATGTGCCAGGAAGTGTTTTCCTGAGTGTTCTGGAGTGGTTTCTGGAGTGTTCTGCAGCACCTGCTTTCAATTTTCAGCACAGTCGCAATTTGCGACACCCACTCGCAAATTGCGAGTCCGTTTTTTGCGCGGTCGCAAAAAGCGACCTCGCAAACAGTGGACTCGCTATCTTCGGTGCGACTCCGGGTGCGAGTCGCAATTTGTCCGCGCACTTTCTACCTGCATTGCAGTTAGCGACACGCAATTTGCGAGTCGCACATGCTCGCAAATTGCGAGTCGCTAATTTTTTCCTACCTACATCTGGCCCAAAATCCCTTGTGATTTGTTTCCTTCCAGATGCTTGCTTCGCTCTACCTCTTCCACGCAAATCTTTTTTTTGCCATTTATTTCTTTCCTCCTGTTTAATCCACCAAACATTCCTTGCCTTTTGACCTCAGAATTATTGTATAATGACCTGAGGAGTCTCTAGATGGAAACCTGATGTGAGTTGCTAGTTGTACGCATTTGCCATCACTGGATACTGATATGTCCACAGTTAGTTGTCTGACTTTCATGAACCACCCGTGTGTCCCTTAAAGTCATCACCTGGAATCTTAATTGAGGTCAAACTATGTCTAAAATTACCTTTTTATCTCGTGCCCCCTGCACAATTACCTTGCTAGTATGCTTGGCCAAATTCCACTAAGGGGTACCTATGACCCATTATTGGCATCCCCCTCATAGATCTCACCCTAATTATGAATTGTGCTGGCCTGTACTAGCCCTCCTCTCCCTGCTCAATGGTGTATGACTAGATTGAGTAAAACAAAATTGTCAAAATTGTTGAGATCACAGGGCCTACGTGATAATCTTCTGTTAAGTGTGCCAATATTGACTTCAGTTCTAAGGTCCCAGTTCCACAACCAATCAACATTAGAATGCATTTTTGTGAATATTGAATCGCTGTTGCAGAAACTGTGGACATAATCCAGAGAGTGATTCCTACTCAATTATTTGTAAATAAAAGTGAGTGCTAATACTCAATAATAAATCTGCATTAAAAGAGAGACTCGCTTCTACCTAGCATTTACTAATATGAAAAATATTAGATGAGATATACAGATCAAGTAGATTTTGTTCCAGATCTATTGACTTTAACCCTGCTATCACTGGGGATTATTTCCAAATGGATGGCAATCGCAGGGCTATATGAGCAGATGATGGCTTAACTAAAGTAAACACTTTGAAGACCAGAATATGGAATTACATTGTCAATAATTCCTGCTATAAAGCGATGGTTTGATAAGGATTGTTGAGACAAAAAAACAAAGCTGACTTAGGTATTGGAGTCATGTAATGAAGCATGAAGGAAGATGAAGGAAGCAAACTATTTTACTTACTTACAATGATTCAATGGAAACAGGCCTGAAAGTGTTATCATGAACACTAACAGGTATGATCATTTTGCCCCTGTGTATAAGTGGTTGCTAGTCTTTGCCCTCTCTGTAGGGTCAAATCCAAACATTTTGCCTTTATCCTCTATATTTTGCCGAAATTGTTTTTTGTTGGTTCCATGAATCTGTGCTTTTTACCACTGCTAACCATTGCTCTCTCCTTTAAACATGCTAACACTGGCTTGCATATGAGTGGCATATTTCATTACTTGTACGTTGTAGAATGGTATCTGGTATCTCATACTTCCAGGGTCTGTAAAATAAATGCTACTTGTGGGCCTGAAGCAATCTCAGATCTGCCATTATAGCCTGAATACAATTTTAAACTGCCAGTTTGACTTGGCAATATAATTCACTTTGCAGGCTTGTTAATACATATGTCACCCATAAGGTAGGGTCTTGGTAGCCCATAGCGCAGGATGTATTGGAATTCAAAGTTTGGGCAGGTACTTTTTAAGTTATACATGTCCTGGTATTGAAAGACTCCTAAATTTGCTTTTCACTACTGTGAGGTCTAGCTCTCCCATAAGATAACATTGGGTTTCCTTCTTACAATTAACAAGTGTTAACCGTAGTTTTGGGAAAAGGTAAGCATTTCATGTTTGGTGTTCGAGAAATTGTAACACAAAATCCTCTTAACTGTAAAGTTGGATTTTAAGTTTCAATTTTGAAAATGCCACTTTTAGGAAGTAGGCCTTTTTTGCCCTAAACTATTTGGTATCTGCAGCATATCCTGGACAACATGACAGGGTGTATTTGCCAATTGGACTTTGTTAATTTCTCCAAGATATCCACACAGTAGCATGATTAGGGATGCCTGGATGTGTCATCAACTGGCAGGATGGGGGGGATGGGGCTGGGCACATCCCCACTTGCAAATAATAGACTGTGCTCTGCCTTCACACAAAGGACTTGTCATCCCTGCATTGCTCATGCAGCCAGCTTGGAGACAGGGCAGGAGAGTAAAGGAAACTTCAAGCACTTCAAAGGGAATTCTCTAGAAACTTCTTCTACTTCAAAGAGTGCACCATTGTTAGAAATGGGGTCTCCAGCTGGCAGCTTGGCCTTTGTCCAAATAGGGATCCAATGCTAGTCAGGGTAAGTCACACACACCCCATATGATGGTGTGCGCACTGATCAGTCAGGCCTAACTTAAAAGGCAATGCGTAAAGTAAAGTATTTGTGCAATAAATCATGCAATAACACAGTGAGAACACCACAAAAAGACACCACACAGGTTTAGAAAAACATAGGATATTTATCTGATTAAATTAAGGTCAAAACGATAAAGATTTTATAATCACAAGTTGAAATATCATTTTTCTTATAAGCAACATTTTTCTCTTATAAGCACAAAGTACCTGGGGTTTGGGTCAAAATTACACGCATGAAGACCGCAGAAGAGGAGATGCGTAGAAAAAAGGTAGGTGTGCGTCGGTTTTCCAGGTGTACACAAAAGATGTGTCAATTCTTTACCACTCAGCAAGAGCTTTGTATTGATTTCTGGTGCACAGGCTTGAATCCTCTTTGCGATGATGCGTGGAAATTCTGGGCGTGCGGGACGAAGTTACAGCTGTTGTGTCGATCTGGTGGGTGAGGGGGCTGAATTTCTGCCACATGCCTGGTGCTGCGTTGATTCCTCTTGCAGAAAGTCGGGTTGCGTTGTTCCGGCTCGGCGCTGCGTCAATCCGGTGGGCTGTGTGTTGAAGTTCCGGTCGCAATGTTGGTGCTGCGTCGATATCCACTTGGGGAGCTGGACTGCATCGTTCAGGTTCAGCGATGCACTGATTTTCTCACCGCGGGACAGGCTGTGCATCGATTCCGGCAGGCTGTGCAGTGATTTTCACCACATAAGGACTTTCTTTGCAGTGATTAGGGGCATATTTATACTCTGTTTGCGCCGAATGTGCGTCAAAAATTTTGACGCAAATTTGGCGCAAACCTTGCCCCATATTTAAACTATGATGCCCGACCCCGCAGATGTCAAAAAAAGTCAGTGCGCGTCATCTTTTGTATGTGGGAAACTACCTTGCGTTAATGACATGCAAGGTAGGCATTTCCGTCCAAAAAATGACTTTAAGGCCTGTGCTCCTTATTTATACTCCTGCGTCATTTTGATGCCCAGGAAGGGACATGCCTTAAAAAATGGCGCACAGCCTGATGTGCGCTGTTTTTTAATGCCTGGGTGAGGGCAGGCGTTAAGGGACCTGTGGGCTCACTTCCATGGTCTCAGACCATGGAAGCAGTCCAGAGGTGCCCTTTCCTCGTCCACCCCAGGAGTACACCCATGGATGGGGGAACCCACCCCAGGTAAGTACAGGTAAGTTGAGGTAAGTCTTCTTTTTAATTTTTTTAAGTGGCATAGGGTGCCAAATTTGCCCCCCCTACATGCCACTGTGCCCAATGGCCATGCCCAGGGGACAGAAGTCCCCTGGGCATGTCCATTGGGTAAGGGGGCATGACTCCTGCCTTTGCTAAGACAGGAGTAATTTCAATGGGGGTTGTGAGTCAAAAAATGGCGCAAGTCCGGTTTGAGCCATGATTTTTGACTCAAACCTGACTTGCACCATTTTTTGACGCACAACCCCCATTTTCCCCTACGCCGGCGCTGCCTGGTTTGAGTAATTTTTTTTTACTCTGACCAGCCCACAGCGCCGGCTAACGTCAATCCTTAAATAAGGCGCCCGCATGGTGCGTAGGAATGGAGTTAGCTGGCAGTACATTTTTTGATGCAAACCAGCGTCGGTGCTGGTTTGCGTCAAAAAGCATAAATATGTGCCTAAGACTTTTTGCCCCTGAGACTTCAGGAAGCAAGAGGCAAGCTCAATCCAAGCCCTTGGAGAGCACTTCTCAGCAGAGGCAGAGGCCAGCAAGAAGGTGGGGCAACAGTAAGGTAGCAGTCCTTTACAGCAAAGCAGTCCAGGTGAGTCCTTCGGGCAGCCAGGCAGCTTCTCTTAGCAGGTTGCAGGTTCCGGTGCAGAGTGTCTGTCCCAAGAAGTGTCTAGTTTGGTAGAGTCAGGGACCCAGTTTATATACTCAAATGTGCCTTTGAAGTGGGGGAGACTTCAAAGGGTGGTTTTGAAGTGCACAAGGTCCCCTTTCAGTACAACCTTGTCTGCCAGGGTCCCAGTATGGGGTTTGGCAGTCCTTTGTGTGAGGGGAGGCCACTGTCCTTCGAAATGTGTCAGGCCCTCCACCCTTCCAGCCCAAGAAGACCCATTCAGTATGCAGATGTGTGCAGGTGTGACTGAGCATACTGTGTTTGTTGTTTGAGTGAAATGCACAAGGGAGATGTCAACCAGCCCAGCCCAGGCATGGCTTGGAGACAGGCTGTAAGGCACAGAAGGATTTAAGTGCAGAGAAATGCTCAGTTCCTAAAAGTGACATTTCTAAAATAGTAATATAAAATTCAGCTTCACCAGTCAGCAGGATTTAGTATTACCATTCTGGTCATAATAAATAAACACTTTCTAAAGGTAGCATTTCTAAAATAGTAATATTAAATTCAATCTCACCAGTCAGCAGGATTTTGTATTATCATTCTGGTCATACTAGATATGACCTGTTTACCCTATTCTAATCAGAATCTACCACTCAACAGTTTATGGGGGTAGCCCTAGTTTTAGCCTATGAAAGAAGCAGGCCTCACAACAGTGGATAACGCATTTAGGAGTTTTCCACTATGAGGACATGTAAAACACATAGATATATGTCCTGCCTTTTACCCACACAGTAACCTGCCCTCTGGGTTTCGTAGGGCCTACCTTAGGGGTGACTTATATGTAGAAAAAGGGGAGTTAAAGACTTAGCAAGTACTTTTGAATGCCAAGTTGAAGTGGCAGTATAACTGCACACACAGGCCTTGCAATGGGAGGCCTGAGACATGGTAATGAGACTACTTATGTGGGTGGCACAATCAGTAGTGCATGCCAACTAGTAGCAGTCAGTTTACAGGCCCTGGGCAAATGCAGTGCACTTTACTAGGGACTTACACGTAAATTAAATATGCCAATTAGATATGAGCCAATGTCACCATGTTTTAAGGGAGAAAGCATATGCACTTTATCACTGGGTAGCAGTGATAAAGTGCACAGAGTCCTAAAACCAGCAAGAACAGTGTAACTAGGTGGAGGGAGGTAGGCAAAAAGTTTGGGGTGACCTAAGGCTGTCAGGTCTAACAACCATGTATAAAATGGTGAACATCAGACCCAGTCTTCAGTTCACATTCTGGACTTGCGTAAGGACTCTCAGAGAACTGCCTGCTGCTGTGGACAGCTGTGTACTCCACAAGATAGCTTTGCTTCACCTGGAAGGAACACTTTTCTGCATGGAGTCTGCGTTGAACCCCCAGAGGTCTGCCCTGCTGCTAGAGCCGTGCTTCTTCACCTGCAACCAGAACTACCAGAGTAACTCTAATGTCTATTTTGCAGGCCTCCTGTTCAGAGCCACAGGGACAGAAAAGGCTCCTTCCTTCTTGAGCCTGCGCAAGTCCTAACACCCTCAAGGTGGTGCCCCTCCAGTCCTGGACCCTTGGTGCTAGTGCTAAAGGTGCCAAAATAGCCAAAATGTTAAACCTTTTGGCTGAAAACTGCTCTGGAAGATGACCAGGATGAACCTACCCAAATATGCACTCAAGGTGCATAGTGGTCAGCCTGTTGTCTCAGCAGCTCCTGCTCTGTTCTTCCCCACAGCAGCAAATCCTATTCTGCAGTCCTTTGCCAGAGGGGTATCCTCCTCATGGAATTCTCATCAGCTACAGCTTCCTGCCCTATTCCACTAGCGATTTTCAAATTCCCAAAAAAGTGGTCATTACAACCCTGGCAGTCGGTGTTAAAGCGGCGGTAAGACCGCCAACAGGCTGGTGGTAAAAAATTTACAATTATGACCGTGGCGGAAATCGCCAACTAAGACAGCCACTTTACCACAACGACCGCCACGGTGGTACAAACAAACAGCGCGGCGGTCACCACCAACAGACAGGCGGGAGACAATGTACCGCCCACACTATTGTGACAGGCCAATCCACCTTTTCCGGGGCGGGTTCACCGCGGATAAAAACACGGTGGAAACAGGAATCCCGAAGGAAAAACGCTCACCTCTACACACCCCACAAGGAACGAGGACGCCATGGACCCGCAACTCCAAATTCTACCTGCAATAGTCTTCCTACTCCTCTACCAGGAGCACGAACGCCGGCGGCGAAGACCACGGTGAGTACTGCACCTACAACACAGGGGAGGGGGAAGGTAAAAAACAGGGACACACACACGCAACACCCCCACTCCCATCCTCATCCACTACAACACACACACTAATGCATATCAATACATCATAGTTACACCCCCAAGCCCCACGGAAGAATGCAAAGACAATAGAAAATGAGTGTAACCATTGTAATATATTAAAAGCAAGTAGGCAGAAATATATATATACACCATGTACATAATATACACCAAGCATAGTAGTCCAGGTAGTGCTCTAAGAAAGTCCGTGGAACACTGGGACCACACGGTATGGGTGAGACCCACACAAGATCCCCGACCATGACGGAGAGAACACTGCAGGGGCATCAGAGAGCAACTAACCAGGCACCTCAGGGGAGGAAAAGGGGGGGCACCTTAGCCGCTTTAGTGCACGACGCCAAATCCATGAGGGGGCCACATGCCCACTGTTCCATCCTGGGGAGTGCAAAGCCACAGTCTCTCAAGTCTCTACAGTGGGTGGTTTGCCCACTGTTCAATCCTGGGGAGTGCAAAGCCACAGTCTCTCAAGTCTCTACAGTGGGTGGGTTGCCCACTGCCATATCCTGGTGAGTGGAAAGCCACAGTCTCAAAAGTGGATAACAGTCTCCACTGGTTCTGGAGGGGGCATGGTGCCCAGAGTGCTTCATCCTGCTAAGGATAGAGGTAGTGGATGACAGTCTCCACTGGTTCTGGAGGGGGCATGGTGCCCAGAGTGCTTAATGTTGCTAAGGACAGAGGTAGTGGATGTATCTCTCCACTGGTTCTGGAGGGTGCATGGTGCCCAGAGTGCTTCATCCTGCTAAGGACAGAGGTAGTGGATGACAGTCTCCACTGGTTCTGGAGGGGGCATGGTGCCCAGAGTGCTTCATCATGCTAAGGACAGAGATAGTGGATGACAGTCTCCACTGGTTCTGGAGGGGGCATGGTGCCCAGAGTGCTTCATCCTGCTAAGGACAGTGGTAGTGGATGTATCTCTCCACTGGTTCTGGAGGGGGCATGGTGCCCAGAGTGCTTCATCCTGCTAAGGACAGAGGCAGTGGATGACAGTCTCCACTGGTTCTGGAGGGGGCATGGTGCCCAGAGTGCTTCATCCTGCTAAGGACAGAGGTAGTGGATGACAGTCTCCACTGGTTCTGGAGGGGGCATGGTGCCCAGAGTGCCTCATTCTGCTAAGGATAGAGGTTGTGGATGACAGCCTCCACTGGTTCTGGAGGGGGCATGGTGCCCAGAGTGTATCATTCACCCCGTGACGGACGCAGTTGTGTCAGTGCCCTTGCCGCTCATGGGCCAGCGATGCTTGAGATGGTGGTGCCCTGTTCAGCGGTGCTTGAGATGGCGGTGCCCTGTTCAGCGGTGCTTGAGATGGCGGTGCCCTGTTCAGCGGTGCTTGAGTTGGCGGTGCCCTGTGCAGCGGTGCTTGAGACGGCGATGCCCTGTTTAGCGGTGCTTGAGAGGGCAGTGCCCTGTTCAGCGGTGCTTGAGATGGCGGTGCCCTGTTCAGCGGTGCTTGAGACGGCGGTGCCCTGTTCAGCGGTGCTTGAGTTGGCGGTGCCCTGTTCAGCGGTGCTTGAGACGGCGGTGCCTTATTCAACGGTGCTTGAGTTGGCAGTGCCCTGTTCAGCGGCGCTTGAGATGGCGGTGCCCTGTGCTGCGGTGCTTGAGATGGCGGTCTCCATTGCAGGGTCTCAGCTGCTGGCGGTCCTTCATGGCCCAGCAGGGCTTTTGCTGGCGGTCCTTCATGGCCCAGCGGGGCTTTTGCTGGCGGTCCTTCATGGCCCAGCGGGGCTTGTGCTGGCGGTCCTTCATGGCCCAGTGGGGCTTGTGCTGGCGGTCCTTCATGGCCCAGCGGGGCTTGTGCTGGCGGTCCTTCATGGCCCAGCGGGGCTTGTGCTGGCGGTCCTTCATGGCCCAGCGGGGCTTTTGCTGGCGGTCCTTCATGGCCCAGCGGGGCTAGTGCTGGCGGTGGCCTCCTGGGCAGGTGGGCTGGTGCTGGCGGTGGCCTCCTGGGCGGGTGGGCTGGTGCTGGCCTCCTGGGCAGGTGGGCTGGTGCTGGCAGTGGCCTCCTGGGCAGCTGGGCTTGTGCTGGAGGTGGGCTCCGGGGCATCCCTTGATGATGGCGGTCTTCTCCCCCGTGCTGCTCTTCCCAGACTTGCCGGGTTTCTTGTGGCCTTCCGCACCATGGAAGGTGTCACAGCTGACTTCACACTCCCACCGGGACCCCTGGGAGCGGCTTTGGTGGCTGGAGTCTTCCCCCTCTCCCGGCGTGCACTGGGCAACTTCTGATGCTTCACAGGTGGGGGACTGTCTGTGCTGTGGCTCTGTGCCACACTGGCTGCCCTGGTGGCCGGTGCACTCCAGTTTCCAGTGACTACAGGCACCACTGGTCCCTGAGATGTTGTGGCTGAGGCGCTAGTTCGGGACCTAGGAGACGGACGGGGTGGGGGAGGTGTGGGAAAGAGGTCAAGGGTGGACAGGAAAAGTTTTTTGGACACACTGGGATGGGTAGCTGAAGGGGGTTTGGGAGTGGAGGAAGAGGTGGTGGTTGTAGGAGCTGTACGTTTGGTGACTTTGGGTGAAGGTGCATGCGCTGGAGGCTGTCGTGAGGTGGATGGCTGTTGGGTGGGTGTGTGCCTGAATTTTTGTATCTTGGGAGGGGGCGTCACAGACACACTGAGAGAGGACACAGGGGGCGTGTGAATGGTAGTGGGGGTGGTGACTGCAAGTGAGCGGGGTGTGGTGGTGGGTGTGCTGGAGAGGGACGTAGTGGATGTAGAGATAGTGCATGCAGGTGTGAGTGTAGACGAGACTGGGAGGGAGGAGGGAGACGAGGAGGAGGGGGACACAGTGGAGGCAGTGGATGTTGGTGTGTCTGCATGTGTGTGATGCTTGCGTGAGTACCTGTGGGATCTGTGGTGCTTATGTTTGCCAGAGCTTCCTTTGTGTGTTGACGTTTGTGCATGCTGGTCTGTAGGTGTGCTTGGGATAGGCTGAGGTACAGGGGATTGGGTCTGGGTGGAGGAAGTTGGAGGGGGGAGGCTAGAGACGGGGACAATGGCTGCCATCAGTGCTGAGGCCAGAGTCTGAAAAGCTCGCTGAAGGGCCGCCTGACCAGAATGAATGCCCTCCAGGAATGCATTTGTGAGCGACCTGAGGAGGTCAATGGCCTCCTCACTGAGGGCAGCAGGGGTAACTGGGGGAGGGCCTGAGGTGACTGGGGTGAAGGTGATGCCCACCCTCCTGGGTGAGCGGGCAGGGGGCAAAGGCTGAGGGGCTGCTGGGAGGGCGGTGCTGGTAGGGGGTGGTGGCTGTACCTGTAGATGCGGGCGGCACAGATGTTGCCACCACCACAAGGGAGCTCCCATCAGAGGACGAGTCTGTGTCGCTGGTGTCAGCTCCTGTCCCCGCCGTGGAGCTCCCCTCGCCCTCCGTCCCACTGGTGAACTCTGAGTCCGTAGTCTCGCCCTCCAGGGCTATGTGGAATGCAGCTCCCTCGTGCTCCGGTGCCACTGCTCCTCCGCCTGATGATGCTAATGCACACAAGAACAGGGAGTCCACAAAAAGGGGGATGACAACAGAAGAAAGACATGTTGAGTGCATGCATTACCGCTACCGTTGGCGGACACGACAGACACAGACGCCCCCTGCACTACGCTGCGCTCTGGGGGTCCACTGTTCAATTCCTGGTAAATGGCCTACAAGGCTATGGACGACATATGCACACATAGATAACGCAGGAGCATGACTAGGTGTACTTGGCACTCTACAGAGGTGGGGTGGGGTGCCACATGGCCTGCCTTACGGAGGGGCCTTGTCTACGGAACTCGCCCTGGCCTAGGGAAACCCACAGCCCACCTCCCCCACCCAGACACCTCCACTGCGCGCAAAGTCAGCAGAATGAGAGTGTACTCACCCCCTTGTGGCTGCTGTGATGCCCTCAAGCGCCCATCGAACTCCGGGTAGGCCACCGCCAGGATACGGAACTCGCCCTGGGAAACCCACAGCCCACCTCCCCCACCCAGACACCTCCACTGCGCGCAAAGTCAGCAGAATGAGAGTGTACTCACCCCCTTGTGGCTGCTGTGATGCCCTAGAGCGCCCATCCAACTCCGGGTAGGCCACCGCCAGGATCCTGAACATCAGGGGGGTCATGGTGCGACAGGCACCCCTCCCACGTTGGGAGGCCATCCCCAGATGAGCCTCCGCCGTCTACTTGCTCCAGCGGCGAATGTCCTCCCATCTTTTCCGGCAGTGGGTGCTCCGTCTGTGGTAGACCCCCAGGGTCCGGACGTCCTTGGCGATGGCACGCCAAATATCTTTTTTCTGGTGGGCGCTGACCTACATGAAATGTACAGGAAAAAAAAGAAGTTATTACCAACTGCACCGTCAAACTGATTGGCCCCCATCCCTACCCTTGCCATGTGGCACATGCATTCACTGTCTTTCATGCACGCAGCACTCTCCCCCCTTCCTTCTTACATCCAGCCTTCTCCACACAGGCATAGCCCATACAACATACTCCCTGTGTACTTACCTGTTTGTCTGGAGGACCTTAGAGTAGCGTGTACTGAGGGAGGACCCTATCCACGAGCTTCTCCAACTCCTCTGATGTGAAGGCAGGGGCCCTTTCCCCAGATACTCAAGCCATTGTCTCTTCCAGACTGAGGTCACAGCAGCACTTGCAATGTAGGTCCTCTCCTGTCGAAGATCAGGTATCGAGTGATTGAGCAGATAGACAATGGCGGTCACGTCCGCGGCGGTGCGTACCGTCACCGCCGGCGTACATCGTCATTGGCTCCTGGGACCCATAGGGTCCAATGTTAACCAATGCAGCATTGCGCCGCGGCATCGACCGCCTACCGCGACGGTGTACAACGCCAGCGCAGTTACCTCACATCCCATTGTCCCACTTTACAGGTCAGGCAGCCGCCATTTCAGGGGCCCACATGGCTTCATTTTCAACTGCGTCACACATACCTAGGCCTAGACTCTACACATATACAGGCCATCTTTTGTGTATGAATGGTGTTCTGTGTAAACTGTGGGTACGTACCTCTGAGTTGTTTGACTCTGTGCTTGCTGTTGTCCTTCATAGGCACCGTCCGCTGGGACATGTGAGGAGATGGCGGCATCCTCCGGTGTACCGACCGTTGGTGGACCTGTCGACAATGGAGGAGTGACATGTGATTATCACATACAGGCTTGACCGTGCCCCAATCCAGGAACTGTGTACCCAGTTGGAGCCAGACCTGATGTCAGCAATCCACCGTCCCACAGTAATCCCCCCTCAAGTGCAGGTGCTGTCAGTGCTCCATTTCCAACAGTGGCCATAGCATCAGGGATGTCCCAGCCTATGTTTTCCAACGTATTGTCCAGAGTGTTGTCTGCCCTTCTGAAACACATGCGGAGCTACATCGTTTTTCCTCAGGTGGAGGATTTTCCTACAGTGAAAGGTGATTTCTATGCCCTGGGACACATCCCCAACATCATAGGTGCCATGGATGGGACCCAGGTGGCTTTGCCCCCCCCCACAGGAGTGAACAGGGTGTGCAGAAACCGGAAGAGTTATCATTCGATGAATGTACAGATGGTATGTTTGGCAGACCAGTACATCTCCCATGTGAATGCCATGTTCCCTGGCTCAGTGCATGACGCCTACATCTTGCGGAATAGCAGCATCCCTTATGTGATGGGTCAACTCCAGAGGCACCGTGTGTGGCTATTAGGTGAGCACCTGGAAGCAAGTCAGTGGGAATGGTTGTCTGGGTCTGGGGATATCCCTCCAGGTTAGTGCGTGTCTAACAGTTGTCCCACACCATTTGCAGGTGACTCTGGTTACCCCAACCTCTCATGGCTACTGACCCCAGTGAGGAATCCCAGGACAAGGGGAGAGGAACGCTACAATAAGGCCCATGGGCGAACTAGGAGGGTGATCGAGTGGACCTTCGGCCTCCTGAAGGCCCGGTTCAGATGCCTCCATATGCCAGGTGGATCCCTATTCTACTCACCAAAGAAGGTGTGCCAGATCATCGTGGCCTGCTGTATGCTTCACAACTTGGCTTTGCGACGACAGGTGCCTTTTCTGCAGGAGGATGGTCCAGATGGCGGTGTTGTGGCAGCTGTGGAGCCTGTGGACAGTGAAGACGAGGAAGCAGAGGAAGAAGACATGAACAACAGGGACTCAGTGATCCAGCAATATTTCCAGTGAGACACAGGTAAGAGTACAGACCTGCCTACTACATGTACTTTAACACTACTACCTCTCTACTGTCTGTCGTTTTCACCCAGTGTATGGTCACTGAGTTGTCACTTTCCCTTACGATTTCACAGATATGTGTCCCACTGTGTGACATCTGCTTAGATTCCTCATGGACTAGAGCTCTGTGACATAGGTATATTGACATTGCAATTGAAAGAGCATTTTGTCACTGTAATTGCTAATACACTATTTCGAAATCACAGACAGACTCCAGATTGTTTTGTGCTTCAGGGGTGTTTATTTAAGTGCTCAATATTGGAGGTGGTAGTGAAATGGTGAGGGGTGATGGCAGAGGAACGTCCATGGCAGAGTCCAGTCTATTAGTCTCACAGGTGCATTGCCCATATGGGCATAGGAAGTGGAGCTGGGGCAGTTTAAGTTTGAACAGGGTGACAAAGTGGGACAGTAGGATGACAATCAGGGTGGTCTCATTTCTTGGTGGGGGTCTTGGCATTGTGCTCTGTCTTTGTCCTGGATCTCAGGGACTGTTTGTGGGGTGGTTCTCCCTCTGCAGGGGGTGAGGTGCTGGTGTGGTGGTCCTGCGGCGGGGCGTCCTGTCCACTAGCACCGGCGGAGGTGGTGGGCTGTTCATCATCCATGCTAGTGGCAGGGACCCCTTGTAGTGCCCTTGTAGTGCCACAGTGTCCCTCCTGGTGTTGAGTACTTCCTTCAGCACCCCTACGATGGTGCCCAGGGTGGAGCTGATGGTTCTGAGTTCCTCCCTGAAGTCCAGATACTGTTCCTCCTGCAGGCGCTGGGTCTCCTGAAACTTGGCCAGTACCGTTGCCATCGTCTCCTGGGAGTGGTGGTAGGCTCCCATGATGGAGGAGAGGGCCTCGTGGAGAGTAGGTTCCCTTGGCCTGTCCGCCCCCTGTCGCACAGTGACATGTGTGGAACCTCCTGTCCAGTGACGTTGGGTAGGGGTCCTGCAGGGGTATAAAAGGATGGTTATTACATCTGTGTGTGTCATGGTGTGCAATGGGTGGGTGACCGTGTACCCCATTGCTTGCATTCCTGTTTGGGACCTTTTGTGATGATGGTTTAGGGGGTTGTCTGGGTATGTGAAGTGGGCATGCTTTAGTGATGTGTGTCCATGCTTTGTTGTTGCATGCAGGGCTTGGTGTTGGGATGGGTGGTTTTTGATGTTGGGACATTTGTGAGGTGTTGGGGTGCTGGGGGTGAGGGTGAGGGTGGGGGTATGTGCTGGCATGCAGGTAGGGTGGGGTATGTAATAATTACGATTTGTCTTACCAGAGTCCATTCCTCCAGCTACTCCTGTGAGGCCCTCAGGATGGTGAATCGCCAAGACCTGCTCCTCCCATGTTGTTAGTTGTGGGGGAGGAGGTGGGGGTCTGCCGTCAGTCCGCTGAACCGCCAGGTGGTGTCTTGAGACCATGGAACGCACCTTCCCCTGTAGGTCATTCCACCTCTTCCTGATGTCATCCCGATTTCTTGGGTTCTGTCCTACTGCGTTGACCCTGTCTACTATTCTTCGCCATAGCTCCATCTTCCTTGCTATTGAGGTGTGCTGCACCTGTGATCCGAATAGCTGTGGCTCTTCCCGGATGATTTCCTCCACCATGACCCTGAGCTCCTCCTCCGAGAACCTGGGGTGTCTTTGCCGTGCCATGGGGTGGTGTAGGTGATGTGTGGGGTGGAGTGTGTGGTAATGAGTGTGCTGATATGTAGTGGGGTGTTGTGTGAGGTGCGTGGAAGTTCTGTGGGTGATGGTGTTGTGTGCCTGTGGATGCTGTTGTTCTTGCTGGTGCTGTCTCTCTCTGGCCTTCTTTTGGAATTTTTTGTCGAAGGAGTTTGTGGGTGATGTGGGTGTGTGTTTTATATTGTAATGGGGGTGTGGGAGTGGTGGGTGTATGTGTATCAGGTATGTGTATTTTGAATTGTCCAATGTGGCTGTGTTTTGTAAGAGTGTGTGTATTTTGAGCGCGGCGGTGTGTACCGCCAATGGAATACCGCGGTTGGATTCGTGTGTCATGATAGTGTGGGCGTATTTCTGTTGGTGTGACGGTGGAGGTTTTGTTTTCGCCAGTTTATCACTGACCTTTGGTGTGGCGGAATTGTGTGGGTGTCTGAATTTTGGTGGATTCCGAAATGTGGGTCATAATAGCTGTGGTGGAATTCCGTGGCCACGGCGGTGTGTTGGCGGTCTTCTGCAGGACGGTAAGTGGCTTTTACCACCAATGTTGAAATGAGGGCCTAAGTCTGAATGTAGACATCTTCACCATGACTTTGTTCACTGGCTCCCCCACCACAATGCTCTCTCCTCAGACACCGCCGGCAGCCTTGCCTCACTGAATTCTACATTCTCAGAACATTTTCTACAAATGTTTTTCTAAGTCCGATGGTAAGAGCTGAACAGACCCAATCTACTCTTTATATCCAACCCATGCTCCATTGCGTCAGCCTCCATTTAACCAACAACCCAATTTCTCACAGTGGTTATTTGAAGAGACAATAGGCCTGATTTAGATCTTGGTCCTAATGGTCCCGCCATTGACTTTTCGACTAACAACCCATCTGCCACTCTGAAGGTCCACCAGACATATTTAGATGTTGGCAGTTCCATAGACGAAAGCTCATATTCAAACCCCTGTCACAGCCACAAAACACCACCCGCATCGATGGTGTAATAGGGGAAAGTGGCTGAAGGCGGAACCCCAGACAGCTTCCCTACCGTGCAGATTTGGATGTGCCATACCACCAAGAAAAAAGTGGCAGTCCGACTTCCATGTTTGAGCTGGCAAATTGGGGAGGGAAAGGGGGTGAAAATCACCTTTCTTCCCCATTTCTCTCCCGTTTTCAACTGGTCATGACTGCTGTCACTGCTGCTTCCAACCCACAGAGAAAACACAGCCTTCCCCGTCACCCGGCTCAATGGTAGGGACACAACATTGCTGGGGTATGTTGGATGGGCCCTGCACGGGAGGTCAGGACCACTGCAGGCATATACTTGTCATAATATATTTTTTTAAACACTGTGACATGCATATGTCGGAGTGACAATTGTGTCACACATGGCTGGGGACACACAGGCACAACCTGCGTATTGCACCCATACACAACAGTCATTGTGGTGTCATCATTCATTGCTAAAAGAATGCTGGCACCACAATGATAGTACAGTCACATTGGACAATGGTATCTGTGTGTGCATTTGAAAGGGACCTAAATGGGCAAGATTGTGCTATCTGTTGTATATGTGAGTCAGTATGTATGTGTGTGTGGAATGGCTGTTTGAGGGAGCTGGAGTGGGTGGTGTGGTCATGTCTGTATGTGAGTCACTTGCGTGTGAGATATGTTGTGTTGCCGTGTGGCACATTCAGTTAAGTGTTGTTGTTGTGTGGCAGACATTGTCATTATGTATGTACTTGTTTTTTTTGTGTGTGTGTGTGTATTTGTGTAACTGAGTGTGTAGTTGTGTTGTTTGTTGTGGTTGTGTCATTTGTGGGTGTAGTGTAAATGGTGTGTGTATGTTGTGTCATGAATGTATGTCAATGTGGGTTTCTGGCATGTACAGGTTGTGTTGTGGTAGATTTACAATGTGCTATTGTGTGTATGTGGTGTGTTGTGTAGTGTGCAATGTGGGGTTACACATATGGCTAAGGGACAGTGTGTGCGTATGGGTGTGTATGTCACTTACCTCTCTTCCATAGTCCCTGCCATTGTATGAAGTCCATTTTGTTCTACCACCATCTCTGTCCGTCAGAAATCCGTCACCAGTCAATCCATTTCCAGAACTGTAACATCTAAATACTGCGGGTGGAACACAGTTGGCTTGAGGGTCTTTTTGGGTCCACCATTGATGTGGCTTGGCGGTAACCCCGCCAAGATCTAAATCAGGTCCAATATCTTCTCAATGTGTATTTAAGGTATATGATGCTCCCGTACTTAACCCATTTATTTTTAAAGAAATTCACAGAGCTGTGCTGGAACAAAAAAGATGGGAAGGTTGCAGGATCAGATTTGCTTCCTGCAGGGTTAATCAAATTTTGGAAATCAGTTGTAATTATAATTTTTTCCTCTATTATATTGCATCAGGTTGTTGCCAGTCATTTGAAACAACAAGAAAATAAATCCCATTTGCAAAATGGTAGAAGAAACATTTCAGGAAGTTATCCTCCAATGTTTTGATTACGTATTTAATGAAAATCTTAGGTAGAGCTTTTTATGAAAATGTGCGTGAGTTGCTGCCAAACAGATTGCATTTTGTCAACTCATATATTTGGTTTGCCAGCAACTATGAACTCTATTGCACGACATAATACTTTTCTGAATATCCCTGGAATGCTCAAAGAAAAAAATATAACCTTTTCTGATTTACACATTGCACTGGAGGATGTTAACATAGAAATCAAGGGGGTCATTCTGACCTTGGCGGTAAAAGGGCCATACCGCCGGTCAGAACTCCGCCATACTACCGCCGCGTCCGCGGTAAACCACCACGGTCATTCTGACCACCAACTGTGAATCCGCCAAAAACCCGACATCCAAGGAAGGCCGCCGCATCAGCGGGCCGCGGAAAACTGGAGATGACCAAACCTCCACCGCCACGCCAACACAAACACGCCCATGCCATTCTGACCCACCAATCCACGCGGCGGTCTTTCAACCGCGGTATTCCATTGGCGGTACACACCGCCGCGCTCAAAATACACACACAGCTCCAAAACACTGCCACATTGGGCAATTTGAAATACACACACCTGACACACATACCAACAACACTCCCACACATCCATACAAGTATAAAACACACACCCACATCACCCACAAACCCCTACGACCGAAGATCAGAGACGAAGGAGAGAGAGACACATCACAGAATAGAGAGCTACATCACACAGAGGCACACTACACCATCACACACACCACATAGAAGCACAAAGCACCACACACCAACACACTCATCACCATATATACCACCCCACACCTCATACACACCACCCCATGGCACCCCAAAGGCACCCACGCTTTTCGGACCAAGAACTCCGGGTCATGGTGGAGGAAATCATAAGAGTTGAACCGCAGCTCTTCGGCTCACAGGTGCAGCACACCACCATAGCCAGGAAGGCGGAGCTATGGCAGCGGATCGTGGACAGGGTCAACGCGGTGGGACAGCATCCCAGAAATAGAGACGACATCTGCAAACGCTGGAACGACTTAAGGGGAAAGGTGCGCTCGATGGTCTCGCGACACAACATCGCAGAGCAGAAGACTGGCGGGGGACCCCCACCCACTCCTCCCGAATTCACAGCATGGGAGCAAGAGGTACTAAACATCCTGCATCCTGATGGCCTCGCTGGAGTACACCGAGGAATGGACTCTGGTAAGTACAATCTCAACTACTTCCCCCCCCAGCATGCTAACCCCCACCACCACCCTCACCCCCAACCCCCCATCACACATCCTCCCTGAGAATGTCTCTCCAGCACAACCCACCCAACACCAACCCCTGCATGCCCCCACAAACTATGGACACCCATCACCCAAGCATGACCACTGCACATACCCCCCCCCAACACCCCCACAACACCTCCCCCAAGGGAATGGCAGCACTGGGGGACAAGGGCACCAATCAATGGCACGCAATAGCACACACAGAAACAATAACCATACTCTCTTACCCCATGCAGGACCCGAACGCCAACACACCGGCCAGGAGGGTCCAGAAATGTCCATCCCCCCCCGGAAGAGGCACCCAGCGATGACAGCAGCTCTGTTGACCTGGAACCTGACGACCAGCCCGGACCATCAGGGACCTCTGGACAGTGGGTTCCCCACACACAGGCCACAGCAGACCCAACACCCTCTGGGAACAACAGCACAGCTCCCACCCAGCGGGCCCATGCCTCTGTCTCTAGGACAGGTCAATCAGCGGTGTGTCTGCCACTACAGGGCACCCAGGCTAACCCACCACCCCAACAACAACAGGGACCTGGGGGCAGTGGTAGTGGGCACACCGTCCAGGGGACAGAGGCCCAGGGAAACAGGGCAACTCGGAGGGCTGCTGTGCGACGGGGGGGGAGGAGAGGCCCAGGGAACCCACTCTCCAAGAGGCCCTCACCACCATCATGGCAGCCTACCACCACTCCCAAGAGACGATGGCGACGGTACTGGCCAGGTTCCAGGAGATCCAGGCACAGCAGGAGGAACGCTACCTGGGGTTCACCAATCAACTCACCAACATCTCTACCGCTATGGGGAGCATAGTCCAGGCCCTCAACCGTATAGAAGACACGTTGCGGGACCGTGTGGCACCACACAGGGCCCCTGTCCCTAGCCAGGAACAGCCTACCACCTCCGCCGGCGCTAGTGGACAGGAGGCCCCACCACAACGACAGGCCACCAGAACCCCACCTCCTGCTGAAGAACCACCACCCCGCAAGAGGAGCCTGAGATCAAAGAAATCGACAGAGTAGGATGTCAAGACCCCCGCCAGCATGAGACCCCCCCTGAAGTCATCCCACTGTCCCACATTGCCACCCTGTCCAACCTTGAACTGCCCCTGCTCCATCCTTCCACAGGCATATGGACAATGCACCTGTGAGACTGAGAACTGGACTCTGCCATGGCCATTACTCCACCCCCACCCATCACCGTGTTTATATCATGTAACATTATCTAGCACAAAAAATAAATCACTCAATGCACTTAAATCAAACAGGAGTCAGGCTGTATTATTTACAAATGTATAACACATTACTGATCAATTATGTTCTGTTAACTTTGTGCTGAACACATACCGAGATCAATAAGCATTAGTCCATGGGCTAACCAAGCAGTAGTCACGGAGTGGGTCATACAGCACTGAAAAGGGAAGGGAAAATCAAACATCAGTTTTAAAGAACTGGGGGGTCATAGACAAAGCTGAGAAGCAGGAGGCTTGCAGGAAAAGTAAAATGGCGTGCTTGATTCTTACCTGTGTGCTACTGAAAATACTGTTGGATAACTCTGTCCCTGTTGTCTGTGTCGTCCTCTGAGTCTTCCTCCTCTTCACTCTCCGCAGGCTCCACAGCTGCTTCAACACCACCATCTGGACCATCCTCCTGCAGGAAAGGCACCTGACGTCGCAATGCCAGATTGTGAAGCATACAGCAGGCCACGATGATCTGGCACATCTTCTTTGGTGAGTACATCAGGGATCCCCCTGTCATATGCAGACACCTAAACCTGGCCTTCAGAACCCCAAAGGTCCTTTCTATGATCCTCCTAGTTCGCCCATGGGCCTCATTGTACCGTTCCTCAGCCCTGGTCCAGGGATTCCTCACTGGGGTCAATAGCCAAGGCAGGTTGGGGTAACCAGAGTCACCTATTAGCCACACACGGTGTCTCTGTAGCTGTTCCATCACATAAGGGATGCTGCTATTACGCATCACATACGCGTCATGCACTGAACCAGGGAACATTGCATTCACATGGGAGATGTACTGGTCAGCCAAACAGACCACCTGGACGTTCATAGAATGGTAACTCTTCCTGTTTCTGTACACCTGCTCATCGTCTTTTGGGGGGACTAAGGCTACATGGGTCCCATCAATGGCACCAATTATGTTGGGAATATGTCCAAGGGCATAAAAATCACCCTTCACAGTGGGCAAATCAACCTCCTCTGGGAATATGATGTATCTACGCATGTGTTTCGTCAGGGCAGACAACACTCTAGACAAAACCTTAGAAAACATTGGCTGAGACATTCCAGATGACATGGCCACTGTTGTCTGGAATGAGCCACTTGCAAGAAAATGGAGGACTGACAGCACCTGCACCAGAGGGGGAATTCCTGTGGGTTGGCGGATGGGGGACATCAGGGCTGGCTCCAGCTGGGCACACAGTTCATGGATAGTGGCACGGTCAAGTCGGTATCGTAGTATGATGTGGCGTTCTTCCATTGTCGACAGGTCCACCAGCGGTCAGTACACGCGAGGATTCATCCTTCTCCTCGCAAATCCCAGCGGACGGTGCCTAGGAAGGACAACATGGAGCACAGAGTCAAGATAATCACTGGTACGTTCACCACTGCTTGCATGGCACACGGTTATCTAGGTATTGAAAGGCGTGTATGTGTGGCAATGCCAGGCCTAGGCCTGTGTGTCGCAGTAGAGATTATGCCATGTGGGCCCTTGAAATGGCGGCTGCCTGACCTGTGAAGTGGGACAATGGGATGTGAGGTCACTGCGCTGGCGGGGCACACCGTGGCGGTAGGCGGTCGAAGACCGCTATACGGAGCCGCATTGGACAATATTGAAGCCTATGGGTTTCAGGAGCCAATGACGATGTGCGCCGGCGGTCGCGGTACGCACCGCCGCGGTACGCACCGCCGCGGGCGTGACTGCCATTTTCTATCTGCTTAATCACTCGAGACCTGATCATCCACAGGAGAGGACCTATACTGCAAGTGCTGCTGTGAACTCGGTCTGGAAGTGACAATGGCTGCTGCGACTGGGGAAAGGGCCCCTGCCTTCACGTCTGAAGAGTTGGAGAAGCTCGTGGATGGGGTCCTCCCCCAGTATGCCTTACTCTACGGTCCTCCAGACCAACAGGTGAGTACACCGGGTGCACATGGAATGGGCGATGCCTGTGTGGAGTGGGGTGGATGTAAGTTGGTGGGGTGGGGGGCGAATGAGGAGTGCAACGCACGACAGATGAGAGCATGTGCTATATTGCAAGGTTGGGGGGGGGCCAATCACATCTAACATGCAGTAAGTTGATGAATGTTTCCTTCCCACCCTGTACATGTCACATAGGTCAGCGCCCATCAGAAAGTCGAGATTTGGCGTGCCATCGCCAAGGAAGTCCGGGCCCTGGGGGTCCACGTCAGACGGGGCACCCACTGCCGCAAGAGGTGGGAGGACATCTGCCGCGGAACCAGGAAGACCGCCGAGTCACTGCTGGGGATGGCCTCCCAACCTAGGAGGGGTGCCAGTCGTACCCTGACCCCCCTGATGTCCCGGATCCTGGCGGTGGCCTACCCTGATTTGGATGGGCGCTTGAGAGCATCACAGCAGACACAAGGGGGTGAGTATCAGCACATTCAGCTATCTTTCTGCGCAGTGGAGGCGTCTGGGTGGGGAGGAGGGTTGGGGGTGACATTAGGCCAGGGCGCTTTCTGTAGTGTAGTCCTCTCCCTTAGGCATGGCCCTGTGCTCCCGGCCCCCACCTCCGTAGGGTGACAAGTCCAGCTATTGATGGTCCAGCCTCACACATGTGCGCGTTAGTCGTCTCCTGACCTGTTGTCCGAGTCAGAAGTACTGAGTAGTGTGCCCCGAATGCGTGGCTTAGTGCATGCGGCTCCTGTGTCTGTCCTCTCCGCCAACGGTGTTGACATTGCATGCACTCAACCAGGTCTTCTCTTTCTCCCCCCACCCTTCTTCTTCATCTTCTTGTGCATGTTTGCATTAGCATCATCAGGCGGAGGAGATTTGGCATCGGAGCACGAGGGAGCTGCAAGCCACAAGGCCCCGGTGGGCACAGGAACAGACACCGAGGGCCCAAGTGAGCCAGAGGGCGAGGGGAGCACCACAACGGGGACCACTGGTGAGAGCAGCGACAGCGACACGTCCTCGGATTGGAGCTCCCTAGCGGTGGCGGCAACATCCGGGCCCCCCGCCTCTACAGGTACAGCCGCCACCCAGCGCACCAGCCCCGCCCTCCCAGCAGCCCCTCAGCCTACGCTCCGTGCCCGCTCACCCAGGAAGGCGGGCGTCTCCTTCGCCCCAGGCACCTCAGCCCCTGCCCCTGTTACCCCTGCTGCCCTCAGTGAGGAGGTCATTGATCTCCTCAGGACACTCATTGTTGGGCAGACTACCCTTTTGAATGCCATCCAGGGGGTAGAAAGGGAGGTGCATCGGAGCAATGCCTACCTGGAGGGCATTCATTCGGGTCAGGCTGCCCATCAACGATCGTTCAATGCTCTGGCCTCAGCACTGACGGCAGCCATTGTCCCTGTTTCCAGCCTCCCTCTTCTGACTGCCTCCACCCTGTCTCTGTCTCCTGTTCCTCAGCCTATCCCATCCACACCATCTGACCAGCCTGCACACACCTCAACACCCAAGGGCAGCTCATCCAGACACAAGCACCACAGATCCCACAAACACTCACCCAAGCAACACACAGATGCAGACAACCCAACAGTC
This sequence comes from Pleurodeles waltl, assembly GCF_031143425.1. Classification (NCBI taxonomy): domain Eukaryota; kingdom Metazoa; phylum Chordata; class Amphibia; order Caudata; family Salamandridae; genus Pleurodeles; species Pleurodeles waltl. The sequence goes on from NC_090444.1 coordinate 924,605,406, forward strand.
ACTACCACCCCTGTGTCCCCCTCCTCGTCGTCTCCCTCCTCCCTCCCTGTGACGTCTCCACTCACACCTGCATGCACACCAACATCAGCCAGTGCTTCCATCACCACCACACCCTCCTGTACAGTCCGCACGCGTGCAGTCACCACCCCCACTGCCATTTACACGTCCCCTGTGTCCTCTCCCACTGTGTCTGTCACCACCCCTTCCAAGACACACAAACGCAGGCAGACACCCACCCAACAGACATCCACCTCACAACAGCCTACAGCACCTGCACCTTCACCCAATGACAGCACACCTGGCTCTCCTACAACCACATCCTCTTCCTCCACTTCCATCTCCACTTCTCCTACCTTTTACCTTGGCCCTAAAAAAGTTTTCCTGGCTAATCTTGACCTCTTCCCCTCCGATGACCTACCCCCTCCATCTGCAAAGAGTCCCAAGAGCACCACAGCCACCACCAGCCCAACTTTGGGTGTCACTGTTGTGCATGGGTTCTGGAGCCCACCCTTTGCCAGCAGTGACACCTCCATCAGCAGCAAGGACACATCCAGCCCCCCCCCCGGCAAGAGGACCAGGAAACACAAGGGCCGCCGTGTGAAGACTGACACTGCTGCCCCCAAGGAGCAGAGTTTGCCCACTTCACCAGCCACAACGTCTAGGGGAGGCAAGGGCCCGAGAGCCCCATCTAAGGAGCGTAAGGGCAGCAGGGCGGAGACGTCAGCCAGCAGGAGCGCGGAGCAGGTGGGCCCCACACGCCACATCCCAGCTGTAAAGGAGGACACCAAAGGGCCCAGGACTCCGTCACCGAAGGGCCCAGGAACATCACGGCCGGAGGGCGTCTGAGCACGGAGTCCAGGCCAGGTCTGGCTCCCTTGAACCTACTGGATGTGCACCGCTGAACAGGGCCCGCCGTGAAGATAGGCACCGCTGAACAGGGCCCGCCGTGCAGAAGAGCACCGCTAAACAGGGCCCCGCCGTGAAGATAGGCACCGCTGAACAGGGCCCGCCGTGCAGAAGAGCACCGCTGAACAGGGCCCCGCCGTGAAGATAGGCACCGCTGAACAGGGCCCGCCGTGCAGAAGAGCACTGCTGAACAGGGCCCGCCGTGAAGATAGGCACCGCTGAACAGGGCCCGCCGTGCAGAAGAGCACCGCTGAACAGGGCCCCGCCGTGAAGATAGGCACCGCTGAACAGGGCCCGCCGTGCAGAAGAGCACCGCTGAACAGGGCCCGCTGTGCAGAAGAGCACCGCTGAACAGGGCCCCGCCGTGAAGATAGGCACCGCTGAACAGGGCCCACCGTGCAGAAGAGCACCGCTGAACAGGGCCCCGCCGTGAAGATAGGCACCGCTGAACAGGGCCCGCCGTGCAGAAGAGCACCGCTGAACAGGGCCCGCCGTGAAGATAGGCACCGCTGAACAGGGCCCCGCTGTCTCAAGCACCGCTCCGCTGGGCCCCTTCATCTCAAGCACCGCTCCGCTGGGCCCCGCCGTCTCAAGCACCGCTCCGCTGGGCCCCTTCATCTCAAGCACCGCTCCGCTGGGCCCCGCCGTCTCAAGCACTGCTCCGCTGGGCCCCGCCGTCTCAAGCACCGCTCCGCTGGGCCCCTTCATCTCAAGCACCACTCCGCTGGGCCCCGCCGTCTCAAGCACCGCTCCGCTGGGCCCCTTCATCTCAAGCACCGCTCCGCTGGGCCCCTTCATCTCAAGCACCGCTCCGCTGGGCCCCGCCGTCTCAAGCACCGCTCCGCTGGGCCCTTTCATCTCAAGCACCACTCCGCTGGGCCCCGCCGTCTCAAGCACCGCTCCGCTGGGCCCCGCCGTCTCAAGCACCGCTCTGCTGGGCCCCTTTATCTCAAGCACCGCTCCGCTGGGCCCCGCCGTCTCAAGCACCGCTCCGCTGGGCCCCTTCATCTCAAGCACCGCTCCGCTGGGCCCCTTCATCTCAAGCACCGCTCCGCTGGGCCCCGCCGTCTCAAGCACCGCTCCGCTGGGCCCCTTCATCTCAAGCACCGCTCCGCTGGGCCCCGCCGTCTCAAGCACCGCTCCGCTGGGCCTCGCCGTCTCAAGCACCGCTCCGCTGGGCCCCTCGGTTCTCCATGGCAGTGTGTATAGTATTATTTTGTTAGGGATATTTTGCATAGTTGCCGATACATCTCAGAGTCTATTTTTTATATAAAAATTTGGTTCACAATTTAATTATGTCTTTGCATTTTTCAGGGGGGTTTGGGTGGTGTCACTGTGCATTGTTGCTCTGCATTGGTGTGTACATAGTTTGGGGGGGTGGGGGTCGCATATGTGTGTGCCCGTAAGCTTTCCTCCTCCCCTCTCCCGTGTGTCGTAGGTGCAGTACTCACCGTTGTCGTCTGCGCCGGAGTTCGTACTCGTGGTAGATGAGCAGGTAGACGAGTGCAGGAGGATGTTTAATTCGGGTTCCATGCTGTCCTCCGTACTCGTGGAGTGTGTTTTGGTGCACGTTTTCCCGTCCGTAGTCTGTTTCCGCCGTGTTTTTATCGGCGGGGCTCCCGCCCCGGAAAAGGTGGCGGATTGGTGAGTTGTGATAGTGTGGGCGGTACATTGTCTGCCGCCTGCCTGTTGGCGGTGACCGCCGCGCTGTTTGTCTGTACCGCGGTGGCGGTCGGAGTGTTAATGTGGCGGGCTGTGTTGGCGGTTGCCGCCAGGGTCAGAATTCCATTTTTTGGACCGCCGGCCTGTTGGCGGGTTGGCCGCCGCTTTATCACCGACCGCCAGGGTTAGAATCACCCCCCAAATGTTATGTTTACATCAAATGAAATGGGATTAGAAAATGGCTTTTGAATTATCTGGTTGACTTAAGTTATTGAAATAATGGCAGTGTGAGGTGAATAGATTTAAATATTTTTTATAGAAAGGAGGTGTGTGAGGGTGAATGCACCCTTACTTTTATCTTATATATCAATGTCGTGTGTATCGTTCTTTCATATTTTTCTGACAATGAGACTTATGTTACCAAAGTCAACGTTCAGATGGTCTAAAAAGTGTTTTTTGCAGTCTTCCTATCTAAACGAGGGGATGCTTGCCAGAGATTGCTGACCATCCATAAGAAAATGTATGAGAATGGATTATTATTTGGGGAGAATGTGAGTCCTTCCCAAGTAATAAGTCCAAAACCTTGGCAGGGCCAAATCACAAGTTCAGTAAATAAACCTGAGTTCAATCTCTAGTTACGAGGGCACATAACAGACAGGCTTAACATAATGAACAATTATAAGTATTTAGTAATAATAAAACAATCAAGATGTCAAAACTAAATGCATAAAAACCCCACATCATTTTTTAAACTAGGGAACATTTTATTTAGAAAAATGGCATGCAATGATGAAAATCCAATAAGGGGAGACGGAGACATGAATTCTTTGGAGCTTTTAGAACCAAAAGAACCTGGCAAAACTAAAGTGTGAATCAAACGTCATTGGTCATGGCACTGGGGCCTAGATACAAGTTCAGGCTGACTGAAATGGAGCAGACACACCATGCATGGTCGTCCTGGTCAAATATTTGATCTTCTAACTTAATTTCTGTAATGAAAGGTGAAATCCTCCAACAAGGCAATGCTGATTGCTGTATCCAATGAGATCCACTCAAAGTTGGGTACTTGTTGGCTGAGGTGCCACTGAAGCCATTAATTTTGGAAGGAAAAGCTCAGCATGCAAAATCTCAAATTTCACACGTGCTGAAATCTTTTCATCAGTTAGATACCTTTTGCCACTTTACCAGAACAAGACTTCTACCTTTGGACTAGTCTCTTTTCTTGAATTCAAAATCCTTCTGCCAGGTAAGCCTGAAGCTGTATATGGCAAAGTATATCTTTGTATATTTGCCATGAAATTCTGGTGAAGATCCGGAGGTGTTGGAAGTCCACAAATGTTTTCAGTTTCAACTTTTCAGACTTCCTTGAGTAGGGCCTGGGGTCACTTCTGTGGCTCCCAGGTCATTGGGGACAGCAGTTAATTGTCAGAGAGCACTTCAGCAGAGGCCACATGCAAGACCCAGTTCAGCTTGAGTAGTTACTGGCAGCTGGCCACTCAAGGAAAAGGTCTCCGGTGGTTTGTTGTATCACTGAAGCCACAGAGGTGGACAGCCAACTGATCCTTGAAGTCTACTTCTTAATCCTGGGTACAAGTGGGAGCAGATTCAGCTCTTCAAGTCCCCACACAGGTCACAGACACCAGGTTCAGTGCTCATCTGTTCTTCAACAGATCCAGACAGAGTAGTGATGATCTGAGGACGAAGTGATACTTTTGCAGCATTCACTAGCCTGTGGGTGGGGATGGCTTTTGGACACACCCTAATTAATTAACACAAAGTTCCCAGGAGTAACATCTCCCTTTTTTTTAAGCATATCATGGTTGTCTTACTGCAACTATCCCACAGTGTACCATTTTTTGAGAAATACAACACTGCAAAACCTTTCAACCCTTGAAGGAGGCTGGTTTCCCACCCGCTGGTTTGCCTAAGAAATGAACAATTTCCCCCTCCTAAATCAAACCAAACTTGTTCTTGGAACAGTCCCCATTCCCCCACCGGGTTGGGGCAAGGATGACCACACTATGCCCTGAGATTAAAAGGCCTACCCTAGGTCATTATGTGCCGATAACTATACATGGAAAGGACTTACCCTGCCACAGTTCAAGGTAATAAAGGTCCTGAACTGACTTTCCCAAGAGACAATGAGTCACATACCTCACTTCCAGACCTTCGTGCCAAAAGGCTTAAGCTGTTGTTTCTGCTCTGCAAGCAGTTTTCTCATCCTGATAAGGGGAATCCACTGGCAGGTGCAGCTGCTGGCAGATTAATGCTAATTATTTTACCATAGCTTCAGGTAGGCAAAGTTCAACTTTAAAAAAATATACTTTTAAGTATCTTTATCAAAATCTAACTTCAGAATTGAATTGAATTCACGTATGCACTACCTTGTTGTTGCCCAAGCCCATCATTTGCATACCTTCTCATACTTGGCTAAAAGTATTCTCTAAAACTGTCCATAACCTTATGTACCATAATTTTGTAAGCTCAGTATTTCCAGGAGAAATGACAGTGCTCTTTTTAATAATACAAAGGAAACAAACAGATATTATATATCCATTTGCAGATCTCACACTAATTAACTTTGACTGTGTGTGAGCAAACAGGTACATAATCCAAATGTGATATTCCCTGAAATTCCTTTGCTAGTGAGCTAATATTAGGTCTGTAAACCTATCATGAGCAAAGCTAGTAGAATTGTTTGATTATTCTAGATGACTCTGGTTTTAGCTCATACCACCTGCCATTGATAAAAGTGAAACACAATAGGCATTCTGTATGAATGACAGAGCAATGACCACATGAGGCAATTTACAAATAGTATAGAATCCCCCATTTTCATTTTCAAGTTCTTACAACAGCAAATTCAAAGTGCAATAAAAAAATTAAGGAAGTTGGTCTGAGTTTTAAGCTTACATACATCTAATATCTATAGTAACTCCAGAACCGTTTTCAGACTAAATGAATAATACCATTGAGGTCATGATCATGGAAAAAAGGACTTACACTTATCCCCAATACTTACAGATTCATAAAAGCAGCTCATTATGACCAGTAGTTTGAAGGTAAGACCAGTGAATGAGGTAAACTCACTCTGTGTGGGCCCTGGCGCTTGCTAGTGGTCCTGCAGATAGCATGGAGAGTGTCCAGCATTTCCCTAAGCTCAATGAAGTGATGTGCTTGACTGCGGCAACACAGATTGCATTTTATGCTAGTGTGAGTCACATCCATGTGCCAGTTTTGAGATTGGGATTATGAAATGTAAAGAGGCAACAAGTTATACATTATTCGTATGTGCGGTGGGGACTTGCACCAAGTAAATACTCATTCAGCTAGGGGCTTACTAATGAAATGAACTTGCGCAACCCCAGAGGTTATTAATTAATGCAGGCAGCCTTTTACCATTTTGCAAGGGTGTCTCCGTTGCGGAGATTATTTTTTTTGTTCAGGAAGGGATACCTTCCCGCACACAACAAATCACAAGAGGTATTTTCCTCTTTCTATGTGTGCTGCCATTTTGCCACAACATTCATGGAACGCCTCTTTGATGCAGTGTAAGGCAACGGAGTGACTTGCTCTGTGTTGCCTTACATCATATCTACAAGGCCATGAAAAGCCATGCAAAATGGCTTTAATTGGCATTGTGGATATGGGCCTGCAGTCTGTGCCACCAGTGCGTCAAGAAAAGTGATGACACATCATTACTGAGAATCCCTCATTTTCTATTAACCCTAAACTGAGGAGCTTTTATGATCTCATAGTCATTTCTGCCTCAATCACAGGGCTGTCATCAGCATGACCTTTTTACTCACTCAGGAGGGAAGTCTCACTTGATGCCAACCACCTGGCCACCTCCTTTCTTAGGACATTTTCTCCTAAGTGCATGCTGTTTTTATCCAATCTTTTTAAATGAGGTGATGGTTTCATTAGATGAACATCAGAGCAGTGCTCTCTGCTTCACTGCTTCACTGCTCTATTCACTACTGGTGTCTTTTGCCATATGCGGACAATTGTGTCTGATGTATTATAGCTTTGATTTTCATATTGCTTAGAGTGGGGTCCTCTTTATATCTTTGCACAAACAAGGCAGTCCTGAAGATGATCTCATGGATACTCACTGCCTGAAACAGATATGTCAACATACAGCCCATCTCTCCTTTGACCACTCACATCACTCCAAAGTGTTTGTTTCACTACTATGATGGACATTCTTGTGTTGAATTGAGAGCGTGGGTTTCCAGTGCATTGTCAAATATTTAAAAATCTCCAGGTTTATACTCTGTCATAGACAAACACATTTTCAATGTACTATGCAGTAGTCTTGATTTTGAACCCCTTTATTTCCTATGTAGAATTTCAATATAACCTGCTAAATCATATGCACCTGTTTCTGTGATTTATTCAACACTTTAATTTTTTCTCTAACTGACTACAACAAATCACGTTATGATGTCACTCTTAGACGTGACTGAATAATGTAGGTATTTCATTGTTTTGCCAAAAAAATCCCTTGTTGGAACCTTTACTTACTTTATCACAAATACCCAAGCCCACAAGGGAACATTGTCTTGCCCTCTTCTTTATTATTTAATGTATTATGTACATAATATAAAAATTGGGTCCCAGACATGTAAATGCCTGGAAAAGTAATGATTTGCAAAATTTCAATTTTCTGAAAATTAAACAATTTGTATCATCTGCAGACTAATTAATTGTCTTGTTGTGTCCAGAAGCACAAGAAGTTTAACTATGCAACTGCTAATATACACCCCTCCCACACACACCCTCCCTGTTGAGCCCTTTTTTTGATGTTTGGGGCAGTTCACACCTAAACCTTCATAACCTATTTTCTACAAAGGGGTTTCCAGGCCAAATTTGTGTCTCTTTTTTCCACATCTTGGACATTCTAAAATCACCAAAACAATGTGGGCCTTATGTTTGAAAAGTTAGCGCCTCCTTACGCAAAAGCAGCGCAAACTTACAAAATATAATTATAATAATATTTTGTAAGTTTGCACTGCTTTTGCATAAAAAATGACGCAAAGGTGGCGCTAACTTTTAAAAAATCAGGCCCTGTGTTTTTTGTTGAGAGAATGGGATTATGAGAAAGTGAATGTTTTTTCTCTACAAATGGCATCAGCAAAAGATTTGTTGTGCCTACATCACCATCTTCTCAGCGTTTAGAAACAAGTAAAGTTGCAAAACAAAAACTATGTTACCAGAGTTTTTTTGTTTCTCTGACTAGTATTCCATTTTTGATACTTTTAGCAGTTTTAAACTACTTGCAGTTTTGGTGGAACCAAGTGTGAAACCTGTGGGTGAACCCTGAAAAATATACATTCCTGAAAACTAGACACAATTATGAATTCAGCATAGATTACTCATGGTTTTCCAAAAGAAACTGGTCTTTAAGGGGCAGCTGTACAAAGGCTTTTGCCAGATGTAAACGGCCTATCCGGCCTTTTGCGACTCGTAAAATGCCTTTCGGCATGTATCATCCCCATTTTGCGAGTCGATAACCAAGTAGGGACCCCCAAAATGAGTTTACGACTCACTATTAGGAAAGGGCGTGCCAAGGGCGTCCCTTCCTAATTGAGACTCCCAGGGTGCTGTAACAATGTTTTGTGGTTGAAAATGTGGTTGCAAAACATTTGCAGTAACTACCAACTCCAACTTGGTGGTAACCCATTCGCAAACAGGAAGGGGTCCCCAAGGGATCCCTTCCCAATTGTGAATGGTAGCGAAAATGTTTTTTCATTTTAATTTTTGAAATGCATCCCATTTCCTTTTAAGAAAAGCAGTCTGCATTTTTAAAAAACTGCTTTATTAAAAAAGCAGCCACATACACGGTGGTCTGCTGATCAAAGCAGGCCACCATCCCTGTGAGTGCGGCCATTCCCAAATGGGTCGTAAATTGAGACCTGCCTCATGAATGTTAATGAGGCAGGTCCCTTGCAACCCATTTGAGAATCTCAAACAGTGTGGTTAACACTTTTTGTACATTTTGTTTTGCAACTCTCAATTTGCGTTTTACAAGGAATCACAAACTGTGAGTCACAAAGCAAAATGTCATACATTGTCCCTAAGAACAATATGGAAATAGTAGGAAACCCAGAATTCTCTTCAAACCTCACACTTTGGAAAAAACATAATATTTCCCTCACATTTCTGTGAGAAAATGTTCTTGAATCTTCAAGAAGCTACACATTTTCTACCACCCAGCATTTCTGCACTTGTTTTGATAAAATGGTATCCTACATGAGAAAGGCCTCAAAACACAACATTGACAAATTACACATTTTTTACACAAAACCCACCCTTCTCTTACAATGTCAACAGATGTGGATTTTGGATCTGTCCCTGGCAGCCAACTAAAAAACCCAGATATTTCTGAAATCTAGACACCCAGGCCAGGAGAGTCCAGGTTGAAATGGCTTGCATGGATTCCCCTACCTTTTCATACCCAGAATGCTCTTCAAACTCCAAACTTTGGCAAAAAACATGTTTTCCTCACATTTTTTATGAGGAAGTTTAGGAATCTAAAAAGATCCACAAATTCCTTACTGTCAAGCATTTCCACACTTTTCCTGCTAAAAACAGTAACACCCCCCGCACGAGTAGGGGAGCCTGTATCAGGAAAGGACCCTAATGCAGTATGTACAGATCACATTTTTCTACTCTCCTGTATATCTAGTTTTTATAAATATCTGTGTTTGGTAGTTTCATTGGGTGATGCCGAAGTTCAGGCCAAAAATACACAGGTAAGCAATTTGAAAAAAAAGGTTGGTTTCGTATGAAATAGCTTGATCTGTATATATAGCATTTTGGGGCATTTGGCCTTTTATATAGCTGTGCTGGGTCCACTTATACAAATGGGGTAACATAGGTGTGGGAATGCTTGATGGTAGGACATTTGTGGATTCCTACAGATCCTGCATCTTTATTTCATAGAAATGTGTGGAAAATGCATGATTTGTGCCATGTCCGCACCCAAGAATGGGTGTAACAATCTTTCCCCTATCCCAGTAGTGGATTGAGGAATGCACTCCCAATATATGATGTGGGGCAGAAAGCCCACCAGATACCAGGAAGAAAAGTCTAAAGAAAAAAAGGAAAGGGTGGATTGTGGCCTCAACCCAGAAAACATGCACGAGCCATTCTCTCCCCTCCCCCGGGAGGCAATTAGGTGTCTTTAGTGCCTATCTGCCCTGCCAGACATGACAGAAAGCCCACTCTGTATCAGGGTAACAAATCACAGCTGGGACCGAATGAAGACCATAATGACTTGACATGGTCCCTTGTTGGATCAATTCCTGCACTAGGCCAAGCCCAACACGTGGTTCAACAAATTAGTTGGGAGAAGTGTGAAAACGCTGGGTGATAAGATATTTGTTTATCCATGCAGATTCAGGAAGTTCTCCTCATAGAAATATGAAGAAAACATTGATTTTAGGTGATGTTTGCAGAGCATTATAGCTAAGAAAACATCATGGAAGACAAGCATGGCACACCTGCCAGTTACAAAACTAAGACATTTATGATAACTAGACACTCGGAGGGGTGTCTAATTTTAATTTTCTAAAATGTCTTGGTATTGTAGCAGTCCCAGGGTGGTGATTGAGCCCAGGCCTTAATACCTCCGCTTCCCACACCCAATCAGGTGATTTTTTAACAGGAAATGTTGACATCACTACATTGCATTTTGGGACTCCATGTGATGCAAGTTCTAGGCTGAGCCACATGTGTGTAGCATTTCTATTGTGAGAAGTGTGGAAATGCTATGTGATATGCTTTTTTGAGAATCTGAGCAGATTTCTGGAACTTTTCCTCACAGAAATGTGAGGAACCTTCATGATTGTAGGCAAAGTTTGATGTCTACAGGACATGGTGGACAAGAAACAATCATGGGATCCATATGCGGCACAAATCACTGGACCCTCCTGGTTGCCTAGTTTTAAAAAATTACTGGGTTTGATAGGTTTTTATGGTTGTGGCTGACCATGTGTATGAATAGGGCAGCCATTGTGTAGCGCCAGTGAAAGGAAACTGGAATTTACCCCAACCTTACCCCAACCTTGCGCATGTAAGAACTTTCCCAAAAGAAGCAGAATTTTGTCTTACTAGCCATACAGATTGTGATGCTTTAGTACAGAGGGTGGCAGTAAGACTGCTAGGGCTTTAAGGGTGAAAGTGTGGCCTTATGCTATTATTAGATTTAAAAATATCCCAGGCACCCTGTCGGCTTTCTGCTCCCCTGGGGGCAGAAACGCTATATTGCTCCTTTTGGGGTGGAGGCAAGGAGAGATTCCAGGATGGTCCCCGACCGCTTTATTGCTCCATTGTAAAATCTCTGATATCTTGTCAATAAAAATTACTTCTACCCAGCACTCAAATCAATCACAGGACTGTACATCTGTATTGTCACTCAGAGTCCATTCAATGTCACATCACATATAGTATCAAATATTCCTGCTTATTAGTGAAGAATGCAAGGCAGTCCACATTTCAAAACATGATCCATTCTTTATTTTTAAATCTTTTCATCAGTGTTTAAAATCCTATTTTAGCCAAAGCCAATGTGTGACATCCACTAGGGACTTCTTCAGGGCTACACAAATATACAGTAAACAACATTACATATATTAACAAAATTAAAAACATTACATATATGTTTTAAAAACAACCTCACTCTTATGTCATAATACTGACAAAAAAAGGCTTCATCAAGCACTGCTCTTCTCTTTTGTATGTTACATAGACCATCGTTTTTTAATAGACTCACTTTTTGATATAATACATTAATCTTGCCACTAATATCTTATCTTAAGCCAAAATTACTTTATATAAATACACATGCTTACCCTTGGTTAAGCATCATAGTTCACATGGTAATTTATTAATAGAAATTACGGGTCTTATTTAGATCTCTTCGAATGGGTTTCTCCATTGCAACTGTGACGGATATCCCTTTAGCTGAAATCTAAATTGCATAGAAAACAATGGTTTTGAGATTTCAGAGGATGGGATAGCCATCACTGTTGTGGTTTGGTAACCCATCCGCTGAGATCTATACCAGGCCCTAAATCAAGATCAAAAACAGTCATCTCTTAAAAGGGTTTAAATATCAAGGGTATTGCAACCCAGCTTTCCTAATATTCTTCAATCAACATAATGCGTTGTTCATTATAAATATGATAAACAAGTTAAAAACAAGTCATGCCTCCTATGTGTGTTAAAGACTTTTTCACAAGTGAGAAAATTGTCATGTCTTTGGGGATTTTGAGTACTTTGGCTTTCTAGTCTAGGGTACTCTATTCAGTCCTATAATATCACAACAACAAATTAGTCCTCATTAGGTTTAGTAACCATATCACATAAACATTTATAATAAGGAGCTGACAAATGGACAAATATACTGTGGTTTCAGCATTTAGATTATATGCAATGTTGAAAGCACTTCCTATTAATTAGTGGCATGCAACCCATAACCTAAAAAGATTAAGGGAATGTATTCTCGGCATTGAACCTGAACATCATGCTGCAAACATCGATAAGAAGCTTTCAGGGCACCAGGCTGCCCCCAAATAAACATAATGAAAATAGTGATAGCAAACCATATCAACATAGCAAATTGTTTCTGTTTCTATATGCATGAACCACATTTGAAAATTGACATACTGCTAATGTCTGTAACACCCTACTAAAAGCATGCCAAAGATATTTATATATAATCTATAAATTTCAATATGTCAAGCAACTCCCCAAATTCAACAGATCCTATTTGACATTGTCAACCAAAAATTGCACACCACATTACAACATATTGGCCATGAATATTATGAGGAAAAGCATTGTAATATGTTATTACTCTATTTACAAAGTTTGTCTTTCACAACTTTTTTTACTGGTATTTTCTATCACACACAATCCATCAATTTAGAAAGTCAAGCAACATGTTCTTGGCATGCAGCCCGACGGCCATATTGAGAGTGTATATGAATGGCTGCTGTGAAACCGGGCATACAGGGATGTAGGGTATGCTCCCCCAACACACCTCACAGGGCAGAAACAGTTTGACCTTCTGAGGTGGATGCGAGGCCCCATGCCTCGTTGGGTGGATCCCACCCACTTTTTGTGACCTCCTCAGATCCCTGGTGTGTAATGAGCTGTGTCCCCCCTGTGAGACAGATTGGGGGTAAACACTATTTGCCTACAGTGGGAAGGAAAGACTGGTGTTTGTGTTCTAGGTGGGGGCACTGCCCTACGGCTCCCCATCTCTCATTTAAAAAAATCTTTTTTCTTATGTAGCTAGTGGGATTTCTTCACCTGTTGGGCGATGCAGACATTGGGCATACTTCCGCGTCAGTCCCATAGGTTATAAACTCCGTTGCACTTCTTCTGGAATGAGGGCATGCCTAGTCAGACATCCACCACGCTTTCTCTTTTTTTGCTACATATCCATGGTGTGTAATGGGATTTCTGCCCCACTGAAGAGGAGATTGGGGGTAAATTCTCCCTGATCACCTCCCAGAGGGGCAGAAAAGACTTTTGCTTTTTGTAGATTAGGGGCAAAGCCCCATATCTTGGAGGGTCACTGCTACCTCAACCCTTACTTTTTTTTTTCTTTTTTGTGCTTTTTACCCCTGGTGTTAGTGAGCTTCCTCCCACCTCCCCTGGCATATTTGGGAACCCCCCTCCAAAAGTCCTCAGGGATGGCTGAAAAATGCTTGCTCTCATTCTAGGGTAGGATATTACTGAATGTCCCCATTCCTTTTTTTAGATCTATTTTCTCCTGGTGTAAAAGAGTTTTCCTACCCCCAGTGGCCATATTGGGAGCAAACTCTCCCAACCCATCCCCTGAGACAGAAAGGCTATTGTTCCTGTTTTTGGTGTGGTGGCAAACCCAATGCTTGTGGTCACTGACCACACACCCTTCTTGGTTTATTGTATTTTTTACCTGGTGTCTAGTGGGCTGTCAGACCCATGGGGAAAATTGGGAGTAAAGTCTTCAAATCCACCCTGGGATGCAGAAATACTGGTTTGCCCATTCAGGGTGGGAATACAGCCTGGAATGGCTAGACCTTCCACTTTTTTCCCTGGTGTCTAGTGGCCTTACTGCACCAATGGTGCAGATTTGGGGTAAACATGCTCTTCTGCCCACCTCTGGGGGGAAATATTATTGCACTCATTCTGGGTGAGAACAAAGCCCAAATCTTGGCTGGCAGCCCAACCACTTCCCTGTTTTAGACCTATTTTCCTTGTGTCTCACGGGAATCTGACCCCTGATTCAGATTGGAGGTAAACGATCCAAATCTATCACCCTGAGGGACAAAAATAGTAGTGCTGCTGAACCCAACCACTACAAAATTCTTATTATTTGGTGAGAACAACATACAAGACAATCCTGGCACAGTGACATGAACCTTGATGTCTTTAAACTAGACACCAATCTCTCCCTCAAGAAACACACTTTTAAGAAAAGGACAGCTTTGTAGGAGGCTGGACTGGCTTGTAGTGAGCACCAAGGGGTACTTGCACCTTGCACCAGGCCCCGTTATCCCTTATTAGTGTATAGGGTGTCTAGCAGCATAGGCTGATAGATAATGGTAGCTTAGCAGAGCAGCTTAGGCTGAACTAGGAGACAAGTGAAGCTCCTACAGTACCACAAGTGTCATATGCACAATATCATAAGAAAACACAATACACAGATATACTAAAAATAAAGGTACTTTATTTTTATGACAATATGCCAAAGTATCTCACAGTGTACCCTCAGTATGAGGATAGCAAATATACACAAGATATATGTACACAATACCAAAATATGCAGTAATAGTATTAGAAAACAGTGCAAACAATGTATAGTTACAATAGGATTCAAAGGAGACACATAGGGATAGGGGCAACACAAACCATTTACTCCAAAAGTGGAATGCGAACCACGAATGGACCCCAAACCTATGTGACCTTGTAGAGGGTCGCTGGGACTATTAGAAAATAGTAAGGGTTAGAAAAATAGCCCACCCCAAGACCCTGAAAAGTGAGTGCAAAGTGCACTAAAGTTCCCCAAAGGACATAGAAGTCGTGATAGGGGAATTCTGCAGGAAAGACACAAATCAGCAATGCAACAACGATGGATTTCCAGTCGAGGGTACCTGCGGAACAAGGGGACCAAGTCCAAAAGTCACAAGCAAGTCGGAGATGGGCAGATGCCCAGGAAATGCCAGCTGTGGGTGCAAAGAAGCTGCTACTGGACAGTAGAAGCTGGAGATTCTGCAGGAATGACAAGGGCTAGGAACTTCCCCTTTGGAGGACGGATTCCCCACGCCGTGGAGAGTTGTGCAGAAGTATTTTCCTGAAGAAAGACTGCCAACAAGCCTTGCTAGCTGCAAATCGTGTGGTTAGGGTTTTTGGATGCTGCTGTGGCCCAGGAGGGACCAGGATGTCGCCAATTGCGTATGGGGACAGAAGGGGCGTCGAGCAAGACAAGAAGCCCTCTCAGAGCAGGCAGCACCCACAGAAGTGCCAGAAACAGGCACTACGAGGATGCGTGAAACGGTGCTCACCCGAAGTCGCACAAAGGAGTCCCATGTCGCCGGAAGACAACTTAGAAAGTCGTGCAATGCAGGTTAGAGTGCCGTGGACCCAGGCTGGACTGTGCACAAAGGATTTCCGCCGGAAGTGCATGGAGGCCGGAGTAGCTGCAAAAGTCGCAGTTCTGAGCAATGCAGTCTGGCGTGGGGATGCAAGGACTTACCTCCACCAAACTTGGACTGAAGAGTCACTGGACTGTGGGAGTTACTTGGACAGAGTTGCTGGATTCAAGGGACCTCACTCGTCGTGCTGAGAGGAGACCCAGGGTACCGGTGATGCAGTTCTTTGGTGCCTGCGGTTGCAGGGGGACGATTCCGTCGACCCACGGGAGATTTCTTCGGAGCTTCTAGTGCAGAGAGGAGGCAGACTACCCCCACAGCATACGCCACCAGGAAAGCAGTCGAGAAGGCGGCTGGATCAGCGTTACAGAGTTGCAGTGGTCGTCTTTGCTACTATGTTGCAGTTTTGCAGGCTTCCAGCGCGGTCAGCAGTCGATTCCTTGGCAGAAGGTGAAGAGAGAGATGCAGAGGGACTCGGATGAGCTCTTGCATTCATTATCTAAGGAATCACAAAAGACAGAGACCCTAAATAGCCAGAAAAGAGGGTTTGGCTACTTAGGAGAGAGGATAGGCTAGTAACACCTGAAGGAGCCTATCAGAAGGAGTCTCTGACGTCACCTGATGGCACTGGCCACTCAGAGCAGTCCAGTGTGCCAGCAGCACCTCTGTTTCCAAGATGGCAGAGGTCTGGAGCACACTGGAGGAGCTCTGGGCACCTCCCAGGGGAGGTACAGGTCAGGGGAGTGGTCACTCCCCTTTCCTTTGTCCAGTTTCGCGCCAGAGCAGGGCTAAGGGGTCCCTGAACCGGTGTAGACTGGCTTATGCAGAAATGGGCACCATGTGTGCCCATGAAAGCATTTCCAGAGGCTGGGGGAGGCTACTCCTCCCCTGCCTTCACACCATTTTCCAAAGGGAGATGGTGTAACACCCTCTCTCAGAGGAAGTCCTTTGTTCTGCCATCCTGGGCCAGGCCTGGCTGGACCCCAGGAGGGCAGAAGCCTGTCTGAGGGGTTGGCAGCAGCAGCAGCTGCAGTGAAATCCCGGGAAAGGCAGTTTGGCAGTACCAGGGTCTGTGCTACAGACCACTGGGATCATGGGATTGTGCCAACTATGCCAGGATGGTATAGAGGGGGCAATTCCATTATCATAGACATGTTACATGGCCATATTCGGAGTTACCATTGTGAAGCCACATATAGGTAGTGACCTATATGTAGTGCACGCGTGTAATGGTGTCCCCGCACTCACAAAGTCCGGGGAATTGGCCCTGAACAATGTGGGGGCACCTTGGCTAGTGCCAGGGTGCCCACACACTAAGTAACTTAGCACCCAACCTTTACCAGGTAAAGGTTAGACATACAGGTGACTTATAAGTTACTTAAGTGCAATGTAAAATGGCTATGAAATAACGTGGGCGTTATTTCACTCAGGCTGCAGTGGCAGGCCTGTGTAAGAATTGTCAGAGCTCCCTATGGGTGGCAAAAGAAATGCTGCAGCCCATAGGGATCTCCTGGAACCCCAATACCCTAGGTACCTCAGTACCATATACTAGGGAATTATAAGAGTGTTCCAGTAAGCCAATGTAAATTGGTAAAATTGGTCACTAGCCTGTTAGTGACAATTTGAAAGAAATGAGAGAGCATAACCACTGAGGTTCTGATTAGCAGAGCCTCAGTGAGACAGTTAGTCATAACACAGGTAACACACTCAGGCACACTTATGAGCACTGGGGCCCTGGCTGGCAGGGTCCCAGTGACACATACAACTAAAACAACATATATACAGTGAAAAATGGGGGTAACATGCCAGGCAAGATGGTACTTTCCTATATAACCGCCCCCCAAACGAAGTACAATAAGACTAGCCCATGACCTGATGAGTCTTCATTGTCTAAGTGGAAATATCTGGAGAGTCCATCTGCATTGGAGTGGCTACTCCCAGGTCTATGTTCCACTGTATAGTCCATTCCCTGTAGGGATATGGACACCTCAACAATTTAGGATTTTCACCTTTCATTTGTTTTAGCCAAAGTAGAGGTTTGTGGTCTGTCTGAACAATGAAGTGAGTGCCAAACAGGTATGGCCTCAACTTCTTCAGTGCCCAGACCACAGCAAAGGCCTCCCTCTCAATGGCAGACCAACGCTTATATCTAGGGGTCAACCTTCAACTAATAAAAGCAACAGGTTGATCCAGTCCCTCAGAATTAAGTTGTGATAGGACTGCCCCTACTCCTAATTCAGATGTATCAGTTTGGACATAGAATTTTTTAGAGTAACAAGGGCTTTTCAGGACAGGTGCAGAGCACATGGCCTGCTTCAGCTCCTCAAAAGCTTTCTGACAGTTTGCTGACCATAATACCTTTTTAGGCATTTTCTTGGATGTGAGGTCATTAAGAGGGGCTGCAATGGAGCCATAGTTCTTAATTAACCTCCTGTAATACCCAGTGAGGCATAGGAAGGCTCTCACCTGAGTCTGCGTAGTAGGGGGAACCCAATGTATAATAGTTTGGATTTTCCCCTGAAGTGGTGCAATCTGTTCCCCACCAACAAGGTGTCCCAGATAAACCACCTTCCCCTGCCCTATCTGGCACTTTGAAGCCTTGATAGTGAGGCCTGCCTTTTGCAGGGCCTCTAAAACTTTCCATAGGTGGACCAGGTGATCATCCCAACTGGAGCTAAAGACAGCTATATCGTCCAGATATGCTGCACTAAAAGCTTCCAGCCCTTGCAGGACTGTGGTCACCAACCTCTGAAAAGTGGCAGGTGCATTTTTCAATCCAAAAGGCATTACTGTGAATTGGTAATGGCCTCCAATGGTTGAAAATGCAGTTTTAGGTTTAGCATCTTCTGATAATTTGATCTGCCAATACCCTGCAGTCAAATCAAAAGTGCTTAGATACTTGGCAGATGCCAGTGTATCTATGAGCTCATCTGCCCTGGGTATAGGGTGAGCATCAGTTTTGGTTACCTGGTTGAGACCTCTGTAGTCAACACAAAACCGCATTTCCTTCTTTCCATCTTTGGAATGAGGTTTTGGTACAAGTACTACAGGAGAAGCCCATGGACTTTCAGAGTGCTCAACCACTCCCAGTTCTAACATTTTCTGCACCTCTTGCTTTATGCAGTCCCTGACATGGTCAGGCTGCCTATAGATCTTACATTTGACAGGCAAGCTGTCTCCAGTATCTATAGTGTGCTCACACCATGAAGAGGTACCTGGCACAGTAGAGAAGAGTTCAGAAAACTGACCCAGGAGATTTATGCAATGGTCTTTCTGCTCAGCAGTAAGACAATCAGCCAAAACTACACCTTCCACTAGAGCATCTTGTTCTGTGGAAGAGAAGAGATCAGGTAGAGGATCACTGTCTTCTTCCTGTCCCTCATCAGTTGCCATGAGCAGGGTGAGATCAGCCCTTTCATAGTAGGGTTTAAGGCGATTGACATGAAGCACCCTAAGGGGACTCCTGGCAGTGCCTAAGTCAACTAAGTAGGTGACTTCACCCTTTTTCTCAACAATTGTGTGGGGTCTACTCCATTTATCTTGGAGTGCTCTTGGGGCCACAGGCTCCAAGACCCACGCTTTCTGCCCTGGTTGGTACTGAACCAAAACAGCCTTCTGGTCATGCCATTGCTTCTGGAGCTCTTGGCTGGCCTGAAGGTTTTTACTGGCCTTTTTCATGTACTCAGCCATCCTTGATCTGAGGCCAAGTACATAATCCACAATATCTTGCTTTGGAGCTTTTAAAGGTTGTTCCCAACCCTCCTTGACAAGTGTTAGTGGACCCCTAACAGGGTGCCCAAAGAGGAGTTCAAAGGGGCTGAAGCCTACTCCTTTCTGGGGTACCTCCCTGTAGGCAAAAAGGAGGCATGGTAAAAGGATATCCCATCTCCTGTGGAGTTTTTCAGGGAGTCCCATAATCATGCCTTTGAGAGTTTTGTTAAATCTCTCCACCAGTCCATTTGTTTGTGGATGATAGGGTGTAGTGAACTTGTAAGTCACACCACACTCCTTCCACATGGCCTTTAAGTAAGCAGACATGAAATTGCTTCCCCTGTCTGATACCATCTCTTTTGGGAAGCCCACCCTGGAAAATATTCCCAGGAGGGCCTTTGCCACTGCAGGTGCTGTAGTGGTCCTTAGAGGAATTGCTTCAGGATATCTTGTGGCATGGTCCACTACCACCAAGATAAACCTATTGCCTGAAGCAGTAGGAGGGTCAAGGGGGCAAACTATGTCAACCCCTACCCTTTAAAAGGGAACCCCAACCACAGGCAGTGGAATAAGGGGTGCCTTTGGAGTGCAACCTGTTTTGCCACTGGCTTGACAGGTTTCACAGGACTTACAAAAAATTTTTGTGTCCTCAGACATTCTAGGCCAATGAAACAAGGGAACAAGCCTGTCCCAAGTTTTCATTTGTCCCAGATGTCCAGCTAGGGAAATGCCGTGGGCTAGATTTAGGAGGAACTTTCTGTACTCCTGAGGAATCACTAACCTCCTGGCAGTTCCAGGTTTAGGATCCCTTGCTTCAGTGTACAAGAGGTTGTCCTCCCAGTAAACTCTGTGAGAGTCACTGACATCCCCATTAGCTTGTTTGACAGCTTGCTGTCTTAGACCCTCTAGTGTGGGACAGGTTTGCTGAGCCACACTCAGCTCCTCCCTGGCAGGCCCCCCTTCACCCAAAAGCTCAGCAGTGTCTGCTTCCAGCTCCTCTGGTGTAGGTTCTGCACAGGGTGGAAATTCTTCTTCCTCAGAAGTAGAATCCACTGTAGAGGGAGGGATAGTAGGAAGTGCTTTACTTCTACTAGCCCTAGCTTTAGGGAGCACTTGGTCCATTGTTCCAGGATCCAAGTCACCCTGTCCTTTTTGCTTTTTGGCCTGAGCCCTGGTTAAAGCAAAAATATGCCCTGGGATGCCCAGCATTGCTGCATGGGCCTCCAATTCCACATCTGACCAAGCTGATGTCTCCAAATCATTTCCTAGTAGACAGTCTACAGGTAAATCTGAGGCTACCACAACTTTCTTTGGACCAGTAACCCCCCCCCCAGTTGAGATTTACAACAGCCATGGGGTGGCTAAGTGTGTTGTTGTGAGCATCGGTTACTTGGTACTGGTGACCAAGTAGGTGTTGTTCAGGGTGGACCAGTTTCTCTATCACCATTGTGACACTGGGACCTGTGTCCCTGTAGGCCTGAACCTCAACACCATTTATTAGGGGTAGCTGCTTGTACTTATCCATGTTAAGGGGACAAGCAACCAAGGTGGCTAAATCAATAGCCCCCTCAGAGACTAACACAGCCTCTGCGGTCTCCCTAATCAGACCAACCTCAACTAAGTTACCAATAGTGAGCCCAGCTACTCCCTTGGATTGGCTATTAGTAGGTTTGCTCCCACCACCACTGATATTAGTAGGGACACTAGGTGTAGCAGTAGGGGTTGTAGTGGTAGGAGGCTTGGTGCTTTTCGTTGGACAACTGGGATCTGTTGTCCAATGGCCTTTTATTTTACATAAATAGCACCATGGTTTCTTTTCTTTGTTTTGATTAGAAGAGGATTTGGGCCCACCACCCCCACCAGAGTGTTTTTGTGGGCCTGATGAAGACTCATTTTTAGATTTGTCCCCACTCTTGTCAGAAGACTTACCATCCTTCTTCTTGTTGCCATCTTTGTCACCCCCTGTATGAACTTTTCTGTTCACCCTTGTTCTGACCCATTTGTCTGCCTTCTTTCCCAATTCTTGGGGAGAGGACAGATCAGAGTCCACCAGGTACTGGTGCAACAAATCAGACACACAATTATTAAGAATATGCTCTCTCAGGATCAAGTTATACAGGCTGTCATAATCAGTAACTTTACTGCCATGTAACCACCCCTCCAAGGCCTTCACTGAATGGTCAATGAAATCAACCCAGTCTTGTGAAGACTCCTTTTTGGTCTCTCTGAACTTTATCCTGTATTGTTCAGTGGTTAATCCATAACCATCCAGGAGTGCATTCTTAAGAATTTTGAAATCATTGGCTTCACTTTCTTTCACAGTAAGGAGCCTATCCCTACCTTTTCCACTAAATGATAGCCATAGGATAGCAGCCCACTGCCTTTGAGGCACATCCTGTACAACACAGGCCCTCTCAAGTGCAGCAAACCACTTGTTAATGTCATCCCCCTCCTTATAAGGGGGAACTATCTTGTGCAGATTCCTAGAATCATGCTCTTTTGCAGGATGACTATTGGGAATACTGCTGCTGCCACCATGGGTTTCTAAACCCAGTTTCTGTCTTTCCTTCTCTACTTCTAAAGACTGTCTATCCAAATCCAGCTGTTGCTTCTTGAGCCTCAGTCTGGTTTGTTCCACTCTCAATCTATTGAGCTCCCTTTCTAACAATCTGTCATCAGGGTGTGTGGGAGGGACATGTCTATAAACAGAAGTATGATGAGAATGGACAGAAGGAGACCTGTCCCTTACAGAAGGCACCCTAACAGCTTGGTTAACAGAAACATCACTTCTACTGTGGTGAGAATGAATGAATGCTCTTGCTATGATGTGAGACAACACTATCTGTATGGTGTGACTCAACCTCAGTACCAACTATGCTAGGCTGTCTAGTATTGGGCAGGCTAGGAAGTTTCTTTCCTGAATCTTTTCCTAGGGGAGTCCCTGGATCAGATTGGGAACCATTGGCTACTTTTTCAACAGATGGGGCCCTTCTGGCCTTATCTTGTTCTCTAAGCATGTTAAGCAATAATTCCAAAGAAGGATTCTTCCCTACACTCAAACCTCTTTCTATGCAGAGACTCCTTGCTCCTTTCCAGCTAAGGTGATCATATGCAAGTTTGGACAGATCAACATTTTGGCCTGTGCCAGACATTTTTAGAAAGAGTTTAAGTGATAGAAAAAGAGAAAAAAGTTTTCAGAATTTTTAGAAAGACAGAAGAAAACTATTTAAACTTTTTAAGAACTTTTTAGAAAGTTTAGAGGTACTTTTCAGCACTTTAGAAAAGAGGTGAGAAAAGAAATGCAAAACTTTTTGGTTAGGTGTAAATACACTGAACTTGTTTTGTATATTTTTCTCTTATGAAAAGTACAATGACAAGAGTGGTAAGTAGTCTCAAAGCACTTATCCCACCGCTGCACAACCAAAGTGGGAGGCTGGACTGGCTTGTGGTGAGCACCAAGGGGTACTTGCACCTTGCACCAGGCCCAGTTATCCCTTATTAGTGTATAGGGTGTCTAGCAGCATAGGCTGATAGATAATGGTAGCTTAGCAGAGCAGCTTAGGCTGAACTAGGAGACGAGTGAAGCTCCTACAGTACCACAAGTGTCATATGCACAATATCATAAGAAAACACAATACACAGATATACTAAAAATAAAGGTACTTTATTTTTATGACAATATGCCAAAGTATCTCAGAGTGTATCCTCAGTATGAGGATAGCAAATATACACAAGATGTATGTACACAATACCAAAATATGCAGTAATAGTATTAGAAAACAGTGCAAACAATGTATAGTTACAATAGGATGCAATGGAGACACATAGGGATAGGGGCAACACAAACCATATACTCCAAAAGTGGAATGCGAACCACGAATGGACCCCAAACCTATGTGACCTTGTAGAGGGTCGCTGGGACTATTAGAAAATAGTAAGGGTTAGAAAAATAGCCCACCCCAAGACCCTGAAAAGTGAGTGCAAAGTGCACTAAAGTTCCCCAAAGGACATAGAAGTCGTGATAGGGGAATTCTGCAGGAAAGACACAAATCAGCAATGCAACAACGATGGATTTCCAGTCGAGGGTTCCTGCGGAACAAGGGGACCAAATCCAAAAGTCACAAGCAAGTCGGAGATGGGTAGATGCCCAGGAAATGCCAGCTGTGGGTGCAAAGAAGCTGCTACTGGACAGTAGAAGCTGGAGATTCTGCAGGAACGACAAGGGCTAGGAACTTCCCCTTTGGAGGGCGGATCCCCCACGCCGTGGAGAGTCGTGCAGAAGTGTTTTCCTGAAGAAAGACCGCCAACAAGCCTTGCTAGCTGCAAATCATGTGGTTAGGGTTTTTGGATGCTGCTGTGGCCCAGGAGGGACCAGGATGTCGCCAATTGCGTCTGGGGACAGAGGAGGCATCGAGCAAGACAAGGAGCCCTCTCAGAAGCAGGCAGCGCCCGCAGAAGTGCCAGAAACAGGCACTATGAGTATGCGTGAAACGGTGCTCACCCGAAGTCACACAAAGGAGTCCCACGTCGCCGGACTACAACTTAGAAAGTCGTGCAATGCAGGTTTGAGTGCCGTGTACCCAGGCTGGACTGTGCACAAAGGATTTCCACCGGAAGTGCACGGAGGCCGGAGTAGCTGCAAAATCGCGGTTCCCAGCAATGCATTCTGGCGTGGGGAGGCAATGACTTACCTCCACCAAACTTGGACTGAAGAGTCACTGGACTGTGGAGTCACTTGGACAGAGTTGCTGGATTCAAGGGACCTCGCTCGTCATGCTGAGAGGAGACCCAGGGTACCGGTGATGCAGTTCTTTGGTGCCTGCGGTTGCAGGGGGACGATTCCGTCGACCCATGGGAGATTTCTTCGGAGCTTCTAGTGCAGAGAGGACGCAGACTACCCCCACAGCATGCACCAACAGGAAAGCAGTCGAGAAGGCGGCTGGATAAGTGTTACAGAGTTGCAGTAGTCGTCTTTGCTACAATGTTGCAGTTTTGCAGGCTTCCAGCGCGGTCAGCAGTCGATTCCTTGGCAGAAGGTGAAGAGAGAGATGCAGAGGGACTCGGATGAGCTCTTGCATTCGTTATCTAAGAAATCCCAAAAGACAGAGACCCTAAATAGCCAGAAAAGAGGGTTTGGCTACTTAGGAGAGAGGATAGGCTAGTAACACCTGAAGGAGTCTATCAGAAGGAGTCTCTGACGTCACCTGATGGCACTGGCCACTCAGAGCAGTCCAGTGTGCCAGCAGCACCTCTGTTTCCAAGATGGCAGAGGTCTGGAGCACACTGGAGGAGCTCTGGGCACCTCCCAGGGGAGGTACAGGTCAGGGGAGTGGTCACTCCCTTTTCCTTTGTCCAGTTTCGCGCCAGAGCAGGACTAAGGGGTCCCTGAACCGGTGTAGACTGGCTTATGCAGAAATGGGCACCATGTGTGCCCATGAAAGCATTTCCAGAGGCTGGGGGAGGCTACTCCTCCCCTGCCTTCACACCATTTTCCAAAGGGAGAGGGTGTAACACCCTCTCTCAGAGGAAGTCCTTTGTTCTGCCATCCTGGGCCAGGCCTGGCTGGACCCCAGGAGGGCAGAAGCCTGTCTGAGGGGTTGGCAGCAGCAGCAGCTGCAGTGAAATCCCGGGAAAGGCAGTTTGGCAGTACCAGGGTCTGTGCTACAGACCACTGGGATCATGGGATTGTGCCAACTATGCCAGGATGGTATAGAGGGGGCAATTCCATGATCATAGACATGTTACATGGCCATATTCGGAGTTACCATTGTGAAGCCACATATAGGTAGTGACCTATATGTAGTGCACACGTGTAATGGTGTCCCCGCACTCACAAAGTCCGGGGAATTGGCCCTGAACAATGTGGGGACACCTTGGCTAGTGCCAGGGTGCCCACACACTAAGTAACTTAGCACCCAACCTTTACCAGGTAAAGGTTAGACATATAGGAATAGGTACGGTGGAGCAGGGTCTGAATCTAAGCACTATAATTGGAAAGTACACAAGGATTAGAGAGGGTAATTTGTACTTGGCCTTCATAGACTTATCTTCAGCATTTGACTGCGTATTACATGAGAAGCTATGGGACATTTTAAGCAGTATGGGGGTAGAATCAACAATAATTCAGTTTATACGGGACCTGTATACAGGGTGTAGAGCAAGAGTAAGGTACGGGACAAGAGGGGAATGTACTAGGCCTTTCGGCATGCACAGAGGAGTGCGCCAAGGCTGAGTACTTGCTCCACTCCTGTTCTCACTATACATAAATAATCTAGAACGCGAACTGATAAACAAATGTAAAGACCTCCCCCAAATAGGTAATTGCACTGTCCCGGCGCTACTCTATGCAGATGACGCAGTTCTTATGGCCAGGACACCACTAGCCCTCCAAAAACAGTTAACCAGGTGCATAACTTTTATGACAGACTTGGGACTTACCGTTAATCGTTCTAAAACTTTTGTAATGAATTGCGGTAGGAAACAGGGCAAGATCTATAATATTACTATCCAAGAGGGGAAAGTCGATATAGCTCGAACATTCTCAAACCTGGGTATAATGTTTGACAAACAGGATTCCTGGGCACTGTATGAAAACGAAAAAAGATCAGATCATTAAGACAACGGCGGCTCTGAAAATATTTTCAAAAAGGCTAGGGGGGATTACCCCGCTGAATATGGTAAAAATCTACAAGCCATGTGTATCCCGGCTGCCATGTATGGATCAGGTATTTGGGGGTATACTAATTGCAAACTGATAAAGACGGTGGAAAATGATTTTCTCAGATATTAAATGGCACATCATTGTATATTAGCCATGCGGAATTAGGGGTCTCTTTTTTAAATGATTTGATAAAGATACAGCCATTATTATTATGGTATAAAGTTTGGACCTCTGAGCACACTGGACTAAATAAGGCTATCTTATCTGAATGCATGGCTTCAACATACTTGTCAAGAATCTCTTGGTTGAGATATATTATGACCTTTTTTGAAAACATGGGCAGTAAAGAATATTATACAAACCCAGATTAATTGGAAAAAATTACCAGGAAGGGACTGAGGGCCTCGACACTGAAGTATCTAGAAGAACTCAGATGGGAAGTAGAATAAAAAAGTCGTGCGTTATGTCTAACCAATTAATTCTGTCTGCGGGGGGCATGCAGCCCTACTTGGTAAATGTGGTAAACCCCCGGTATCGATTTGTTCTCACAAGACTATGGTTAGATACCTTCCGTCGCCTAGTAACTTTTCTGACTATGAATGATTGGAGCACAACTTTAAGGGTATGTCCCTGTGATGCAAAGGCATCCCAAACTACGATCCATGTGGTCCTATTCTGTAAATGTTATGCCATACAGAGAAAGCGCCTTTTAGTGCCTCTTTTAAGATCGATTAACCCTTTCAATGCAGGCGTCGGCCACTAGCCGACGCCCGCACTACCTCCCTGGTGCGGGTCACGACTAGTGGGCGACACCAGGGAGAGGGTTAATAAATCCTCAGGTGCGTCGCACCCGAGGATTTTTTTTTTTATTTTGTTCCCAGGGAGACACAGAAGCTCTTCCGTGTCTCCCCTGCCCCTTTGTGACATCAGCGCGCCGCGAGGTGCGCTGACGTAACTATGTTGATTTCCCCATCGGAGCAGGAAGCGCCCGCAAGGTCTTCCTGCTCCGGTGGGGAAAACAGACACAAACGGCCTTCCCCACGTTCGGGAAGGCCTCGTAAGAAAGGGGAGAGTCTCCCATTTCTTACGAGGCCTTCTGAAAGACACCAGGGATTTCACTTGGGGGGAACCATACAACAACTTAAAAATATATATATATATATATATATAGATATAGATCTATATAGATCTATATATATATATAGATATATCTATGTAGAAATATCTATCTACATGGACATATCTATAGATCGATCTATAGATATATATAGATATAGATATATATAGATATATGTATATATATATATATATATATATATATATATATATATATATATATATAGATCTATCTATAGATATATCTATGTAGATAGATATATATATAGAGATAGATCTCTCTCTCTCTCTCTCTCTCTATATATATATATATATATATATATATATCACTTTTGTCAATACGTGTGTGGTTTCCCTGGGGGCTGCGATCGGCCCCCAGGAAAACCAGACCCACATATAAAAGTGATATATATATATATGTATATATATATATATATATATTTGCCACCAGTTGTCTTGCAGTTACAGCTTGCGTCTTCAAAGCAATGCACATACTTCAACTGACGCTTTTCAACAGTAGCTTTTAGGCAGCAATAAAAAAGTCAAGTAAGTATTATGATTATGTTTCTGCTACAAAAGGGTCAGACTTGCTTAGTGGCAGTTTTAGTGCCAATAAAGAAGCACAGAAGGTTTATGTGCTTAAAGCAAAGATCAAATCTGTATTTTATGTAAATAGCTGAGTACATTAGTAAAGTCAGCCATTACCTGCGCTATAATACAAATGAAATGTATGTGCGGGGTGGAGGGCGGCTATGGAGAGATGAAGGGCACTTTTGCTGGGTGGTAATGAGGGAATCCGAGGAGGAGGTAGTGGGAGCACCAATAATGATTGTTGGACTGGGCGCAGGAGGTGCTAAAGACTGTGACGAATGGTATGTGACAAGGTGTTTTTTGAGTGTCTTGAAAGAACGTGCTGATTGAGGGAAGAAGCGCAGGTAAGGTGGCCTCTACTGTTGCACGTATCTCACACACACCATCAATTTTGTGACTGTCTACGTAGGCTAGTGTTTTAGAGCAACAGTTTAGCCAATAGCAGAGATGGCATCTTGATGGATGACTGCTGCCGTCACTCGGGTTATGGAGGACAGCTCTGACATAGGATCAGAGACTGAGACATCAGATACTGAGACAGCATCTGAGAGATAGGACAATGGCGCAGACTCTGGGAGTGATTTTTCAGTTGGAGGAGTCCCATTCGATAACTCCTCTTCCAGTACATTATGAGGGAGGTGATGAGGACAGTCCTGCTGTCCATTCGCAAGCAGTCTGTGCAACTGGGTAATAGTGGGTTAGCCCAACCCAGAGAGCAGGTGAATGCGGTGGCAAGCAGAGAGAGAGAGTGCTCTCTTGGGAGCTCCCCCATTTAGTTCAGCCCCAAATTCCGCCGCCCAAATCGTATTGTGGAGACATCAAAATTATCTATCACAAAACAAACTGGTTTTGTAAGGCAGGCACCTGTGTTTTTGGTCCTGGGTTCAGCGGCCATATAGAGAAACACACTAAACCCAAACATTTCTGGAAACTAGACATTCGGGGGAGTCCACAGAGGTGTGACTTGTGTGGATTCCCCAAAGTTTTCTTACCCAGAATACCCTGCAAAGCTGAAATGTTGAATAAAAACTCGCATTTCTGTCACGCAAACTACAGGAATATGCTGGGATCCACAAAATTCCTACCACTCAGTGATTCCTCACCTGTCCTTATAAAAACACTACCCCACTTGAGTGCCTACACCTAGTGCCTGCATCAGGAATGGATCACCCCAGGGTCAACAGCTGCCTCATGTAAGGACCAACATTGACCGTTGTGTGATCTATTCCTGTCGCGGGCACCAGGCCTACCCACGCAAGTGAGGTACCATTTTTATTGGGAGACTTGGGGGAACGCTGGGTTGAAGGAAATTTGTGGCTCCTCTCAGATTCCAGAACTTTCTGTCACCGAAATGTGAGGAAAATGTGTTTTTTTAGCCAAATTTTGAGGTTTGCAAAGGATTCTGGGTAACAGAACCTGGTCAGAGCCCCACAAGTCACCCCATCTTGGATTCCCCTAGGTCTCTAGTTTTCAAAAATGCACAGCTTTGGTAGGTTTCCTTAGGTGCCGGCTGAGCTAGAGGCCAAAATCTACAGGTAGGCACTTTGCAAAAAACAGCTCTGTTTTCTGTCAAAAAATGGGATGTGTCTACGTTGTGTTTTGAGGCGTTTCCTGTCGCGGGCGCTAGGCCTACCCACACAAGTGAGGTATCATTTTTATCGGGAGACTTGGGGGAACATAGAATTGCAAAACAAGTGTTATTGCCCCTTATCTTTCTCTACATGTTTTCCTTCCAAATATAAGAGAGTGTGTAAAAAAGACGTCTATTTGAGAAATGCCCTGCAATTCACATGCTAGTATGGGCACCCCGGAATTCAGAGATGTGCAAATAACCACTGCTCCTCAAAACCTTATCTTGAGCCCATTTTGGAAATGCAAAGGTATTCTTGATACCTATTTTTCACTCTTCATATTTCAGCAAATGAATTGCTGTATACCCAGTATAGAATGAAAACCAACTGCAGGGTGCAGCTCATTTATTGGCTCTGGGTACCTAGGGTTCTTGATGAACCATACAAGCCCTAAATATCCCCGCAACCAGAAGAGTCTAGCAGACATAACGGTATATTGCTTTAAAAAATCTGACATCGCAAGAAAAAGTTACAGAGTAAAACATAGTGAAAAATGGCTGTTGTTTTCAGCTTAATTTCAATATTTTTTTATTTCAGCTGTTATTTTCTGTAGGAAAACCTTGTAGGATCTACACAAATGACCCCTTGCTTAATTCAGAATTTTGTCTACTTTTCAGAAATTTATTCCGGGATCCAGCATTGGTTTCACACCCATTCCTGTCACTAACTGGAAGGAGGCTGAAAGCACCAAAAATAGTAAAAATGGGGTATGTCCCAGTAAAATGCCAAATTTGTTTTGAAAAATGTGGTTTTCTGATTTCGGCAGCCCTTTTTTCCCATTTTTAAAAAACAAAACAACATTTTCACTGTATTTTGGCTCATTTCTTGGTCTCCTCCTGGGGAAACCACAAACTCTGGGTAACAATTAGAATCCCTAGGATGTTGGAAAAAAAGGACGCAAATTTGGCGTGGATAGATTTTGTGGACAAAAAGTTTTGAAGGCCTAAGCGCAAACCACCCAAATAGCCAAAAAAGGGCTCAGCACTGGGGGGGGGGGGGGCAAGGCCCAGCAGCTAAGAGGTTAACTTGCGTCAGTGCCGTAGTGCGTATGTTAGCTTACAGGTTTTATCTTCTATTGAAATGTGTGGAATTTTGGCAAATTTTCTATGCCCTGTATTAACTGCAAGAAAGTCTATGGGGGTATTGGTGCAAACCTAACTAGGCTATTCAAATATCTGTGAATGGACAAATGAATGATATGCATTTTATCTCTGTTATTTATTCTTTTATTATTTTATTCTATTTATTTATTGTGCTACTGTTAGAAATGGGGTCTTTGGTTGACAGTCAGGTTACCCCCTGTTCAAGCAAGGACCCTCACTCTAGTCAGGGTAAAAGAGAATCACCCTCAGCTAACACCTGCTTACCCCCTTGGTAGCTTGGCAGAGCAGTAGGCTTAACTTCAGAGCGCTAGGTGTAAAGTATTTGTACCAACACACACAGTAACTTCATGAAAACACTACAAAATTACACAACACCGGTTTAGAAAAATAGGAAATATTTATCTAAACAAAACAAGACCAAAACGACAAAAATCCGACATACACAAGTCAAGTTATGAATTTTTAAAGATTAAACTCAAAAATAGCGCTTAGAAACAAAAATACTTCGATGAGATGTTAACACGGCGTCGTGACGGAGTCGTTCCCAACAAGCCGACACCAGCGGCGCCGGACACGGAGTTGTGAAGACCCCAAGTACAGTACCTTTGGTGAAGAGTGAAAACAAGCCGATGTGCGAAGTCGGGAATCGGGGCGTCTGTGCAAAATGTTGAATCCGTGCACTTCGAGCGGCATCGGTCACGACGTGGTGCGGCGACTTCCATGGAGTTGCGGACTTCAACGGGGCTGCTGCGGCGTCCGGCCTGCGAAGAGCGTCGCGTTCCAGCGAAGGTCACGGCGTCAGGTGCAGGCGGCGTTACCGGATTCAGCAGCGGCGTCGGTCCGAAGTCGTCCGAAGTCGATTTCCTTGGATTCCACCAGCTTTCCTTTCAAGGGCCCAGGGACTAGATAGGGCACCACTTGTCGGGGCAGGAGTCTCTCCAGAGACTCCAGGTGCTGGCAGAGAGAAGTCTTTGCTGTCCCCGAGACTTCAAACAACAGGAGGCAAGCTCTAACTCAAGCCCTTGGAGATTTCTTCACAAGATGGAAGGCACACAAAGTCCAGTCTTTGCCCTCTTACTCTGGCAGAAGCAGCACTGCAGGAAAGCTCCACAAAGCACAGTCACAGGCAGGGCAGCACTTCTTCCTCAGCTATCAGCTCTTCTCCAGGCAGAGGTTCCTCTTGGTTCCAGAAGTGTTCCTAAAGTCTGTAGATTTGGGTGCCCTTCTTACACCCATTTTAGTCTTTGAAGTCACCTTTCTTCAAAGGGGACTCACACCTACTTGTGAAATCCTGCCTTGCCCAGGCAAGGCATCAGACACACAGCAGGGGGTTGGAGCCGGCATTGTCAGAGGCAGGCCTAGTCCTTTCAGATGAGAGTGACCACTCCACCCCTCCCTCCTAGCAGAGATGGCTAATCAGGAAATGCAGGTTACACCACAGCCCCCTTTGTGTCACTGTCTAGTGCGAGGTAAAAAACAACCCAACTGTCAAACTGACCCAGACAGGGAATCCACAAACAAGGCAGAGTCACAGAATGGTTTAAGCAAGAAAATGCTCACTTTCTAAAAGTGGCATTTTCAAACGCACAATCTTAAAATCAACTTTACTAAAAGATGTATTTTTAAATTGTGAGTTCAGGGACCCCAAACTCCACATGTCCATCTACTCTCAAGGGGAATCTACACTTTAATCATATTTAAAGGTAGCCCCCATGTTATGCTATGAGAGAGACAGGCCTTGCAACAGTGAAAAACGAAATTGGCAGTATTTCACTGTCAGGACATATAACCCACATTACTATATGTCCCACCTTATCCATACACTGCACCCTGCCCTTGAGGCTACCTAGGGCCTACCTTAGGGGTGCCTTACATGTAAGAAAAGGGAAGGTTTAGGCCTGGCAAGTGGGTATACTTGCCAAGTCGAATTTACAGTGTAGAAATACACACACAGACACTGCAGTGGCAGGTCTGGGACATGATTACAGAGCTACTTATGTGGGTGGCATAGCCAGTGCTGCAGGCCCACTAGTAGCATTTGATTTACAGGCCCTGGCACCTCTAGTGCACCTCAATCAATACATAGCTTTATTCGGTTACTTTCAACCATAAAAGCAAAACAACCAACAATTGAATAAAAAAGGAAATAGGAATTGAATTAAAAAGGGATAAGAATAAAATAAAAACATATGTTTCAGCCTTAAAACACATAAAATCATTTTCCTTAAAAATGTACCTAACCCCCTAATACCTATCATTTAAAATAAACATGGGGTTTTATTTCAGTCTAGGTGTGTAGTTAAAATTTAGCAACTAAAACACTTTTTAAAAAAAAAAAAAAAAATTTGGTCCTCATCATCATTTTTACCCAGAAAATTAGTACGTATATGCCAGGCAGCTACAATATACTTGCTAACCGCACAGGATAGAGGGAGAGAAGTTTCCCTCATCATGATCCTTAAAGCAACAATACAATGTCTTGCCCCCAGATTCCTGCACACAGGTCGTAACCACTTCCGTCGCGCAATCAAATAAGCAGGGCATATAAACATAAAATGTACAATAGATTATGAAATGTGATTACAACTCGGACAAATATCAGGACTTGGAGTCGCACTCCGTGTACTGCCATAGGATTTAAGAGGCAGACAATTATATCTGAACTGAATATATAGACTCTTACTTAATGGGTCAAGAATTGTATCCATAAATGGTTCCAAATACGGGTACCATTTGAAATCAAAGAATTGAGAGGTCAATCTGCCGTGTGTTGAGCACAGCAGGTAGTTTTCTCTGACATATGTCCAGTAAACAGTTTTCAAATGATTCTTCCGATCCTTCCTTATACTTTCTGGATGGCTCCAAAACTCACTAAGACCCAATCTGTGAAACCATTTTGAGTTGTGGTTAAACCAGGGAATGGTAAGTACATTTGGTCTATCTAGAATGTCTTGAATAGACTCCTTGTATGTGGATAGCTCAGGGGTGGTCCATACACGGACCCAGAAAAGCAATGGTCGTAGGGCAATTACATCTGAGATGCGTGAAAGGCCAAGGTCCCAGAACATAGGCAGCAGTGGGGTACTGCGAGAACAGGCCAAAGTTGACCTTACAAAGTTGTTTTCCCCCACTGCAAGCTTGCCAGTGTTCAAGGACCCCCAAATTTCTGCCCCGTAGACCGCAGCGCTCTGTGCCTTTGCTCGGTAAATTTTAATAGTTGGAGTAATCACTCTCTCAGAGGTAGCCTTGTGAAAGCGTAAAATGGCCCCAGATCTCTGTGCCAGAAGAGCTAAACTTTTATCGATTTGGGCCCCCCAATGCAGATTGTTGCTAATTCTCACCCCCAAATAATCTATGGAGCTTACCATACCTAGAGGGGTACCATTATAGAAAATTGAGTATCTCTTAGTGGGGCCACAGCCCAGGGTCATGAGTTTAGTTTTGCTATGGTTGAGTTCAAGTCCATAGTCACCACAAAATGAACTAAACTTATCCCCAAGTACCTGGAGACCCATAGGAGTTCTGGAGATGAGGAGGGAATCGTCAGCAAATAGCAAAATTGGAATTTTATGGTTGTTCAAGGATGGAGCATCATTTTGGCAGTTGGTAACGACTTGCACCACCTCGTTGATAAACAATGTAAATAGTGTTGGGGCAAGAACACAACCCTGGCGCACTCCTCTCCTAATATCTATTTTGTCGGTGAGTTCCCCCTGCTTACCCCATCTGACTTGTGCAAATGTTT
The DNA here is from genome assembly GCF_031143425.1 of Pleurodeles waltl. NCBI lineage: Eukaryota > Metazoa > Chordata > Amphibia > Caudata > Salamandridae > Pleurodeles > Pleurodeles waltl. Next base: position 924,639,182 of record NC_090444.1, read on the forward strand.
TTTCATGTAATCTTTGAATTAAATGCACTAAATTTCCTGGGATACCGATTTTATTTAGTACTCCCCATAGTTTCTCTCTTGGGTCAAAATCGAATGCAGATCTTAGATCAACAAAAGCAACATAAAGTTTTTGCTTAGATAGGGTGACATACTTCCAAAATAGTAATGACAGCCTGAAGACTTGGTCCATAGTGTTAGTTTTAGGCCGAAAACCTCTAGTGCACCTTACTAGGGACTTACTAGTAAATCAAATATGCCAATCATGGATAAACCAATTACACACAATTTACACGGAGAGCATATGCACTTTAGCACTGGTTAGCAGTGGTAAAGTGCTCAGAGTTGAAAAGCCAACAGCAACAGGTCAGAAAAAAATAGGAGGCAGGAGGCAAAAAGACTGGGGATGACCCTGCATAAGCAAAAGTCCAACAGCTACTATATATAGATGTGTTTTATTTGATACTTTTATGACTTGTTGAAAGTCGAATAAAGTTTGTACTACTACTACTACAGTAAAATCCTTGTGATAAATGGTTCCACATAACCAGAGCCCAGGGCATAAAAATCGCACACTAGGTGCTCTGTCAGCATATACATGTGTCTTAGTTATTCTTGAAAGTTTGTGGACCTGTACCATAAAGGTAGATTAAACAGAATTATACTCTAGGTCATACAGATAAAACAATAAAACTGTACCAGATAGGTTAAAATTCCAAAGGAAATTACATTCTCCTACCCTAGATAAGAATGTAACACTTAATATAATTCAGATATATAAGTGAAACCTAACACAAGCACTATAAAAAAAAACTTTTAATTAACACAGTCTATGTCATTTTGGTAGGCGGAGTGTATTAACATTTAAAAATCTTACTCTAAAGGTACATATTGCTGCTAAGAACTTTGCCACCGCACACACCACAAGCCTGTGGATACTCGTTCTGCAAATCCTAAGGGCCAGATGACGATCCCTAATGCCCAGGGTATTTCAGAGGGGTCTTATCCAACTGGCCCTTTGCTTTTTGTATGCAGGACAATGGAATAAAACATGGGTGATTAATTCCCTGATGTTACACCCCATTGGAAAGAGGTCTATTGGGCTAGCAGTTTGCTTCCACCTGGAGGTTAGATCGTGTATTGGTAAAGATCAATTTCTAAATCTGCTGTAAATTGCACGTGCCACAGGATGTAAAATAATATCAAAAAAGTGCTCAAACTTGTAATGACACTTAAATGATAAAAAGTTGCCCATCATACTACCTGACGGGACAGCTGCTAATAGTGACATTTACACACTCACCCAGTGCGCATCCTTCAAGTTCTGCAAGGTGTTTTTCTGAAGGTGCGAGGGATCTGACCAATAGGAACCCAACCCAAGTTTAGAGAAGCCACTTTTAGTCTCTCAGGAGCACTCCTAGCCATATCCTATAAGGATCTAGGGCTGCTGTAGACCAGATCCGAATCCAGTATTGCAACGGCCTCAAAGCAGCAACATCTGTGATAGAGTGCAGATTCAGGTCCATTCGGATAGGCAAGGTAGGAGAACTCAAGGGAACCTTTAACAGGGCCTTGATGAAGAACTCTTTCTATATCATAGAGTTTACCATGGCCCCATAGTTCAGCACCATACAAGGCCCCCGCTCTGACTTGTATTTTGTAAATTTCTTCCGCTGGTGTGATGGAAAAGATAGGCGTTCTAGCATCAAATCTCAGAATGCCCCGTATTTGTTTGAGGGACATAGAACATTTTTTCAATTGTGCTAACCATTTGTGGGAATTTTCTAATCTGACTGCAGGGAGTCAAAATCAATCACACGTTCAAGGACCTCACAGTCCAGTGCTATGCTTTTCTTAACTCTAAACTTTGGATCACCAAATACCATACATTTGGTTTTGGTGCTGTTTATTTGAAGGCTGTGGTCCCTGCAAAACCCAAAAATTTCTTCAGAAGCCTGGATATGCCAAAGGCAGTTTGGGATAAGAGCAGGGTATCATCAGCAAACACAGACACAGAGTATTAATCCCACCCAATTTAGGAGCGTCATTTAGGCTGTCAAATAGATACTGAATACAAGCATTTATAAAAAGAAAAAAAAGAGTAGGAGCCAAGACACAGCCATGTCTAAAACCTTTCTGTATGAGGATCTCTGAACACAATTCCCTAATCAAATTTAGCAGAGGGCAAGGAACTCCTATTTTGCCCAAGATTTCCCATAGCTTAAACTGGGGGACCAAATCAAAGGTGGATCCAAGATCTACAAAGGCGACGAACAACATGCCGCCATCCAGATCCACCACTTTCCACTTGATTGTAAGAAAGCAGAAGACCTGGCCCACCGTGGCTGTCTTCCTCCTAAAGCCCACCTACAGATGGCTTAGAAACCCATTCACTTCTATCCAGGATCTAGGCCTACCCAAGACCTGGTAGGAAAATATCTTCTGTAGATTACCTAAAAGGCTAATCGGTCTGTAATTACCCAGATCCGATTTGTCCCCTTTCTTGTAAATAGGGACAATTATTGCACCCTGCCAGGAACTAGGGAGGATGTTACTCTCCACAATAGCATTTGAAACTTGATTAATATAAGAGCCCCATAATTTCAAATCAGATTTGTACAGGTCAGACAGTATTCCGTCTAACCAAGGAGCCTTCCCTGGTTTTGGGCCATAATGACTGCCTCTGTTTCTTTCCTAGTGAACTGGATGATAGCACCTGCCCCATCAATCTTATCCAGGTCTAGGCTCTCTATATCCACTGAGGAGACAAGCTGCTGACTATGAAGTTTAGTAAAATGTGAAATCCAGTTTTTTGCAGGGATATGGCAGTCAGGCCTAGGACTCAAATTGTGCCCATTTTGAGAAACCAGGGGCCAGAACCGCTTTACATTAGAACCCGTAGCTGCTGTCAGCAATTCTTGCCATATATCCTCCACTCACTGCACCTTATTGGCCTTGACTGCAGCAGCATAGTCCCGCCTTGCCAAGATTATTGCTGGCCTGTCCTGTTGTCTAACAGCTTCCAAAAGGGCATACTTGGCCCTCCTACAGGCATTATTAAACCAACTATTTTCTTTGTGCTCTCTGGGCTTCCTGCTTCCCCTATTCTCCCTGGTAAAAAGGGCCCTCAGGGAAGCAAAAAGCTCAGCATGATTTGCCATTGTCTGGAGGATAAGATTTGGAATCAAGGGCAACTTGATAACGAAAAACTAAGGCCCTCATTAGAACAATGGCGGTAAACCCCGCCTACCGCCACAGTGACGGCCTCCAAAAGACCATAGCCGTAGCTACCTACCGTCCACCATTTTATGACCGTAGCAGGAATTCCGCCAGAAGGCTGGCGGAATTTCAGCTACGGTCATGGCAGCAGACGGCGGTAAGGTGGCGCTGCTGCCAGTAGCAGTGCCACGCCGGTAGAACGCTGCCGACCGTATCATGAAACATGATATGGCCTGGTGGTGTTCCGCTGGCGGATGCTGCTGCTGGCAGCAGCACCACGTCCCGTCTCCTGCAGGAGGACCCCCTGCAAGCAGGTAATTTGGGTTCTCCAACAGGGGGGAGGGGTGAGAGGTGTTGTGTGTGTATGTGTGGGGGTGTGTGTGATTGTTTTTGTATGCGTGCATGCGGGTACGAGGCATGTGGAATGCGTGTGTGCATGAATGTGTGTGAGTGTACGTGTATGTTGTGTGAATGTGTGTGCTATTATGTATGTTAGTGTGTGTTGCGGTGTGTGTGTATGAATGTATGCATGCATGGGTGGATGTGGGTATGCGTGTGGGTATGAGTGTGTAAGTCTGCACATGTAGGTGTGTGTATGTCGGGGGAGGGTGGGGGAGGACTCTGGGAAGGGGGCGGGGAGACCCCTATAAGTGCAAGATTAGTTGTAGGAGAGTTCCCACTTCAAAAATTACTGGATAGTAAGCACAATGCTGAAGTAATTGTTTATTGCATAAGACAGAGAGAAATCAGTTCCATAAGTACATGGTCCAGTTGTTTTATGACAGTCTTAGAACTGGAGTTAAATTCCAGAAATCAGCAAAATAGCAGTCCAATCAACTAGTGCCAGGATTGAAAGAAAGTCAAGTAGCCATATTCGATGGACGCGCAGGTGTTTGTTTCGGCAGATTATTCGGCAGATTTCTTTTCGTTAACTGTAACTACAGATTCCTATTTACAATTGTGACAATTGATGCCAGAAGTCTGTCATTTTGTTCTTAACTGGCCTTGAGAAAGCCCCCGCCTACCCGCCTAAGGGGCAAAACACGTATTGGCTGTTCCTCCATCGAATATGGCTACTTGACTTTCTTTAGAAAATGTCTTCTAAGTTTTATGAGATTGGAGATCTTAGATGATGTCGCTGCCGCCAGAGGACTCCCTTGTGCTTTGCGCTTCCCCATCCTTTAGTTCAGATCAAATATTCCACAAATTGTGAACAAGAGCGTTTAGGATTTCAAACCAGGAGGCCTCTACCGTAAAATCAAGAGGTGTGGCCCGACCTGTCCTCTTCCAGACATGGATGGGCATCTGGGGCCTACTGGGACAGGAAGTCCCTCCAGTGTCCGATGCCCTACTCAATAGCCTTTCAATTTCATCTTGGGCACCCCTTGGAGGCATCCTACATGCAGCAGCACATCACATCCTCAGCCTGATAATATATGATCATCCCCAACCTGATGGAACTCCATTGGCTCACTTTGCCAGCCCACACCATCTTTAAAGCAGGTTGCATCATTTACAAACCCATCACAAACAGCATCCCCACTTATCTTGCAGAAAAGCTCACCATCCCTTGTGGTTCTCAGCACACCCACAGTCAGGACACTAGCACATTGCAGACTGAGAATTGTAAAAAAGAAAAAAATAGGATCTGGAATAACATCCTCATATCCATCAGGGCTGATCCAAAGTGGCTCCAATTTAGTTGATGACTCACCTATTTAAAACATGCTACACCACAATGCATTACTGCTCATAACTCAATTTCCGCTTCTAGTACTAACCTTGCCTTTAACCATGTACAGTGCTCTGCTGCTTTTAAGGTAGGATAACACTATAGAAATACCACATAGATAAATAAATACATACATACATATATACATACATACATACATACATATATAGTGTGCCGGTTCTGGGGTGCACAGCCCGAGGCTTGATTGGGCAGCTCCACACCCTTCAGTTTTTGAGCCTATTTTTTCCCTGGTGTCTAGTGGAATTTCTGTCCCTGAGGTAGATTAGGGGTATACTTCCTCAATCCACCTCGAGAGTGGCAGAAAGCAAGTTCTACTCATTGTGGTGGGGCACGTCCCTGTGCCTAGTTAAGTGTTCACCACTTTTTCTTTTTGGCATCTTGTCCCTGCTGTCCAGTAGGCTTTTTGCCCCCAGGTGTAGAGATTGGGGTAAATACAAACCCACCATCCCCTCCCCCCCCCCCACTGGGGATAGAAAATCTTTTTTGACCATGGGGTAACAGGAGCACAGCTCCATCCAGTATTAAGGGCGGCACTCCCAAAAAATAAATTCCCTGGTTTCTGGTGAACTCTCTCCCTATTGGGAGCACAGGTTGGGGTTACAACGGTCTAGTCTGCCCCAGGGGGTGCAAAAAGACCCTATTACCTGTGTGTGGGCTTGGCCTAATGCCCTTTAAAATTCATATATGTTTTCTTTCATATCTAGTAGGCTTTATAGCTCATTTTGGACAGATTGGGGTTAACAGACTGTCTGCCTCCTGGTCTGTCAGAACGATTGCTGTTCCAAGGAGGGTGAGGATCCCAGGCCCATGCTCAAGGTTGCTGCTCCCTCCAAAACGGACTCCCTGGTGTATCATGAGCTTTACATTGTCAATGAGGGCAGACTGGGGGTAAACCCCCAATGTACCCCTGTAGGACAGAAAGACTGAAAGGCCTTTTTGTGGGGTGGGGGCTGAGCCCGATGCTTGAACAAGTCACCACCACCCCTTTCCTTAGTAGTATCTAAGGGGGGTCATTACAACATTGGCGGTAAAAGCCACTTACCGCCGTGCAAAAGGCCGCCAACATACCGCTGCAGCCGGGGAATTCCGCCACAGCTATTATGACCCACATCTCGGAATCTGCCGAAATTCAGACACCCACAAAAGTCCGCCACACCAAAGGTCAGTGATAAACTGGCGAAAACAAATCCTCCACCGTCACGCCAACAGAAACACGCCCATGCTATTATGACCCACGAATCCACGCGGTGGTCTTTCAACCGCGGTATTCCATTGGCGGTACACACCGCCGCGCTCAAAATACACACACATCTCCAAAACACCGCCACATTGGACAATTCAAAATACACACACCTGATACACATACAAACACCACTCCCACACACCCAACACAATATAAAACACACACCCACATCACCCACAAACCCCTACGACCAAAAATTAGAGACGAAGGCTAGAGAGAGCGAGCACAGCAATAGACAACCCCACTACACAGAGGCACACAACACCATCACCCACACAACATCCACGCACAAAACACCACACACCACTACACATCACCACACTCATCACCACATATACCACCCCACACATCACCTATACCACCCAATGGGACGCCAAAGACACCCCAGGTTCTCCGAGGAGGATCTCAGGGTCATGGTGGAGGAAATCGTACGGGTAGAGCCACAGCTATTTGGATCACAAGTGCAGCACACCTCTATAGCTAGGAAGATGGAGCTATGGCGAAGAATAGTCGACAGGGTCAACGGAGTGGGACAGCACCCAAGAAATCGGGAGGACATCAGGAAGAGGTGGAACGACCTACGGGGGAAGGTGCGTTCCGTGGTCTCCAGGCACAACATCGCGGTTCAGCGGACTGGCGGCGGACCCCCACCTCCTCCCCCACTACTATCAACATGGGAGGAGCAAGTCTTGACCATCATCCATCCTGAGGGCCTCGGAGGAGTCGGTGGAGGAATGGACACTGGTAAGTCAAATCTTAACTATCATATCCCCCACCCTACCTGCATGCTATCACACACCCCCACCCTCACCCCATCCCCTATCACTCCAACTCCTCACTAATGTACTAATAAGACCAAACCACCCATCCCAACACCAAGCCCTGCATGACACAACAAAGCATGGACACCCATCACTAAAGCATGCCCACTGCACATACCCATAACAACCCCTAACCATCATCACGCAAGTCCCCACACAGGAATGCTAGCACTGGGGTACACGCTCACCCACCCATTGCACACCATGACACACACAGATTCAATAACCATGCTTTTATACCCCTACAGGACCACTACCTAACGTCACCAGACAGGAGGGTCCAGACATCTCCACCCCACCCACAGAAGAGGCCCACAGTGATGACAGCAGCTCTGGCCAACTGGATCCAGACGACCAGCCCGGACCATCGTAGGCCTCGGGACAGTTGGTTCCCCTAGCACAGGCACAGCCCAACACTGACCTTCCACCCTCTGGAAACACCAGTACAGCACCCACCCAGCGGGCCCATACCTCCGTACCCAGGACACGTCAATCAGCTGTGTGTCCACCACTACAGGGAACCCAGGATAACCCACCACCCCAACAACAACAGGGACCTGGGGGCAGTGGTAGTGGGCACACGGTCCAGGGAACGGAGGAACAGGAACACAGGGGAACTGGGAGGTCTGCTGTGTGACAGGGGGCGGACAGGCCAAGGGAACCCACTCTCCACGAGGCCCTCTCCTCCATCATGGGAGCATACCACCACTCCCAGGAGACGATGGCTACGGTCCTGGCCAAGTTTCAGGAGACCCAGCGCCTGCAGGAGGAACAGTATTTGGGCTTCAGTGAGGAACTCAGAACCATCAGCTCCGCCCTGGGCACCATCGTAGGGGTGCTGAAGGACATACAGTACACCATGAGGGACACCTTGGCACTCCAAGGGGCCCCTGACACTAGCCTGGACGATGAACTGTCCACCACCTCTGCCGGCGCTAGTGGACAGGACGCCCCACCACAGGACCACCACACCAGAACCCCACCCCCTGCAGACGGAGAACCACCCCGCAAGCGGTCCCTGAGATCCAGGAACAGGACAGGGCACGATGGCAAGACCCCCGCCAAGAAATGAGACCACCCTGATTGTCATCCCACTGTCCCACTTTGTAACCCTGTCCAGATTGGAACTGTCCCAGCTCCACTTCCTATGCCCATATGGGCAGTGCACCTGTGAGACTAATAGACTGGACTCTGCCATGGACATTCCTCCACCATCACCCATCACCATTTTACCACCCCCTCCAATATTTAGCACTTCAATAAACACCCTTGAACCACGAAACAATCTGGAGTCAGTCTGTGATTTGGAAAATGTGTATTAGCTATAACAATGACAAAATCTGTTCACAATAGTAATGTCAGCATACCTATGTCACACATCACAAGTCCATGAAGGATGCAAGCAGATGACACAAGTTGGTAAACACACCTGTGAAACCGTAATGGAAATGTACAACTCAGTTACCAAATACTGGTTGAAATTGACAGACAGGATAGAGGTAGAAGTGTGAAAGTAAAAGTATTAGTAAAGAAAGTGTTCTCACCTGTGTGTCACTGAAAATATTGCTGTATGACTGAGTCCCTGTTGTCAATGTCTTCTTCCTCTGCTTCCTCCTCATCACTGTCCACAGGCTCCACAGCTGCCACAACACCGTCATCTGGACCATCCTCCTGCAGAAAAGGCACCTGGCGTCGCAAAGCAAGATTGTGAAGCATAGAGCAGGCGATGATGATCTGGCACACCTTCCTTGGTGAGTAGAATAGGGAACCACCTGTCATATGGAGGCACCTCAACCTGGCCTTCAGGAGGCCGAAGGTGCGTTCGATCACCCTCCTAGTCCGCCCATGGGCCTCATTGTTGCGTTCCTCTGCCCTGGTCCTGGGATTCCTCACTGGGGTCAGTAGCCATGACAGGTTGGGGTAACCAGAGTCCCCTAATAGCCACACCCGGTGCCTCTGGAGTTGACCCATCACATAAGGGATGCTGCTATTCCGCAGGATGTAGGCGTCATGCACAGAGCCAGGGAACATAGCATTTACCTGCGAGATGTACTGGTCTGCCAAACATACCATCTGAACATTCATGGAATGATAACTCTTCCGGTTCCTGTACACCTGTTCACTCCTGTGGGGGGGGGGGGCAGAGCTACATGGGTCCCATCAATGGCACCTATGATGTTAGGGATATGTCCCAGGGCATAGAAGTCACCTTTAACTGTAGCCAAATCCTCCACCTGAGGGAAAACGATGTAGTTCCTCATGTGTTTCAGCAGGGCAGACAACACTCTGGACAACACGTTGGAAAACATAGGCTGGGACATCCCTGATGCCATGGCCACTGTTGTTTGAAATTACCCACTTGCTAGGAAATGGAGCACTGATAGCACCTGCACTTGAGGGGGGATTCCTGTGGGATGGCGGATTGGTGACATAAGGTCTGGCTCCAACTGGGTACACAGTTCCTGGATTGTGGCACCGTCAAACCTGTAGGTGATGATTAAATGTCGCTCCTCCATTGTCAACAGGTCCACCAGCGGTCGGTACACCGGAGGATTCCGTCATCTCCTCACATGTCCCAGCTGACGGTGCCTAGGAAGGACAAAAGCGACCATAGAGTCAAGCAAGTCAGAGGTATGTACCCTCAGCTACCCAGAACACGAAACAAATTCCAAAAAGTTGTATGTCAGTGTGTTGAGTCCAGGCCTTGGTATGTGTGACGCAGTTGAAAATGAAGCCATGTGGGCCCCTGAAATGGCGGCTGCCTGACCTCTAAAGTGGGACAATGGGATGTGAGTTAACTGCGCTGGCGTTGTACACCATCGCGGTAGGCGGTCGTAGACCGCGGCGCAATGCTGCATTGGTTCACATTGGACCCTATGGGTCCCAGGAGCCAATGAGGAAGTGCGCCGGCGGTGATGATACGCACCGCCGCGGACGTCACCGCCATTTTCTATCTTTGCAATCACTCGATACCTGATCTTCGACAGGAGAGGACCTACACTGCAAGTGCTGCTGTGACCTCGGTCTGGAAGAGACAATGGCACGTGTGTCTGGGGAAAGGGCCCCTGCCTTCACTGCACAGGAGTTGGAGAAGCTCGTGGACAGGGTCCTCCCCCAGTACACGCTACTCTACGGTCCTCCAGACCAACAGGTGAGTACATAGGGTGCAAGTTGTATGGGCTATGCCTGGGTGGAGAGGGCTGGCTGTAAGAAGGAAGGGGGCAGAGTTCTGCGACCATGAATGAGTGTGAATGCATGTGCCACATGGCAAGGGCAGGGATGTGGGCCACTCACTTCGACGGTGCAGTTGGTAATGACTTCTCTTCTTCCCCTGTACATGTCATGTAGGTCAGCGCCCACCAGAAGAAGGATATTTGGCGTGCCATCGTCAAGGACGACCGGACCCTGGGGGTCCACCAGAGACGGAGCACCCACTGCCGTAAAAGATGGGAGGATATTCGCCGCTGGAGCAAGAAGACGGCGGAGGCTCAGCTGGGGATGGCCTCCCAACGTGGGAGGGGTGCCTGTCGCACCATGACCCCCCTGATGTTCCGAATCCTGACGGTGGCCTACCCTGAGTTGGATGGGTGCTTGAGGGCATCACAGCAGACACAAGGGGGTGAGTACACTCTCATTCTGCTGACTTTGCACGCAGTGGAGGGGTTTGGGTGGTGGAGGAGGGCTGTGGGTTTCCCTAGGCCAGGGCGGGTTCCGTAGGCTAGGCCCCTACGTAATGCAGGCCATGTGGCACTCCACCCCAACTCTGTAGAGTGCCAAGTACAGGTATACATTCTCCTGTGTCATCTATGTGTGCAGATGTCCACCATAGCCATGTAGGCCATATCCCAGGAACTGCATCTGTAGAGGCCAAGAGAGCGGCGTAGTGCAGGGGGCTGCTGTGTCTGTATCGCCAACGGTAGCGGTAAGCCATGCACTCAACCTGTCTTTCTTCTGTTTCCCACCCCCTTTTTGTGCTCTCCCTGTTCTTTTGTGCATCAGCATCAGCAGGCGGAGGTACAGTGGCACCGGAGCACGTGGGGGCTGCATCCCACATGGCCATGGAGGGCCACACCACGGACTCTGAGTACACCAGTGGGACAGAGGGCGAGGGGAGCTTCACGGCGGTCACCGGATCAGCAAACAGCGACACAGACTCGTCCTCCGATGGGAGCTCCCTTGTGGTGGCGGCACCATCTGTGCCCCCCACTTCAACAGGTACAGCTGCCACCCCCCCTACCAGCACCGCCCTCCCAGCAGCCCCTCAGCCTTCGCCCTGTGCCTGCTCATCCAGGAGGGTGGGCATCACCTTCGCCCCAGGCACCTCAGCCCCTGCCCCTGTCACCTCTGCTGCCCTCAGTGAGGAGGCCATTGACCTCAGGTCACTGTTGGGCAGTCTACCATTGTGAATGCCATCCAGGGTGTAGAGAGGGAGTCGCTAGATATCCTACTTTTAAAACCTATTTGATTTGGCAGTAACAGATTATATATGTCCACCTAGCCCTTGAGCCATTCTAACTTTAATTTAGCTAGGCTTTCCCCTGTTGTGTTTTACAGTGTCGTCTTGAACACTATGACAAGACTCATTTAGACCTCTTCTATTTTTATTGCATGCTTAAATGCAGATTCTTTTACCTCTTAAGTAGAAAGTGTAACATTTTGAAAACACACAGAAGTGTTAGTATTACGTCTGCCTCCTGTCTAGGATGAGATATATGTATTGTTATTTTGTAGGGGCACTGCCAATAAATCATGGGCATTTAGAATGGAAGCTGACATGTTTTGTTGTCTTAGTTATAGGGGCATATTACATGTGTGCAAATGGAATTTGGCAAATTTATCACCATATTTGTTTAGTCCTATTGATGCGTCACTGTGTACAAGTACTGTTTTATTTTATAAATATGAGATAAGATTGGTGATCAGATAATATTAAAACTCAGGTATTTGACCATTAATTGGAAAGGTTTTGTTCTAGAACTAACACACCAGAGGTCATACCGGTTTGCAGCAGTGACTACTAGCCCCAGTCAGGGGCTGCTCCAGGTGTGCACACGAAAAGTGGCTTTGAGCCTTGCACTGGTTCTCATTCATGGGCAAGAGCTGTGATGTGGAAAAGCGAAACACTAACTCGATTTATAGACTTTCTACGTTCTGCTTCTACTAACATTTGTTTAGTGCTTAGAAGTAGCGGAAGAGTGTTAAAATCTTAGGAACTGGCTAACCATGTTAGACATGTTCATATTGTTTTCGCTGGCCATATCATGCATTACTGCATCTGTTTTCTCATTATATGTGATAATCACTCCTTTTTTATGCCCTTGGCTTGAGTTTTAGTAATACGTATTTCAAAGTCCATCCCGCTTTCTAGTGTTTTTTTTTTGTTGTAATGAATTTTTGTTGAATTTTCCAGCAGTAGTGTTACCTGAAAAACCTTAAGCATTTCTCTCCCCCTCAAAGTAAACCCTCAACCATCTGACACATGCTCAGTGAACCCCCTCTCCAACCTTCCAATAGTCTTCCTCCGGCCCTGAGTTGTTGCAGTCAGTTTGTATGCCCTTCATGTGGGTCTCAGGGCTGGGGTCTTATGTCCTCGCCCATAGGTGGTTACCATCAGTGTCTTGGATTCCATGGAATGCCACAACATAGTTTGTGGGTCTGTGCCTAATGGTCTTCTGTCCACCTGTGGCAAGACTTAACTAGCGGCCCAAGAGTCCTATATTTTCTCACATTTCTTGGGGAAATCTCTACCCTCATATACCAGTTTTTCTCATGTACCAGTTTGTCCTGGGTTCTGCATCTCTGCATTCCCTTTGTCCAATCATACACTTGTGGCTTATCCTCATTCCCACATTTCCTCACAATTTCCCTTTTTGTCAAGAGGATTCCTACGTTGGCTGGGGTCCTCTGGTATGTTGCTGCATCCTAGTCTCTCCATATGCCTGAAAGCACTTGAGTTGGCTGTTCCCCTATTGGTGTGCCAACTGTGGCCTCCAGTCTAGTCTGCACCACCTCCCAGAATGGCTCCAGTATCAGAGAGGCTCATGGCATATGACGGAAGGACCCCTATTGGCCACAGGCACTTAAACATCTATTGTAGCAGCTCTGCCTATTTTGTATGGAAGCTTTCTAGTGTACTACATCCTTTGTAGTATTTTAATTTGGATTAGGCAGAAAAGCAACTCTATCTATCACCCTCTCTCAGGGGATCTGTAAGTCGTCCCCCAGTCGCTGTCATCCAGGCTCCTATGTCCATCTACCATCATGCTCTAAGTTTGCTCAGTTCCCCCTGTGTATTGTTCATTAGTGTGCCATATGTGAGGAAAGTGACCTTGTTGGCCATTTGTCCATTCAGCAACGGTCTCTTCAGTGGGATTCTTCCATAGTCTTTTGCTCCCAGGTAACCTTGGCCAGCAGTGTGTGTTGAAGTCGTCGGTAGTTAAACTACTCTGGGCATGAAATGTCATATTCTTTTCCCAGATGTTTGAAGGGCACTATGGTGTTCACATCCCAAAAGTCCTCCAGGACTAAGAGGTTCCATTTCTTAACCCCTGAAGTGTGTTGACCTGTCCTAGGATAGCCCCCAGCCCTATGGGGTGCTTTGTTGCCAGTCTCTTTGCCCATCCCATGCCCCTCATTAGTTTACATAAAATTGTGATCATGTTGACTCAGGCCAGCGGCACATCAGCCACCACTCTGCCACCATATAGGGTATGGATGTAGCCTCACTTCCCGGAGCCAATTTGTCCAGTCGAAATGCCTGGTTGTCTAGTGGAGGCATGCCTACTCATTCATTACTCTGATCTGGGCCACCTCCTGACATTGAGGAGTGCTATGCCACCCTTACAAGTTGAGCATTGTAGTGTTGAGAGTGGTATTTGCTACGAGCCGCCCTGCTGTAACAGTGATCACAGTAGTCTATTTTGCTTCTTCTAGAAAGTAGGTGATAGGCTATATGGGTTGTTTTTTAGAATGCACATGAACCTGGGTTATCTGATAATTTTGACAGTGCCACTAGACCCATCTGGCAGAGTGGCAGGGCTTTCCAGTGTTTTATATTCACCTGTGGTCTGTCAAGAAGGGGTACTAGGTAATCTGTTGTAGTATTTCTTCTCATCTGTAGATATCCACAGATCCAGATAGCTGAAGTGGGTATTCGTGCTCTTATGGGGTATGGGTAGGGAGACCAGCAGTTTCCAGCTGCTGATCAGGAACAGTGGAGATTTGTCCCAATTAATACTGAGTGCCGAATATTCCCTGTACATTTAAAATATCGTGCCCACCTTTGTCAGGGAGAGGTCCAGCTCTGCCAGGTATAGTAAGATGTTTACCACATATAGCAATACACACTTCTCCCACACATGCTTCCTTCTCCACCCCCATATATGGGCTTCCACTTTCATCCACTCTGCCAGTTCCTCCATTGCAGGTGCATAGCATCAGTGACAGGGGGCATCCTTTCCTCGTCCCCTATCGTATCAGCAACTCTCGGGATAGTACTCCATTAACTTTGATGCATGCCCTGAGGTTAGTATATGGTAAGCTTACTCTTTTCGGGACTTTGTCCCAATGCCCATTTTCTGAAGGATCTCAAAAAAGAAGGGGTATTCCAGTGAGCTGAATGCTTTATGTGTGTATAGGTATGCCAAGACAAGTGGTTTCCTTAAGCCCCTTGCCACTGCCATGTTGTTGTATAGGCATCTTAAATTAAGCTTTTTGGACCTGTGGGGCATACAGCTACGTTACTCAGGGTGGACCAAGCCCAGTATTCCTTTTTTAATGACTTTGCTAGGAACTTAGTAAGAACGTTATGGGCATATTTAAGAAAAGTGGCATTGCTTTATATGCAGCACCACTTTTCCTGTGCCCCTTCGTGCCTCCCTAACGCAACCATGTCTGCACTGTATTTAACATATGATGCACCATGGAGGTAGGTAAGGAACTAGCATCAAAATATTTTACACTAGTTTGGCGCTTTGCAGGAAAATGTTGATACTCATCCTGCGAAGCACCTCGAAGCCCATTGAAAACAATTGGAGTCTCCTCTTAAGCAGGCTTTCAAAATGCCACAAAAAATGCCACAAAGAAAACTTTTAGATTTCTTTGCACCATTTTGTTTGGCTCCTGTTGGGAAACGCCCCCTGTTATACATTATGCCTGCGCAGGCTTAATGTTGCGCAAGGGGTTACAAAGTGGCGTAATGCATGCATTTTGTAAATATGGAACAGCATTTTTGGCCATCTAATGCCACATTAGTGAAAAAAAAATTGAGGCTAATGTTTCTTTAGATGGCGCTAGGGCTCTTAAATATGTCCCTTAGTGTCAGAGTTGAGGAGAGAACTGGGCCTGCATGAGTCCCTGCACTCGCTGGGTTTCCCTGCCTTGGGTATGGGCACTATCATTGTAGTATCTAAGGGCCAGATGTATGAAATATTTTTGCACTCACAAACGGTGCGAATCGGTAAATTCGGCCGCTTGCGAGTGCAAAAACGTGGTCTGCAATGCATGAAAGGCAATCGCAGACCAAAAATAGGAAATCGCAAATATTGCGAATTTTTGCGTTGCGACCTTGTTTTGCGAGTCGCATTTTGTGATTCGGTATTTCCAGTAGGAAACTGCGAGGTGCAAAATGCGAATCAAAAAATCCCATTCGCAAATAGATGCATCAAAAAATCGCAATTCGCGATTATTCGCAGAATGGCATTTTGCACATGCAAAATACCACTAAGTGAAAGCAGGTGGTAACCAGGTGCAACCTATATAAAGAGGCCCAGAATGCCTCAGACTCTTTTCCACAATGGATGCACTCTACGTCATGGCGAGGAGGATGAGGATCCTGGCAGGTTTGAGGAGAGGGAGGAGGAGACAGGAGCGCATTTTCAGAGTGCGCATTACACTTTTTGACCTGACAGAGGAGGAAATATTTGAGAGGTATAGGTTGAACTCAGCCATGATTCTTGATCTGATAGCTGAGCTACAACCCATACTGCAGCACAGAACACTAAGGACCCACAGCATAACCACCCATGTGCAGGTATTATGCTCCTTACTCCTACTAGCCTCAGGGAGCTATCAAGGGGTCATAGCAGCGGCTGGGGGGGTGTCACAGAGCACCCTCTCCAGATTTTTCAATGCATTTATCAACGCCATGCTAAGCAAACTCCAACAGTACATCAGATTCCCCCACACCCCACAGGAAATACAGCAGACAAAAATAGAGTTTAATCAGATAGCACAGTTCCCCCACGTCCTAGGTGCCATAGATGGCACACATGTGGCAATCTGTCCACCATCAGCCACAGAGTATGTGTACAGCAACCGTAAACACCAACATTCCATGAATATACAGGTGATATGCAATGCCTCCTATATTATAACTGATCTCGTGGCCAGGTACCCAGGGAGAGCACATGATTCATACATCTTTCGTCACAGCGGCATTCACACAAGACTGCTAGCTGGGGAGTTTGGTGAAGGATATCTACTAGGTACAGTCACTCTTTACACTGGTGCATAGATAACAAACCCATGTCAGATGGCTGAGGTACTTATCACACCTTCTGTCCCTTCCAGGAGACAGTGCCTACGCAGTGCGCACCTACATGATGACGCCCTACCTCAATCCCACAACACCAGCAGAACGGAGATACAATGCAGCACACAGGGCAACCCGCAACGTGGTGGAGCGCACATTTGGCCTCCTGAAGAGTCGCTTCCGTTGCCTCCACAAGAGTGGAGGGGCACTACAGTCCAGTCCAGAGACGACATGTAGAATAGTGGCTACTTGTGCAATTTTGCACAATATGGCTACAACCAGGGGCATACCTATAGAAATCAGTGACACTGAATCAGATGAGGATGACGATCCCATACCACCTCTACAGCCAGCAGACAGGACCAGTGCAGCAGAGGGAAGGCAAAGGCGTGCTGACATCACACACAACCATTTCAGACGTGAGTATGAATGACAAAACTCCACTGACAACAGTACCTGTAGTGATAGAAATTTATTACCTTACGTCAGGTATTGAATGGTTAAAAGTGAAGTAAACAAGTAAATTCAAATACTAAAAATAACAAAAGTACTGTGTCCCACACTATTACATCATAGTGGGAACACCAGTGTCACTGCGGCAAGAGTCACTTCCTCCTCCCACGCACACCACTGGGGTGCCCAGTTGACTCACTGGCACCCTGAATGTCACCCTCAGTGGCAGTGCTGCACCTGGCACTGCGCCGTCTGATGTCTGATGCAGGTACGGCCACACTACTAAGGCTCGAACTGTCCTCAGTGTCCCCCAAGACTACCTCACATTAGTGATTTGTACAAGGCCCTGGACCACATCCCTGGTGGTGTGTGCAGCCTCCACTTGGGCCGCCACAGCGCGACGGGCGATGAGTGCTGTGGAGTTTGCCATCCTGTTTGAGGACCTGCAGTAGTTTGCAAACATGGTTCTGAAGCGGTGTTCATGTCTGCGTCGGCTCACCCTTTCGTGGCGCAGCTCCTCACACAGGTCACGCACTGCACTGGTAAGCTCCCTAGTGTCCTGAGAGGCCTGCACCTGTCCCTCACGCAGCTGGGTGATATCGCTGTTCACGGTGTCAAGTCGCCGATGCAGGGCCATTATATGTCTATTGTGGACACTCAGGTTACTGTCCAGACTCAATATTCTCCTGTTTTGCAGCCGCTGTTGCTGCAACATAGCAGCCTCAAGTCCCCCGAACAAGGATGGACCCTCACCTGCCTCCTGCGGTTGCTGCTGGGACACTGTGGCACTTCTGCAGTGTGGTGCATGACCCCTGTCCTCCGGTATCTGGCTGCGCCGATCTGGTGCAGACGGTGTGCTTGCCCCCTCCTGCTGCACATCGGAGTCGCCACTGAGGTCTGGCAGTGGCAATGGCCTGGGCCTGCGGCACACAGTGGAGATGTTGACGGACCCACTGGTGTTGGTGTCAGAGGGCTGCTGTGTGTCCGTCTCCCCTACACACGGAATTTCTGTGGCTGCTGGGCCAGGCCCACCTGCAACAACAATATGCAGTATGTCAGTTCTGTATGTTACATTCTCTGTCCAAAAATGGCAATAAAGCTACAGGTAATGCTCTACATGGTGTAGTGTGTGTTGTGTTACCTTGGGTGTCACTATGCTTGCTTACATTGTCATGCTACTGTCTGTGATAGTTTGTGGACCACAACTCCCATAATGTATTGTTGTGATGCTTCTAAGATGTGGACTGGACTACTTCACACACTACTTCACATTACATGCTAATTCCTAAGGGGCTTTTATGCATGCACATATTGGGTTCACACGACAACATTGCATTTACCTTGGCTGGTACTGGGTTGAGCGGAGGTGTCTATATCTGTGACCCCTGTCACTGCTTCCGGGAGGATTGTCGATTCCACCAGGTCCTCCAGTGGTGTGGCAGGTGGTTCAGTTGGTGGTCCTCCACCTGTGCCCCTGGCCTCTGCAAGTCTCCTTGCCACCCTCTCCTTTGCCCGGGACCGCAGGTCGTACCACAGTTTCTTAATCTCCTCAATGGAGCGCTGTGCCACTCCAATGGCACAGATTTTACCCTGGATCTCAAGCCATAGCCTTCTCTTCTCGCTCTCAGGAACCTGGAGTGATGATTTACCAAACAGGCGGTCATGGCTCCTCACAACCTCTTCTGTTAGTACCTCCAGCTCCTGTTCACTGAACTTGAGTTTGCGCTTCCTCTCCTGCTTCTCCTGTGATGTACCTTGCGGCTCCATTGTGGCTCAGTTGATGCTGCTCCTTCAGAGTGCTGCTCAATGTGGCTGGGCTGCTCTCACTCAGGATGCTGGTTTGGGTGTGGCACCTGAAACTGCCTGGGATGACTCATTTCCTGCTGGTGATGTCATCAGGCTCCTCCAGGTGTGCATTCTCGAACGTTCTCGCATTTTGCGATTTTTTTACTGAATCGCAAAAAAATTGCAAATTGTGAGAATGCAAATTGCGATTCAGTATATGGACCTCGCAAACCACAAATAGCAATTATTAAGAAATCGCTAATTCCGAATCGCAATTTTGTTACATGGCCAATTGCGACTCGGAAATAGCGATTTCTTAATAATCGCATTTTGCGACTCGCAGACCCCAGTTTTCATACATCTGGCCCTAAATCTGCAGGGAGTACTCCTTTATGGTGAGCATCAATAAACATATTGTGTTGTGGGGGTACTAGCTCCCTAGCCATTCATTTAAAGAAGTCAACACGGAGACCCGATATGGCTCAGAGTTTTCCCAAACTGCAGTTGCGTAAGGGTCATTTGTAACTCATTCTGTGTTAGGTTACGCTCTACTTCTCCAGCTCTAAAGTCAGTTAGCTACAAGGGCAATCAGCAGCAAACTCCCTCAGGGCGCTTTCTGGCTGCTGTGATTTGAAAGCATTGAAGTCCTAGGTTTAGGTCTTTAAAACATTGACTATGGCCTTGCTGCAACCTATGTTCTTTACATCTGGGGCTATTATCATGGGTATGTAGTTCCTTTCTTGTACCCTGGTGTTAACCCATGGTAAGAACTTGCCTGCCTTGCCTACTTCATAAATTCAATTATGACATGCAACCTAGAACCACTTCACAGACTCAGCGGGCAGTGTTTGGTACCCCTCCTGCTTCAGTGCAATGCAGGCTTAACCTGCTCCTGAGTGTTGCAGTAGGCTTTTTCTAGTGTTAGGAGTTCCTCCTCCATTTCATCATGTTGCATCTCCCTTTTGTGCTTGTCGCCTACCTCTCCTGATAATATCTCACCACGTATTGGGGCCTTATAGGTTTCCAAGAGTGTGTACACCTCCCTTACTGTATTCGTGTTTTCTTTGAGGTAGTGTGTGTTGGCGTCCAGCAGGCGATCTACCTCCTTTGGGTTGGAAAGGTTCCATGGTGCCATTCTCCATTCACCCTTTCCCATCAGTTTTCAGGTTTCTAGGTGGATACTCGATAGGGAATCATGTGAGATTCTCTGTGCTAGGTATTCTGCCCCTGTGAATGTCTGTAGTGTTGGCTGCAGTGTGGAAAAGTAATCAATACAGAGTTGAGTGCCACATACCCATGAATAATAGGAGTTCCTCCACCATGTGCTGTGTAGTGTCCTCTAAATATCCGCCAGGTGTAGTTCTTGCATTACTGAGTATATCCTTTCATTCCAGGGCAGGTCTACCTGTCTGTCTGCAGTGCGATCAAGTCCGGCATCTACTGTCATGTTAAAGTCCCCTCCCAGTACACGTAATGTATGGGGTAGTTCCATTATCAGGTTGCCTAGCTTAGTCAGTGTTTCCCATTGGACCCCAGGTGGGATGCACACGTTTACCAGCACTATTGTTTCCCTTTCTGATTCTCCAGTGTTGCTGCGTAGCAGCCCAAGTTATCTGTCCACATTCTGGTGATGTGAAAGAGTACACTTTTCTAAACAGGATCGCAGCTCTATTGGAGCTTGTGGTATAGCCCGCATGGCTCACCAACATATATTTCCCTCTAGGCAGTGCAGCACAATTGATCCCTTTCATATGTGTTTCTTGGAGGATGACAATATCCGCTGACACTAGATCTCTCTTAATGTTACTGCAGAGCCCTTTGACATTCCATGTCAGTAATTTCAGTGTGTGAGTTGGCATGGTCATTGATTTGATCCCATGTCTCATCCATCGGTCTACACCCGGGTCAGTCTTGTCTCCCTTGATATTTGTGTGATGTGTGATTCTCAGTGCTATTTTGAGTGTGTTATTCATTTCTGAAAGAGGGTTTAGGTTTCTACTTTGTCCTTGAACTCATCTTGTGGGATTGATCATGACCAAAAAACACTCCCTGCACCAGTGGTTCCCAAACTTTTTCGACCTGCGGCTCCCTTGACCTATTGGCAGTTGGCCGTGGCTCACCGTTACGTAACTTTTTTTGGCAGGTGGGAGGATGTAAGCCCGGCATCAGGGGTACTTCCATTTTCCTCCCTGAAATTAATTGCTGTGAAGGTATTATTATCGTAGTTGTGATCTACTTTGTCACTGAACTGATGCTGTAATAAAGCACTTTATCAGCAACAAATACTCACTTTACCACCTCTCCTTTTTACTACAGGCCTTGAAGCCTTAAACCACACGTTCCTGCCATGAAAGCATCTTCTTCAGTGGCAGCTGCTTGCATCATATTCTGCATGTCACAGAACTAAATAGAATACACATCTCTGACAATCCTTAGCAACAAATATGACACAACCACTAAGCATTAACATCAGCAAATCTGAAAAGGGCAGTGTTGGCTACATTCGCAGAAGGACCTTCAATAGAAAAGTCTGTTGCAGATGGCATCCGAATGCCATATATAGCTGAGCTATAACTGAAATGCAATGGGAGTAACTTCCTATTCAAACTATCTCAGTGCCAGTACACTAAGAAGGTGATATCCCCTCAGACATGAACCTGATGCTGAGGAAGCCAACCTTCCTCCAGCAGCAGGCAGGTCACTGTTTTCCTTAAAGGAAAAGAAGGGCAGTGCGAACCTCTGAGCACCCTTTAAGATGGCTATCCAAACCCTGCGCTCATCATTGCATTTCTCACACATGCAAAACTGTAGCAGTTGAGGCACCCATCTCTCTCTTTGCTGAAATGCAGGTTAGAGCAGGAACTGCTGCTGCAGGTGGGAGGGACTCAGTAGGAGTAAGAATAGGAGTATTCAGAGAAGGAGGAAGTAGAGTTAAGAGTAGGAATATTTAGCAGAGTAACAGACAGCGAATAGCTGCAAGAGTAAGAAGGAATATTATTTGGAGTAAGCAGAAGCTTTGTTGCTAGTAAAGTGATGAAAGTAAGAATGACAGAATGAGATAAAGATGATAAGAGAACAAATCCTTTCATTTACTTCTAACAAAGAATCTGTGCTAGTAAAGCTGGATGTGCTTTCCGTTTCATGCACAGATCACATTGAAGTAAGGGACTTTAATTAAGCACTATTGCAGCTTGTTTCAGTTGGTTAAATATCACATGTACGCAGCTGAAATAGGTAATATTTACACGTTTTAAGGCGATCAGACACTGCTGACATGCACTACCTGGCATTTATAAGCACGTTATTGCTGTTTCACTGGCTCACTAAGGTACAATGTCTACTGGTACAATAGTTTACAGCTCTACCTGTCTCTGTAACATACCTTGTATGGAAGAAGAGTGCAGTGGAAGGTGGGCTGTGATGCATTAGCAGGCATCCAGCAAAGGTCTGACTGCAGTCACTAGGCTGAGTATCCTATGATCTTTGTCTTATAGACAAATGTTAGCTGTGTATTAAACTGCCTATCTGTAGGGCCCTGCTGACAAGAAAAACAAAGTGCACAAGACAATAAAGGTACCTACATACAGACAATGCATCTGCAATGCACACATTTTTCAAAAGTGTTTGTCTTAGAGTGGCTTATTCCGAGTGAAGTGTTTGTGACCTATCCTTGAAGGGACAGAATTAGTTGTCTGTGACAGCAGGTCTTCCATGAAGGCCTGATTATGCATTATTTGCTGAGCAGAAGAAATGCCCTTTACAGTGCTTTACTGCATATTTCTTTACTGTTTATGTTATATTTGGAGCTTGTGTATTAAATTAATGTTCACCCTTAATGACCTTTATAAGCAGTCTTCCTTGTCTCCTTACCTAGGTCGAAGTTATAAGAATTAGCATGTATATTTTAATTATACTGCACAAAAGGTTTTGTTAAATTGCATGAAGGGATTTCTAAAATTCACTCGAGCAACACTTCTGAACTGTTTAGCTCAGGGTCAGGACCTGTTAAATAACTCTGAGTTGAGAGATGGTTTTATGTTTCAGTGTCATCCATTAACACTGCAGTTAGCAGGAGGCCAGGGCAAGTAGTGACAGCAGATATTTATAGCTATTCCTCGTTTGGGAATTTGTTCCCAAACGTGTGCTTGGTGCATGGTGCCCCTGGCTAGTTTAGATGGCGCACCTGGGTGGATCGGCGCACAGATTGGGAACCACTGCCCTATACAGTAGTGCAATGTGGGTCATGTATGGATCTCAGTCCAAGCCAACTAGAATTCTAATTTTTATTGGTGCATTGAACTGCGTCCTTGAACCAGGGTTTTAGAAATCTGACCCCTATGGCTCTGGATGGGGGTCCACATCATGACTGTGTATTTAGCTTAAATTTAGATTGCTCAAGTCTCATTACTTTTTTTAAATATAATTTATTTTTCCCTCCACCAGGCACTCAGAAACAGGCAGTCAACAACACTTTTAAAAAATGAACTACAAAATGTTTGTAAGGGAACTGATTTCAGGTTATTACTACTGATAGGTTTGCTTGGAAACAAGCAAAATAAACACCCTAGCTCTCCGGATCTTTACCTGAGGGCAATATCAAAGTCACTTGGCCTCTGTTTTAACTTTCTCTGATTATACTAGAAAATACATGTAATTCAATGTAGTTGTAAATTGGTCTATTCGCTTATATGCGAGTGGAAATTGCCCCACTTCTCAAAAGACC
Organism: Pleurodeles waltl; assembly: GCF_031143425.1. Lineage (NCBI taxonomy): Eukaryota > Metazoa > Chordata > Amphibia > Caudata > Salamandridae > Pleurodeles > Pleurodeles waltl. Next base: position 924,662,708 of record NC_090444.1, read on the forward strand.
TGGGCCATTCATTCTGAAAACCTACATATTGGTAACACATCAAATTACCTTATCTCACTAAACTGTTCAAATATGTATCAATAGCCCAATCTCAGACTTTTATTGAATTCAGGCATAGTTTACAAGACATTTAAGATTGATTACATCTTTCAAGTGAAACTGAACTAGCAATAGCACCTGAAGGCTGAAATAATCCATGGTGAGTCATTTGGAATTTATCTATTTAATTATGCTAATGATATGTGTGACTGTGAGGAAATGTACATGTTCCGTCCATTCAAATGCCTCAAGGGATCTGACATGTGCCCTCTCAAACCTGCCCTTGAACAGGCTGGCGTAAAAGGAAGCAAACCTGGACCTCATGGCCGACCCTAGAAGTTGTTGGAACCACTGCCCACCATGCAGAAAAAGGATATTACATAAGATCAAATCTGACATTTCAAGCTGCATTTGATAGTGTGCATACAAGTAAAGCTCATCTGATCAAAAGAAAATGGTAAGGGCCCTCAAACACAGTTCCTTCTTGATAAGATAGCCAACAATTTTTGAAGTCCATTTTGCCTGACTGGTTCAGCACCAGGTTATTTTATTCTTACATGGGTGTTCCGCCCATCTAAATGGCATCCGGAACGAAAGATTCATAATAGCGCATAAGCTGTAGAGATGGTTACGTTGAACTTTAACTGCATAATGGTGAGTGGCTAAGTGGGAACTTTTTGTTGAATGTGTGTGTGTTTTTTTTATTTTTTTCATTCTTTCATTTTCATTGTTTTTGTCTATGTGTTTTGTCTATATAGACTCTGGTCATTTGGAAAGTATTAGATGCCTATGATAGAGGCATTCACAAAGGCATATGAAAAGTTTGTTTTCTGTCAGCATTCAGGTAATTGTGTTAGGGAATTGTTTACATGTTTATTGGACTGAATATGACAGGCATGTAGGGAATGAGTCTGGATATCATGTATTTTTCTGATTGATTAGACCATAATGGTTGGATGGGTTCTTTTGGTGATATGTGAACTGTTAGACATTTTTTTCACTTTAGGAAGGCAAGGCCAATCATTTTTATGGTAGTGTTTCTCTATTGTGTTGTTGTATATACATGTTGTGGGTATGTTGTTAGTTAGGGGAGGTGCTTTGAACTACTGCTCTGGCTTTAAGTAACCTCTGTGGGATTATATTGTGTTTGTACAAATATGCATTGGTGTGGTTAGTGGTTTGTAAGTGTTCCCACTCTTTGTGGGGTGGGGTAACCTTTCAGGACAGTATGTGTTGTGTGGGCCTTTAATTTGTAATTTAGTGAACATAGGATATGTATTTGTTTCCCGTTTGTGACATGTCCAGGAACTTGAAGATTACTAAACTTAATAATTCTTGACAACAGCTATATCTATAGAAGAAACTCTTGCCTGAACTTTTGGATAGATGCCTGTATGTTTCTCTGAGGGCATATCCAAAGGATTATGAACAAGGAATTTCAATCCAACTCCATTTTGAGCAGTTAAGACTTACCCATATTAATTTATGGTAAGTACATTTTGGTACAAAATCGTAAATTATTTAATGGGTGGGGGGTATGCATAGAGGTACTTTATAGTCCATTTTTATTACAGTGAGAAGAATTATCTTTGTTTTAAATGTATGTGTTTTCATTATAATAATTATATTAAAATAATTGTATAGATTGACTGAAGGTGTTAGAAGCAAATCATGGACAAATTGCATTTCCATTCTGAAATATGGTAATAAAATGTAAGAAAGAAAAGGAGCTGTTGGGGGTATTATGGAGAACAATTATGTGCGCTATTGTTTTATCTGTTTGAGGTTTTCTCAAGTTAGAGATGAGATCGTTGGCTATTTCGTTGAACATGAATTTGTTCTATGTTGCTTTTAAGGTGTTGCTTCCTATGTTGTGTTATTTTGTAGTCACTACTCATAATTTGTGGCTTGTTATTGTCATTGTTTTGTTTGTTGCTTAAGTTGTGTTTTATGTTTTTTAACAGCCCTGAAGAAGTCCCTATGTTCTGGGATGAAACACGTTGGGTATATTTACTTTAATTTGTCTAGATTGACTGAAGGTGCTAGAAGCAAATCATGGACAAAATGCTTTTCCAGTTTGAAATATGGTAATAAAATGTAGGAATGAAAAGGAGCTGTTGGAGGTATTATGGAGAACAATTATGTGCGCTTTTGTTTTTTTCTGTTTGAGGTTTTCCTAAGTTAGAGATGAGATTGTTGGCTATTTTGTTTAACATGAGTTTGTTCTATGTTGCTTTTAAGGTGTCACTTTCAATGTTGTTGCTTTGTTTTGTTTGTTTCTTAAGTTGTGTTTTATGTTTTTAGACAGCCTTGAAGAAGTCTTTATTTTCTGGGATGAAACACGTTGGGTATATTCACTTGTATTTGTCTGAATGCAAGCAAGAAATAAAGAATCAACTTTCTTATCATAGTGGTTCCATGGTGTTTGCTGTTATGAATTTCTTATATTTTTTCTAACAATAGTTGATTAACTCTGATGTCAGAGCTCTTCTCACTCTTGGGATGGTTAACAAAAAAGTGAAATTTAATCTGCTATAGCCCACTCAATACAAGCACCCGAGGATTTGCAGGTGGCCCATGAGGCCTTGGTGGCCTTTTAAAAAAATCGCATACCTAGAGTGTGGGACCATAGAATGTTTGGGGCATGGCCAAAAGAAGATATTGATATTAGGGGCCACTGAGGAACAGTGATGGGCTTCCCATGAGCATTGTTGGGCCCCACCTGTATTGGAAAGTTTGGTAATCAATGTCTACTGGGTTTCAGAAAGCATGAGCCCAAGAGCATGTTCTCATATTTACAAGTATTCCTAGAGCTGGGATTTCTGGTCTGAGCCTCTGTGGCTGAAAGGGGCGTTTGCTAATAGGTTCTGTAGTCTTTTGGCATCCTTGGTCTAATATAAAAACAATATTCTAATGCTGACATGTTCTAAAAATCACTGCATAATGGCTGTGATGGTAAAAGAGAACTTTTGGTGCATACTTGGCAATACAATTGTAAAAGACCTTTAATGTTGAAATGCATTATTGCTAAAATGCTTATCTTTTACAGTTAAGTCATTATAGTGACATTGTGACAACGCCACTAGGCCTGGCATGATATTAATGTACCTCTCACGACCAGGTACTTTAAATTATTTTTTTGACCAATAGGACATTTCTTTATTGTCTGCACCCGGCAGACTGTAAATTCTTTTAGGGGATGTCACCATCTGCATAGGCACCTGCCATCCTGTTTATTTTTAATAATGTGAGCACAGAATGTAATTTTGAGTGTAATAAGTGCTTTTTATTTTGATAAGAAAAATTACAGACTGGACAGCAAATTATTGAGTGCCCGTTGCACTGGTCTGAGTCTCAAGTCCACCGCACCTCCCCTGAGTAAGCCTTGGACTATTCTGCCTTGCGACTCTGAGAATCAAGTGCTAAAAAGGTGTACTTGGTTCCATAATTGAGGGTCTCAAAATGAAGGTCCCAGGACACCAGAAGTGAAAGACTCCATTTGCTACAATAGGTTCTCCATACCCCCTGGGCCCTATCACTCACATTTCTCACAATATTCAGTTAATTTTCAAACTGACATTTTCATCACAGGACCCTCATTAGAATGCAAAAATTTTCTATAATCAAACACCTGGTTGATCCTGCCAGTAGCAAGTGGTTGTCACAAAGATTAAGCCATGCATGTATAAGTACACATGGCTGGTATTGTGAAACTGCAAATGGCTCATTTAATCAGTTATGGTTCCTTTGATCTCTCCATCTGTTACTGGGAGAAGTGTGGTAATTCTAAAGCTATAATCAAGCAGGCAATTGCTGCCCATAAACATAAACTCCGCCTTACCAGAAATGAGATATTGTCTATAGAAGCATGTAGAACATGCTTGCAACTGGATATCTGGGCAGTAGAGCACGTAGGACATTGCCTCAAACCACAATGACTGGTGAAGAATCTATGGGTGGGCATATATGCTGAACTTTCCATGATCAACCGAGTCAGACAATTCAGAATAACAGACTTTTTATTTACTACTGCCCTCCAGGTTTTTGTCGCTGTAAGGATTTATACAGAAAGTACAACTAGCACTTGTGCCAGTAAACCCATATCTGAGGTAGCTAACTATATCTATATTGGTGTTTCAAAATACCTGCTTTCTTGGCTTCAGTGCCTCCAAGATTCAGTTGCCCCTGGTGTCTTGTTATAAATCACAACTGTGTTTCCTTCTCATCTCATCACTGGTTCGCACCCTACAGAGCACAGTGTTAACCTCTCTGCATTTTTCTCTGATTTAACAATGGCTTAGGTCCCAGGTTTCTCTAACGTAAACTGAAACCTATTACTTAATAATCATTTACATGCTCCTCTAAGTTGGTGTTGTTGCAAATTTGCACATTCCAGAGAAATAGTTTGTGAGACCATTGCTTACTGTTCAGACTGTGGAACATTGTTCAGAAGTCTTTCTGTGGACTTGCAGCTTACCCTTCCTTTGGAATAGCTTCTCAGGCTATACACATGGGAACTCTCCTCTCTCCGGAATTTAGACTGATAAAGGATTTCATATCTGAAACTTAAACTAGACGTTTTCCTCATTCTAAAACAACAAACAATTAGCTACACTTTATGTTAATATGTACCAAGCAGCAAAGGCCCATACCAGTTATATTTGTGTGTAATATCAAACCTCAAGAAATGTACTTTGTATAAATTACCTTATTTTGTAATTTCTCAAGAACAATAGTGACTGTTTTCCTAACTGAGGTCCAAATATCACTATTAAAGTTAATAAACTCCTTATCTTCAGCACTGTTACCATTCCCCGTGGATAACTACTTTAAGTAATCCTTTTATGTTTCATTACATAGCTTCATCTTCAAAATGTAACCAAATCCTTAGATATTTATTGCTCACATCTTTCTTGTAAGGTATGATAACGTCCTAAAACACTGTCTCCCAATCTACTCCTGACATAGCTTCTTTTTCTGTGAACTGTTTTTAGGAACTAGTTTAACCGCTGTAATGCTTAAATACCTAGAGTTGTGTTCTCAGATTTCAATGCTTTGTTAATTTCATTCATCAGATTCCTTTAAATCCAAAGACATGCTCTGTCAACGAGGAACTTTAGTGGTAGATTCTGACTTCACATATTTGGGAATATGTATTTCAAACGCTTCAATGTCAGTATAAAAAAGGCTAGCTTCATAGACAGAAATAACTTTCATCTTTCTGATTTTACTGGATATGATTTTGGCATGTAGTGCCTTGCATTTAAACTCCAACTTAAATACTATGAAACTTATTTTTACTTATTAATATCAGACGCAATTAAAGACTACATACTACAAGCTTCTACATAGCTTGTTTCAGAAGTATAAATAAGATCTGTAGCAGATGGTCACTATTCATTTAATCATCATAGAAGTCTTAACACACCCATTTACAAAACTGTAAGCTACTGTGGATATTGTCCATAATACTCACCTTGTAAATTAGTTATATAGCCTCCCTCGAAATGCACATTCTGCATTAGTAGATCATTGGACATTTGCAAGTAAGTAGAATTCACCTTTTTCATTCATCACCATACCATGGTCTTTTCCTGTTTGAGCTCACCAATTCAGAAGTATCTCCTTCACATATATTTATTAAGAAATATTTGTTCTTTCATTTGTAATAACTCAGCTGTAAGGATATTTAAAAAGGTCCCAAATAATGACTTGAATTCATCCAGGACACTTCATCACTTTGTCCTTCCTGGAGAGGAAGATTTATGTTTGGCAAAATTACTTTTTCCTCCTGTGCCCCAACCCCATGAAAAATAGGACAAACTCACCAGGTGATTTAGAATTAATTCCAATGTTCTCCAGGAATATAATTATTTGGTCCGAATGGAAGAGCCTAATTGGTTGTTTATCCTTCTGCGATTAGAAAGGATTAGAGAAAAATGACATTCCTTAAAGTCGTTCCTCTTTATGGGTCCTGATGCTCAGGTCTTACGTAGTGCGATCATTTAAATCTGTAAAGGTCTGTATGATTTCAGTTCACTGTCCTCGACATTACTCTCTTAGCCAGCAATTTCCCAGAGCATAATTTGAAAATTAATATGTAAATGTCCTTTATGTTTATGCATTATTAAAAGGTGTTCCATGTAGTGGACATACTATTCTTAGCTAGGGGTTTTAGTATTAAACAGTCAGTTATGTACTCCTAGGTTATAAAACCATCTCATTGTGTAATATTGAAAGACCAAATTAACTAAATCCCTGCATGAATTCCTACATTTTCCCAACTATGATATTAGAAGAGCTTTTATAGCATTTACCACATAAGCAATATCTTACTCAAGATAAAATGTGAATGTGAAATTTAAGAGACAGGAAAATAGAACTTCCACGATGGTTTACACATATCAACTAAGTTAGAAAACACCTATAATCAATCGCCTCACCACAGGATTTAGTCATCGGGTCAGAGGTCACAACTGGGTCACACTTAGCCCACGTAGCACTCTCTGAAGGCAATATCATTGCACCACTGTATCAGAATCAAGCTTTTTGAAAGGCAGTGGTCAGTAGGAATTTCTAATTTGTCTCCTTTTAGCCTAACACATTAAAAAATATTAATTACCAAGATCTGGATAAATGGAAGTGAGGCCTCAGTCAGGATACTGTTAATACTTGTGGGCAGCAGGCCATGAGTGACTTTTCACTGATAAACACTGCAAAAGAGTTCCCCATCAGCCAGTGAGTGAACGTACAAAGATGGACGGTTCTCAGCTCAATCAGTTGAGTAGGTTGTCATGGAAAGGTTAAAACACACTTGGATTCCTGTACAGAGTTCCAAATGTTGCAGATATTATTTTTTTAGGCATTGAATTAAACATGACCGGAAACAATGTTCTGCATTATGGACTGCTGGAATCCAAGAGCAGCGCCTGTTGTCCTCTGAAATTTGCATGTGATACAAATGTACATTGCCTGATGGGTTATGGCCAAAACCGGCTAGTGGCTTCCCAGTATGAGTTTAGTCTCCCTGCAAACACGTAGTCACACGAAAACGGACAACTTAAAACACAACTGATAAATTGTAGATAACCTATTGTAACAAGCACTCCGAACTATAAGAAACTATAGATGTAAGCATTTCGACCTGGAAACTGAAAAACCGAAGTGACGCTTCACTCTCATGTACCTGTGAGGACTACAGACGTCATAAGAGCACAAACCAAGAATAGACATCACTTTGGTGATTACTGTGATATTGTAGTCAGACAGTCACTATGAACACTGCCTTCCTTGGTATAAGGTTCTGTGGCCTATGTCAGCTTTGTAGAACAACATATTTTGAGCTCAGGATTGGCAGGTAATTGTTAGAATGCTGCTTCATGGGCCTCAATCAGGGGTATTTGGAGCCTGCTGCTACCCCTTCCTGTGCATATACTACCACCGTCATTGTCATCCCCTGTCTTATGAGTCATCAAGTCACTGCTTTCCAGCACTTGCTTATCCCTCAGTCCCACCAGAGAAAATAAGAGACTGTTCCAGTGCTAACAGTGGGACATGGAGTCAATCTTATGATGTTATTCAGGGTCAGAGGGTTTTGGATGTCACTTATGCCTCCACAGATATTTTTGAGCACCAACAGCTGTGTGATGTGTGTGGAGTGGAATGTTCAATCTGTCCTATTAAGGTGGTGCTAAGGGAGACCTATGCTAATACTCATCTGTTTTAATGGTGCTGAGAAGGTGATTGCATGGAGATGTCAACTTTTACCCTTGGCCTCCTGCCTCTTAAGCTATGGTTATGAGTTAGGTAGAAATTCAGACTGAGCCAAAGTCCTGTTCAATTTTACCAGCCTGAATTACAGGCTTGTAAAATCAAGTCCAGTGTTTCCGCATCCAGGAAGACCAGATACTGGAAAACGAAGGCAGTTCAAATGAGGCAGAGTTGAATTCTAAGCAAACCACTTAACCCCTTGGTTGCCAAGGATGTAATGGTTACATTTGGTGGTGCGGCGCTGAGGCACCGCGGGGTGTAACCATTACGTCCTGGGACCAGACCTCAGGGAAAGCGCTAGCGCTCCCCCCCCAGGGCCTCCCCCCACCTCCCCAGAGCAGGGCTGGAAGAGAAATTGCTTACCCTTCCAACCCCCCCACCTACCCTAGTTATGTCTGATGATCTCAGCGTGCGATTGTGCGCTGGCCTCATCAGAGGTCGCCTCTCATTGCGATGGAGGAATGCTTTCAATGCGATCCAAGGAGAAACAGGTTTGTTTTTCCTCCGTATGGGGGCAGAGGAGGTCAGAGAGGCATGAAAAGGAAAGGAAAGGCTTGTCGTTTCCTTTTCATGTCTCTCTGTCCATTCCTGCAGCCTCATCGTATAGAGATCGGCTGCAGGAATGCCCACTAGACACCAGGGAGATTTTTGTTGTTGTTATTGGCACATAAGGGGAGCAACCCCTTGGGCAAGGGTGAATCCCCTGAGGAGCATTTTTTTCTAAGGCCATTTCTGCCCCTCCTGGGGGGCAGATCAGCCTATATTAATTAGGCCGATGGGGGCAGAAGCCACTAAACACCAGGGATTTTTTAAAACTTTGTTTATATTGATAAGGGAGTGACCCCTTAGACAAGGGTCGCTCCCCAGGGGGCAATTTGTTTATTAGGCTTTTTCTGCCCCCTGGGGGCAGATCAGGCTATACTAATTAGGCTGAGGGGCAGAAACCACTAGACACCAGAGATTATTTTTTTTGTTTTTTACAGATGGGGAGCGACCCCTTAGGCAAGGGTCGCTCCCCTGGGGTGCAATTTTATTTTTGGCCATTTCTGCCCCCCCTGGGGACAGATCAGCCTATTTTTCTTAGGCCAATCTGCCTCTAAGGGGGCAGAAACCACTAGATTCCAGGGATATTTTGTTGCACCAATTTCATGCAAGTCAAGTGACCCCTTAAGCAAGGGTCGCTCCCCTGGGGATCAAATATATTTTAGGCCATTTCTGCCCCCCCTTGGGGACAGATTGGCCTATTTTTGTAAGGCCCATCTGCCCCTAAGGGGGGCAGAAAGCCCACCTTGGAACAGGGAAGATTGTTTTTCAAAAAAAGAGGGTGGGGATATAGCAATACCCCCACCCCAAATAAATGAGGACAAAGTTGTTCTGCCCAGATGGGGCAATCACCCCCGATCCACTCCCCGGGGGGTAGAAAGCCTACTAGATACCAAGGAATAAAAAAAAATAATAATAATGGGATGGTGGCTACCAATCAGTATGGGCATGGTTATGCCCCCAACCCAACTGAAGGGGGTAACAGTCTTTCAGCTCTCCCCCACACACTAAAACAAGAGGACATGTGATTAATTTGGGTTTTGGTTTTACATTTGGGCCATGAGAGCATGTCTAACTCTCAAAATTGTTCCTCTTGGAAGGGGAGGGCTGCACTTTTTGGACTTTGGAACACTGCCATGTAGAAAAATCTATGAGACCCAGACACATCTGAAAACTAAACATCTGGGTGAGTCCAGGGTGGTGTTCTATGCATGCACCTCACACCATTTTCTTACCCACAATGCCCTGCAAACCTCCAACTTTGCTTGAAATCACAATTTATTTCCACATTTTTGTGATGGAACCTTCTGGAATCTGCAGGAATCCACACACTTCCCACCACCCAGCATTGTCGCATCTACACCGGTAAAAATTCTGCCCCGAATGTCAGCCTAAAAACTTTTTTTTTCAATCTGCCTTTAGACGTGACAGCCTTAGGGTGGTCACCACTAACTTTTTGCCCACCTCCCTCTAGTTTTTTTCCACTGTTTTTGCTGGCTGTAGGACTCTGCGCACTTTACCACTGCTAATCAGTGCTAAAGTGCATATGCTCTCTCCCTTAAAACATGGTGACATTGGCTCATAACCAATTGGCATATTTTATTTACTTGTAAATCCCTAGTAAAGTGCACTACATATGCTACTAGTGGGCCTGCAGCACTGATTGTGCCACCCACCTAAGTAGCCCCTTAACCATGTCACAGGCCTGCCATTGACAGGCCTATGTGTGCAGTTTCATTGCCACTTCGACTTGGCATTTAAAAGTACTTGCCAAGCCTTAAACTCCCATTTATCTACATACTCGTCACCCCTAAGGTAGGCTCTAGGCAATTCAGATGGCAGGGTGCCGTGTAGGTAAAAGGCAGGACATAAATCTGTGTGTTTTATATGTCCTGTAGTGGAAAACTCCTAAATTTGTTTTCCACTGCTATGAGGCTTGCTCCTTTCATAGACTAACATTAGGGCTACCCTCGTAAACTGTTTGAGTGGTAGATTCTGATAAGAAAGGGGTAAACAGGTCACATTTAGTATGGCCAGAATGGTAACACAAAATCCTGCTGACTGGTGAGGTTGGATTTAATATTACTATTTTATAAATGCCACTTAGCAAGGGAGCATTTCTCTGCATTTAAAATCCTTCTGTGCCTTACAGCCTGTCCCCAATCCATGTCTGGGCTCCATGTCACAGCTCCCTTGTGTATTTCACCCAGACAACCACAAACACAGGATGCTCAATTGCACCTGCACACATCTAAATACTGAATGGGCTTCCCTGGGCTGGAAGGGTGGAGGACCTGACATTTATTTTTTAAAGGGCAGTGGCCTGCCCTCACACTATGGACTGCCAAACCCCCTACTGGGACCCTGGCAGACAGTATTGTACTGAAAGGGGACCTTGTGCACTTCTAAGCCACTCTTTGAAGTCTCCCCCACTTCAAAGGCACATTTGGGTATATAAACTGGGTCCCTGACCCTACCAACTTAGACATTTCTTGGGAAGACATTCTGCACCTGCACCTGCAACCTGCCAAGAGAAGCTGCCTGGCTGCCCAAAGGACTCACCTGGACTGCTTTGCTGTAAAGGACTGCTGCCTTACTGTTGCCCTGCTGCCGTGCTGGCCTCTGGTTCTGCTGAGAAGTACTCTCCAGGGGCTTGGATTGCGCTTGCCTCCTGTTTCCTGATGTCTCAGGGCCAAAAAGACTTCATCTCCGCAAAGAAACTCCTTGTGTGGCAAAAATTGATGCACAGCCTGCTGGAATCAACGCACAGCCTGCCAAGCGGTGAGAAAATCATTGCATCGGCAAATTGGAATTAATCAGTCTGGCTACCCAAGTGGAGAACGACGCAGTGCTAGCGTTGCGACTGGAACTTCGACGCACAGCCAACCAGAATGACGCATCGCCAAGCTGGAACGACGCAGCTCAACTTCCTGCAAGAGGAATCAATGCAGTGCCAGCCATGCGACAGAAACTTCCCCGCATCACCCACCAGATCGACACAGCACCTGTGACTTCGTCCAGCATGCCCAGGATTTCCACGCATCCTCCCTGGGCATCAAAAGACCACGCATCGCAAAGAGGATTCAAGTCTGTGTGCCAGAATTCAGTGCAAAGCCCTTGCCAGAGGGAAAGGAATTAACGCATCATCTGTGTGCACCCGGAAATCCGACACACATCCTTCTTTTTCCACACATCTCTTCCTCTGCTGTCTTTGTGCGTGTAATTTTGACGCAAGTCAGGTACTTTGTGCTCGCAAGAGATCATTGTTGCTTTTAAGAACTAAAGATCGTTTTGACCTGCATTTAATCAGATAAATATTTTATATTTTTCTAAACCTGTGTTGTGTCTTTCTGTGGTGTTCTCACTGTGTTATTGCATGATTTATTGCACAAATACTTTACACATTGCCTTCTAAGTTAAGCCTGACCGCTCAGTGCCAAGCTACCCGATGATTGGCCCAGGATAATTTGGATTGTGTGTGACTTACCATGACTAGGATTGTGATCCCTATTTCAACAAGGGTGTATACCTCTGCCAATTAGAGACCCCATTTCTAACACTGCCCTTTTGGACCCGCTTTGGTTCCCTCTCCTTTTCGACCTGTTTTTGGCTCTTCCCTGTCACAGGCACTTGTCATACTAACACAAATGAGGTATAATTTTCATCGGGCGACTGAGGGGAATGTTGGGTGATAGGAAATGTGTGCCAGTGCAGTGATCCCACACAGAAATGCGGGACAATTTAGATTTTTTTAGCTAAATTTGAGGTTTCCTGAGGATTCTGGGTGAGAAAACACTGGGGGATCTACGCAAGTCACACATCCCTGGACTCCCTTGGGTGTCTAGTTTTCAGAAATGTCTGGGTTTGGTAGGTTTCCTTAGATGGCTGCTGTGCCCAGGACCAAAAACGCAGAGGCCCACTCAAAAACAGGTAGTTTTGGGCCATTTCCTGTTGCGGGCACTAGATCTACTCACACAAGTGAAGTACCATTTTTTATCAGGACACCTGGGGGAATGCTGGGTTAAAGGAAATTTGTGGCTCCTCTCAGATTCCAAAACTTTCTCTCACCGAAATGTGAGGAAAAAGTTGTTTTTTTTGCCTCATTTTGAGGTTTGCAAAGGATTCTGGGTAACAGAACCTGGTGAGAGCCCCACAAGTCACCCCATCTTGGATTTCCCTAAGTGTCTAGTTTAAAAAAATGCTCAGGTTTGGTAGGTTTCCTATTAAACTTGGCATCCTTGGTGTGGTCTCCCTTAACTTTTTGCCTCTGTTTCCCAGGTTGTTGATGTGTACGGGAGTCTGTTTTTGCTGTTTTTGTTACTCTGGGCACTTTACCACTGTTATTGAGTGCCAAAATGCAAGTGCTCCTCTATAAAATGTGTAAGTAATTGGATTTCCATGATTGGCATATTTGATTTACTGGTAAGTCCCTAGTACAGTGCACTGGAGGTGCCCAGGGCCTGTAAATCAAATGCTACTAGTGGGCCTGCAGCACTGGTTGGGCCACCCACATTAGTAGTTCTGTAATCATGTCTCAGACCTGCCACTGCAGTGTCTGTGTGTGCAGTTTTAAGCTGCCAATTCGACTTGGCAAGTATACTCACTTGCCAGGCCTAAACCTTCCCTTTTCTTACGTGTGAGACACCCCCAATGTAGGCTCTAGGTAGCCCCATGGGCAGGGTAAAGTGTATGTATAAGGTGGGACATATACTAATGTGTTTTATGTGTCCTGACAGTGATATACTGCCACATTCGGTTTTCACTGTTGCAAGGCCTGTCCCTCTAATAGGTTAACATGGGGGCTGCCTTTAAATATGATTAAAGCATGGATTCCCTCTGGGAACTGATAGAAATGTGGAGTTTGGGGTCTCTGAGCTCACAATTTAAAAATACATCTTTTAGTAAAGTTGATTTTAAGATTGTGTGTTTGAAAATGCCAATTTTAGAAAGTGAGCATTTTCCTGCTTAAACCATTCTGTGACTCTGCCTGTTTGTGGATTCCCTGTCTGGGTCAGTTTAACAGTTGGGCTGGTTGCACCTCTCTCTAGACAGTGACACAAAAGGAGATGGGGTGTAGCCTGCATATCCTGATGAGCCATCTCTGCTAGGAGGGAGGGGGGGAGTGGTCACTCACACCTGAAAGGGCTGTGCCTGCCCTCACACAATACAGTCTCAAACCCCCTGGTGTGTGTCTAGGGCCTGGCCTGGGCAATGCAGGACTTCACAAATAAGAGAGACTTTCTTTTGAAGTAAGACTACTTCAAAGGCCAAAATGAGTATCAGAAGGGCACCCAAAACCACAGGCTTCAGATCACTTCTGGACATCAAGAGGAACTTCTGCCTGGAGAAGAGCTGAAGAGCTGAGTAGAAGTGGTGCCCTGCCTGTGACTGTACTTTGTGGAGCTATCCTGCAGATGCTGCGTCTGCCTGGTGAAAGGGGACAAAGACTGGACTTTGTTGTGCATTCCTGCTTGTGAAGAAATCTCCAAGGGCTTGTCCTGAGCTTGCCTCCTGTTGGTTAAGTCTCAGGGCCATCAAAGGCTTCCCCTGCCAGCACCTCGATTCTCTTCTGAGACTCCTACCTGCCAAGTGGTGCCCTGCCCAGTTCCTGGGTCCTTGACAGATGAAGCTGGCAGACCAATATTGAAAATCCACGCACCGACCACCGTGCGGGGAAATTTCTGACTCAGACTCCGAGACACGGCTGAAGAAACGACACGCCACCGGCTCCGTAGCTGACATCGATGCATCGTTTGCAGCGTGGCTGGAAGATCGATGCTCGCGGCTGGAAAAAAGATGCACTGCATCACCAACGGAGGCTGGTAACGTCGCAATCCACACAGCGTGGCTTTGCTAACACCATGTGGCAGGATTTTCGACACAAACCTTGCTGGGTGTGGAAAAACGATGCAACGCCTGCCCGGACCCAAGTGCTGCCCAGATCGACGGATCACTCTCCCATGGAGAGGAAAACCGACGCACACCAACCCGAACGGAGAAGGAGAACAGATGCATAATCTAGCTTGCGGTTGAGAAATCAACACACCGCTTACCTTTTTCGATGCACACTCAACTGTGCATGTTATTTTGACGCTACCCCCAGGTACTTTTCAATGCTAACAGTGTTTTACTTGTTTACAAAAGGATTTAAGACTCTCTTGCTTTGAAAATGAATAACTGAACTTTTGTCGTTTTGGTCTTCTTTTGTTTAAATAAATATTTCCTATTTTTTTAAACCTGTGTCATTTTGTAGTGTTTTCATTAAGTTAGTGTTGGTACAAATACTTTATACCTAGAACTCTGAAGCTAAGCCTGCCTGCTCATGCCAAGCTACCAAGGGGGTGAGCGTTGGTTAGCTGAGGGTGATTCTCCTTTACCCTGACTAGAGTGAGGGTCCTTGCTTGGACAAGGGGTAATCTGACTGCCAACCAAAGACCCCATTTCCAACATTTCCCTAGGTGCCGGCTGAGCTAAAGGCCAAAATCCACAGCTAACCACTTTGCAAAAAACAAGTCTGTTCTCTTTGGGAAAATGTGATGTGTCCATGTTGTGTTTTGAGCATGTCCTGTCACGGGCACTAAGCCTACTCACACAAGTGAGGTACCATTTTTATCAAGAGACTTGGGGGAACGCTGGGTGGAAGGAAATGTGTTGCTCCCCTCAGATTCCAGAACTTTGTGTCCCCGAAATGTGAGGAAAAAGTTTTTTTTGGCCAAATTGTGAGGTTTGCAATATTGGTATTAGAATCTGGTGAGAGCCCCACAAAAACGTAGAGAAAAATGGCTGCTTTTTTCACCTCAATTTTTATTTTCTGTAGGAAACCCTTGTAGGATGTACACAAATTACCCCTTGCTGAATTCAGAATTGTGTCTACTTTTCAGAAATGTTTAGCTTTCTGGGATCCAGCATTGGTTTCACACCCATTTCTGTCACTAACTGGAAGGAGGCTAAATGCACAAAAAATAATAAAAATGGGGTATGTCCCAGTAAAACGACGCAATTGTGTTGAAAAAAATGGGTTTTCTGATTCAAGTCTGCCTGTTCCTGAAAGCTGGGAAGATGGTGATTTTAGCACCACAAATCCTTTGTTGATACCATTTTCAGGGAAAAAAAACACAAGTCTTCTTCTGCAGCCCTTTTTTCCCCCCTTTTTTTTTACACAGCCTTTTCGCTGTATTTTTGCTAATATCTTGGTCTCCTTCAGGGGAACCCACAAAGTCTGGGTATCTCTAGAATCCCTAGGATGCTGGAAAAAAAGGACTCAAATTTGGTGTGAGTAGCTTATGTGGACAAAAAGTTATGAGGGTTTAAGCACGAGCTGCCCGAAACAGCCAAAAAAAGGCTTGGCTCCTGAGGGGGGAAAGCCCTGGCAGCGAAGGGGTAAAATACTTTAGAGTCCGCTGTGTAGGTTGAATAATAATCATGATGCAATTAAAATCTAGAACAATAAAATCACTCATGAAGAAAATAAATCAGCTTTGAATTATGTGCCAAAAAATCAAATAAGGTCCTTGCATATCAGAAGAAAATCATAAATATAAACGATTAACTATGCTCAACTGAGCAGAAATAAAGTTAAAAGTTTTTAATGTCGCTAGCTTTGAAAAAAAATAGAAAATCACTTTGCAAATGCACTGATTAAAGAAAAGAAGCCGAAAAATCTCCCTTCAAAATCAAAATGAAAGTGTTTGATTAAACGATAATAGTTAACAGGCGACATAGGGGGTCATTACAACATTGGCAGTAAAAGGCGCTTACCGCCGTGCAGAAGACCGCCAATACACCGCGGCGGCGGCGGCGGCATTCCGCCACAGCTATTTTGACACACATCTTGGAATCCGCTGAAATTCAGACACCCACACAACACCGCCACACCAGAGGTCAGTGATAAACTGTCGGAAACAAATCCTCCACCTCCACGCCAACAGAAACACGCCCATGCTATTACGACCCACGAATCCACACGGCGGTCTTTCAACCGCAGTATTCCATTGGCGGTACACACCGCCGCGCTCAAAATACACACACATCTCCAAAACACCGCCACATTGGACAATTCAAAATACACACACCTGATACACATACAAACAACACTCCCACACACCAAACACAATATAAAACACACACCCACATCACCCAAAAACCCCTACAACCAAAAATTAGACACGAAGGCGACAGAGAGAGAGCACAGAATAGACAACCCCACTACACAGAGGCACACAACACCATCACCCACACAACATCCACGCACAAAACACCACACACCACTACACTCACCACACTCATCACCACATACACCACCCCACACATCACCCACACCACCCCATGGCACGCCAAAGACACCCCCGCTTCTCTGAGGAGGAGCTCAGGGTCATGGTGGAGGAAATCGTCCGGGTAGAGCCACAGCTATTTGGCTCACAGGTACAGCACACATCAATAGCCAGGAAGATGGAGTTATGGCGCAGAATAGTGGACAGGGTGAACGCCGTGGGACAGCACCCAAGAAATAGGGAGGACATCAGGAAGAGGTGGAACGACCTACGGGAGAAGGTGTGTTCAGCGGTCTCCAGGCACAACATCACGGTACAGGGGACTGGCGGCGGACCCCCACCTCCTCCCCCACAACTAACAACATGGGAGGAGCAAGTCTTGACCATCTTGCATCCTGAGGGCCTCGCAGGAGTCGGTGGAGGATGGGACACTGGTAAGTCAAATCTTAACTATCATATCCCCCACCCTACCTGCATGCTATCACATACCCCCTCCCTCACCCCCTCACCTATCACTACAACTCCTCACTAATGTACCCATGACACAAACCACCCATCCCAACACCAAGCCCTGCATGACACAACTAAGCATGGACACCGCTCACTAAAGCATGCCCACTGCACATACCTAGTACCCCCCCCAACCATCACCACACAAACTCACACACAGGAATGCATGCAGTGGGGTACACAAACACCCACCCATTGCACACCATTACACACACACATGCAATAATCATGCTCTTATGCCCCTGCAGGAACCCGAAGGACCATCACCACACCAGAGGGTCCAGACAACACCACTCCAACCCCAGAAGAGGCCCACAGTGACGAGAGCAGCTCTGCCCTACTGGATCCTGATGACCAGCCCGGACCATCGTGGGCCTCAGGACAGTCGGTTCCCCTTGCACAGGCACAGCCCAACACCGAGCTTCCACCCTCTGGTAACACCAGCACAGCACCCACCCAGCGGGCCCAAACCTCCCTACCCAGGACAGGTCAATCAGCGGTGTGTCCACCACTACAGGGCACCCAGGCTAACCCACCACCCCAACAACAACAGGGACCTGGGGGCAGCGGTAGTGGGCACACGGTCCAGGGGACGGAGGCACAAGAACACAGGGGAACTGGGAGGGCTGCTGTGTGACAGGGGGAGGACAGGCCAAGGGAACCCACTCTCCACGAGGCCCTCTCCTCCATCATGGGAGCATACCACCACTCCCAGGAGACGATGGCGACGGTTCTGGACAAGTTGCAGGAGACTCTGCGCCTGCAGGACGAACTGTATTTAGGGTTCAGGGAGGAGCTCAGGACCATCAGCTCCGCCCTGGGCACCATCGTAGGGGTGCTGAAGGACATACAGCAGACCTTGAGGGACACCGTGGCACTCCAAGGGGCCCCTGACACTAGCCAGGTCAATGAAATGCCCACCACCTCCGCCGGCGCTAGTGGACAGGACGCCCCGCCACAGGACCAACACACCAGCACCCCACCCCCTGCAGACGGACAACCATCACGCAAGCGGTCCCTGAGATCCAGGAGCAGGACAGAGCAAGATGGCAAGACCCCTGCCAGGAAATGACACCACCCTGATTGTCCTCCCACTGTCCCACTTTGTTACCCTGTCCATACTTTAACTGCCCCAGCTCCTCTTCCTATGCCCAGATGGGCAGTGCACCGGTGAGACTAATAGACTGGACTCTGCCATGGACATTCCTCCACCATCACCCATCCTCATTTTACAACCCCCTCCCATTTCTGAGCACTTCAATAAACACCCTTGAAACACAAAACAATCTGGAGTCAGTCTGTGATTTAGTAAAAATGTATTATCAATGACAGTTTCATAATGGGTGTACCATTCTAAAGCTAACATACCTATGTCACACATCACAAGCCCTTGAAGAATGCAAGCAGTTGACACGTAGGTAACCACACGTGTGAAACCGTAATGGAAGGGTACAACTCAGTTACCAAATGTTGACTTAAATCGAAAAACAGGATAGAGGTAGACGTGTGAAAGTTAATGTAATGCTAAAAATGAAAATGTTCTCACCTGTGTGTCACTGGAAATATTGCTGTATGACTGACTCCCTGTTGTCGTTGTCTTCTTCATCAACTTCATCCTCATCACTGTCCATAGGCTCCACAGGCTCCACAGCTGCTACAACACCATCATCTGGATCATCCTCCTGCAGAAAAGGCACCTGGCGTCGCAATGCCAAATTATGGAGCATGGAGCAGGCGAAGATGATGTCGCACACCTTCTTCGGTGAGTAGAATAGGGATCCACCTGTCATATGGAGGCACCTGAACCTGGCCTTCAGGAGGCCGAAGGTGCGTTCGATCACCCTCCTAGTCCGCCCATGGGCCTCATTGTAGCGTTCCTCTGCCCTGGTCCTGGGATTCCTCACTGGGGTCAATAGCCACGAAAGGTTGGGGTAACCAGAGTCCCCCAAAAGCCATACACGGTGCCTCTGGAGTTGACCCATCATATCAGGGATGCTGCTATTCCGCAGGATGTAGGCGTCATGCACTGAGCCAGGGAACATAGCATTTACCTGCGAGATGTACTGGTCTGCCAAACATACCATCTGTACATTCATGGAATGATAACTCTTCCTGTTCCTGTACACCTGTTCACTCCTGTGCGGGGGGACCAGAGCTACATGGGTCCCATCAATAGCACCTATGACGTTGGGGATATGTCCAAGGGCATAGAAGTCACCTTTCACTGTAGGCAAATGATGTATCTCCTTACGTGTTTCAGCAGGGCAGACAACACTCTGGACAACACGTTGGAAAACATAGGCTGGGACATCCCTGATGCCATGGCCACTGTTGTCTGAAAAGACCCACTTGCAAGGAAATGGAGCACTGACAGCACCTGCACGTCAGGGGGGATTCCAGTCGGATGGCGGATTGGTGACATCAGGTCTAGCTCCAACTGGGTACATAGTTCCTGGATTGTGGCACGGTCAAAACGGTAGGTTACGATGACATGTTGCTCTTCCATTGTCAACAGGTCCACCAGCGGTTGGTACACCGGAGGATTCCGCCATCTGCTCATATGTCCCAGCAGATGGTGCCTATGAAGGACAACATCGAAGAACCAGTCATTAGTCCTCCAGGTATGTACCCACAGTCACACACAAGACTACACCACTCACATAACCCTTCCTGTATGTGTGTTGAGTGTAGGCCTAGCTATGTGTGACACAGTATGAAATGAAACCATGTGGGCCCTTGAAATGGCGGCTGCCTGACCTCTAAACTG
The DNA here is from genome assembly GCF_031143425.1 of Pleurodeles waltl. Classification (NCBI taxonomy): domain Eukaryota; kingdom Metazoa; phylum Chordata; class Amphibia; order Caudata; family Salamandridae; genus Pleurodeles; species Pleurodeles waltl. Next base: position 924,682,607 of record NC_090444.1, read on the forward strand.
GGACAATGGGATTGTGGGGTAACTGCGCTGGCGTTACACACCGTCGCGGTAGGCGGTCGTAGACCGTGGCGCAATGCTGCATTGGTTAACATTGGACCCTATGGGTCCCAGGAGCCAATGAAGAGGTGCGCCGGCGGTGATGATGCGCACCGCCGCGGACCTCACCGCCATTTTCTATCTGTTCAATCACTACATACCTGACCTTCAACAGGAGAGGACCTACACTGCAAGTGCTGCTGTGTCCTCGGTCTGGAAGCGACGATGGCTGCTGCGTCTGAGGAAAGGGCCCCTGCCTTCACTGCACAGGAGTTGGAGAAACTGGTAAACGGGGTCCTCCCCCAGTGCACGCTACTCTACGGTCCTCCAGACCAACAGGTTAGTACACAGGGAGCACGTTGTATGGGCTAGGCCTGGGTGGAGAGGGCTGGTTGGAAGAGGGAAGGGGGCAGAGTCCATAGAACATTAATGCATGGGAATGAATGGGCCACATGGCCAGAGTAGGGAGGGGGCCACTCAGAACGACGGTGCAGTTGGTAATGACTGTTCCTCTTTCCTTGTGCATGTCATGTAGGTCAGCGCCCACCAGAAGAGGGACATTTGGCGTGTCATCGCCAAGGAGGTCCGGACCCTGGGTGCCCACCAGAGATGGGGCACCCACTGCCGTAAGAGATGGGAGGACATTTGTTGCTGCAGCAAGAAGATGGCGGAGGCTCAGCTGGGGATGGCCTCCCAACGTGGGAGGGGTGCCCATCGCACCATGACCCCCCTGATGTTCCGGATCCTGGCGGTGGCCTACCCGGAGTTGGATGGGCGCTTGAGGGCATCACAGCAGACACAGGGGGGTGAGTACAACCTCATTCTGTGGACTTTGCGTGCAGTGGAGGTGTCTGAGTGGGCGAGGTGGGCTGTGGGTGTCCCTAGGCCACGGCGAGTTAGGTAGGCAAGGCCCCTCCGTAATGTAGCCCATGTGGCACTCTACCCCACCTCAGCAGAGTGCCAAGTCGAGGTATAGTTGCCCCTGTGGCATCCATGTGCGCCGATGTCCACCATTGCCATATAGGCCATATCCCAGAAATTGCATGTGCAGAGGGCAGGAGCACGGCGTAATGCAGGGGGCATCTGCGTTTGTCTTGTCCGCCAACGGTAGCGGTATGCCATGCACTAAAACCCTCTTTCTTCTGTCTCCCCCCCCCTTTGTCTGCTCTCCCTGTCCTTTTGTACATCAGCATCAACAGGCGGAGGTACAGTGGCACGGGAGCACGAGGGAGCTGCATCCCACATGGCCATGGAGGGCCACACCACAGACTCTGAATGCACCAGTGGGACGGAGGGCTAGGGGAGCTTCACGTCGGCCACCGGATCACCAACCAGCGACACAGACTCGTTCGACGATGGGAGCTCCCTTGTGGTGGCGGCACCATCTGTGCCCCCCACCTCTACAGGTACAGCCGCCACCTCCCCTACCAGCACCGCCCTCCCAGCAGCCCCTCAGCGTTCGCCCCGTGCCCACTCACCCAGGAGGGTGGGCATCACCTTTGCCCCAGGCGCCTCATGCCCTGCCCCAGTCACCCCTGCTGCCCTCAGTGAGGAGGCCATTGACCTCCTCAGGTCACTCACTGTTGGGCAGTTTACCATTGTGAATGCCATCCAGGGTGTAGAACGAGAGTTGCAACACAGTAATGCATTCCTGGAGGGCATTCATTCTGGTCAGGCTGTCCTTCAGCGAACCCTGCAATCTTTGGCCTCAGCACTGATGGCAGCAATTGTCCCTGTGTCTAGCCTCCCCCCTCCAACTTCCTCCACCCAGACCCAATCTCCTGTACCCCAGCCCATCCCAAGCACACCTACAGACCAGCATGCACACAAGTCAACACACCCAAGTAGCTCAAGCAAACATAGGCACCACACACACCACAAGCACTCACGCAAGCCTCACCCACATACAGACACAACAACATCCACTGCCTCCACTGTGTCCCCCTCCTCCTCTTCTCCCTCCTCCCTCCCAGTGTCGTCTACACTCTCACCTGCATGCACTACATCTACAGCCACTAGGACTCGCACCAGTACACCCAGCACCACACCTCGCTCACCTGCACTCACCACCTCCACTGCCATTTACACGTCCCCTGTGTCCTCTCCCAGTGTGTCTGTGACGCCCCCTCCCAAAGTACACAAATGCCGGCAATCACTCACCCAACATCCATCCACCTCACGACCGCCTCCAGTACCTGCACCTGCACCCAAAACACCTAAAGTGACACCTCCAGCAACCACCTCCTCTTCCTCCACTCCCAGACCCCCTCCAGCTACCCATCCCAGTGTTCGTCAGAAACTGTACCTCTGTAAAGTTGACCTTTTTGCCCCCACCCTACCCCCTCCAATTCATCAGTCCCGTCGTAGCGCCTCAGCCAAAAAGCCTCCAATACCAGTGGTGCCTGTTCAAGGTTTTTGGAGTGCACTGGCCACCAGGGCAGGCAGTAGGACCCAGAGCCAAGGCACTGGCAGCCCACCCCCTGTAAAGGCAATAAAATTGGAGAGTGGACGACGGGACTGTGTTAAGACTCCAGGTGGGAAAACAACTGACATGGGTTCCAAGGGGATTGGAGAGTCAGCTGTGACTCCACCAAAGGTGGGGAAGGGCAAGAGGAAGTCTGCCCAGCCTGTTGTGAGTGTCACAGTGGAGAAGTGCGCCATCATTTTTGGCGGTCGAGACACAACCGCCAGCACCGTCGTTACTGGTCCAGAGACCACCGCCAGAGTCACAGCCCAGGAGGGCCCCACTATCGTCACTGGTCAGGAGACCACCGCCAGAGTCACAGCCCAGGAGGGCCCAAGTATCGTCCCTGGTCAGGAGACCACGGCCAGAGTCACAGCCCAGGAGGGCCCAAGTATCGTCACTGGTCAGGAGACCACCGCCACCGCCGGAGTCAGTGCCCAGGAGGGCCCCACTATCGTCACTGGTCCAGAGACCACCGCCAGAGTCACAGCCCAGGAGGGCCCCACTATTGTCACTGGTCAGGAGACCACCGCCAGAGTCACAGCCCAGGAGGGCCCAAGTATCGTCACTGGTCGGGAGACCACCGCCAGAGTCACAGCCCAGGAGGGCCCAAGTATCGTCACTGGTCAGGAGACCACCGCCGGAGTCAGTGCCCAGGAGGGCCCCACTATCGTCACTGGTCAGGAGACCACCGCCACCACCGGAGTCAGTGCCCTGGAGGGCTCCGGCTGCCACAACCCCGCTGGGCAATGATGAAACGTCATGCCACACACCAATGTCCTTATCAGAACCGCCATGGCAAAGCACCGCTGAACTGTCCTGAACCGCCATGGCAAAGCACTGCTGAACAGGGTAAAGACCGCCATGTCAATGCACCGCTGAACAGGGCACAGACCGCCATGGCAAAGCACCGCTGAACTGTCCTGAACCGCCATGGCAAAGCTATGCTGAACTGTCCTGAACCGCCATGGCAAAGCACCGCTGAACAGGGCAAAGACCGCCATGTCAATGGACCGCTGAACAGGGCACAGACCGCCATGGCAAAGCACCGCTGAACTGTCCTGAACCGCCATGGCAAAGCACCGCTGAACAGGGCAAAGACCGCCATGTCAATGCACCGTTGAACAGGGCACAGACCGCCATGGCAAAGCACCACTGAACTGTCCTGAACCACCATGGCAAAGCACCGCTGAACTGTCCTGAACCGCCATGGCAAAGCACCGCTGAACAGGGCAAAGACCGCCATGTCAAAGCACCGCTAAACAGGGCACAGACCGCCATGACAAAGCACCGCTGAACTGTCCTGAACCGCCATGGCAAAGCACCGCTGAACAGGGCAAAGACCGCCATGTCAAAGCACCGCTGAACAGGGCAAAGACCGCCATGTCAAAGCACCGCTGAACAGGGCAAAGACCGCCATGTCAATGCACCGCTGAACAGGGCAAAGACCGCCATGGCAAAGCACCACTGAACAGGGCAATGCACCGGGTAGGAATGAATGGCCTGCCACATCAGGCATCCTTATCCCATGTGCAGCTGGGACAGTGACAGGACACGACCTTTCACGGGGAGACTCATCCAGTCTGGGCACCAGTCCCCCCCAGTACCAGTAGAGACCTGCATCAACTTGAGAGACTGTGGCTTTGCACTCCCAGGATGGCACAGTGGGCAAACCACCCACTGTATAGACTTGAGAGACTGTGGCTTTGCACTCCCCAGGATGGCACAGTGGGCAAACCACCCACTGTATAGACTTGAGAGACTGTGGCTTTGCACTCCCCAGGATGGCACAGTGGGCAAAACACCCACTGTAGAGACTTGAGAGACCGTGGCTTTGCACTCCCCAGCAGGGCATGAATGGGCATGGAGCCCCGTCGTGGATATGGCTTTGCAGTCATCCGGCTGAGGTGCCCCCCCTTCCCTTCCTCCTGAGGTGCCTGTAGAATGTCTATCTGATGCCCCGGCAGTGTTCTCTCCGATTGTGGTCAGGTATCGTTTGTGGGCCTCGCCCATGTATTTTTGGACTGATGGTGCACGGACATTGTTATGTACATATCTGCACTACTTCTCGTCTTGTATATAATTATGACTGATTTTCAAATATGTATCTGTATATTTTTGTATGACATGTATATAGGCACATTACATTGTTTGACCGATTTTCGCTTTGTGTATTCATTCTTCCGGGGGGATTGTGGGTTGTTACTGTGATTTTTGTGAATGCATTGGTGTGTATGTTGTAATATGCGAGGGTGGGGGTGGAGGTGTTTGGTGTGTGTCCCCCTAACTTTTGCCTCCCCCTTTCCCCATGTCGTAGGTGCAGTACTCACCGTTGTCTGCAGCGCCTGCGTAGCTGTTGGTCGTAGAAGAGCAGAAACACAAGGGCAGGGAGTATTTGGAGTTCCGGCTCCATGGATTCCTCGCTCCTAGTGGGATATGTTAAGGTGAGCGTTTTCCCATAGCAAAATCTGTTTCCGCCGTGTTTTTATCCACAGTGAATCTGCCCAGGAAAAGGTAGAGGATTGGCAGGTTGTAATACTGTGGGCGGTACATTGTCTTCCGCCTGTCTGTTGGCAGTGACCGCCGCGCTGCTTGTCTGTACTGCTGTGGCGGGCGAAGTGTTAAAGTGGCTGTCTTTTTTTGGCGGTTTCCGCCAGGGTCATTATTTGACCTCCGGACTGTTTGCGGTATTTCCGCTGCTTTAACACCGTCCGCCAGGGTTGTAATGACCACCATGGTTATCAATCTGCCACAGCTACCTTCCAACATTTGGTTATAAAGAAATTAGGAGTCCCAGGTAAATCTTCTCATTCAGGTTATTTTCCTGTTTGTCTCTCGCGTGGCTAATTCTACCAACATTAAAGCAAGCCAGTGTTTGAAAGATAGAGGGGGTCATTACAACATTGGCGGGTGGCAAGCGCCGCCCGCCAAGTTGTAACCGTCGGGCGGGCTCCAATGCGGCCGCACTCTCGCGGTGCCCTTTTTATCATCCCCGCTGGGGATGTGGGCCGCACCATGGGAGCCGGCTCCAAATGGCCGTGCCTTTTGACGGGTGTAGTTGCACCCGTCGCGCTTTTCACTGTCTGCATAGCAGACAGTGAAAAGCCGCATGGGGCCCTGTCAGGGGGCCCCTGCACTGCCCATGCCAGTGGCATGGGCAGTGCAGGGGCCTGAGGGGGCCTGAGGGGCCTGAGGGGCCCCGTGACTCCCCGAACCGCCATCCTTTTCCTGGCAGTTCAAACCGCGGTCGGGGACTCGTAATGGTCTGGCGGATTACTACCGCCGGGGTAATTGTGGCAGAAAACCGCCGGCCCTGGCGGTGCGACCGCCGCGCTTCCGCTGCGGTCGTAATCCCCCAGGAAGAACCACCAGCCTGTTGGCCGTGCTTCCGTCATTTTAGCCCTGGCGATCTCGTACCGCCAAGGTCAAAATGACCCCCAAAGTGCCTAGACTATTGCCCACGTGAAACAAAATGAAGTTTCAATAACACCGTCATCTGTCCTCTGCAAACATAAAATAAATTGACTTTTCAATTTATAATGCGTTGCCAGGCTTATCCCGTTTAACCAAGTTTAAGTATAATCCTGAATTAGCAAATCAGCTCCAAAAAATGGTATGCAATATTTCCAGTTGTTTGCGCTCTAGAACCACTACGGTATACATATCTAAAATAAAAGTAATCTTGAAATAAGTTCTCGTCTACACTGCAGAGACTTGATTTACCTTCTGCGGAAGAACACTGAGTACTAGACCGCCAATCAGAGTCTATGGTTTTCACTCAATAGCTCTTACTTGCTCAGCAACATTCTCTGGTTTATGAGGAGGGCCAGATGTACAAAAAGTAGCAAGTCACAAACCAGTTGCAAATTAGATAGCCACAGCTAAATAGAGTGGGACATATTTATAAGACCTTAGCCCACAGGAGCGTCACTTTTTGTGATACTCCTGTGGCGCTAAGCACTGCGCCGCATTTACGAGGTGGCTTTAAGCCACTTTTTTGGCTTAACGCCACCTTGTAAATATGGCCCCTTCCCATGCTGCACTGTGCGTGGAAGGGGCATTCAATGGGTGTTGCTGTGGGCATGCCACAGCAACACCCATTGCATTATGACGCTGCCTCAGATTTATGAAATTTCGTAAACCTGAGGCAGCGCCAAAATCTAATGCCACCCCCAGGGGTGGAGTTAGCAGGGCGCAACAAAGAGGGATACTTTTATTCCTCCTTGTGTTTTGCTTTTTCTATGGGTGCTGCATTCTGCAGCACGCATAGAAAGGGCAAAATGCCAGAAATTATTGTTTATGTGCGTGAAGGTGTCCCTTCCTGCACATAATCATTTGAACATGACACTTTGGCACTTCTGTGTGTGCTGCATTTTGCAGCACTCACGAAGTGCCAAAGTGCCATTAGGGATTGTTTAAGTGCAGTAAGGGACACCTTCCCGCACATAAACAATCACACCCCTCAACGCAGACATCCTTGCACGATGGTGCAAGGATGCCTGCGTTGGTGCTGGACTAAATTTAGTTAAATACGGCACATCTCTACGTTTCTAAAGTGATGCAGCGCGACGCTACAAATTTTGGCGCTGCGCCACTTTTCAATAAATCTGGCCCAGTGTTTGTAGTTTACAACTCCCCAAAGGCTTTTTTCTTAAAGTAGAACATCACATCGAATATTTTAGAGATTAATTATTTTAGCAATAGAACATACAGAAACACACATGAAAAATACCATCAGTTGGAAACTGGTGGACTCAGATGCGAAGTATAAAAGGACGCCCAAAATGCATTGCAATCTTTCACAACAGCTGCACTCTATGTGGTAGTGAGGAGGATGTTGAGTCTTGAATCTCAACAAAGGAGGAGGGGGAGAGAAAGGATTTTCAGACAGAAGATAATTATATCTAAACAAACCGGTGAGCAGGTGTATGCTAGGTATAGGTTTTCCTAAGAGGAAATTATAGCTTTATTTATTGATTGGGCCCTGGACTATTCGGATTTTGGGTAACTTATACCTTTGAACTGTTCACACCCAAAACACTGTTGCAGGTGAGAGAGAGGGATATGAGTGCCTTATGCAGGTTTAAAAAAAAAAACGATCTTGGCATTTTGTTGGCTTGAATAAACTGACACATTGCACTGATTGGTTGGAAGCTGCAAAAACCCAAATCTATGTTACAGCACATTTCCCCCAAGTAAATCAATGTGTAAATGGTACACATTTTAATTAGTGTATATCACAATAGAAAGAACCAACATTCTTTAAAAATGCAAGTACTATGTAATGCCTCCTGTTCGATCACAAACCTAGTTGCCCAGACTATGGGAGCACTCAGGACACATATATTTCCCGACACTGTGGACTATGTGGGTGGCTGGCAAGAGGAGAACTTAAAGATAGTTGCTTGTGAGATAACTCTGTCTAAAATGTAATCTTAGTGGCCATACTTGGGTATTGCATACATTCTAAAACAATTTTATTATTTTCAAGTGACATTGCATTTGTATTGGGATCATGGATCATGAACCCATTCTTTCATTCCAAACCCCTGGCAAAGGAGGTACAATGCTGTTCAGGCAAACAAGGAGCATTATTGAGCGTGCATTTGGGTTGCTTAATGTCAGATCTCAAAGACTGCACAAAACTGGAGGTGCCCTAGTGTAATATCTAGCAATGTGCTGCAAAATACTGGCCCTTCTGCTCTGCTGCATAATTAATCAATCCGTAAAAGACTACCAATTGATAATGTAAGGATTTAGATAAAAATGATATAGGAAATCCTCCTCACTTGAGACCTGTAGGACATGATGCTCAAATAGCTGCAGAGGGATGTGGGCGCAGGGATTTTGTCACAAACAACTACTGTTAAGGTACATAAAACTGACATATACTGAAATAAGTAGCAAACAATGTGTATTGAGTACTAACCTATACTTTTTTCTTTTAATTTGCAGATTCTGCTGAAGATGCAGAGCAAATACATTATGAACATACTACTCTATAATGAAGATGTTATTTAATATAAAAAAATACATTGTATTTGCTTTCTTTTCTTTGAAAAACCCTAATTGTATATTTTACTGTTTACATTTTTGACATCCAGTAGTTGTGTCAATGCCTGAACATTAAATAAAATTCAAGAGCAGGATCATTTTTTAGAACAAAGTTTTATTCAGCGGCATGACATAGGAACTCCTGAACCTCCAGCAAGATATCTGACAAAAATCCAAGCACAGATAAACATATCCTCATCCAACAATGTAGATTAACTCAAAAGTTCAGTTCTCAGGCAAAACAAACAGATGTGCATTTATTATACCTAAAACAACTCCTTCCTGGTACATTGTTAACATTTGTTAAACAGTGAATTTTCCCACTGCAGATGCAAAATTTAAAAACTATTGCAAATGTCAGAATGGCTAGTCATTTCATGCCATCCAGAGCTGAGCTCTGCAGAACACTCTTAGTTATTAGTCTCTGAATCTTAAGCGGGTATTGGTGCTGTAGCAGTGCATTCAATTGACATGAGCAAGATTGAGTCAGTTTAGGTTTCACATTTACAGCCCAGGAAGTCACAGTTGGTATTTGTGATACACGCTGTGTGGCCCTTTCTTGCCTGTTTCCACTCTGGCTCCTAGCTCTCCTTGATGTGCTGGTTCACCAACAGAAGCACTGCTCACTCTTGAGCCCTCCTCAGTTTCACAAATCAACAGTGCTTCCCTAATTCCTGCATTAGCAGTTTGTATTTCAGCTAACATGTTTGTTATTTGGGCTAGGATCTTTGCTACATCACCACTGTGGTGCACTACCTCCAGCTGCATATTTGTAGTACTCCAAAATATAATTGTGAGAAATTGGGTTGTTGATTAAGGAGGGTGTGAGTCCCTCTCAAGCAACAGCCACAACTCCTGTCAGGATGAACAGCTAAAGCCACTAAATTAACCTGGGCTGAACCATCTGTTAGCTTGAAACAAAAGCAATCAGGCTTAATGAATAGGCAAGGTGTAAAGTATTTATGCAGTAAACAAACAGAAATAAAGTGGAAGCACAACAGAAGAAAAATACCACACCAATTAAAAACAATAGAGTAAACTGTAATACATTATATGACACCAAAACTATAAAAATTCCATTATCATAACCGGAGTTATGAATCTTTAATGTTTAAAGTGAAAACAAATTTCTAAAAGTTTAAAGCGTCAACCACTGACATGTCGTTGCATGACACCGAGGCAAAGCTGAAAGTTTTGGCTGATTAGAAGAAATTCTGCAGAAAAATGTCAGAGAAGGTAAAGTTCTGCGGGGAAAGGCAGGCAGCGGTGTCCGAGGAGGAGGTTTTGTTGTTGGGGTGCCTCTGGATGAAGTCATGATGAAGATTCCTACATTTGGACATAAGGCCTGATTTTGGTCTTGGCAAACGGAGCAGCCTGTCCCAAACGTGACATTTATTCCAACCGCCGTATTACAATTTCCATAGGAGATAATGGAATTGTCATATGGCCGATGGGGTATCCATCATGTTTATGACAGAGTAACCCCATCCGCCAAGATCTAAATCAGGCCCTTAGTCTCTTTTTTGAAAGTTGAAAATTTACAGTGGATCAAAGTTGCAGGTTGTCGCTAATCGTGCCTCCATGAGAAGGGAAAGCTCTTCTGTGAGGAGCCGCTGAACAGGCTTTGGTGCTGTGTAGAAGAACATAGCACAAGCTGCCATGAAGTCAGTCTAACCGGCGATGCAGGTTGAGTAGATCAGCAAGCAGGTAGGTCTTGGTATCCTCTGGGTTCTCAGTGTACATTTTGGCCAAGCATTTCCTAAGTCCCAAGCTTTGGATGTCGGCTATTTCGACATCTTCAGAACTACTTCCAATGGTCAAGCACTTGAGTGGAGACACCTCGAACTTCAAAACTCACCCAGGCTGGGTCCAGGTATAACTTCAAGATGGTTGGATCTTTTTCTGACCTTGACACTCTGATTGGAAGCCAGGCAACTAGCCCTGAGAGTCACTCTGGAAGTTCTGTATCCAATATGAAGTGCAGGGCTCAATCAGCAGGGCAGACCACTGAGGGCTCAAAGCAGGCTTTATGCAGCAGAACAATCCTTCGTGGGGCAGCAAAGCAGTTTTCTGAAGTACACAGCAGGACACAGAAGCAGACAGTCCTCTGACTGTCATTCAGTAGGTCCAGAAATTGAACTGAAGAGTTAGCCTGAGAATCCCCTTTTTATCCCTGATGCCTTCTTTAAAGTGGGAGAAAATTTAAGAGGCTTCTCCCCACAGAAGTGTATGCAATTAAATGGCTCCCTGTCCTGCTTCCAGGATGGCTACTGGCACAAAAGGCTAGTGTGAAGTTCTTTGTGTGAGAACAGGGTACACCCTATTGAAGTGCAAATGGGGCTGCTATTGTCGCGCCGCACCGCGCGGCGCGAGCCGAGCGTTCGGCACAAGCCGGGCGTTCGGCTCGGGCCGCACTTCGCGTTCCAAGACGCGGCGCGCCCCGAGCCTTTCCTGCACTTTTTCGAGGCCCCAGACCTTACATGGGGCCTCGCTCTGCTCTCTCTCTCCGCAGTGTTGGGGTCTCCTGACCCCTCTTACCTGTTCTTGCTCCTTCTTCTTTCTTCTTTCTTCTTTCTTGGGTCTTTTTGTTGCACTTTCCTTTATGTCTTTTCCCCCTTCCCAGGTTACCTTTTTCTTCCCAGCATTCCTCATTCCCTATTCTCTATGGTTTCTACTCCATTCTGTTCTATCTACTTTTCCCTATCTAAGATGGTGTCCTTTTTCTTCCTGTGGGTCACTTCCTGTTTTTTGGTATTTAAGGGAGGTGTTTTCTTATTTTCTTTGCGCTGCAACACTCTCAGTTCAGATGGTGTCTTCGCTCCTGATTTCGTTGCCTTTTGGTTCTGGAATTCGCCAATTCTGTGTTATTTGAATTCAGTACTTTTTGATTCCTGTTCTTCTGTTCTTGTTTTCAGGAATCATTCTGTTTGGAGGTTTTCCCCTCTTTTGGAAGGTTTTTTTTCCCTCTGGCGCTATTTTCTGAAGGTCACGGTCTGTTCTTGGCGTTTCCATTGCCTACAGCACCGTGGCTACCAGAAAGAGTCGCCCCTTTTTGGGCCAAAGCCGAACACTCAAGATCCACGCCACGAGATCTGCAGATTCCAGGCGCAAGCAGCACGTGAGTCGTGACAGCTATCAGCTCACCAACCTATCCTGGCTGAGATGACCTATCCAGGCACAACTAAACCCTCTATTGTATTGCTGTCTGGGGGGAATATACAAATGCCAACTGCCACACACACCAAGGGACCAGACAGCAGGCATTAAATAGTTAGGCAAAAAATGCCTCATTTCTAAACGTGATACAACACAAAAAGAAAGCCAATATACCCTTGCCGGCTTGAGGGACTATAGTAGAGAAAGTGAAGGTGCCAAGAAGGGATTTACTTAAAAGCAATCTTTTAAATAAATTTGTTATACATTTATGATTCTAGAAGTGACAACCCAACTGTATTGAACAGTTATTTGACTTATGCACAAGGATTGAAAACAGGGAAAAAATGTAAATGCAGTGTATATGTTTTCAAGCATACTTAAAAAAGAACAAGTACTCGACAGACAATCACAGGCAAATCACTGTACATTGACATGGTATAGTTATTATACATTTAACTTCTTCTCCGGCATGTTTCGATGTACAAAATACCCATTTTCACACATACAACTAGACACTGTCTTTAAAGAAATATAAGACTCTTCATATATGTTAACAGTATTTTCAAAAAAAAAGTTGGGATATGTGTCAATGTTTTGTTCTCACTTGTCATACATCAGTGAGACCATATTCTGGACTGTTTTTAATGACGATAAAGGACCCTAGATAAGGCCAATATTGAGTTGAGGCTGAAATGGCACAGTGCTCAAAAGTATTGTACTTTTCTGAGTGGCTCAGCACACTTTAAATGCTTCCTTGTTCTGTTTAATGCTGTGTCTGATGTTGAGAAAAAAATATATTTTCAAAGTCTTGGCTAGAGATCAAACTTTCAGTAGAAAAATGTGCCAAGAGGTAGATGCATTAATACTGTCTTCCTCCCTAAATGTGCAACAGGAACACTTAAGGAAGGGAGACAGTATTCCCCCTCTAACAACCTCTTGTGTTAGTTGTTCTGTAAAGTTCTACAGTTAGTGTTTATTTAAGATATATAGATAAAGGTATGTAAGTACATTATAAACAACTCATCTGGAGTAACAGATGGGGGGCTGAATTGTCAATATTCTAAACTTCAGAGACAGCTTCAGCCTGGAATGTCATCTCTATGAATTTTTGCCTGCCAACCTGTAAATCAGGCCCTTAGTTTCCACAACAATGCTTTTGTGAAATGTAAGTTTGCCAAGCAGTAATGCCTAACTTTTAAGGAATAAATGAAGTCCAAGAACGGTTCTGACCCCAAAATTAACTTAACCAGATAATAGCTCCTTCTAAATGTAGATAAAAACATGGCATAAAAAATTTGAACTTAAGGAATTTGCATTCTTAAAGCATTTTGTTGGGTAATCTACAATCTGCACATGCAAGAAAATAGTTTGTCTATGGCATTAAGCATGTTATTCATATAGCTATGCCAACACGAGCAATAAATCCATCCCTTCCCAAAGGGTACCCGTAAGAGTTTCAAAATATTGTCCCCTCCACGTATGTTCATTCTCAGACTTAATGAAAAACGAAATGAGCTTTGCATGATTGTAATGCTCTGTAACTCCAGCTCCTCACAAAGGAAAAACATTAGGTGAGGAAAGAGGAAGGAAAACTAAGTTCTCGGTGTACTTAATGCAATTCTTCTTCTTAAAAGACAAAATTGTTAAAAAAATGCAAAATTTGTTTCATTGGCACAACAGTGGAGAGGAGAAAATTGAATGCCACTTTAAAGGACATATGAATACAAGAACTAGTAACCATAGGTGCCAACATCTGACAACTGCAGGTGAGAGGGAACAAACAGCAGATGAACTTGCTACAGTATTATAAGTATGGGGAGCTTAATACTGAGGTACATCACTATGTTACAGATTTAGAAAAAAGTATGTAAAGTATCTGTAGGAAAGAAGTACCTACATGACCTGTTCAGAGAGATGCATTATACAGCAGAGTTCACATTAATGGGAGTCTCTCAAATATACCACAAAATATTGAAAAACTTGCAACCCATTTGATTATGTAAGCTGAACAACGAAGATGTGGTATACCTTAATTATTATTATACAATTATTATAAAGTAAATCAATGAAATGCAGTAATGTAAACTAAACACCTCCTAAGTACCTCTACAGATTTGTAATCAACAGCAGTAAAAATGTAAAAATAAGCATGGTTTATTTGTGAAATGTGTACTTAAAGGGAGGCTAGGCAAAATTATGATTACACCAGGGTAACTGGAGTAATTTTGATCATTTGTTGATACTCTTGTGACGTGAAATCACTAAAAAGTACATAATTATGGCCATTTGGTAAATATGGGGCAAAAATGTCTACCCAAGAGCTGACTGCTGCTAGTCATGTTCAGTTGGATTTAGGATTGTTTTCTTAGTGTAAATGCATCCTTGGTTTTATTTTAGATGCAAGGGTGCATTAAAGAAGCCTAAATGTAGGCTTCTTGTTTACTTTGGCATAATCTCAAGTATTTTTTGAGTATTTTCAAGGAATTACACTGCAGAAAATTCCACGAGTTATGCCCACCCCTACTTAATGGTACCATCAGTGAAGAAGAAAATATTTGTTCTCAGTCCAGTATCACTACCAGCCTCTAACTAGCATTCTACAATGTTTCTTTGTTTGATTAAATTGGCGTAGATTTTGTGGCAATTTATATCAATCACAGGAGTTCCCCTTTAATATGTGCACCTTTAGCACAAAAAAAGTTTATATTTAGATATTTTTTCAGAAATAAAGCTAAAAGATGGCAGTCAGCAAAATCTGGATGATAACCAATAAAGAAATCCAATCAAAAGCACAGCAGGAAGACTAAAAAGCATATTTGTATGTCCTCCGGAAGCAGCACCTCAGTGATATGCTGTCATGAATGTGTCCTTTGATGACAGGATGGCTATTTTGTCCAATTCTGGAGGATTCCTATAAGAAATTGGGTTATTGGTTAACAGGGGTGTAAGCCCAGTCAAGCAACTGCCACAGTCCATGGCAGGTGAACCCAAAAAAGGCTGTAAATTAACATATACTGAGCCCTGGGTAGCTTGGCAATGTGTAAAGTATGTGTGCAGCACACAAACAGTAATAGCATGAAAACACAACACAAAATAAATCCCACAACTATTTAGAAAAATAGAGTACATCTTAATATATTATTTGACACCAAAATAACAAAAATGCAATCAGTTGAACCAGAGTAATGAATTTTTAAAGATTTAAGTAAAATAGCCTCAAAAAAGCACAAAGCACCATACTTGTTTCTCTGGTCGAAAGAGACCAGGTGAAAGTTCACACTCCATTGGGTCACGCTGATCATGATGAGCCTGAGCTGGATGCAGGTACCTGGTTAGTTCCACTGAAAGCTTTACCTTCACAGTCCAATGTAAAGAGTTCTGTTCATGGTAGAAGGGACTATGAGAAGCAGGGGAACACTTTGGATGGCTGTCGAAGTAGCACAAATTACAGGTCAGTTACCATGGACTGTTAGCACTGTAGCACAAAAATTCTGTTTGCGTCACAGATAGTTGTTGCTGGAGCTTTGTGTTGATGGTCACTGCAAGCAATCAATGCTATAGTGAGAAGAGACAGTTGCTAGAACTTTGTGTTTGTGGGTGGCGTGGATGATGAGGTCTTCACATGAAGTCACTTTGGTATTCTTGGGTTTAGGTGAAGGAGCAGGGTTCAAACAGTAGGACTGTCCTCTGAGGGTTCCTTCTTGGTGCAGCAAAACAGTTTTCTGAAGTACACAGCAGGCCACAGCAGCAAAGAAGTAGTATAGCAGTCCTTCCAGATGTGGCCAAACAGTCTTGTGGAGTACATAAAAGGCCTCAGGAACAGGCAGTCTCCTGGAAGCCCTTCCACAGATCCAGAAAGTGAACTGAAGAGTGGGTCTGAGAGGCCTATTTTTTTTTATATATGGTGGCCTCTTTGAAGTTGGGAGAACTTAGTCCATTGAAGGAACACCAGTCCCCAAACCTGAAATCAGGGGTCTGCCCCCTGTCTCCTTGGTTGGCTGTAGAGGCAGGGCTAAGGTCAATAACTTGGAAATGAAATGGCATGCAGCATAGGATGGATCTCCTGTCTGGAGTGACCTCTTTAAACTTCT
Organism: Pleurodeles waltl; assembly: GCF_031143425.1. Taxonomy (NCBI): domain Eukaryota; kingdom Metazoa; phylum Chordata; class Amphibia; order Caudata; family Salamandridae; genus Pleurodeles; species Pleurodeles waltl. Next base: position 924,698,408 of record NC_090444.1, read on the forward strand.
TTGGCTTATGCGTTTTTTCTATAATTAAAACGTGCTGTGTTCTGAGAAATAGGCTTGACATGATTGTGTCCCTCAGTGCCAAGGCTGGCTATGCACTCCTGTGGCAGTAATTCTAGATAGATTATTCTGCACAGTCCATAAGCAGCCTTGGACAGAGGTACGCGGTGAAATGTTGTTCAGGGAAAACAATAATAATACTTTTGCAGAAGCATGTAACTAGGTAAAAGGGCACATGCCTAAGCTAAAATAGGGTGCCCAAGCAAGGCTCTAAAATAAAATGAACTCATAACAGTTTCTAGATGTTTCTTTTTTTTGAAGTGCTTGTAATTGTAGGGACAGGTAGACCTCACAGTGGTGAAAAGCAAATTTAGGAGTTTTTCACTACTAGGACATGTAACACTCAAAAGTACATGTGCAACCTTTGAATTATAATGCACTCTGCCCTATGGACTACATAGGGCCTACTTTAGATGTGACATGTGTGCAATAAAAGAGGGTTTTAAGGCTTGGCAAGAAAGTCATATTGCCAAGTTAATTAGGCAACTTCAATCCACATTCAGGCTGGAATGGCAGACCTGGGATATCTTTTGAAGGGCTACTTAAGTGGGAGGCACAGTATGTGCTGCAGGCATATAGAGTGCAGTGGTAAAGTACACAAAGCCCTGAAGCCAACGAAAATGAATTCAGCATAAAAGTGTAGGATAAAAGCAAAAAACTTTAGAAAGAAAGTAGATGCAAAGTTAACAAAGATGTAGATAATTATCAGTTGTTTCTGACAGTGAAGAACAATTATTTATCTTTGAAATGAAAAAAGATTGCATAGTTGCTAGTTAAAGGGGGGCATCTTTGACGACGTATACTTCTTCCTTTCAAATGTTTTTTAGCCTAAGCTGGTGTTTCTTTGCCTGCATGCATCTGTAGATGGCATCCTTCAACAAAGTGATTTTGAAAGTTTTGATTGCTGATGAGATTTTAAGTGAATACTTTTAATATGACCTCAGTATGAATTCATATTCTCCTATTTCCAGACTGCACCTACAAATCTGGGATTTTAAGTACTAAGAAGAATGCCGATATATTTTTATTTGCAAAACATGTACCTGAGAAAAACCTCTCACAAGGATTTAAAGTAAATAGTATTTTTTCACTATCAAGAGCTCTTCAGCAAGAGCTTAACAAGACACTGCTGGACACTCATTGGCCCTTCATGGAATGCTTCCAGTTGAAAGGCAATGTAAGAATTTTGAATGTTTTAAGTATTGGCAGTAATTCCAATCAAGGAATAGTGCTAATAATGTTTCCTTGATTGTGAATCACTTTGTACTTAAAATAATGCTGGTACTTTAAAAGGGCCAATTGGATGGATTGGGATGATGTGTGAGTCCCAAAGGAAGGAGTCCATAACAGAAAATGCAAAATTGCGAGAAAACCCAGCCAACCCACATACAAATATCTACACAGGAAATCCAAACTAAAATATCCACATGGAACAAGGTTCAAGTACAGGCCATGAAGATTTATCTAAAATGTATAAATCATTACAGAAGGCAAAAAGGCAAATGTTTAGTACATTTAAATCAAAATACTCAAAATCCAAATAAATGTGAATCAGCATAGGCAACAGAACCTGAGCCTTATTCTTGTTAATTACCAGAACCAAATACATTTTAGCACAAAGAAAACAGTGAATTAGAGAGCATAGTGTCCTAAGCATGAAAATAATTTTAAGTGCTTAATGCACTAAGAGATTTGACAGGCAATCTGCCTCAGATAGGTCATGGGAGTTCCTGCCTTACATCCCAGAAACAACAGTTCTTATGCAATTTCAGTAGCAGAGAACCAGATACAAAGCCTGGTGGGAAATGGCACCATTGTAGATACACCGAATGCCGTATTTCTAAAAGCCAATCATCATTAAAAAAATTCATTAGGTAAAGCAACCTCACTCATGCAGTTCTGCTTGTCAGGCCTCCACCTTTTTTTGTCTTTTTTATGATGTTGTTTTGCATTTGTAGAGATTTTCCAGAATTGGTCTGCCAGATTATACCATGTTCAGTCAGTAATAGTGGTTAGCTAAAACATCAACCTTAAATGTCCAAACACTTTATGCATGTTTTTCTGGCAGCACGCAGAAGCTAAAGAATTGCCGCAAGGGAAATAGACATCACCTCAGAACAGGGCACTGTTCCTCTATTTTACGAAGACAGTACAAAAATTGTATAAAAAAAACATGAACTCTAAACAGTGCAACTCTTACAAGCCATATATTCCAGTGCCAGTAGGCTAGGGCCAAAAAATAGTCTTGTGGCTTGCTTATGGTAACTTAAAAACAGAATTCTAATCATTCTAATTTTCATGCTCTCAGTCCCTCCTTCTGTTGATTTATCATCACACAAACAACACTACACTACAAGACTTCTTCAATAATCTTTTGTTTCTTCTTTCTCATTTATTTTAAAGTGTTCAAATCATCATAAATTTCTGATTTGATATCATCCAGCTCAATTTAATTTCTCTTTCTCTTCATTGCTGTTGTCTTCTCTTCTTTATACCCCAAATAAAAACCCATTCCTTAAGCATAAAACTTCAAAGTACTTAAAAATAGATATTTAACCAATTATGTACAAGACGATTATATTAACAGGGGTTAATACTTTACACATTGTTCCTTCACCCACATCACCAAACCATTCATCGACTTTTGTAATGCCTTTTATAATTTCACTAAACCATGAACCACGAGTCTCCCATATACCAGTTGCTTTAAGAACCTTTGCCTCAGGGAAGCATTAGTTATGGAATTAATATATTGATTAACAGCTTCAATGCTAACAGGGTGTTGGAATCATCCTTAGCACTGCTTCTGAATTCTGAGGACATTACAAGCATGAACTCGCTGTAGCAGCAGGAAACCTCTTTGAAGGATTTCCTTTTGGATTTTGAGATTGGGCTACTGACAAAGAGCTTCACCTGCAGCCTGAGGCTGTTGTTTATTTTCTTGTATTGACGGCCTGTGGTCATGGTGAGCTGAAAGCATTACATTGAAAGTGAAAATGAAATGCACTGATAAAAGCTCATTTCCCTTTCATTGCATTGGTGTTTGGAGTCAAAGCTCAGGCCCTTAACCACCAATTTACATGTGGGAGGTGTCTTTGGAAAATGGAAAATCTTCCTTTTCCAATGGTATCTCCCGCTAGTGTATCCCTGCTTGGCCCAAGCAGGGATCCACCCTCTAGAAATTGGTATTATTTTTAGGGGAGGTCTCACTGGCAATGGCTATTGCATTTCCAGCCACAACAATCCTTTGGTCCTCATTGATTGACAGGCAGAAAATGTTTACTTTTAATCTATCTCTTGTGGGGGGCAGAAAATCCACTAGACACAAGAGATTACTCTTGAGCAGGGAGACAGCCCTCCTGGCAATTGGCTAATGCTCATGTCTCCCCTTGGACATTAAAACTTTCTGCCACCCCAATGGAATTGATAGTTTGTATTTAGTGGCAGAAACCCCACTAGACACTAGGAATTACTTTTTGATGGGAGGTGCTGTCCACTTGATAATTGGCAAGTGTTTCCTCCCTCTCCCAGTCACAAAAGTCTTTCTTACCCAGAGGTGTGCAGATCAGATGTATGCACTTCCAATAGATGCCTGGAGGGGCAGAAAACCCAATAGATACCAAGGGTTATTTATTACAGGGGGAGAAGCAATGGGCTAATGCTAGCTCTCTCCCCCCCCCCCTAATTTGACCTCTGGGGGGCAGAAAGCCCATTAGACACCTGGGATTGCTTTTTGAAGTGGGGTGCATCCCTCCTGGCAATGGGCTAGCACTCCTACCTTCCTTCCTAATTGTTGCTCACAGGAGCAGAAAGCCCACTCAACCCCACAGAGTTATCTTGATATAAGAAAAAACGGGTGGAGCAACTTGCTCAGGCTTCACGTGAAGCCCCTACCACCCAAGTGACCAAAACAGCCCTTCTGCAGATAGAAAGCATTTAGTAATATGATGCCAACCTCCGCATTGGAAGAAAGGCTACTAGACACCAGGGGAAGTTCATAGGTCACTCTCAAAAGAGGCAGGGGTCTGAGCTCCCACCCACAAAACAACCAAAACACTCATGGGAGGGTTTATCCCCAATTTGCCTTTTACAAGACAGAAAGTCCCCAAGACACTTGGGGGAAATAGGCAAAAAGATGGGGCAGTGGCTCACACAGGCATCTTGTCTTGTCCCTATCCCAGAAGGGGCACAACAATATTTCTCCTCTCTTGAATATATAAATTGTTAATGTTTTTCTAAAATATGCTCCTAGGGTACAGAAAGGCCACCAGTATCCAGAGGAAAAATAGGACTGCAGGGCTACTGACCTAATTTAATCCATGCCATTCATAGACACTTGGTTGATCCACGCATGTTGGTCAGCGTTTCCATCGATCCCAGCGGGGGAGCTCCAAGTGGGCGGGTTTTTGTGGATCCCTTTGGATTCTGAACATTTATGCCACAGAAAGACAAGATAGGTGTGCTTTTTTTAGGTTCAAGTTTGCAAGAAAGGGGTAAGAAAACATTGTAAGATTCACACAAATCTACCACCCTAGACTACACCGAGTGTCTAGTTTTCAGAAATGTCTAGGGGTGGTAGGTTTCCCTGCATGGCCACAGGGAAACTCCTTAATCTGTCCATGTTGCATTTTGGGCCAATTCCCATCATAGGTGCTTGGCCTACCCACACTAGTAGGGTACCCTTTTAATTGGGAGATGCGGGGGGAATGTTAGGAGGTAAAAAATTTGAGGCTGACCAAAGATTCCAGAACTTTTCCTCCCAAAAATGAAAGGACAATATATGTTTGTAGTCAAAGTTTGAGGTTTCCAATGGCCCTGAGCGTCACAGTTTCAGAAATGTGTGGGTTTAGAAGGTTTTCTGGGTGCGGGCTGAGTTAGGGTCCAAAGCTACCCAAATTGCAAAAAAAGGGACCATTCTGAGTGGAAACATTTGATTTCTCCATGTTGTCTTTTGAGTGATTTCCAGTCACTGGCTCAAAGACCTCCCATACAAGTGATTCACTAGGTACATTGGGTGGGGAGGGGTAAAAATGGCTTATAGGAAATCTGTGGCTCCAGTTCAGATGTGAAGGCTAACCAGAATATCTGTCTAAAAAGTTAAGCTTCTCATGTTTATTCCAGTAGGACCTTTCAACATGACTACAGCCCGAACCCCTGGATGGAATTACACGCTACTTGGCAGAAAGCTAGCTTTCGGTATGCATTTTTGGCTTTTGCTTATTTGGTGTAAGTCCATTCAGTAGTTTTTGAGAAATTTAAGAAAATCCAAGTTTGTATATCTCTGGCAGTGATGACTTTGCAGATAACGATGAGCTTGTGCAGGGAAATGCACAGTTCAGATTGGCTGACAACACTTCAACCAGGAAGTGTTGCCAGCCATCTTGGGACTCGGCTTCAGCTGAGTCCCAACAAAAAATGCAAAAAAAAGGAAAAGGAGCCAGGGTAGGGACACGCTGACCACTTATCTCTTGAGTTGGGGTCTCAGCGGAACCCTACCAGAGCAAAAAAGCATTACAAAAAAAAATTCTGGGAATTTGCAGCAAAAATAACAAAATAAAAGTGTGGTCTCCCACGCTTGTTTCTATGGAACCCCTGGTTGGGCCAGATCCTGGGGGCATATAGAAAATAAGGAGGGGGTGCATGTCCCCCACCTCCTGGGCTTATTATTGCCCCAGGGACCACCACTTCCCTGGGGCTAATATGTGTTTTACGCAGAGGGGCCGTGCACCCACCCTGTAGCTCCAGAGACTGCCACCTCCCTGGGCCAATTTATTTATAATAAGTAAGGGCATGTGGCACCCCCGCAGTCCCAGGGACCTCCCTGGGGATAAGAAATCCAATAAGGAGGGGGTCCGTTGCAGGCCCTAGAGCGCCAAGGACTACCACCTCCCTGAGACTATTTTAACATTAGAGGGAGGTCACACAGTCCTCCCTTGAGGTGCCTATAATGGCCTTGGGGACCACCAACCTCCAGGGGCAGCTCCTGCTATGTCCTGGGGTCCCCACCACTGGGATATAGCTGTTTGCTCTGACTTGGCTGCAAAGTCAGAGCAAACACTCTGCTCCTGCCAAGCGAGAGCTGTCAAACAGCCCTCACTTGGTGGGAGCAGAGGTTTCCCACAAACATGTGAGCAGATAAGCAGAGGAAACAATTCCTCTTGAACACAGGAAGCTGCATAATCAGGTCCCTGTGTGCAAAAGCAACGCCTGGCTCCTGCAGGAGTCATAGAGTCTGCTGCGACCACTTGGACCTTCAGGACCCTCCGCGGTCCCCAACGAACACTGGGTGCCCTGCAGGGCACCCAGAATTCATGGCCAGGCCCCAGGGGATGGGGTCCCCAGGGCTTAAAGAAGCAGGGAGGGGGGCCACACAGCCCTCCTCCCCCAAAATAAATATGAAAAAAAATTGAAGGCCAGGCCTAGGAGATGGGGTCCCTGGGATGCATTTGGCCCCACTCCCCCTAAAAAAAAGAAAAAAGTAGATGGTGAGGCACGGCTCTGAGGGATGGTGTCCTTGGGACCAAATCAGCTGGGGAAGGGAAGCCATGTGGCCCACCTCTCCACCCAAAAAACTATTATAAAAAAGCTAGGCCCTTTTGGCCTACATGCTCCTTTCACAGAAGTTAAACCTCAACACAAAACACCTACAAATATAAATGTAGCAGGTGCCCGAGTTGAAGCTCCCCTTCTGGAAAGGACAAAGGCCATTTGCAGCGTGTAGTTGGGTGGTTAGGGGGTTTGGCCATAGGGACTGGCATGAGGCCGGTCCCTGCGGCCAATCCCTGTTGTGCGTGGGGTTGGGTAGTTATAGTGGGTTGGTCGCAGAGCCGAAGGCCATGCGCTGTGGTGGTTGGGTTAATGTATATTACTTTACATAAAAAAACATAGAAATTCACTGAAAAAAATCAAAGGTTACAGGGACATCATAGTTACGAAATAGAATTAAAAAAAAAAGTAAAACATTCACTTAAAAAAACAAAGGTTACACAGAAGTTATAGTTAGTTTCTGAATTCACTAGCACAAAACCATAGAATTTCAGCAGTTATAGTTAGAGCGATTTCAAGTAACAATAACTCAAACCATAAGGTAACTATAACTCTCGCCCTTGCCATGCACTGCTAATTACCCCAGATATTGCAGCACTCATGACAACTTTTATAATGTCAATAAAAATATCAATGAAACATTAGAAGTTAAACTATTGAAAAAAGAACTGTGCATATTAGGGGCACAAGTCATAGTTACATTAGGGCGCGAGTTATAGTTACTTGAAATAACTGTAACTATAACTGATAAATTTCTGTGGTTTTGTGTGAGTAAATTCAGAACTTAACTATAACGTGACTATATATCTATACATATATATATCTATCTTCCCTTATATTGCTGATGCAGCCCTAAAATATGGGGCCCGTAGACTGTATGTTTTACTTCAGTTTATTGAGTTGGAGTCACATCGAGCAGGAAATGATTTGGAGGTTTAAATTTGGACTGGAAACATAGAGGCACTGAAAACGGTGATTGAAAAGGCATGTTTTGTTATCAACATCGAGAAATGGCATACATTATTTGAACTTAGTACAAAACATCATGCTCTATGAGAAGTATTTTGTTAGGAATGTTAAGAAGAGGTGTTCAGAATGTAATTCATACAAGTACAGAGTATTTTGAGCACGTTGAAATCCTGAAAAACGAAAAAGCATATCACCTTATATTCAAACAGAAACAAACGAGCAAGGGAGTAGAAATGTCTAAATGGCTTTCACGTGAGGAAATCCGTGGACTAATGTTCCCAGAATGCTGCTCATAAATCAGGACAGCTGGAGGGACAGAGTAACATCAGACGGAAACCACCTGGAAGAAGACAATTAAGACAAAACGCGTTGTGGTGTAGGATGGAAGCATATATATATATATATATATCTATATATATATATATATATATATATATATATATATATATATATAAATAACTAGGTAGTTATAGTTAGGTCTATGTTAGAAAAAGTGTTTTTTGACTTTCCTATGTATTTTGCACCCTTTGACGAATCTTCACAAAATTTTCCCCAAAAAGTGTGCCAGTGATTCTTGTTGCACATGGGAAGTTTCAGTGTGATCTGTCAAGCAGGGGCTGAGAAAAAGAAGGGGGGGTAAAAAAAACATGGGTTTCCCATGTACATTCTGATACAAGTTTTCAACATCACTACAGCCCAAACTGCTTCACAGAATTACACCAAGTTTGGAAGAAAGCTAGATTTTGTTCAGCAGATTGTGCTTTTGGTTATTTAGTGTGAATCCGTTCAGTTGTTTTTGATAAATCAAAGGGAAAATACATTTGTATATCTAGAGCTGCGGATCCTCCCTGACAACTTCACAAACAATAATAGCTTGTGTATGGAGCTGCAGAGCTCAGATTCTGTGCTAACCCTTAAACTAGGACGTTCTGGTAGCCATCTTGGGACTTGGCTTCAGCTGAGTCCCAGAAAAAAAATGAAAATAGGGGGCCAGGGTAAGGAAACCCTGAACCCTTAGCTCTGGTACTGGGGTCCCAGAGGGACTCCGCCAGTGCTACAAAAAACTTTTTTTGCTGCACATTTGTGACAATGTCACAAATTCACAGCAAAGATTTAAAAAAAAAAAAACAAGTGCGGGCTCCCGCACTTGTTTTTATGAAGCCCCCCTTGTGGATCCCCCAGGACCACCATCTCCCCAGGGTTTTTTATGTTGGAAGGGGCCACGCAGCCCCCTCGAGGAGCCATAAATGGCCCTGGGACCACAACCCACCAAAGGCTGGATCCTGTCTTGGGATGCCTTCCCCCAGCACATAGCTGTTTTACTCTGAATTGGCAGGGCAGGTGTATTGACAGCTCCTGACAAGTCAGAGCAAACACTTCACTTTCTGCAAGTGAGAGATGTCAAACAGCTCTCATTAGCAGAAAGTGATGTTTTATCTGTTTCCCTGCATGCAATTATGCATGTAGGGAAACATATGAAAACATTGGTCCACCCAGCAGGCAGCGGATATTTGAAGCAGCTCCCTGCTTGTGTGAGCAATGCTGGCTCCTGCAGGAGTCAGGGAGCTGGTTAGGACTGCAAGGGCCCTTGAGGCCCCCACCCAGAGTCCTCTCACTCTGTCTTTTCTATCCCATAATGGGATGCAAGAGGGAGACAGAGAGAGATTGTTATGCCAATGGTCACTCCAAGCAATGACTTCAAAGTGTCAAACTTGCATGATGTTTGGCGCAAATGTGACACGTTTTGATGAACAGCATAGAAGGGTCAGTTCTGATCTAATGGCAAAGCCCTTGGACTGTCAGTAGGTTGAAGGTTCAAATCCTAGAATCTCACAACAGTGTGTCTGTTTATTTTCTAGTGTTTTGACTGTTAAACATTCCTATTGATGGAACACAGAAACCCTTTTATCCGCAAAATCTTTGAGTTCAATGTCATGGTTAAGTTTGGACACTGCACAGTAGGAAGTCACCTCTAGGCCAGTGGTTAAGGTCTCAGCCATGCACACTGAAGGTTAAGGGTTCCATTCTAGGTGAGTCTGTATCGATTCCTGCTTGAGTTTATTTTCAACTATAAATATTTAAGTTACATACCGAAAGGTGAGCTCACTCTTTTAAATTGACAAAAATATATATTTTTTTAATTTGTCAGGGAATATCTCATTCTAACTATATCATTCATTAAAGCTTAAATCTCTCTCTCTCTCCCCCTCTGGGTTGGGTGATTAGGGGGGTTGGCCACAGGGACCGGCCGCAGGCCTTTTTCTGCGGCCAACGCCCCGCGCACTGTGTAAAGCTGTGCACGGCACAAGGTTGGGTGGTTATAGAGGGTTGGCCACTGGGCCATACATATCTACTCATATATATACTAATGCTTACAATGTGGGTAACTTTTACCTCAAAAGGGGTAGGTTGGGTACTTCCATCATTCTAACTGTGGAATATTAGCACCCGTATAGGTCAAAAATATACTAGGCAGCCACTCGCCATCTACTTAGGGGCCACTCTATAAAACTATACCAAGCATACAATCCTCCCCCCCCCCCAGGCACCATCATTGTGCTTTTCTTAGTCCTGTAGGAACTCTGAGTGTTGGTGCTATTTTTGGAAAAATGTTACTAATTACTGAAGAACTTTGTTGAGAACAAGGATTCCATTTAAATTTCTTCATTTTATTCTGTATTTCATGAGCATCATTAGGGCTAAAAACAAGTTTCACTTGAACTGCCTTTGATTCCACATGTTCTGTCATAGGCAAGTTAGGTGGTCATTCTGACCCTGGCGGTCTTTGACCGCCAGGGCGGAGGACCGCGGGAGCACCGCCGACAGGCCGGCGGTGCTCCAATGGGTATTCCGACCGCGGCGGTAAAGCCGCGGTCGGACCGGCACCACTGGCGGGGTCCCGCCAGTGTACCGCCGCCCCATTGAATCCTCTGCGGCGGCGCAGCTTGCTGCACCGCCGCGGGGATTCCGACCCCCCCTACCGCCATCCAGATCCCGGCGGTCGGACCGCCGGGATCCGGATGGCGGTAGGGGGGGTCGCGGGGCCCCTGGGGGCCCCTGCAGTGCCCATGCCACTGGCATGGGCATTGCAGGGGCCCCCGTAAGAGGGCCCCTACATGTATTTCACTGTCTGCTGCGCAGACAGTGAAATACGCGACGGGTGCAACTGCACCCGTCGCACAGCTTCCACTCCGCCGGCTCGATTCCGAGCCGGCTTCATCGTGGAAGCCTCTTTCCCGCTGGGCTGGCGGGCGGTCTGAAGGCGACCGCCCGCCAGCCCAGCGGGAAAGTCAGAATTACCGCCGCGGTCTTTCGACCGCGGAACGGTAATCTGACGGCGGGACTTTGGCGGGCGGCCTCCGCCGCCCGCCAAGGTCAGAATGAGGGCCTTAGTCTGGGGCTACAGACTCTATCATCCCATTTTATTTCTTTTGGTTCATGTTCTGTTACAATATCCAGATTTGCAACTCATTTTGTGCTCTTTCTGGATTAAATTCACACTCTCAATTCCAGTGTCCAAGGCTTTCACTTATGTAGCAAAGGTGCAGCTATTTTTGGCATGTTACTGTTATCATTGTCTGTATTCAAGTTAGGTACAAAACCTCTACCACTGCCTTGTGAAACAACATTTCCTGTTTGCCTAACATGAAAATCATTACTCTCTACACAGTCTCTGTGCATGGCAGAGTTTGTAGTTGCAACAAAACCAGAATCAAAACCGGGATCTGGCATGTGAGAACCTTTCTCACTACCTTTCTGAAAACACTTTACCTGTGCTGCTATCAATTTCTCCTTGTTTTTCCTCTATTTTGCATCAAAACAATCACAGCAGTACTTCTCAAATTTTTAACCAAAAGGGATTTTGTCTACAACATATTACATCTTGCTGACTATGAGAACTGATTTCTGGACAGAAACCAAATTTGAACAATGTGACAACTTCACTTCTACCTTTTATTGCATGATCTTCAACTCCTCTATACTATCTTTAAATCTGCTTTAATGCCTCATAATATGCATTCATTGATTCTTTAGGTTCCTTTTTTGCCTTCATGATTTCTGACCAATTTATTCCTCTCTGCGGAATCTTAGGGGCAAATTTAAGGAAAGTGGTGCTGCTCCCATTGCAGCTCCACTTTCCTGGCATCCCTTAGCGCCCCCCCTACCGCCACCATGTCTGCACCATATCTATGATACAGTGAACCATGGTGCAGGTTAGGGGGCAAAAGTGTCATTTTTAATTGCTATTGATGTACTCTGCAGACGTAGTGCCAACATGTGGGCGCTACTCCTGCAGAGTACATAATGGCCCGTTGTAAACAATGGTGTGCCCCCTTTTAACAGCTACTCTGAGCAGGCATTAAAAGTGCCAAAAAAAGGTGCAAAGAAATCTCTTAGATTTCCTTGCGCCATTTTTTCAGCCCCTCTAACAGGGGTACCCCCCTTTGCATACATTATGCCTGGTTAAGGCATAATGTAGCTCAAAGGGTTACAAAGTGGCGCAATGCAAGCAATATGGTGTGGGGATGTTGGCTTCGTTGGGCCACATTAGCGTAAAATAAAAATGACACTAATTTGGTGCAAGGAGGCATTAGCAGCTCTTAAATATGCCCCATAGTCTTCAAATGTTAAATCACTGTGTGAGAAAACAGGGCTGATTGCAGAGGCCCCATAACTTTTTGCCCCCATTTTCCTCTTTTTGCTGGTGTTTTCCTGACTTTGATGGTGCCCTGGGTACTGCTAACCAGTCCCAGGGCCTGTGCTCTGTGTAAAATGGATATGCAAATTAGGCTAATTATAATTGGCTAAGTTAACCTACCTATAAGTCCCTAGTATATGGTAGGGCATGTAGGTTTAGGGACCACAGCATAGGTGGTGCACACCTAGGTGCACTGCTGAGGTGCCCAGTGTCATTTTAAAAGCAAGCCTGCCTTGCTGGCTGCTTTTAATTTAAAGTTATATGCAAATTCGACTTTGGAATTAAAGGTACTTCCAAAGTCTTAAACTACCTTATTTTTACATATAAGTCACCCCTAAGGTGTGCCCTATGTGCCCCTAGTGCTGGGTGCCATGTAACTATAAGCAGGGACTTTATAAAAATAGATTTATAAGCCCTGGTGAGGTAAAAACAGCCAAATTCGTTTTTCCCTCATTGAAGTAAATGGCCTTCATAGGCTAGAATGGGCAGACTTTATTTTAAATTTTAAAGTCTCCTTAAATGTTACATACCAAGAATTTGGTATCAAATTAATTGTTGTAATAAATCCCACAACTTCCAGTTGTTGGATTTAATATAACTTGTTCAGGTAAAAAGTTTAGACTTTACCTAAAAAGTTGCCAATTTCAGCTCTGCATTGTTTTTGCTGCTGTGCTCTGATTGGCCAGCCTGCAGCAGCTTCAGCCAGGCTACTTTGATGAGGTGTGAAGTGGCTTGGCTTCACACAAAGGAATGTGCTTGGGGGAGAGAATCTCCCCTCAGCAGATGGTGAGGCAGGAAGGGGGAGGGCTGCCAAACTGGTCTTCAAAGGCAGAGAAGGACATCTGGAGCACCCAGCAACACCCCCACATCCTGCAACCCCAGACAGCTAGGTGCCCCCTTGATTAGATTAGGAGAGGGCAGGAGAGGGGTGTGTTTATGATTTTTAGCCACACCAGTGGGTGGGCTCAGCCAGATGTAACCTCCAAAAATCAGATTCAGCCATGTTGGATTTTTAGAGACTGTTGCCTTTTGGGATGGATTTTTGCCACACTTCCCAGGAAGTGGTCATCACAGGGGGACGACCCTGTACCTGATTGGAGAACCAGGGCCCCCCTCCTTTTCACCCAGGAGCAAGAATAAAACTGGCAGACCTGCCCCCACACCTCAGATCCCCGCCAACTTTCAAGAAGAAGGAACTTAAGGAGAAGAAGGACTGCCCTGCTGGACCCCCGGCCTGCACCTGGAACCTGCACTCAGAAGGACTGCACCAGCTGCACACTTGGGCTTCACCACAAGAAGGACTTTGCCTGGCTTCAACTGGTTCAAGGAGGGACTCCCTGTTTGCTACAGGTGAAAAATTGCTAACCAGAGTCCCCTGCACCAACTCCTGAAGAAAGCGACCAGCTGACCACTGTCCAGTGGCCAAAAAGGAGTTTGCGCCAGGTGCATTCTGGGAGTTGAAGTCCGCACCCCCCAAGGACCATCACAGAACTTCTGGACCCTTGGGGTGAGCTGTGGACCCCAAAAGAACCTTAAAAGAACATCTGGGTGAAGCCCCAGAAGTTTGGAAAAGATTTGAGAATTTTTGGAAAAAAGCTCCAGAGAGGAACCGACCCGCCGCGGAAATTCTAGCCGGCTTGCCTCAACCGCGACCCGGCCTGACTTCGTGGTTCGTCCCGGTAAAGAAAAACATCCAAAAAAGAGACTAAGTCCGAACGTAAAAAGTTGACCGGGACCTCCCAGCCATCGTATCCGAGAAGGGCTCCATGGACGTCGGATCAAGATCCAGGTTTACCCCGGTCGAAGGATTTTCATCTCGAAAAAACGACTAAGTCCGAAGGTAAAAGTCTCCACCGAGGAAACCCACATCGCGTATCCGGACAAGGGCTCCAGGAGGTCGGATTCAACTGGCAGGTTCGTCCCGGTGAAGAAAAACTTCAAAATAAAGACTAAGTCAGAAGGTAACTTTTTAACCGAGGCCTCCCGCGACCTGTAGCCGAGCAGGGCTCCATCGCGGTCGGCCTGAAAGTTTGACTTTGCCCCGGTCGAGGTGCAACCAGATGACCCGATTGGCGCTTTTTGTTTCTAAGCGCTAGAAAAGTAATAATTCTTTAAAAATTCATATCTCCGGTTCCCCTGAACCGATTTTAATCGTTTTTGTGTCATTTTAAAGATAAAAATATAAACTATTTTTATAAATTGGTTTTGGATTTTTAAACTGTTTCCTGTGTTTTATTTAATTACTGTTTTGTGATATTTGAATGCTTTACACTTTGTCTCCTAAATTAAGCCTTGACGCTCGTTGCCAAGCTACCAAGGGTTGAGCTGGGATTAATTTACTGAGACCTAACTGTACCTAGGTGGAGGTTAGTGGCTTGTTGCTAGGTGTAGGTACCTACCTGCCCTACCAATAACCCATTTTCCAACATAATTGGAAGCAGCGACGGGATCCTGTACTTGTGTTCAATATCACGTTACAGTTTTAGGTCAAACAAATTAAAAATCCTTTAAATTGTCCTAGTGCAAAAATTGTTTTTAATTTTTAATTTGGATTAATTTCAATTATTGAATTTTTGTAATTTTTCTAAATTCTTGTTTCCAATTTTTGCAAAAGGTTTTTGTTGACACAAAACTAGGGAACCATGGAGCTTGATCTGGCTAACCTACCCACACTGACAGTAGTCCAGCTTAGGGGGTTGTGTATTGAAAGAGGGTTGCCTGCAACCACTGATCTCAGGAAGCAAATCCTGATCACATCCCTGACAGCATGGGCTGAGGCCCAAGAGGTAGAGTCAGAAGAAGCTCCAGAGGAGGGAGAAAGAAGGGAGGATGCAAGCTCTAACCACTCAGGGGAGGGAAGGCATCTGAGCCCAAGTGAGGATGAGGAAGAACGGTCCTCAGTAAATACAGTCACTAGGGGCAGATCCAAAGCTAGTGGTGGGAAGGGGGTCCTTTCAGGAGGAGAGAACCCATCCATCAGAGAAAGAGAGCTGGAGGCCCAGCTAGCATACATAGCTTTGGAAGCAGAGAAGCTGGCCCTAGAAAAGAAAAAGTGGGCATACAAAGAGAAAAGAGATGGAGGCAGCGATAAAGAAGCTGAGGTGTCCATGGGTGGGGGAGTTTGCCCCAGATTATCCAAGGGGGTGGTTCCTGCTTATGTAGAGGGGGATGACATAGATAAGTGGCTGGGGGCCTTTGAGAGGGCACTCCAAATGAGAAGGGTTAGGCCTCAATACTGGGGTTCCCTTTTGTGGGAGTTGGTCCCCAACTCAGGGAGGGATAGGCTTCTGACCTTAAGGGGGGAGGAGGCCGATTCATACCCTAGTATGAAGAGGTGCTTAGCCAAGAAGTTTGGTCTGACCCCAGAGCAATATAGAATGAAGTTCAGGGACACCCAGAAGGTCAGAACCCAGTCTTGGGTTGACTTTGTGGACATTTCACTAAAGGCACTAGAGGGCTGGATTATTGGTAACAAAGTAGATACTTATGAGGGGTTATACAATCTGATCATGAGAGAGCACATCTTGACCAATTGTACCCAAGAAAGGTTACGCCAGCATCTAGTGGACTCTAAGCAGACCAACCCTAGAGAGCTGGGGGAGGCAGCTGATGAGTGGTTGAGAACCAGGGTGGTTGTCAAGTCCCAGGGGGGAGACTCCAAGAAGGGGGGGACAGGTCCCCAAAAACCTAAGGAGGGAGGTGGTAAGCCCACCACAGAGACTCCCTCTGTACCCCAGAACCCTTTGTACCCCAGAACCCTAAGAAGGAGGAGAGTAAAGCCCACTCCCACTCTGACCAGCAGAGACAGTTAGACCCAGGGTTAAAAAAGCTCTTGGACAGTAGGGCTTGCTTTGACTGTCAGCAGACAGGTCACTTCAGAGGAGATGCAGCCTGTCCAAAGAAGGTGGTTAGCACTGGGCTGTCCAGTGTAGCCATAGAGGAGGATTCCTCAGATGATGAAGTCCTCCTAGCATTGAGCTGGGAGACAGGACCAGATGGTAAGCTGGTGATCCCTGAGGGTGGGAGTAGGCACTTCCACCACATTCAAGTGAATGGGATCCCTACCACTGGCCTGAGAGACACCTGTGCCAGTCACACTATAGTGAGTGACCGGTTAGTGACCCCAGACATGTATGTCCCAGGAAAGACAAAGAAAGTCAGGATAGCCACAGGGGAGGTCACCTCCAAACCTGTAGCCATAGTGCCCCTAGAGAGGGAGGGTATCCTTGACTGGATTAGGGTGGTAGTCAGTGCTGACCTTCCCCTAGATTGTATCCTGGGCAATGACCTCCCAGAGGTGAGTCTGGTCACAGATGGGGTGGTCGCCCAGGGCGCCCCCCCAACCCAAAGTCCTGGGGAGTCAGTCCCTACAGTTAGGAGACAGGGGTCCCCAAGAAAAGGAAAGAAGAAAAGGAAGGGTAGGCCACTCTTAAAGAGAGTTCCAGGGAGCCAAGGGCCTTCTGCCCCAGTAAGGGGGGAGCCCAGAGTTGGCACTGGTGAGGCCTCACCTGACCCCAAGGAAGTCCTGAGTAGTCAGGCAGCTGTCCAGATGCAAGGTGTTGCCCCTGCACTGACAGAAGGGAGAGTGGAAGGAGGGTGTCTGCCACAGGAGGTGGTAGCCCCCCACTCTAGACAGCAAGAGGGGTGCCAGGACCCCAAAGTTGCCCTTAAAGCAGCTCAGCCACCTGTCAGTGGAGAGCTTAGGGTGTGGTTCTGGGTACTGACAGCTGTCAGTAGCCTCTGCTGGGTGCTAGCCTTCCTGGCAGCACTGTACTTGGCCTGGGAGGCAGACCCCAGGGCCAATAGCAAAGTAGGCCCCCTGACCCTATTGGTCATGGTGGGGTTGCTCAAGTGTTGGGTGACCTCTTTGGGTAAGCTAGGTGTTGCCCTAGCAAAGTTTGGAGTAGGGGAGGTGGGCACCTCACTACCCAAGTTGGCAGAGAGAAAGGAGGAAGACCCCCCTAGAGGAACGTTTCAGTTTGAGTTGGGTCCTTTTACTGTTGGGATGGCTTCACTACCCATAGGGAGTGACCCTGACAGGAGGATATAAGGCAGAGTAGGCCCTGCAAAGGGACAGCCAGTTTTCTTCACTGTCTTCCTCGCCTAACAAGCCAGGAAGACTCTCCGAGGGTTGGGCTGAGTCTCCTGGGCGTGTGGGCTGGGGGGGGGGTTGTGTGAGAAAACAGGGCTGATTGCAGAGGCCCCATAACTTTTTGCCCCCATTTTCCTCTTTTTGCTGGTGTTTTCCTGACTTTGATGGTGCCCTGGGTACTGCTAACCAGTCCCAGGGCCTGTGCTCTGTGTAAAATGGATATGCAAATTAGGCTAATTATAATTGGCTAAGTTAACCTACCTATAAGTCCCTAGTATATGGTAGGGCATGTAGGTTTAGGGACCACAGCATAGGTGGTGCACACCTAGGTGCACTGCTGAGGTGCCCAGTGTCATTTTAAAAGCAAGCCTGCCTTGCTGGCTGCTTTTAAATTAAAGTTATATGCAAATTCGACTTTGGAATTAAAGGTACTTCCAAAGTCTTAAACTACCTTATTTTTACATACAGTATAAGTCACCCCTAAGGTGTGCCCTATGTGCCCCTAGGGCTGGGTGCCATGTAACTATAAGCAGGGACTTTATAAAAATAGATTTATAAGCCCTGGTGAGGTAAAAACAGCCAAATTCGTTTTTCCCTCATTGAAGTAAATGGCCTTCATAGGCTAGAATGGGCAGACTTTATTTTAAATTTTAAAGTCTCCTTAAATGTTACATACCAAGAATTTGGTATCAAATTAATTGTTGTAATAAATCCCACAACTTCCAGTTGTTGGATTTAATATAACTTGTTCAGGTAAAAAGTTTAGACTTTACCTAAAAAGTTGCCAATTTCAGCTCTGCATTGTTTTTGCTGCTGTGCTCTGATTGGCCAGCCTGCAGCAGCTTCAGCCAGGCTACTTTGATGAGGTGTGAAGTGGCCTGGCTTCACACAAAGGAATGTGCTTGGGGGAGAGAATCTCCCCTCAGCAGATGGTGAGGCAGGAAGGGGGAGGGCTGCCAAACTGGTCTTCAAAGGCAGAGAAGGACATCTGGAGCACCCAGCAACACCCCCACATCCTGCAACCCCAGACAGCTAGGTGCCCCCTTGATTAGATTAGGAGGGGGCAGGAGAGGGGTGTGTTTTTTAGAGACTGTTGACTTTTGGGATGGATTTTTGCCACACTTCCCAGGGGGACGACCCTGTACCTGATTGGAGAACCAGGGCCCCCCTGCTTTTCACCCAGGAGCAAGAATAAAACTGGCAGACCTGCCCCCACACCTCAGATCCCCGCCAACTTTCAAGAAGAAGGAACTTAAGGAGAAGAAGGACTGCCCTGCTGGACCCCCGGCCTGCACCTGGAACCTGCACTCAGAAGGACTGCACCAGCTGCACACTTGGGCTTCACCACAAGAAGGACTTTGCCTGGCTTCAACTGGTTCAAGGAGGGACTCCCTGTTTGCTACAGGTGAAAAATTGCTAACCAGAGTCCCCTGCACCAACTCCTGAAGAAAGCGACCAGCTGACCACTGTCCAGTGGCCAAAAAGGAGTTTGCGCCAGGTGCATTCTGGGAGTTGAAGTCCGCACCCCCGAAGGACCATCACAGAACTTCTGGACCCTTGGGGTGAGCTGTGGACCCCAAAAGAACCTTAAAAGAACATCTGGGTGAAGCCCCAGAAGTTTGGAAAAGATTTGAGAATTTTTGGAAAAAAGCTCCAGAGAGGAACCGACCCGCCGCGGAAATTCTAGCCGGCTTGCCTCAACCGCGACCCGGCCTGACTTCGTGGTTCGTCCCGGTAAAGGAAAACATCCAAAAAAGAGACTAAGTCCGAACGTAAAAAGTTGACCGGGACCTCCCAGCCATCGTATCCGAGAAGGGCTCCATGGACGTCGGATCAAGATCCAGGTTTACCCCGGTCGAAGGATTTTCATCTCGAAAAAACGACTAAGTCCGAAGGTAAAAGTCTCCACCGAGGAAACCCACATCGCGTATCCGGACAAGGGCTCCAGGAGGTCGGATTCAACTGGCAGGTTCGTCCCGGTGAAGAAAAACTTCAAAATAAAGACTAAGTCAGAAGGTAACTTTTTAACCGAGGCCTCCCGCGACCTGTAGCCGAGCAGGGCTCCATCGCGGTCGGCCTGAAAGTTTGACTTTGCCCCGGTCGAGGTGCAACCAGATGACCCGATTGGCGCTTTTTGTTTCTAAGCGCTAGAAAAGTAATAATTCTTTAAAAATTCATATCTCCGGTTCCCCTGAACCGATTTTAATCGTTTTTGTGTCATTTTAAAGATAAAAATATAAACTATTTTTATAAATTGGTTTTGGATTTTTAAACTGTTTCCTGTGTTTTATTTAATTACTGTTTTGTGATATTTGAATGCTTTACACTTTGGCCCTCATTCTGACCCTGGAGGTCGGTGATAAAGCGGCGGCCAACCCGCCAACAGGCCGGCGGTCCAAAATATGCAATTCTGACCCTGGCGGGAACCGCCAACACAGCCCGCCGCATTAACACTCCGCCCGCCACGGCGGAACAAACAAACAGCGCGGCGGTCCCCGCCAACAGCCAGGCGGCAGACAATGTACCGCCCACCCTATCACGACCCACCAATCCGCCACCTTTTCCGGGGCGGGAGCACCGCCGATAAAAACACGGCGGAAACAGACTACGAACGGGAAAACGCTCACCTCCACATACTCCACGCGAGATTCCGGCAGTATGGAACCCGAGTTACAGGTCATCCCCGCACTCCTATACCTGCTCCTGTACCAGGAGCACGCCCGGCGGCGCGGAAGACATCGGTGAGTACTGCACCTACGACACAGGGGAGGGAAAAGATTACCGGCACACACCCACCCACCCACACCCACTACAACACACACATCAATGCATTCCCACAGATCACTGTCACAACCCACAAACCCCCCCCTCCGAAATAATGCAAAGACCAAAAGAAGAGATCTTAAACGGGCAGATATATTGAAAAATGGACAGCAGTAATCCAAATAAATAAATAAACTATGTACAAAATATATACATCTACTATATGTAGTCCAACCACTGTCCGTGGACCACAGGGGTCCTGAGCAAAGGGGCAAGGCCCAGTCCCACGACAAGAACTCCACGGAGAGAACACTGCAGGGGCATCAGAAAGAAAAAAGGACAGGCACCTCAGGGGGAAGTGAAGGGGGGGCACCTCAGCCACTTGAGTACACGACGCCAGATCCACGAGGGGACTCCATGACCACTGGCCCATCCTGGGGAGAGCAAAGCCACAGCCCATACAGTCCATACAGTGGGTGGCCTGCCCACTGGGCCATCCTGGGGAGAGCAAAGCCACAGTCCATACAGTCCATACAGTGGGTGGCCTGCCCACTGGGCCATCCTGGGGAGAGCAAAGCCACAGTCCATACAGTCCATACAGTGGGTGGCCTGCCCACTGGGCCATCCTGGGGAGAGCAAAGCCACAGTCCATACAGTCCATACAGTGGGTGGCCAGCCCACTGGGCCATCCTGGGGAGAGCAAAGCCACAGTCCATACAGTCCATACAGTGGGTGGCCTGCCCACTGGGCCATCCTGGGGAGAGCAAAGCCACAGTCCATACAGTCCATACAGTGGGTGGCCTGCCCACTGGGCCATCCTGGGGAGAGCAAAGCCACAGTCCATACAGTCCATACAGTGGGTGGCCTGCCCACTGGGCCATCCTGGGGAGTGCAAAGCCACAGTCCATACAGTCCATACAGTGGGTGGCCTGCCCACTGGGCCATCCTGGGGAGTGCAAAGCCACAGTCCAAACAGTCCATAACAGACTCCACTGCCACTGGAGGAGGCATGTTGGCCAGAGGACATCCTGCAGCCCTGCCCGAGACAGATCCTGCCCTGCCACGTCTGCCAAAGGGCCATCGGTTCTTGCCTGGAAGGGCCCAGTTCAGCGGTTCTTGAGACGGCGGTCCCCAGCGGAGCGGTGCTGGAGACGGCGGGGCCCAGTTCAGCGGTTCTTGCCTGGAAGGGCCCAGTTCAGCGGTTCCTGCCTTGAAGGGCCCAGTTCAGCGGTTCTTGAGACGGCGGTCCCCAGCGGAGCCGTGCTGGAGACGGCGGGGCCCAGTTCAGCGGTTCTTGCCTGGAAGGGCCCAGTTCAGCGGTTCCTGCCTTGAAGGGCCCAGTTCAGCGGTTCTTGCCTTGAAGGGCCCAGTTCAGCGGTTCTTGAGACGGCGGTCCCCAGCGGAGCGGTCCTGGAGACGGCGGGGCCCAGTTCAGCGGTTCTTGCCTTGAAGGGCCCAGTTCAGCGGTTCTTGCCTTGAAGGGCCCAGTTCAGCGGTTCCTGAGACGGCGGTCCCCAGCGGAGCGGTCCTGGAGACGGCGGGGCCCAGTTCAGCGGTTCTTGAGACGGCGGTCCCCAGCGGAGCGGTGCTGGAGACGGCGGGCCCAGTTCAGCGGTTCCTGAGACGGCGGTCCCCAGCGGAGCGGTGCTGGAGACGGCGGGGCCCAGTTCAGCGGTTCTTGCCTTGAAGGGCCCAGTTCAGCGGTTCCTGAGACGGCGGTCCCCAGCGGAGCGGTCCTGGAGACGGCGGGGCCCAGTTCAGCGGTTCTTGCCTTGAAGGGCCCAGTTCAGCGGTTCTTGCCTTGAAGGGCCCAGTTCAGCGGTTCCTGAGACGGCGGTCCCCAGCGGAGCGGTCCTGGAGACGGCGGGGCCCAGTTCAGCGGTTCTTGCCTTGAAGGGCCCAGTTCAGCGGTTCTTGCCTTGAAGGGCCCAGTTCAGCGGTTCCTGAGACGGCGGTCCCCAGCGGAGCGGTCCTGGAGACGGCGGGGCCCAGTTCAGCGGTTCTTGCCTTGAAGGGCCCAGTTCAGCGGTTCTTGCCTTGAAGGGCCCAGTTCAGCGGTTCCTGAGACGGCGGTCCCCAGCGGAGCGGTCCTGGAGACGGCGGGGCCCAGTTCAGCGGTTCTTGCCTTGAAGGGCCCAGTTCAGCGGTTCTTGCCTTGAAGGGCCCAGTTCAGCGGTTCCTGAGACGGCGGTCCCCAGCGGAGCGGTCCTGGAGACGGCGGGGCCCAGTTCAGCGGTTCTTGCCTTGAAGGTCCCAGTTCAGCGGTTCTTGCCTTGAAGGGCCCAGTTCAGCGGTTCCTGAGACGGCGGTCCCCAGCGGAGCGGTCCTGGAGACGGCGGGGCCCAGTTCAGCGGGTCTTGAGACGGCGGTCCCCAGCGGAGCGGTGCTGGAGACGGCGGCCATTCTATGGCCAACTGCTCATTGCCTGGTGGTGCCCTCCTAGGCAGCGGGGATGGTGCTCCTTCAATGCCCACCTGGGCTGTGTGTGGTGGGGCCCTCCTGGCCAGCTGGGCTGGGTCCTCCCTGGG
The DNA here is from genome assembly GCF_031143425.1 of Pleurodeles waltl. Classification (NCBI taxonomy): domain Eukaryota; kingdom Metazoa; phylum Chordata; class Amphibia; order Caudata; family Salamandridae; genus Pleurodeles; species Pleurodeles waltl. Next base: position 924,721,062 of record NC_090444.1, read on the forward strand.
CAGCGGCTATGGGGGTGGTGGGCTCTCCCGGGGCAGCTGTGCCGGTTCCTCCCTGGCCAGCGGCTATGGGGGTGGTGGGCTCTCCCGGGGCAGCTGTGCTGGTTCCTCCCTGGGCAGCGGCTATGGGGGTTGCAGGCTCCTCCTGGGCAGCTGTGACGGGTCCTCCATGGGCAGCAGGCCTGCTGCCTGACTTCTCCGCCTTGCTGCCCCTGCCCTCCTTAGTCGGGAGTCTGTGGCCCTTTCCTCCCTTTGGAGCTGTGGCTGTTGACGGTGGCTGGCTAGTGTCCTGGGGGGATATAGAACCCGGGCTCCTGCGGCGCCCCTTCCGCCTTCTGCTCCTCTTCCCAGGGGGTGGGCTTGCTGTCCCCTTGCTGCTGGGCGAAGATCCAGACCTGCGGGCTGGTGGGCTCCAATACCCCTGCACCCTTGTCAAGGGGGCTGCAGGGCTGGTGGTGGCTGAGGTGCTCTTCTTACCCCGACGAGAAGGAGGGGGGGGCTCAGGGTCAGGAAAGAAGGTAGCAGTAGAGAGATAGATTTTCCTGGGACAATGGATAGTGGTAGGTACAGTGGGTATGGGAGTGGAGGGAGAGGATGTGGTTGTAGGCGAGACAAGTTTGCTGTCTTTGGGTGCATGTGCAGGAGCGGGAGGCTGTCGTGAGGTGGATGGCTGTTGGGTGGGTGGGTGGCTGCGTTTGTGTGGTGTGGAAGAGGGGGTGACAGACACAGTGGGAGAGGACACAGGGGACGTGTAAATGGCAGTGGGGGTGGTGACTGCACGTGTGCGGACTGTACTGGAGGGTGTGCTGGTGATGGTGACACTGGCTGATGGTGAGGTGAATGAAGGTGTGAGTGTAGACGTCACAGGGAGGGAGGAGGGAGACGAGGAGGTGGGGGTCACAGAGGTGGTAGTGACTGTTGGCATGTCTGCATCGGAATGTTGCTTGTGTGAATGTCTGCGTGATCTGTGGTGCTTATGTTTGGATGAGCTGCTCTTGGGTGTTGAGGTGTGTGCAGGCTGGTCTGATGGTGTGGGTGGGACAGGCAGAGGAACAGGAGACTGGGAGGAGGGAGTTAGTAGAGGGAGGCAGGAGACAGGGACAATGGCTGCCGTCAGTGCTGAGGCCAGAGCCTGGAACGATCGCTGATGGGCAGCCTGACCCGAATGAATGCCCTCCAGGTACGCATTGCTGCGATGAACCTCCCTCTCCACCCCCTGGATGGCATTCAAAAGGGTAGTCTGCCCAACAATGAGCGTTCGGAGGAGGTCAATGACCTCCTCACTGAGGGCAGCGGGGGTAACAGGTGCAGTGCCTGAGGTGCCTGGGGCGAAGGAGATGCCCGGCTTCCTGGCAGAGCGGGCACGGGGCGAACGCTGAGGGGCTGCTGGGAGGGCGGAGATGGTGCGCTGGGTGGCGGCTGTACCTGTAATGGCGGGGGGCACGGATGGTGCCACCCCCGCAAGGGAGCTCCCTTCCGAGGACGTGTCCGTGTCGCTGCAGGGTCCAGTCGTCCCCGTTGTGGAGCTCCCCTCGCCCTCCGTCTCAGTGGTCCAGTCAGACTCTGTGGCATGGCCCTCCTGGGCCATGTGAGATGAAGCTCCCTCCTGCCCCGATGCCACTTCTCCTCCGCCTGATGATGCTGATGCACACAAGCACAGAAAGACAAACAAAAAGGGGGGGGGGGGAGAGAAATAAAGAGATTTTGAGTACATGGATCACCGGTACAGTTAGCGGACATGACAGACACAGATGCCCCCTGCACTAAGTTGCGCACTTGGGGTCCCCTACGCATTCCGTGGAACATGCCCTACACGCCTAGAGTTGACAACTGCACCCATGGATGACACGGCCCAGGGATGGCTGTACTGGCACACTACTGAGGGTGGTGGCTGGGGACACAGGGGCTTACGGGGGTGCCCAGCCTACAGATATCGCCCTGGCCTAGGGGGACCCACAGCCCTCCTCCCCCACCCAGACACCTCCACTGCGCGACAACAGAGTAGATTATGCTTGTACTCACCCCCTTGTGTCTGCTGTGCTGCCCTCACGCGCCCATCCAAATCAGGGTAGGCCACCGCCAGGATCCGGAACATCAGGGGGGTCAGTTGACGGCAGGCACCCCGCCTACGTTGGGAGGCCATCCCCAGCAGAGACTCGGCGGTCTTCTTGGTCCCGCGGCGGATGTCCTCCCACCTCTTGCGGCAGTGGGTGCCCCGTCGATGGTGGACCCCCAGGGTCCGGACTTCCTTGGCGATGGCACGCCAAATCCCGATCTTCTCATGGGCGCGGACCTATGTGACACGTACAGGGAGGGAGAAATACCACGTTCAAGTTTGTCTGCATTATCGTTGCCAGTGGCCCAACGCCCCCCATCCCCGCCAGGCCCCCCGCCAGGCCCCCCGCCAGGCCCAACATGTCCCCCATCCCCGCCAGGCCCCCCGCCATGCCCCCCGCCAGGCCCAACATGCCCCCCATCCCCGCCAGGCCCCCCGCCATGCCCCCGCCAGGCCCAACATGCCCCCCATCCCCGCCAGGCCCCCCGCCATGCCCCCCGCCAGGCCCAACATGCCCCCCATCCCCGCCAGGCCCCCCGCCATGCCCCCCGCCAGGCCCAACATGCCCCCCATCCCCGCCAGGCCCCCCGCCAGGCCCCCAAGCCAGCCAGCGGCCCCAAATCCATATTGAATTAAACTCACTTGTTGGTCTGGAGGACCGCAGAGTAGCGCATACTGGGGGAGGACCCCATCCACAAGTTTCTCCAACTCTTCTCCAGTGAAGGCAGGGGCCCTTTCCCCAGGCGCAGCAGCCATTGTCCCTTCCAGACCGAGGTCACAGCAACACTTGCAGTATAGGTCCTCTCCTGTGAAAGTTCAAGTCGCAAGTGAATAAGTAGATAGAAAATGGCGGTCACGTCCGCGGCGGTGCGTACCGCGGCGGTGCGTACCGCCACCGCCGGCGCCCTTCGCCATTGGCTCCTGAAACCCATAGGCTTCAATGTTAACCAATGCGGCTTTGTGCCGCGGTCTTCGACCGCCTACCGCCACGGTGTGCCACGCCAGCGCATTGACCTCACATCCCATTGTCACACTTCACAGGTCAGGCAGCCGCCATTTCGAGGGTCCACATGGCTCAATTTCAGCTGCGTCACACAGGCCTAGGCCTTGCACAGCCACTCAGACACACCATTCACTGCATAGAGAATCGTTTACTGTGCAAGCTGTGAGTACGTACCTGCGGGTTGCTTGACTGTGTGCTCCATGTTGTCCTTCCTAGGCACCGTCCGCTGGGTTTGGCGAGGAGACGGATGAATCCTCCCGTGTACAGGCCGCTGGTGGACCTGTCGACAATGGAAGCACGCCACATTATCCTGACCTACCGGCTTGACCGTGCCACTATACATGAACTGTGTGCCCAGCTGGAGCCCGACCTGATGTCCCCCATCCGCCAACCCACAGGGATTCCCCCTCTGGTGCAGGTCCTGTCAGTACTCCACTTCTTGGCAAGTGGGTCATTTCAGACAACAGTAGGAATTGCTTCTGGGATGTCTCAGCCCATGTTTTCGAAAGTGTTATCCAGAGTGTTGTCGGCCCTGATGAAATACATGAGGAGCTACATCCTTTTCCCTGAGGTGGGCGAATTGGCTGCAGTGAAGGGTGATTTCTATGCCCTTGGACATATTCCCAACGTCATTGGTGCCATTGATGGGACCCATGTGGCTTTGGTTCCCCCAAGAGACAGGGAGCAGGTGTACAGGAACAGAAAAAGTTACCATTCCATGAACATCCAGGTGGTGTGTTTGGCTGACCAGTACATCTCGCATGTAAATGCCAAATTCCCTGGGTCAGTGCATGACGCCTACATCCTAAGGAATAGCAGCATCCCTTACGTGATGGAACAGCTAGAGAGACACCGTGTATGGCTATTGGGGGACTCTGGGTACCCCAACCTGTCGTGGCTACTGACCCCAGTAAGGAATCCCCGGACCAGGGCAGAGGAACGGTACAATGAGGCCCATGGGCGTACTAGGAGGGTGATCGAACGAACGGCCTCCTAAAGGCCAGGTTTCGGTGCCTGCATATGACAGGTGGATCCCTAATGTACTCACCTAAGAAGGTGTGTCACATCATCGTGGCCTGCTGCATGCTTCACAACCTGGCTTTGCGCCGCCAGGTGCCTTTCCTGCAGGAGGATGGTCCAGATGGTGGTGTTGTGGCAGCTGTGGAACCTGTGGAGAGTGAAGAGGAGGAAGAGGACGGGGATGAAACAGACAACAGGGACAGAATCATTGCACAGTACTCCCAATAGGACACAGGTAACAATTCAAACATAATTTTGTTAATGCAAACTACTCTCCTGCATCTCTGCTGCCTGTCTATTTGCCCCAGTGTATGATGACTGAGTTGTGGCTTTTCCCTCCCTATTTCAGATCTGGGGTCCCCACTACGAGTCCTGTGCTTCGTTTCCCCATGGACTACAGCTTTGTGGCAGCTGTTTGTTGACTTCACTATGTACAAGGACATATTTGCACTGTCATGTCAATTACAATATTTTGAATTCACAGCCAGACTCCAGATAGTTTTGTGCAAAATAGGTGTTTATTTCAGTGCTCAAAATGGGATGGGTGGTTTCAAGTGGGTGGGGGCTATGGTGAAGGAATGTCCATGGCAGAGTCCAGAGTAACAGTCACACAGGTGCATTGTCCATAGGCCTGTGGAGAGATGGAGCATGGGCAGTTCAAGGATGGACAGGGTGACAATGTGGGACAGTGGGATGACATCAGGTGGTATCCTTTGCTGGCGGGGGTCTTGACATCCTACTCTGTCTTCTTGCGAGATCTCAGGGCCCTCTTGCGGGGTGGTTCTTCTCCTGCAGGAGGTGGGGGTCTGGTGGGCTGCTGTTGTGCGGGGGCCTCCTGTCCACTAGCGCCGGCGGAGGTGGTTGGCTGTTCTTGGTCCAGGCTAGTGGCAGGGGCCCTTTGTTGTTGTTGAGTGTCCGTCCTGGTGTTGATGAGTTCCTGCAGCAGCCCTACCATGGTAACCAGAGTGGAGGTGAGGGCTCTGATGTCCTCCCTGTACCCCCGATAGTGTTCCTCCTGCAGTATCTGGATCTCCTGGAACCGGGCCAGTACCGTCGCCATCGTCTCCTGGGAGCGGTTGTATGCTCCCATGATGGTGGTGAGGGCCTCGTGGAGAGTGGGTTCCCTGGGCCCGTCCCCCCCCTGTCGCACAGCTGCCCTCCGAGTTGCCCTGTTTCCCTGGGCCTCTGCCCCCCATCCGGTGTGCCCACTACCACTGCCCCCAGGTCCCTGTTGTTGTTGGGGTGGTGGGTTATCCTGGGTGCCCTGTAGTGGTAGACACACCGCAGATTGACGCGCCCTGGAGACAGAGGCATGGGCCCGCTGGGTGGGAGCTGTGCTGGTGTTCCCAGAGGGGTTTGGGTCTGTAGTGGCCTGTGCCTGTGTGAGGGGAACCGACTGTCCAGAGGTCCCCGATGGTCCGGGCTGGTCATCAGTGTCCAGGTCGATAGAGCTGCTGTCATCGCTGACGGCCTCTTGGGTGGGGGGTGTGGAGAATTCTGGGCCCTCCGTGGCGGTGTGTTGGCGGTCGGGTCCTGCAGGGGTATAGAGGTATGGTTATAGTTTCAATGTGTGCCATATGGGTGTATCTGTGGGTTCCCGTGTCCCCAAGTGCTGGCATTCGTGTGTGGGGGCTTTGGTGAGCGTGGCTTGTGGGGGGGATGTGTATATGCATTGGGCATGCTTTGGTGATGGGTGTCCATGCTTAGTGGACGCATGCAGGCCTAGGTTTTGGGATGTGTGGGTTGTGATGGTGAGACATTGGCAGGGAATAGGTGTGCTGGGGGTGGGGGTGAGGATGGTGGTGGGGGTGAGGATGGTGGTGGGGGTGAGGATGGTGGTGGGGGTGAGGATGGGGGTGGGGGTGAGGGTGGGGTTCGAGGATGGGGGTGAGGGTTGGGGTATGATTTGGCATGCAGGTGGGGGGGAAGCAGTAGTGAAGCTTCAACTTACCAGAATCCATTCCTCCGCCGACTCCTGCGAGGCCGTCAGGATGCAGGATGTTCAAGACTTCCTCCTCCCATGTTGTAAATTGTGGGGGTTGAGGTGGGGGTCCTCCGCCAGTCTTCTGCACGGCGATGTTGTGCCTGGATACCATGAAACGCACCTTCCCCCGTAGGTCGTTCCATCGCTTCCTGATGTCTTCCCGATTTCTGGGGTGCTGTCCCACAGCGTTGACCCTGTCGATAATCCTCTGCCATAGCTCCGTCCTCCGGGCAATGCTGGTGTATTGGATCTGTGTGCCGAAGAGCTGGGGCTCTACCCGAACGATTTCCTCCACCATGACCCTGAGTTCTTCGTCTGAGAAGCGGGGGTGTCTTTGGGGTGCCATGGAGTGGTGTGTATGATGTGTGGGGTGGAGTATGTGTAGTTAAGTGTGTTGAGTGTGGTGGTGTGTGTTGTTTTGTGTGTGGATATTGTGTGGGTGATGGTGTAGTGTGCCTCTGTGTGATGGTGTTCTGTGATCGCTGCTGTGTCTCTCAGTGCTTCTTTTTGGATTTTGGTCGAAGGGGTTTGTGGGTGATGTGGGTGTGTGTTTTATATTGTATTGTGTGTGGGGGAGTGGTGTGTGTATGTGTATCAGGTGTGTGGAATTCAAATCGGCCAATGTGGCTGAGTTTTGTTCGTTTGTGTGTATTCTGACCGCGGCGGTGTGTACCACCAATGGAAAACCGCGTTTGAAAGACCGCCGCGTGGATTCGTGGGTCGTAATGGCATGGGCGTATTTCTGTTGGCGTGACGGTGGAGGTTTTGTCACCTCCACTTTTCCGCCGACCGCTGGTCTGGCGGTCTGTTGTGGCTGTCGGATTTTCGGAGGTTTGGCTGCTGCGGGTCAGAATGACCGTGGCGGGTTACCGCGACCGCGGCGGAATTATGGAGGATTTCTCACCGGCGGTAGGCGCCTTTTACCGCCGAGGTCAGAATGACCACCTTTGTCTCCTAAGTTAAGCCTTGACGCTCGTTGCCAAGCTACCAAGGGTTGAGCTGGGATTAATTTACTGAGACCTAACTGTACCTAGGTGGAGGTTAGTGGCTTGTTGCTAGGTGTAGGTACCTACCTGCCCTACCAATAACCCATTTTCCAACACACTGATTTATGTTTTTCCATTACAGTAGGAGACGGGATGTTCCGAGGAGATTCCTTTGGAGGCTTTTCATATGACCAACTTACCATTCCTTTGCACTCAGTCCATAAATATTTAGGAACAATAATCCTAAACAGTGTATGCAAATCTATCCAAAGCACTTTTGAAAATGCATCAATCCTTTCAAACTCTGTAAACCACTTATCAGGTTCTTCTCTCGTCTCTAAGCTTTGGGAAAGTTTTTCATAAATGTTACATAATTAGATCTTATTCATGGTACATGCATATTTACTCCTCAGGAGCTTCTGTCTATAGATATCCTGCAACTACTTCACACTCGGAATAAATCAAACTTGTTTCATTTTCTTTTCCAGATTGTTTTTGTTTTTTTGTTTTTCTTCAATCAATTATTTCTAAAAACTTTCATATCCTCCTACTCATTTATACTCCTTACTAAATCTCAAATAAATGTTCTCATGCTCGCAGCACTTAGGCCTTGCACTTATCATCACTCTTGTCCATTCTGTAATTTTAACATAATGGCCCTCATTATGACCCTGTCGGTCCATTGACCGCCAGGGCGCTGTAGATGTCTCACCGCCGTGCGACTGCGGTGTAGACCGCCATATTACAACTGCAGTGGTTTGGCCACTGCCAAACCGCTGCGTCTCCACCCATCCCGCCACTTTACCATGGCCCGCCAGGCTGTAGGTTTCCACCTGAAGCCCAGCGGGAGTCAGATAACTGCTGAGGTTATTAGGACTTGGGACACTGCCAGCATTTTCCTTGTGGTCTCACCGCCATGAAAATGCTGGCGGAAAGGTATCCAGACGACTGTCACCGAGTTACCCCTCAAACACCTCCGCACACACTCACACATACACGCATGCACACATACACAATCACACGCAGACACATCCCACTCCAACACGCATGCACAACATTCACCCCATAGACACGCATACATACCCATACACATCACACATGCACGCATACACTCTCCATCCCCCTCCCTTCAACTACATAGATTCATACACAACCCCCACCCCTCACTCATCTTCACACAACCACCCCCACCCCAATTGTGCCTCACCGCACACACACACCTAATATCCATACAAACATACACAGACCTGCATGCACTCACTCATGCCCACTTACCCCTTACACATTCACCCATGTGCACACCCCCAGTCCGTCCACATGCATACACACATGCATCACTACATTTACAGACTGATACACATGTACAATCACTCCCCCTCCCATCCACCCATATTCATGACATGCATACACAGACTTACACACACCTATTCACATCCCCCACCCCCCTTGGGGACAGTACTTACCTCCTCCGAAGAGGTGCTCCTAAGTGAGGGAACAGAAACCAGCGCTCTCATCGTCACAATGAAAAAAGACCGCCACACAGAATAACTGGATGTAATTCTGTGGGTGGTCTTATCCTGGCGTGGTGGTGTCAACAGTGGAACGGTCTAGGCACGCCGACCGTCGTAGTGAATGCCACAAGATGTCTGAACGCCAGTGGTGCAGATATCCGGAGGCAGTCATAATATGGCAGTCGGATGACCACCAGCACTGGATGCGCCGGTCTTGGGAAAAGAGTGCCACAGTCATAATGAGGGCCAATAAAAGTCAAGTTTAATTCATCCACTAATTCATCAAGCTTGTCATATACATCACACCCACAACTTGTTGCTTCTTTCCTCAGGTATCTCAAATCTTCCTTGTTATTAGATGTTCTTCTTTCTACACTAATAGTATAATTGACAAATTTTCCATATTTATCTTTAGTTCTTTAAATGGCAATATATTTTATCATGGTCTCACTTGGTACTAGTACTGATGCACTAGGTCCTAATGAAGAAATACTACTCTCACCTGTTCCTGAGGTGTTGTTTCACTATTATACAGAGGTGACCTTGAATTCAACAACTCATCTAAAAATCCATCTTCCTCACCAGATTCATCTTTGTCATCATTTATTTTCATTTTATCTGTTTCTTTAAAAATCATTGGAAGTACTTGCACAGCCTCTACTATGTCTTCTCTCCACACCTTCTTTTGCATTAGCCATTTTGCATCTAAGGAAATTGTCACTGAATTTCTAACCTAACTTTTAATAGTGTGTATGTTTTTTTTTCCATTTGCCATGTGATCCCATTCATTCAATACCTCAAACTGTACAGGTCTAGGCTGTGGCTTTGTCTCATACATAGCACGTCTCAAGTACATACCAAAGAAAGGAAATTGCATGGTTTTGTCATCAATAGTAATGATATTCCAAACTTTAATCCACAAACAAGTATGAGGCCCTGAATTTAGTAACATTTACGCAACCTACAATTCAAACAAAATATAAACCAATACCTTGTACACCTATCAGCATAAAGAACAGGAAATCAAACCCACAACAAACCGGAGAAAAACACTAAATTCACCTTTAATCTCATTAAAAGATTTTCCTGCCAAGTGATAATCTACTTTTGTGTTAGTGTGTCTATTTCCCATGTACATAGAAATGAACAACTCATAGCTAATTAGTCCAATCACAATATTAACCAATAAGGATCTGTAGAACTCCAACATATAGGCCCTCATTACAACCCTGGCGGTCAGTGGTAAAGCGGCGGTAAGACCGCCAATAGGCTGGCAGAAAACTAAATTGAATCACAACCGTGGTGGAAACCACCAACAGAGACAGCCATTTTAACACTCCGACCGCCACGGCGGTAGAAACAAACAGCTTGGCGGTCACTGCCAACATACAGGCGGAAGACTATGTACCGCCCACACTATTATGACAGGCCAATCCGCCACCTTTTCCGTGGCGGATTCAACGCAAAAAAAACACGGCGGAAACAGGACTTGGAAGGGAAAACTCTCACCTCTACACTCCCCACGAGGAACCAGGACGCCATGGAGCCGGAACTTCAAATCCTACCTGCGATTGACTTCCTGCTCCTCTACCAGGAGCACGACCAATGGAGGCAACGACCACGGTGAGTACTGCACCTACGACGCAGGGGAAAGGTGGAGGGAAAAGAGAGTGATACACACACGCAACATACAACACCCCCACCCTCACCCACAACAACACACACACACAAATACATGCTGAAACCGTACATTTCCCCACCCAACCCCCCCTGGAAGAACGCAAGGACAAAAGGAAATGATTTGAATGAATGTAATCAAGAAAAATCCATTACTCAAATATTTATATACACTATTAACAAATATGCACACCAAGAATTCGAGTCCAGGTACTGCACCTATATAGTCCGTGGACCACTGGGCCCAAAATGCATGGGCGAGGCCCACACAAGATACCCGATCCAAATGGAGAGAACACTGCAGGGGCATCAGATCGAAATAAAACAGGCACCTCAGGGGGAAGGGAATGGGGGGCATCTCAGCCAGATGAGTGCACAACGCCAGCTCCACGAGGGGGCTCCATGCCCATTGATGTATCCTGGGGAGTGCAAAGCTACAGTCTCTCAAGTCTCTCCAGTGGGTGGGTTGCCCACTGCTGCATCCTAGGGAGTGCAAAGCCACAGTCTTTCAAGTGGATAACAGTCTCCACTGGCTCTGGAGGGGGCTTTGTGCCCAGAGTGCTTGATCCTGCCAAGGACTGAGGTAGTGGATGCCTTTCTCCACTGGTTCTGGAGGGGGCTTTGTGCCCAGAGTACTTCATTATGCCAAGGACTGAGGTAGTGGATGTGATACTCCACTGGTTCTGGAGGGGGCTTTGTGCCCAGAGTGCTTCATCCTGCCAAGGACTGAGGTAGCGGATGCCTTTCTCCACTGGTTCTGGAGGGGGCTTTGTGCCCAGAGTGCTTCATCTTGCCAAGGACTGCGGTAGTGGATGCCTTTCTCCACTGGTTCTGGAGGGGACTTTGTGCCCAGAGTGCTTCATCCTGCCAAGGACTGAGGTAGTGGATGTGTTACTCCAGGGGCAACATGGAAGCTGCCCAGGCCCCTGGAACTGACCACCAGCCTCGTACGAATGACCACTGGGGATGGCAGCCATGTCTGCGGTGGTGCCACTGGCTCAGGATGTGGCATGGCCGCTGGCTGTGCTGGCGGTGGGCTCAGTAGCGGCAGTGTTTGCAGCGGTCATTGGGCAGCAGTGCTGGTGGGGGGCTCACTGACCTCAGTGCTGGCATCGGTGTCATGAGCGGCGGTGCTGGTGGGGGGCTCACTGACCTCGGTGCTGGCGGCAGTGTCATGAGCAGCGGTGCTGGTGGCGGGCTCACTGACCTCAGTGCTGCTGAAGGGCACAGTGTCTGTGGTGCTGATGAAGGGCTCAGTATCTTGGGTGCTGGCGGTGGTGGCCATAGCGGCGGTGCATGTGGTGGCGCCGGTGGCGGTCTTGTCCGCCGTGCAGGTTGGCGGCGACTTGCCTTTCTTTTTCAGGCCCTTCCCCACCTTGGATGGTGGCGCAGCTGTCTTGCCACTCCCAACTGTTGTCTTGGCTGAGCCCTTGGTGGCAGGTACTTTGGCCTTCTCCCTCTGGGATGTGGGCAACTTCTTCTGTTTTGGAGTTGGGGAATGTCCTTGGCCTCACTCCTTGGGACACTGGCAGCCCTGCTGCTTGGCGCACTCCAGAAGCCGGTTACTGCTGGCACCACTGTGCCCGGTGATGTGGTGGCTGAGGTGCTGGGTTGGGACCTGGAAAGGCGGGTCCTAGGGGAAAGGAGGGGTGGGGGAGGTGAAGGAAAGAGGTCAAGGTTTGACAGGAAAAGTTTTTTAGACACACTGGGATGGGTAGATGGAGGGGGTTTGGGAGTGGAGGAAGAGGTAGTGGTTGTAGGAGGTGTCCGTTTCCTGATTTTAGGTGAAGGTGCATGGGCTGTAGGCTGTCGTGAGGTGGATGGCTGTTGGGTGGGTGTGTGACTGCGTTTGTGTACTTTCGGAGGAGGGCTCACAGACACACTGGTAGAGGGCACAGGGGATGTGTGAATGGTAGTGGGGGTGGAGACTGCACATGAGCCGTGTGTGGTGATGGGCGTGCTGGTGATGGAGGTAGTGGCTGAAGATGTGTTGCATGTATTGCATTTCATCAATAGTAAGTGAGTGGAGACGTGACAGGGAGGGAGGAGGGGGACACAGTGGAGGCAGTGGATGTTGGTATGTGTGCATGAGTATGATGCTTGTGTGAGTGCCTGTGGGATGTGTGGTGCTTATGTTTGCCAGAGCTAACCTTGTGTGTTGAGGTGTCTGCAAGCTGGTCTGATGGTGTGCTTGGGATAGGCTGAGGTACTGGGGATTGAGTCTGGGTGGAGGAAGTTGGAGGGGGATGCTGGACACAGGGACAAAGGCTGCCATCAGTGCTGAGGCCAGAGTCTGAAATGCTCGCTGTTGGGCTGCCTGGCCAGAATGAATGCCCTCCAGGGATGCACTTGTCTGTTGCAACTACCTCTCTACACCCTGGATGGCATTCAGAATGGTAGACTGCCCAACAGTGAGGGATCTGAGGAGGTCAATGGCCTCCTCACTGAGGGCAGCAGGGCTGACTGGGGCAGGGCCTGAGGTGCCTGGGGCGAAGGAGATGCTCACCCTCCTGGGTGAGCGGCCACGGGGCACACGCTGAGGGGCTGCTGGGAGGGCAGTGCTGGTAGGAAGGTAGGCGGCTGTACCTGTAGATGGGGGGCACAGAGGGGCCCACCACCGCAAGGGAGCTCCCATCTGAGGAGGAGTCAGTGTTGCTGGTCTCTGCTCCAGTCCCCGCCATGGAGCTCCCCTCGCCCTCCATCCCACTGGTGAATTCTGACTCCGTAGTCTCACCCTCCAGGGCCATGTGGGATGCAGCTCCCTCCTGCTCTGGTGGCACAGCTCCTCAGCCTGATGATGCTAATGCACACAAGAACAGGAAGACCACAAAATGGTTGGGGGAAAGAAAGTAGAAAGACATGTTCAGTGCATGCAACACCGCTACCATTGGTGGACACTACAGACACAGCAGCCCTCTGCACTACGCCATGCACTTAATGTTCCCTAATTTATCACAGGGACATGGGGTACATGGCCTATGCCCGATTGCTGCCCACATGGAAGTCACAGGAGCCTTACTTGGTGTAGATGGCTCTTACTTCTGGTGGGGTTGGGGTGCCACTTAGCCTGCGTCACAAAGGGTCCTTGCCTACAAGGCTCGTCCTAGCCTAGGGGAACCCACAGCCCACCTCCCCCACCCAGACATCTCATAATGCTTGCAGACTCAGATGGATGCGACTGTACTCACCCCATTGTGGCTGCTGTGATGCCCTCAGGTGCCCATCCAACTCCGGATAGGCCACCGCCAGGATCCGGAACGTCATGGTGTGACGGGCACCCCTCCCACTTTGGGAGGCCATCCCCAGCTGGGCCTCCACCGTCTTCTTGCTCCAGCGGCGAATGTCCTCCCATCTTTTACGGCAGTGGGTACTCCGTCTGTGGTGGACCCCCAGGGCCCGGGCGTCCTTGGCAATGGCACGCCAAATATCCTTCTACAGGAATAGTACAGGGGAAAAGGTAAAACATTAACCGTCCAGACCGTCACAGTCATTGGCCCACGTTCCCACCCTTGCCCTGATGCACATACACTCACCGTCGTATCATGGAAGCCTCACCCCCCCCCATCTCCCATCCACACCACTGCAAACAGGCATTGCCCATACAGCATGCTCACAGTGTACTCACCTGTTTGTCTGGAAGACCGTAGAGTAGCGTGTACTGGGGAGGACCCCATCCACTAGTTTCTCCAACTCCTCCGATGTGAAGGCAGGGGCCCTTTTCCCAGACACTTGAGCCATTGTCGCTTCCAGACCGAGGTCACAGCAGCACTTGCAGTGTAGGTCTTCTCCTGGCGAAGATCAGGTATCAAGTGAGTGAACAGAGAGAAAATGGCGGTCACATCTGCGGCGGTGCGTACCGTCACCGCCGGCATACATCGTCATTGGCTCCTGGGACCCATAGGGTCCAATGTTAACCAATGCAGGATTGCGCCACGGTCTTCGACCGCCTACCGCGACGGTGTACAACGCCAGCGCAGTTACCTCATATCCCCTTGTCCCACCTTACAGGTCAGGCAGCCGACATTTCAGGGGGCCACGTGGCATTGATTTTAAATGCGTCACACATATCTAGGTCTTGCATACAACTAAGACAGGCATATAGCGGATTGACAACTGTGTGCAATAAAGTTGGGTTTTTTTGTTCCTCAGTGTTGGCTGACCTTCTGATCGCTGTTCTCATCCATAGAGCACGTCCACTGGGGAAGGTGAGGAGATGGCGGCATCCTCCGGTGTACAGCCCGCTGGTGGACCTCGACAATGGAAGAGCGACATGTAATAGTCACCCACAGACTTGATCGTGTAACAATCCAGGAACTGTGTGCCCAGTTGGAGCCAGACCTGATGTCAGCTATCTGCCATCCCACAGGAATCACCCCCTCTAGTGGAGGTCCTGTCAGTACTCCATTTCCTGGCAAGTGGGTCTTTTCAAACAACAGTGGCCATAGCATCAGGGATGTCCCAGCCTATGTTCACAAACGTGCTGTCCAGAGTGTTGTCTGCCCTGCTGAAACACATGCGCAGCTACATCGTTTTCCCTCAGGTGAAGGATTTGCCTACAGTGAAAGGTGACACTTATGCCCTGGGACATATCCCCAACATTATAGGTGCCATTGATGGGACACATGTGGCCTTGGTACCCCCGCAGGAGTGAACAGGTGTACAAAAACCGGAAGAGCTATCATTCTATGAATGTGCAGATGGTGTGTTTGGCTGACCAGTACATCTCCCATGTGAACGCCAAGTTTCCTGGCTCAGTGCATGACACTTACATTCTGAGGAAGAGCAGCATCCCTTATGTGATGGGGCAACTCCAGATGCACCATGTGTGGCTATCAGGTGAGGACAAGGACCCTATACAGTATGAATAGTTGTCTGGGTCTGGGGTTGTCCCTAAGGGTTAGTGGATGTCTAACAGTTGTCCCTCGACATTTGCAGGTGACTCTGGCTACTGACCCCAGTGAGGAATCCCAGGACAAGGGCAGAGGAACGCTACAATGAGACACATGGGTGAACTAGGACGGTTATAGAGAGGACCCTCGGCCTCCTGAAGGACAGGTTCCGGTGCCTCCATATGACAGGTGGTTCCCTTTACTACTCACCAAAGAAGGTGTGCCAGATCATCGTGGCCTACTGTATGCTGCACAACTTGGCTTTGCGACGACAGGTGCCTTATCTGCAGGAGGATGGTCCAGAAGGAGGTGTTGTGGCAGCTGTGGAGCCTGTGGAAAGTGAAGAAGAGGAGGCAGAAGAAGAGGACATAGACAACAGAAACACCGTGATCCAACAATACTTCCAGTGAGACACAGGTAAGAAGACATCACTGCCTCCTACATCTGATAAAATTGTTCGACCTCTCATCTATCTGTCACTTTCACCCAGTGTACGGACCCTAATTTGTCACTTTCCCTTTCGATTTCACAGATCTGTGTCCCACCTCTGCTATGGTACCTCATGGACTAGAGCTGTGTGACATAGGTATGTTGACAATAGAATGGACATTGCTGTTTCCCACAGTTATTGCAAATACACATTTGTGAAAGCACAGACTGACTCCAGATTTTTTTGTGGTTCCAGGGTGTTTATTTAAGTGCTAAATAGTGGAGGGGGTTGTAAAATGGTCAGGGGTGATGGCGTAGGATGTCCATGGCAGAGTCCAGTCTATTGGTCTCACAGGTGCATTGTCCAAAGGGGCATAGGAAGTGGAGCTAGGGCAGTTTAAGGATGCACAGGGTGACAAAGTGGGACAGAAGGATGACATTCAGGGTGGTCTCATTTCTTGGTGGGGTCTAGCATTGTTCTCTGTCTTTGTCCTGGATCTCAGGGACTGCTTGCGGGGTGGTTCTCCATCTGCAGGGGGTGGGGTGCTGGCGTCGTGGTCCTGTGGCGGTGCCTCCTGTCCACTAGTGCCAGCAGAGGTGGTGGGCAGTTCATCATCCAGGCTAGTGTCAGGGGCACCTTGTTATTCCATAGTGTCCCTCCTAGTGTTCATGAGGTCCTTCAGCACCTCTACAATGGTGCCCAGGGTGGTATTGATGGATTTGAGTTCCTCCCTGAACCCCAAATACTGTTCCTCTTGCAGCCGCTGGGTCTCCTGAAACTTGGCCAGTACCGTTGCCATCGTCCACTGGGAATGATGGTACGTTCCCATGATGTTGGAGAGGGCCTCATGGAGAGTGGGTTCCCTGGGCCTGTCCTCCCCCTGTCGCACAGCAGACCTCCCAGTTCCCCCAGTTTTCCTAGGCCTCTGTCCCCTGAACCGTGTGCCCACTGTCACTGCCCCCAGGTCCCTGGTGTTCTTGGGGTGGTGGGTTAGCCTGGGTTCCCTGTAGTGGTGGACAGACTGCTGCTTGACATGTCCTGGGGACAGAGGCATGGGCCCACTGGGTGGGTGCTGTGCTGGTGTTTCCTGAGGGGGGAGGCACGGTGGTGGCCTGTGACTGTGTGAGGGGAACCGACTGTCTCGAGGTCCCAGATAGGCCGGGCTGGTCATCTAGATCCAGTTGGACAGAGCTGCTGTCATCACTGTGGGCCTCTTCTGTGGGGGGGAGTGGACATGTCTGGAAACTCCTGTCCGGTGACGTTGGGCAGGGGTCCTGCAGGGGTGTAAAGGCATGATTATTGCATCTGGAGGTGCCATTGTGTGCAATGGGTGGGTGACCCTGCATCCCAGTGCTTACATTCTTGTGTAGGACCTTGTGTGTTAATTGTTTAGGGGTCTGTGTGGGTATGTGTAGTGGACATGCATTGGTGATGGGTGTCCATGCTTTGTATTTGCATGCAGGGCTTGGTGTTGGGATGTGTGGTTTGTGATAGTGGGACATATGTGAGGAGTTGGAGTGATGGGGGTGAGGGCGAGAGTGGGGGTATGTGATAGCCTGCAGGTAGGGTAGGGGATGAAGTACTTAAGATTTCACTTACCAGAGTCCATTCCTCCAGCTACTCCTGCGAGGCCCTCAGGATGCAGTATAGCCAAGACCTGCTCCTCCCATGTTGTTAGTTCTGGGGGAGGAGGTGGGGGTCTGCCGCCAGTCCTCTGAACCGCAATGTGGTGTCTTGAGACCACGGAACGCACCTTCCCCCATAGGTTGTTCCACCTCTTCCTGATGTCATCCAGTGTTCTTGGGTGCTGTCCCACTGCATTGACCCTGTCCACGATTCTGTGCCATAGCTCCATCTTCCTAGCTATGGTGGTGTGCTGCACCTGTGATCCGAATAGCTGTGGCTCTACCCGGATGATTTCCTCCACCATGACCCTGAGCTCCTCCTCAGAAAACCTGGGGTGTCTTTGCAGTGCCATGGGGTGGTGTGGGTGATGTGTGAGGTGGTGTGTGTTGTGATGTTTGGGGTGATGTTTAGGGGTGTGTAGTGTTTTGTGCGTGGATGTGTATGTGTGATGGTGTTGTGTGCCTCTGTATGCTGGTGTGGTCTTTGCTTTGCTGTCTCTCTGCTTTTGCCAAATTTTTGGTTGTAAGGGTTTGTGGGTAATGTGGGTGTGTGTTTTATATTGTATTAGGTTTGTGGGAGTGGTGTGTGTATGTGTATCAGGTGTGTGTATTTGGAATTGTCCAATGTGGTAGTGTTTTGTAAATGTGTGTGTATTTTGAGCGCGGAGGTGTGTACCGCCAATGGAATACCGCGGTTGAAAGACCGCCGCGTGGATTCGTGGTTCGTGATAGTGTGGACATATTGCTGTTGGCGTGACGGTGACAGTTTTGTTATTGCCAGTTTATTACTGACCTTTGGTGTGGCAGACTTGTGTGGGTGTCTAGATTTTGGCGGATTCTGAGCTGTGGGTCGAAATAGCTGTAGTGGATTTCCGCGGCTGCGGCGGTGTGTTGGCGGTTTTCTGCACGGCAGTAAGTGGGATTTACCGCCAATGTTGTGATGAGGGCCATAATCGTGATGTGATGTCACATGCTTGCAGCACAGCAACCTAAGTATTTATCTCAAGATCTTAGATTTGTTCAAATCTGTTAATCAAATAGCATATCCTAGAATCAAGGTATATACTGGAATTTGAATCCACAGATCCCTCGTCCCTTAATATATACATGGAAATATATGTCTATTTATAAGTATCAATTTCCCTCTTTATTACCTCATCTTTGATGTGTCCTTTTAGAATAAGGTGTTTGTGAGCAATTTAGTATTTGTGTGTATTTCTCTTTCTGGAAGAAATACGTTTTTAGAAGGTGTCTTTTCTTTCTTCTATTCGTAGGATGATGCAACTAGCCCATAGCTATGAATTTAAATATGTACCCAAATAACATTTTGCGATAATGTGTACCCTTCATGCCGTATATGATTGTTTTGAGACAGAAATGGAGACTTTAATATCCTCTTTTTTGGAACCGATATGTTTGCCTTGATAAGGATTAGATAACAAAAGCAGGACTTATTGACGGAACAAGGTTGAAAAATAAGCATGGGTTATAATGAAGGATGTTAAATAAAGCCGTAATAGTAACCTAACTCAAAATGAAAAACTAAGGGTCAGATTTAAGAAGCCCTTTTGCCACCAGAGCATCACTTTTAGTGACGCTGCGGTGGTGCTATGCACTGCGCTGTATTTACAAGGTTGCGTTAAGCCACTTTTTGCTTAATGCCACCTTGTAGGTACGGCCTCTTCACACATAGCCCTTTGCGTGGAAACTACTTGCAGTGGGTGTTGCTGTGGGTGTGCCACAGCAAAACCCATTGCATTTTGACGCTGCCCAAGATTTATGAGATTAGCACGGTGCAACAAGGAGCAGCACACAGAGAAATAGCAAATCAACACTTGAGATTGCTTTTGTCCCTTCCTGCACAAAAACAATTTCTCCTCGTTTTGTGCTCTTTCTATGTGTGCTGCTTTTTGAGAATGAGCAAATCGACATTTAGGTGTCCCTTCCTGCACAAAAACAATCACCGCGCAGCTCGCCATCCATGTACCATGGCACAAGAGTGGCTGTGTTGGTACTCTGCAGCAATTTTAGCGCCAGAGCAGGGGCAACATGGGGGTGCACCGTATCCTATTAAATACGGTGCATCCCTGCGTTGTGAAAATAACAGAGCACGCCACTGCCAAATTTGGCGCAGCATCGCACTCCGTCATTATCTTTTAAACCTGGGCCTAAGGGTGAATGATCCATCACCGGCATTCAGAATTTAGAGCACCAACAACATGCAATGGATACAGTGAGCGTGTCAATGTTTTTACTCTTTTTCAATATGATAGTTTCATTCTCAATACATTTTAGATTTTATTTGCATGCTGGATTAAAAAAAAATATTTTAGGGACAAACTAAGGAGAAACAAGAATACATTTAGAATACAAGCAGCAGAAGAGACATTGATGTATCTCTTTAATGTCTATGCAGCAACCAATCATAGAGGTGTGAAAGATTTGCATGTTCCGTGTTGTGTTTTTTTTTTTTTAACCTGTTTGGTGCGGGCGTTGGCCACTGGCCGACGCCCACACTCCTTCCCTGGTGCGGGTCACGACCAGTGGCCGACACCAGGGAGGGGGTTAAAAATCCTCCGGTGCAATGCACCGGAGAATTTTTTTGTTGTTGTTTTTCCCGTAGGAGACGCAGAACAACTTCCGCGTCTCCATCCCGCCCCCCTCCCACCCCTTTGTGACGGGCACGCTGACGTCACTGTTTTTCCCCACCGGAGAAGAAGAGAATCAGGTAAGCGTTCTGATCTTCTCCGGTGGGGAGAAAAAGGCCAAAATGGCCTCCCCAGATGCCAGGGAGGCATCGATGGAAAGGGGAGGCTTTCCCCTTTCCATCCTTGCCTCCCTGGCACCGTTTACTGGCCATGGATCGCAGCGCGGCTGCGATCCATGGCCAGGAAACACCCCTAGGCACCAGGGATCTTCTTTGGGGGGGTTGGCCCCCTTGTAAAAGGACCGACCCCCCCGGGGGCATTATTTATTAATCTAAATTGTTTTGGGGGGCGATCGTGCCCCCCACATTTAAAAAAAAAAAACCTGAAAAACAAAATTGCTGGGTCGCCCCTCAGAACACTGGCCGACCCCTGGGGGTAAAAAAAAACATCTAGTTTTCCCTGGGGGGGCCGATCGCCAAGGGCAAGCACACATGTATGAAAAAAAAAGTTATGTAAGATGAGTGTCTTGTTTTCTCTCTCTCTCTCTCTCTCTATATATATATATATATATATATATATACATATATATATATATATATATTTTGTTTTTTGTTTTTTCAGGTCGAGCATTGCAGTGCCCATGCGCTGCTTTTCTGACTTGTTGGTGTGTATCTGGGCTTCTAACAACGCCCACCTCAAGCCCATCACTACCACTCGTTCGTGGGCTTGCCCTTCAAAAATCCTTTGATTACATTGGTGAATGGTTTACCTTTGGCCCTCCTTGGGGAGGTTTTCTTACCGCCTTGGCCATCGCCCCTGGTACATGGCTAATTGCACTTTTGCTGTTACGTTTAACTGCGAGCGAACTTCTTTTCCTTTTGTGTATCTCTTCACCTGATGCTCATGGTGGCCATGGCGCTGCGAATCGGCTCTCTTATGTGAAAGTGTTTAACTTTCAATTTTCAATTTATGTGGCAAGAAAAGTTGGGTTAGGAGTTTATAACGCTAATAGCTCTAACTCGAGCAGATGCAAGACCCATTGCATTGTAAATGCTTGTTTTTCTTTTGTGTGTTGTTTTCTGGGAGCCACAATTGCCCCCCCCCGGAAACCACACATATACAATATTTTGTGAACAAGAATCTCATCGCACTCCACGAGGTTCAAATTGACATGTTTTATTGCAAGTATAAAAAATGAAAGAAAAGAGGGACTCATTTACTATGATCAAGAATCCTTGAGAGTCGAAACGCGTACGTGGCTGTTGCTTGCAATAAAAGATGCCAATTTGAACCTCGTGGAGTGCGGTGAGATTCTTGTTCACAAAATATACATATATATGCATGCATGTCTTTTCTGTCGTGGCAGTTGCCATAAAGTGGCGCAGATGGTTTATTGTCCTGCTGCAAAGGAGATACATTTATATGTATTTAGCTGAGTGGATTAGGAAAGGCAAGCGTTACCTGCGCTTTAAAACAATGTTATGCCAGGGGGACTATGGAGATATGAGTGGCACTTTTGCTGGGTAGTACTGAGGGAATTAGAAGAGGAGGTAATGGAAGGGAGAGCACCAAAAATGACTGTTGCACTGGGTCAATCAATCAATCAATCATAGTATTTATAAAGCGCGCTATGTACCCGTTAGGGTTTCGAGGCGCTGAGGTGGGGGGGGGGGTGGAGAGGCTGTTTAGCGGTCGAAGAGCCAGGTCTTGAGGAGCCTTCTGAATGTGAGGAGGTCCTGGGTCTGGCGTAGCGGAGTGGGGAGAGAGTTCCAGGTTTTGGCGGCGAGGAAAGAGAAGGATCTGCCGCCGGAGGTCTTGCGCTGGATTCGGGGTACGATGGATAGGGCGAGGTTGGCGGATCGGAGTTGGCGTGTTGGGGTGTAGAAGTTGAGTCTGGTGTTGAGGTAGGAGGGTCCGGTGTTGTGAAGCGCCTTGTGAGCGTGGGTAAGGAGTTTAAAAGTGATCCTCTTGTCTACTGGGAGCCAGTGGAGTTCCCTCAGGTGTGGGGAGATGTGGCATCGGCGGGGTATGTCGAGGATCAGTCGGGCGGAGGCATTTTGGATCCGTTGGAGTCGTTTGATGTCTTTGGTAGGGATGCCTGTGTAGAGTGCGTTGCCGTAGTCAAGTCTGCTGCTGACGAGGGCCTGGGTCACCGTCTTTCTGGTTTCTGTTGGAATCCACTTGAAGATTCTGCGGAGCATACGAAGGGTGTTGAAGCAGGAGGAGGAGACGGCGCTGACCTGTTTGGACATGGTGAGGGCGGAGTCCAGGATGAAGCCGAGGTTTCTTGCGTGGTTGGCAGGGGTGGGCGGGGGACCAAGGGCGGAGGGCCACCAAGAGTCGTTCCAAGCCGAGGGAGTGCGCCCGAGGATGAGGACTTCCGTCTTGTCGGAGTTGAGCTTCAGGCGGCTGATGTTCATCCAGTTGGCGATGGATTTAAGTCCCTCGTGGAGGTTGGTTTTGGCGGTGAGCGGGTCATTGGTCAGGGAGAGGACGAGCTGGGTGTCGTCGGCGTAGGAGATGATGTTGAGATGATGTTGGCGGGCCAGTTTGGCGAGGGGGGCCATGTAGACGTTGAACAACGTAGGGCTGAGGGAGGATCCTTGGGGGACGCCGCAGATGAGGTTGGAGGCTTTGGAGCGGAACGGGGAGAGGCGGACTCTCTGAGTTCTGTCGGAGAGGAAGGATGAGATCCAGTGGAAGGCTTTGTCTTGGATCCCAGCTTCCTGGAGGCGGGTCAGTAGGGTGCGGTGGCAGACTGTGTCAAAGGCGGCGGATAGGTCGAGGAGGATGAGGGCTGAGGTTTCGCCCTTGTCCATTTGAAGTCTGATGTCATCTGTGGCGGCGAGGAGAGCAGTCTCAGTGCTGTGGTTTCGTCTGAATCCGGATTATGAGGGGTCCAGGATTGAGTTGTCTTCGAGGAAGTGGGTGAGCTGAGAGTTGGCGATCTTCTCGATGACTTTGGCTGGAAAAGGGAGGAGAGAGATCGGTCGGAAGTTTTTGAGGTCGTTGGGGTCAGCCTTGGGTTTCTTGAGAAGGGGTTGGATTTCTGCGTGTTTCCAGCTGTCCGGGAAGGTGGCGGAGGAGAAGGAGAGGTTGATGATCTTGCGGAGTTCGGGGGCGATGGTGGCGTTTGCCGAGTTGAAAACATGATGAGGGCAGGGGTCCATAGGGGAGCCTGAGTGGATGGTGTTCATGGTTGTTATGGTTTCTGCATCGTCCACGTGGGTCCAGGCGGTGAGGCGGCAGTCGTGGGAGGAGACGCCGGGGGTGGGGTCTGGCAGTGGGCTGGAGTTGAAGCTGTCGTGGATGGTAACGATATTCTGGTGGAAGAAAGTGGAGAGGTCGTCGCAGAGTTTCTGGGAGGGCGGGATGTCGTTGGAGTTGGCTTTAGGATTTGAGAGTTCCTTCACGATCCCGAAGAGTTCTTTGCAGTCGTGGGCGTTGTTGTTGATGCGTTCGGTGAAATGGGTGCGCTTGGCGACGCGGATCCGTTGGTGGTGTTCACGGTTGGCGTTTTTGAGGGTGGCGAGGTTGTCGGGTGTGCGATCTTGGATCCATTTCTTTTTGAGCTTCTGGCAGATGCTTTTGGAGGTTGTAAGGTCATCTGTGAACCAGGCTGTTTTTTTCTTTCCTTGGATGGCGGTGTGTTTCTTTAGGGGGGCGAGGGTGTTAGCGCAGTCGAGGATCCATTGATGGAGGTTGATGGCGGCTGTGTTCCGGTCGGTTGCGTCGGGTGGAGGGTTGTTGGTGTGGGTGCTGGCCAGTTGGTCCTGGGTGATTTTGCCCCAGCGGCGGTGGGGAGGTGGCTGGATGCGGTGATGTTCTGTGATTTTCTTGTAGGTGAAGTGGACGCAGTGGTGGTCGGTCCAGTGGAGTTCGGAGGTGTGGCTGAAAGCGATGTGGTTGCTTGAGGTGAAGAGGGGGTCCAGGGTGTGTCCGGCGATGTGGGTGGGAGTGTTGACTAGTTGGCGGAGTCCGAGGTTGAGGAGGTTGGAGGTCAGTGAAGTAGTGTTGACGTCGGAAGTATTTTCTAGGTGGTAGTTGAGATCTCCCAGGAGGATGTAATCAGTGGATGCTAGGGCGTGGGAGCTTGCGAGGTCTGCGATGGTGTCGTTGAAGGGGGCTCTTGGTCCTGGAGGGCGGTAGATCAGGGTTCCTCTGAGGGTTGTTTTGGGGTCCGTGTGGATCTGGAAATGGAGGTGTTCGGCTGTTTTGAGGGTGTCGTCCGAGTGGGTGTGGATTTTGAGGGTGGCTTTGTGAACGATGGCTATTCCGCCGCCGATCCCGTTGGTCCGGTCTCTTCTGGTGATTTTGTATCCGTCCGGTATGGCGATGGCGATGTCCGGAGCAGAGGAGTCGTTCCACCAGGTTTCGGTCAGGAAGGCCACGTCAGGTGTAGTGGTGTCGAGCAGGTCCCAGAGCTCGATGGCGTGTTTTCGTGCGGAGCGGGTGTTGATGAGAATGCAGTTCAGGTGATTGGGGTTGAAAGTTTTTGTAGTTGGATTCGTCGTTCTGGTGCAGGAGAAGTTGCAGGTGCGACAGGAGAAAGGTCCTTTAGTGAGCTTCGGGGATGCCCGGAAGCATTCAGTGGAGGGCCCGGGGTTGAGGGCGCGGAGCTCTTCGGCCGAGAAGTGGGCGCGGGAGGCGCGAGGACCAGGGGGGGTGGCGCTGGGCGCGGTACAGGCGCGGACGGGCGCAGACGGGCTTGCCAGCGCCAGCCATTAAGAAGGGAGGGGGGAGGGAGGAGCAGCTGGGAGGCGGCAGGCGGGAGGGAGCGGCAAATGGGGGCGCGAGGGGGGCGGGGCCGCAGGGAAGCAGCGGCTGGGGTCGAGGAGCGCACAAGGGGCGAAAGGCACAGAAATCGGGCAAAAACAGTCACAAATGCAGGAAAAAACACAATATGGACACAATACTGGCACTAAATACGAACGGGGAGACAGCAATCAGGGGGGCACAATGGGGCAAAAAGCGCCGGCGGCG